>NC_064627.1:136527470-137234898 GCF_023864275.1 Schistocerca cancellata | reverse complement strand
TCTACCATGCACTGCATAGTGATTAACAGTGTGTTGTTGTTGTTATCATCATCATCATCATCATCGCCTTCAGTCCAAATACTAGCTCAATGCAGCTGTCCTCACTTACGTAACCAGTGCTAGCCTCTTCATCCCTGCAGATATAAATCCATTTGAATCTGCTTAATGTATGTAGCCTTAGACTCCCACTACAATTTTTATTGGTTCAAATGGCTCTGAGCACTATGGGACTCAACTTCTGAGGTCATGAGTCCCCTAGAACTTAGAACTAGTTAAACCTAACTAACCTAAGGACATCACACACATCCATGCCCGAGGCAGGATTCAAACCTGCGACCGTAGCGGTCTCGCGGTTCCAGACTGCAGCACCTAGAACCGCACGGCCACTTCGGCCAGCTACAACTTTTATTCACCCAGCTTTTCCTCCAGTAGCAAACTGACGATTCCTTAATCTCTCTGGATGTGTCCATTCAACAGGCTCCTTCTTTTAGTCAAATAGTGCAATAAATTTCTTTCCTCCCCAGTTTGATCCATTATCATTAGTTATCCGATCTCCACATCTAATCTGTAGCATTCTTTTGTAGTGTCAGCTTTCAAAAGCATCTATTCTTCTCTTTTATGTACTACATATTGTTCATGTTTCACTTTTGTATAAGGCCACACTCCAAATCAATACTTTCAGAAAAGATTTCGTAACACTTAAATTTGTAGTCACAGTTAATAAATATATTACTGCAATTCTGTCAGAGAATGCAAATGACTTCGAAGAGCAGTTGAACATAGTGGATAATGTTTTAAAAAGATGTAAAAAATGAACGTCATCAAAAGTAAAACATGGATATGAAATGTAGCAGAACTAAGTTGGGCAATACTGATGGAGTTAGATTAGGAAATAATGCACTAAATTAATAGATGTAAGTTGTTGTTTGCATAATGAAATAACTGATGATGGCAGAAGTAGGGAGGATATAAAGTGCAGACTGGCAGTATCAAGATTAGCAGAGTATAAACGTAGAAACTAATTCCATCGTCTTCTTTCCACATCACAGAGATCTCTGTTCGTGAGTAGGATGCATGAATCAGTGTAGTTAAAGTAGGTTTTTTGTGACTTTTGACTAAGTATTTCAGTTTTTTTATAATTATTGGTAAATAAAAAACATTTCTCTGTTGGCTAGAAGACTCTTAGGGGTAAATCCATGTGCCTGATTAGAAATGAAGTGTTTTTATTTCAGTCAAACACTTTATATCATTGTAAACAATCAATGATTGACAAAATAATTTATCTGAATAGATAAAAAAATCTACTTTCTAAGCAGCTGCAGAACACACGCATTAAAGATGGTTGTAATTGGCAAGCTTTCGCAGCCAGTGGCTCCTTCTTCAGGCAGAAGATTTGACAGAGAAGGAAGAGGGGTGAAGGAAAAGGACTGCAGAGGTCTAGGAAAAGGGGTAGACTTTGGGGAAAGTTGTCCAGAACTTCAGGTCAGCAGAAACTTACTGCACGGGATGAGAAGGAAAGACTGATTGTTGGGGCAGTCATCAGTGTTACATCTGCCGTCTTCAGTTTTACTGCTACTCCAAATGTGTCACCTGCACACACGCGCGCGCGCGCACACACGCACGCACGCACGCACGCACACACACACACACACACACACACACACACACACACACACACACACAAACAGCAGCAGTCTCAGTTGCCTGAGACTGTGTGTGTGTGTGTGTGTGTGTGTGTGTGTGTGTGTGTGTGTATTGCTGACGAAGGCATTAACGGCTGAAAGCTGTAATTGTGAGTGTCTCCTTGTTGTGCCTATCTGTGACTTAACATCTCTGCTATATGATAAGTAGCAATAATCCAAAACATATTTTTAAACATTTATTTTATTATGTGTTACCTGAAACTGCTATTATGTTAATGTGTACATTGATAGAATAGTAGGACACTCCCTTGAGTCCTCTGAGGTGTTCCCTTTGGTACGAAAAGGGTTTTTGTGCAGAGTTACACATGGTCTGGATGGCAGTGGAGAAGATGATGTACAACTGTATAAAGCAATTTGAAAAGTAAGGGTTGTGTGCTTATATTTAAATATTAGCAGCTGATAATAAAATTGCACTAGTGCAGTGCGTTGTATTGATTGTTTGTGAAGAAATTGTTGTGATTCAGTACTCGTCTGACTGTGGATAAAAGTGAACAACAATGGTTTAGAAAATCATTGCACCCATAAAGTACAAAGTGCATGCTGTAATTTCATTTTTACAAACAAAAGGACCTACAGCTGTACAGATTCAGTAGTATTTGTGTCTAGTTTAAGGCCTAAAGGATTGAGTGAAGGAAATATTTAGTAATGATGTCAAGACTTTAAAAGAATCCTTAAAAACATGAATGATGATGGACTGAGTGGCAGATCCAGTTTCCATGATCCAGTTTCCATACTGATGAAATTATGTAACACATTGACCACAACAGCAACATGATCAATATAATTGCAAATTTCAGATTATGTGTTTACAAAATCCTTATTAAAGT
This sequence comes from Schistocerca cancellata, assembly GCF_023864275.1. Classification (NCBI taxonomy): domain Eukaryota; kingdom Metazoa; phylum Arthropoda; class Insecta; order Orthoptera; family Acrididae; genus Schistocerca; species Schistocerca cancellata. Next base: position 137,232,368 of record NC_064627.1, on the reverse strand, counting down.
GAGCTATGCCATTCAGAATCAACAGCAAGAAAAACTTTTCTGTTATAGTTCTGCTACACAATAGTTCCCATTCACAAACCAAGCACATACCAAGAACAACACTCAGCATTTCTTTTGGGAACTTTACGGCTACTCACCCTATGATCCCTACCTTGTGTCAACACTCTTTTTGTGTGCAGAGACAAGAGAAGGAGGTATAATTTTGATGGAGCCAATATAAATAAGAATCCAATAAAATAGAGTTCAATGTACATCATATAATGTTGCCTGTTATACACCTGTGCAATGTGCCATCCACTTGCATTAATTCTGCTTCCTCAAAACATTTAAATGACTGACTTATATTAGCTGTAAAAAAAGGTTGTGTTCTTTCATACTTCTGATTAGGTGTCAACAAATGTTTCTGAAAATGCATTCACCTGAAAGACTACATATCATTTCAGTAAAAAAATAATGTCATGTATAGTGCAATTAAATAATGTGTGTGTGATAATGAATCTGTCATAACTAATGACGAGGGCTCCATACAGTGATTTTCAGTATACCTTGAGCAAAACTCTCAGAGATTCCATTGCTATGCTTTCCATCCTTTTGTAAAATTCTCTGCTGTTCTGTGCTATAGACTCCTGCAGATATTGAAAGTCTTATTAGTTCTGTTCCGACAAAAGGGAAAAAAAGCTTGTAACGGTAAAAATATATAGTTGTTTATTTTGGCACAGTTTTAATTTGTATATTTGTTTTGCAATGATTTTTATGACACATCAGTGTTTGAAAGACCTTTGGAGAGTCTGGGTTGTCAGTTACAATTCAGTGTTATAAAATCTCAGGAAGGGGACTAAAAGGGGTTATAAAAAGTGCTACAGTTTTTCTTTGGCTCTCAGCTTACTGTTTTTTTGGCAAGTGACGCACCACTATTGCATTTAGTTCTTTTGTTGTTTACTGCAAGCTAGCAAGCCGAAGTAGTCTTTCCGCTTAATTTGCGCTACATATGCAGCGTGTTGTCTTTCCTCTTCTTTGAAGTGAGGTTCATTGACTGGTTAGGTGATTATTGGTCTGCTAAATGTGAAGATCGGAGATTCTGTAGGAAATGACTAGTCTTTTCCGCTGTATTCAACACTGCACAGTTTGATTTTTCGTGTGCTCTATTTAACTTCGATGATTGCTCAGGATATGCGGAAGAGAAAGTGGTAAGCGTAAATCTGCGTGGTGTACTTGTAAGAGAGCGTGCGCTGTCATAGGGCCGCTCTGCCCTTGCGTAGTGTGCGCGGGCTTTTTGTGTACTTATTTTTACGACGGCAGCAAAACGGAGTCGCCCAAGTTGGAAGCTAGGGATTCCCTGCGGAACTGGTGACGCTTTTAAAAGCCCTCCTCTGTGACCAGTTAATTATAGGCTTTGCTAACCAAGTGACTCACTTCGGCAAAGCCAATGAAAATAACTACGGCCGAGCTCGAAATGGACCATCAAAGAGTTGTGCCGTGAATCGATTTCATCCGTTTCGGGCCGCTGGAGTGTACATAAAAGCTACAGTATATAACAATCGACTTAAGACGCCATAGTCTTTTTATAGGAACATAACAGTAACCTTTATTTACTGTATTTACGCGCTCAATTGTCCGTTGCAGCAGGATAGCTTATAAATTGGTTACGGCATATTTAACGTTCCGCCGCTCCGTCTAGTTTTCCATCGGCCGGTGATTGCTTTGGTCCCGTATTCAGACATGTAGTAGCGCGTGCGTCTTGAGTGTTGGCTACTTTATTTTCTACTCTATATTCGAAACTGTTTAAAAGTGGTCCATAATTTAGCTTCATTGTCCAGAAAGAAAGAAAATGAGCAAGCTCTAGACACATGTTTATTAAATAAGTTTTTAAACAGAAAAAGCAACGACTTAATATGCGGTCGTTCTACGTCAACAGTTAGCGGGAAGTCAGACGACAAGATTTTTGCCTTACGAATTCTGGGCATTGCTACGTTCTTCTCTACGTTGAAATTGTGGCTCTGAGCACTATGGGACTTAACTTCTAAGGTCATCAGTCCCCTAGAACTTAGAACTACTTAAACCGAACTAACCTAAGGACATCACACACATCCATGCCCGAGGCAGGATTCGAACCTGCGACCGTAGCGGCCGCGCGGTTCCAGACTGTAGCGCCTTTAACCGCTTGGCCACCACGGCCGGCCTCTACGTTGAAAATGCTGATCTTTTTCTTGCAGGAGGATATCAATGGGAAGGGCAGTACCTCGTCGCACTACAAAAACAGAATTCAAAAATACAAATTTGTAGGAGCAAGGAACGTAGAGCTTCCTAGTTATTGTAGGCTACTGGAGCAAGACCATTATTTATGTTGCAGTATGAGATTGATATTCTGTAGGAGAATGAAAGCTGCAATAACTACCCAACATACCGCTGGTGTTTGTATACGTTGAACAGATGCGAAAGATGATCATGACTACAGTGTTCACAGATAGATTCTATTTGTTGGGTTGTCTCTGAGATAAAGGTGGCTTGCCAGATGAAGTAATCGACATTCTCGGGTCCAGCTGTGACCCTCGTTGCAAAATTGAAACGGTCAAACGGTGCCAAGGTGAAAGACGAAGGACGCATTGCAGCGCAGGCCCATCCAAGCAGCGTAAGGTGATTCCCCTTTAGACCTACAAGGCTGCACGATGTCAAAGGTACAGATTCTGGTACAAGATGCTAGTCTGTCTCTAGTTTAGGGACCAGCAGTACACATCGTAACAATTATGAGGCCGGTGATTATATGGAAACGCGTCCCTCAAAAATGTCGTACATGGACACTGTAAACATCACTGTGATCCGAAGTTTTATTAGCCCAATTTCATCATCCTTTGGACCAATAATACATCAAGTTATGAAACTAATCGGCGTTTGTTATTTCTTATAGGAGATTTCACCTTATGGTGGATGCTCTAGGCGTGTACAAAATTTTAAAACATCACTTTTGTAACTTGAGTTTATTATTTATAAATTTTTTGGAGGCGAGGTGAAAAGTGCGAGAACATTTAGTTTCCGCAATATAACTAGACCTTTCATCGTTAAGCAAGCGATACATCGTTGGAATTTTTTTCAGTTTTACGCGCTGTGACTTTGGATTTAAGCAATGTTTGCTTAATTACAACGTAGTACAGGCACAGTTCGTTGATAACACATTATTTTTCGCCGCTACAAAGTATAAATTAATACCCGATATCTCTCAAGTCCATAGTAGACCCAAACATCTCGCCATAATTCAAATTATTCGTTCCAATACGAGTGTCCGACGCAACACTACAATTTCGTCCAATTAGGCATCCTTGCGTGCTTATTGGGTAAGCTGCTGTGCTTGATATCAGTGTTATTATCCTAAATTAACTGGTACTCGTTTAATAATGCGTGGATAATTATTAAGATAACTAACAGAAGACTGTATGACTAAAAATGGAAAATATTACTAAACAATGCGATTTCACAGAATTGAAGTAGCATTCTACATCTGCAGCAATATTCTGCAAACCACTGTAAAGTGCATGGAAGAGGGCACGTCCCATTGTTCCAGCTATTAGGGTTTCTTCCCGCCCCATTCATATATTGGGCGCGGGAAGAATTGATTGTTTAAATGTCTCTATGCGTGCTGTAATTAATCTTATCTCGTCCTCTCGATCGCTATGTGAGCGATACATTCACAGAATTTTCAATTAAAGCTGGTTCTTCAAACTTTGAAAGTAGGCCTTGTCGGGATAGTTAACGTCTAATTCAAAAGCCTGGCAGTTACGAAATGAGGTTATGGAAACCTTGGCGAATAATATGGAATATCAGTGGTTTTAGGAACAGTCCGCAAAAATATAAGCTCTTAGAGAAGTTCCAATGGCGAGGTCCTACAAGAGTTTTAAGTGCAACATTTGTTTTTGCGTGAAATAAGAGATAATCGATAGCTACGCTGCATGCTGTTCCCCAAGCTATTAAGGATGCATCCTGGGGGCTTCGGGAATAGTCATTTCTGTCTTTTTCGAACTGTCCGTTTCAGAGCATCAAGTCAACTACATAACGGTACCTATTGCACTGAATGCAATCCTTAGAAAGACTGGCTTCGGCACAATAGGCCTTATACTATTAGTGTACTTGTCGTCGTCGTCGTCGTCGTCGTCGTCGTCGTGTGTGTGTGTGTGTGTGTGTGTGTGTGTGTGTGTGTTTTGTGAAGTTAGCAAACCCAACGAGATTATTAGCACCTCGCTTCAACCCAATCACCAGAAACTGGAAGGCGTCTGCCATTCATTATATCAGTACCACCCTTTGCAATGAAACTTGATATCAGCGCAATGGCAAACATAACGTCATTTCAAACATCGCAATTTTTAATGTAATAGTCGCGGATAATTAATAATTAAAGTCTCTAGTGATATGTACCCATTTGCATATCCACCAGATTACATAATATTTCAAGTTGAATTGCGTGAAGCATTCAAGTGTTAGTTTGCTTTTATGTCAGGAAGCACAAAAATCACGTTTCTTCTTCTTATGAGCATCACTTTACAAACGACAGCACGATTCCCTCGCGCCACCGGAGCATTGAAGAAAACACGGGCATTGTGTGCAATCAGTGCTACGTTTGTGGTGGCAGAGAAAAATTGTGCCATATACGAAAACGTAAAGCTTGTCGAAGTAAAATGGCTGTCGTCCTTGTCGGGGAACTGTTAAAGGACTTACGAGAAGCTGCAAAATAATAGTAATAATAATAATAATAATAATAGTACGGTAGTAATAATCTTTACGTCAAACATGGGGAAGCAGACGAACTTTTCTCGGGTGTACTCTGGTGGGAGTTATGTTATTGACCGATCGCCAGAGGGGAGAACATATTGATAATTAAAATAAAATAAGATGACTTTTAATGATTCTACTTTAAAAGTGTCGGCCAATTTCTTTTTCGTGAAATTTACTAACTTTTCAGTATCAGTTGTATGTGATGAAAGAAACTACAGTTCTTACTGTCTCATTGCAGATGTCAGTTAAAATAGCGTATGTAGTAGTATTGACCAAGCTAGAATTGAAATGAGCCCCTGACTGTATTTTGTGGAATAAATCAAAGGAATAGTTTTCAACTTGCCTGCATTGGAAATATACAAGACCCATGATTTGTAAGACTGGCAAATGATGTGTTGTGGTCTTGCAAAAAGGTGAAATTGCATGTCTTTTTTCCAGTGCAGCACACAACATTGCCATCATATATATGTTGTACAGCATGGAATATATTGTAATACAGAGAATCCTCAACTTGCTAAATTGTGAGCCTGACTTTTTGCAGACATTGATGTGATGTGTTGAAATATTATGGATTTACTTCTTGCTAATACAATTGTAGTGTGTTTGCAACTGGGGATGTTTTACATCGATAATATTCACTGTATGTACAGTAGGTAGTTCTTGATTTGATGGTGGTTATTTCCTTAATTAAAACAGTGTCATTGTTTTAAGTAATACACTGGGAACTATGTGTTTTTTACTAGAAAACACAAACTAAATACAGATGCTACATTCGCAATTCATTAACTATTAACACCATTTGTGACAGATAGAAAATTGTCATTTATGTGTGTGTGTCTCAATTCGGTGAAATGTACACAAATACTTATTACTATGTACATCTTCACTGATCAGACAATTTGTAGTTCGCTTTGAACACAGTCTACAATTACGTGGTATGGCATAAGAAATAAGAACTTTCGTATGAAGCGTTTATTGGGCTGTGTTATTGATTGTATCATTTGACTGATTGATACTTCTCTTTTCTTCGTGTGATTAAAGAACGTGCCCTTTCCAGCAAACATGTGTATTTGATGTTCCGGAGGCACAAAGTGTAGCTCATTAATCACAGCTATCTCATTTGGCAATTGCTGCTGTCTGACTGGTAGTAGAAGACAGTATGCTAGGGATAATGCTTGTGCCTCCTGTGCTTGTTGTGTGGGGAAGGGCAGTCCAATTTTAGCAGGCCCCTGTTGTATGACTCAGGCCTCCAGATATAGCAGCAGAGTGGTTTGTGTTGGCCTGACGCCTTCCCAGTTCACTGCCTTGTCGTGCAATGGCTGATTGTGCTTTCACCTGTGATACTGTTCGCTATAGTTGGATGGTTCTCAGTAAGTGAACTTGTGAAGTATGTTGTGACACATGCACGATTTGTGTTTCTTTGTAATTTCTTATGGATGTTACATTGTGATATTTCTGTTCGGCCTCTTAAAAGAACCCATTTCCTCCAATACACAATAATAAACTAAGTATTTAAATTATAGTTATAAAACTTTGGCAGTAGTCAGCATAAATCCAGTTTGTATTGTTATTTCAATTCTTTACTTTAGTGACAGAAGTTAACAACAGAACCTTTACTCCACATTTCATGTAATCAGTTACAGTTTGGCAGAAAATAATACAGAAAGAAGGAAATGGATAGCAAAGTTACAAGCATAACATTTGCATTAGGACTCCATAAATTGGACACATTTTATATTAACTTTCACATTTATGGAATGCACTATTAAGTGTTGGTTCTGTGGCACAAAATAGAAATTACCTGTACACTTCAGCAGGTCAACTTAAAATACTTAGTTTCAAGTTAAAAATGTGACTTACTTGATGAAAAAGTAGAACTTGTTTATTGATAGACAGTAGAGAATTCTTTATCACTCTTGTTACTCCAGCCATTGTTCATATCGTGTGTGTGTGTGTGTGTGTGTGTGTGTGTGTGTGTGTGTGTGTGTGATCATCATCTGTGATACCCTTTGACATGAAGTGTTACGTTCAGAGTTGTGTATGAGCAGCTCACCAGACTTTTCTCACTTTATTGACAATTTTGAAAGTGCCTTGAGTATCTTCTTATATAAATCAACTTTTAACTTAATTCATTGTACTGGGATTACAGTTTCTCAGAGGCTAGTATATATTAATTTAGTCCAATAATGTTTCAGCATACTGAATAGGCCTACTTATTGTAAACAACCTAATTGTCTGTTCATGATTGCTATTATATCTTTCTTTTAAAAACACACTTTAATGCATTTTGCCCACAGCCGTCATCAAAATCACAATTAAAAAACTTCATACTCTGTATTTCATCTGATTAAGTAGGAAGAAAATATATATAACTAGGCACCTTCAGTGTAATAAGTTTCATATGAAAGAGGCAGATGTATGCTATAATGTTTAAATCTTATTTTCTTTTGCTGTCATGGTTTTCATGGTCCAGTAAGCTTTAAAAAATAGTAATTGAACATAAACAAATTATTGCCTTACATATACATTAGAAATGGAATGTCCTCCAAATTATACATATAACTGTTACTGAACAACTTTTTCATAGGCATTCAAACTAATTGTCCAGATCAGTAGGACTTTAACTCTACCAGCAAACATGTACGTAATGATGTATAAACTTTCTACAAACTATTTGTAATTTCTAAAGCTGTTGAAAAAAAAGCTGAAGCTAGAGACACTGTTTCCATCTGCTTCCTGCAGAACAGGAATGGATTTCACACACATCCCCTTTGGCATTCAACAGTTAGAAATAGGCATTTTCAAAATGTGTGTGAAATAATTAAATGTTGTACAACTGTTCTCTTTCAGGCAGCAGCAGCACGACACACGAAGAATTGGACAATGTGTATCTAATGTTGGATCCTCAGTTGCATCCTATTTCTCCAGACAACACATGTAAGGAATCGGTGCAAATCTTCGAGGAGCACAAGCGGGTATGTGAAACATGTACATAGAGTTATTTGTTGTGCTCTGTACTAATGAATATAATTTACTAAAGAACTTCTGCTGGAACGTTTGTTTGCTACAGGTAGTTTCTTTATGACAAATGATTATTTAACATCTGACTTAACTGACATTGAATTTATTATAAAACTGCTCTTTGTGTTATCTCGTAATGCCTTGAATGATATCTAAATGGGAAAGTTAAATAATCAATAAATGTGGCAAAGAATTTAAGAATTTGTTAAAATTTTGGTAACCACATTACAGGGGGGGGGGGGGGGGGGGGGAGTTTGGCTATGTCTTATAGTCTGCAGTAACAGTCAGCTGAAGCAGGAGTTAATAAGGAAAAGAACACAAGATGTAACAGAAAAGTTAATAACATTCTGAAACCAACTAAATCCAAACAAAGAAATAGGCCAAATATTAAAATAAGACATGACATCAGATGGTGCCAAATGTGTTCCAAGCTCTTAAGCAAGGATCACTAATGAAATACTTTTTGGTACCACCACATCATCATTTGTGTACTTTTCCAAAATTGGACACTTTGATAAATATAAGTGTCATGGCCACAATTTTGGTAAAAACACACGAATTTTTCTTTCTTTTATGCAAATAATATAAATAACACAAGTGAAAACATTATTTGATTATATTCAAGTTTTCACTCTTTTTGTAGAACAGTTGGTAATTTTAGGGAAACTGGACCATCCCCACACTAACCATTTTCATTGGAAGATTTTTTTATACAAATTTCATAAATTGACAGCAAACACAAAGATTTTTTAAACCACATTTCCTTCAATGCCAAACTTGGAGCTGCTAATTTACTCATATCCACCTTCAGCAACATATCTCTCATCTTCTTCAGTGACTCCATTCTTTGATGATAGAGTCGGCTACAAGGCAAGATACACAGATGGTATCTAAGGAAGGAGTTCTTGAGATTCTCAAACTGTGTCTCCGTAATTTTCATTTCTATTGGTTTACAACACCTTAGGCTGTAGTGTGCTTAAGAGCCAAGGATAACCCACTCTCCTTGTACAAATATCAGAATATGTTGCAATATCCTCGACAACATTATCCAGATTCTTGCTGCTGTATTGAACAATGCATGATGCAATTTCATATGCCCTCTTCATGTCACATAAATGCTGTAGCATACCAACTCCCTGGGGTAATGAATTTCGAGATTACACACACTTTATTGTCTGCCTGTGTGTTCCCCAAATGCAGCTCGTGTGTTTTTCAGTGTTTTTCTTTGTCCTTTATTTGCAATTTGGTTATCAGTTTTAAATTTATCAGATATTTAGCAGGCATCTCTCTTTTGGAATGTAGAAAGACAGATTGTTTTCACAAAAACGTTGCCTTTAGGCCTTTTCCTTAACTGGATGCAGTTCTCTCTCTCTATTGTGGGTACAGATCAGTTCAGTGTGATGTGATTGCTGGTATCATGCTTGTATCTCATATCCCACTACTCTTGGCTGTTCCAACTCAGGTGCCCACCCGTGAGCAGCTGAGTGCCCAGGATACAGGTGGGCTGGGGTGAGCAAACACCCAGTCAGCTGACACGTGGGCAATCAGGAACAATGCCATAGCTTGAGTGATCATACTGCCCTGGCTGAGGGCCAGGTGGCAGTGGTGGCAAAGAGGCTTGTGATGTGTAGAACCCATGCAAATAGAGCCACCTGGTGGGTAGCCTAAGTACCCGCATATGCCCACAGACAAGCTGAATGCCAGCCGGGTGTGTGTGCGCCCTGGGGCAGCACTGAAACAGCATACACTGCTTACTAATTTTAACTTAAAATTTTACACATACAAATATGTATGTACTGTTGTATTTTTACCTACTTTTGATGCTTTCAGAGTCACTATAAATATTAAATTCCAAATTTGAAGACTCTGTGGACAGGGCCTGTTAGACTGAGAGAGATCTAACAATGGAAAATCCAGGATGGAGTGTAACAATATCATGAGAAGAAAAGTTGCTACTCACCATATAGCAGACATGCTGAGTCACAGATAGGCACAACAAAAAGACTATCACAATTATAGCTTTCAGCCATTAAGGCCTTCATCAACAATAGATACACATATGCACACGCACGTGCACACATGAATGCAGTCTCGGGCAACTGAAACTGGTTTCAGCTGTCTGAGACTGCCGCCGTGTGTGAGTTGCTTCTGTGGAGGCAAATCTGTTGGGTCATTGTGGTTCATTCCAAACCACTAAACAATTTCCCCGATGGAAAAGATGAGTATTAATTGTGTTACAGAATACTATTCTAAATTAGACTATGTTAATGAGATTGTGTACCCATGAATGAAATTAGCATTATAAAGTTACTCCCCCCAACACTCAGAAGAGCCTTTCACCACCCACGTAGCTTCCATACTATGCAGGAATAGTTACTTTGAAAAGCCAAGAGTGATTTCTTCCCTCGATCATGTTCAATCCAAGCTTGTTTACAGTCTGTAATGACATTCTCACCAACAAGACGCTATACTCAAACCTTTCTTCCTTTTCAGAACAGAAAATCTCTGTAAAATCCAGCTAAAACAGAATTTGAATTTGCTACTCATGCTAAAACATTAATGGATTGATACTGCTAGAAACTCACTAACTTGTAACAGTGTCCAGCTCGGAGTTAGTCTGAGTAAATCATGGTGATGGGACAAGAATTATGCTATCAATCAAAGCAGAGGTGCCGGTGTACAGCTCTAGCACACTGTAACATGTGTCAGTGTTGTGGGTTGTATTTCAAAACTCTCTGTATTGCTGTTTGAAAAGCATGAGAGAGCTAATGGCATATTGATGGTTTGAGTTTGACTATGGAGCCTTGTCATACAGATTAGTTGGTAAGAAAGTTGCCCATGGAAAGCAAGGAAGTACAAGTATTTGTCGGGCACTGTACTTCCATTCTCTCTCTCTCTCTCTCTCTCTCTCTCTATCTCTCTCTCTACAGTGAATATAGGATAAGAACACAAGTGACGTAGAGGGTTTGCTCAAAAAGAGTCAGGACATAATACATAAATTTCATGTCATAAAGGAGTAGTGCCAACAATTTAGATGACTCAGAAATCTTCAGGAGGCCTTTAGGTCTTTCTTCAAAATTTACAGTTGGAGGTGCTTGACATCACAGCCGTCTCCATTCAGTGAGTATAATGAATTATGTAATTGTAGAAAATTACAAGACATGTAACCTTCAAGGTGGTTTTTTTTTCCCCAACATGAAAATGTTATCATTATTATCATAATCTTGGACAGTTTCCAGCCTCTGGCCGGGTCTATATGGAACATAGGCCTCTCCATCATCTTCTGTCTTGCCATCATCTCTCCGTCTTCACCCTAGTCTGGTCTTGTCCTTTCTTCTGGACGCATTCCTCTACTCCTTTAATCCATCTGTCTCTTCCTCTTGGTCTCTTTCCTTCCAGTTTCATCTTGGGTGTCCTCCTGGGTATCCTCTTCTCCTCCATTCTCTTAACATGTCCATGCCATCTCAGCCTTGATTTCTCTATCTCCTCCTGTAGTGGCTCCACCTTCATTAACTCTGTGATCCTCTCATATCTTAACCTGTCTATCTTTGTCACTTCAATCCTGTTTCTCAAGAATTTCATCTCACTAGCTTGTACTTTGCTTTTCTCTCTTCCTTTCATAACCCATGTTTCTGATGCATATGTCAGGATCTGGACATACCGTATTTACTCGAATCTAAGCCGCACCTGAAAAATGAGACTCGAAATAAAGGAAAAAAAAATTTCCCGAATCTAAGCCGCACCTGAAACTTGAGGCTCGAAATTCAAGGGGAGAGAAAAGTTTTAGGCCGCACCTCCAAATCGAAACAAAGTTGGTCCATTGTAATATAAGACACAATTTAGGTCGAATGAATGACGATACAGCTACAGTAGTTTGGTTCGAGTCGTAAGCTTAGCAGTTAAGCTTTACCACATAGCCATTGCTATGCGTCAGGCACTCCGTCCGTATTTATACGGGTGCCCTTCCTTTTTCACGTGCTTCGTCTGGTTTGAATCGATTGCTTATTTTGTTTTGATCGGATAAGTGCCGTTTTTTTTTTTTTTTTTTTTTTTTTTTTTTTTTTTTTTTTTTTTTTTTGTTATAGGTGTTTGCGTCACTCTTAAGCTGAAAATGCATTACTGCGCTGTGTCAGGCATTGTTTGTCGCATTCTGATAGTGCCTGTTTACGGCCTGTCGCGGCTCGCGGCATGGCTTGCTTTTGTGCGCGCTACCGCCGCGAACAAATAAAAAATAAAAGAGAGGAACCGTCTCATTAGCGAAACAATGGCAAGAGACTGCTATTTGTTGTTACTTACACTGCTGCTTTCTTTGATGATGATCAACAAGAATCAAATAATAGACTGTGTATGATAGAACATGTTCTGAACGAGAGTTAGGCGAAAATTTTTCTCCGTTTGAAAATCTTTACGGCCGCTTCTTTATTACATCAAATTCTGCACAGAAATTAGAGTCATCTTAGATTTAAAAATATAGTCACTTGCCGTGCTTCATTTCTGACTATCACTATTAGGCATAAGAATAATACGAATATAAACATGACACGATACGTATATTCTTCCGCGTTTGCTGTTGTCTCACTCTAGTTTCGTAGTTTATTAGGCAGACAGGATTTAAATGTGATAGCAGCAAACACGAAAGAATACATGGCAAAATGTTTATATTGGTATTATTCTTATGGTGAAGAGAATACTGTATGTGATTCAAATTTCATCAGGTTCCTATTAGCAACCATCTCTTCTCACGGGTAGGAAAAAATTCAGAACGTAGAGTTGGCCATATTGACAAACATCCCAAACAGTCTTGCCAGTCAGATTTTCCTGGTACACTGAAATTGTGCTACATTCGAAGATGAACAATACGGAATTTGTATTTACTTCGTTGGATAATGTATGAAAATGCAGTGGTCGAAACTCGCGGCGGAGAAAAAAAAAAGCTCGTCTTCCACTTTTTTTTTTATTTATTTACTGACGCAGAGGTTTCGGCGCCAGTATTTATCTTTGTGCCTACATAGCATGTCTGTGTAGCACTACATATATTCGACGTCAGAAGTTAGTTGTGGCGGCACGTACCATCATTTTTCATAACTTCCGCTTGCTTTGCACTCGATTCTAAGCCGCAGGCGGGTTTTTGGATTACGAAAACCGGAAAAAAAGTGCGGCTTAGATTCGAGTAAATACGGTAGTGTGACAGGTATAAAACATTTTTACTGATATGGGGTACATCCTTGCTCCATATCACACTTCTGACACTCTTCCGAAATCCTTCCTCTTTTCTCCCCCGCTCGTTTATTTCTCTGTCATTATTTCCATCTTCCTGTATCGGGATTCCTAGGTACTTGAAACTCTCCACTCCTTTCAATCGTTCCCCACCAATTGTTATTCCAGTTGTTCCTCTCTCCTTCTTTTTTGTTTTGATAATCATCTCATTCTTTCTTATACTAAATTTCATCCCATATTCTTGTACTGTTACTTTAGTACTTCCTCCTCCTTACTCCCCCAAATTATCAGATCATCTGCAAACACCATAGCTTTCATCTTCCTTTCACCAATTATTTGTGCTACTGTACTCATTATATCTTCAATCATTACAATGGGGAGTAATGGTGAAAGTGCACTTCCCTGCCTCAAGCCATTCTTCTGTTCAATCCAAGCTGATCTCTCTCCTCCCATTAGTACATCTATGCTATATTCATAGTGCTGTTCCTGCAGTTGTCTTACAGCAAAAATTAGATCCACCGTGGACCTTCCTGTTCTGAAGCCATGTTGCTCTTCTAATTTGCCCTGAATTCGTGCTTCCAAAATTTTCTCAAAAAAGTCTCTGTATGTTTTTGAGTTCTGAAAGCCGAATCAGTTTCAGAAACATGATCCATTCTCAAGGAAGCTCAGTTACTCCCAAGCATAATTTTTAAGTCATTCCATTTTTATCTCTTTGCTATTTTATTTTATATTCATTCTCACACTGCAGCCTAAACAAGCAGCAACAGAAGCAATGACTGCTGATTCAAAGTGACTCCCTTCTGATATGCGTTCATACAAATTATCTCACTTTACATCATCTCATTCTCTACATTCTAAATATTCTTAATGCAGTATTCCATACTGACTACAATTTCAGACAGAAATTGTGCATTGAATTAATTTGATTCCTGAGAGACAATGTGATGGTCAACAAACAGATTTATAGGCTTTCTGATAAAAATTAGTGCATAATATGTGTTAGTAATACTGCAACAAAAGTATCTGTATTTGAGTACTTCATCAACAGTCGCAGTGTTGCTTATTGTAAGTGGGTATCTTGAAATAATTTTCCTGAGTAATTTCAAATAGCTGAATGGAATTTTGCTAATAGTCTACTCAGAACATTGGGTCTATCAAGATATTCGAATTATTGCTTGTTTTCTTAACCTGTTTACTAATCAGTTTCAGATTCAACAATGTTGTGTAAGTTACCATGGAAGGGCTACAATGTCTGCTGATTCACTAATAAACAGTAGTTATACTATCTCTGTTGAAACAAAGCAAATAATATTCTTCTATGATGATTCTATTTCAGGGATAAAAATGCACAATTCTATGTGAATTTTTAATCAAAAATTCTGATCAGAAATTCACTATCAGGGATAGTTTTCCTGTAATTTGAAAGTTTATATAGCAAGGAAGCCATTATTTGCGGTAACTAGAGAAAAAGTTTGAAAATAATAGTTGGCAAGATTAACTTCTTCATTGATGGCCACTGTATTCAGATAGTGGTACTTTCGTCTTGATTGTGTACTGTGATAAATGCAGCTTTCATCCGCCCCTAATCCAGTAGTCACTGCAGGAAGGCCCATGTGTTACAGTGCCTAAAGTGATTAAGATATGATCTGTGCCAGGACAAATGTAGTTGTTCAATGCTGCTCTTAACACAATCAGATTTAAATGATATCGTGTGTGACGTATGACTAAGTAAACAAAATGCAGAACTACTGATTCAAGGCTACAGCAATTTTTCTCCACCAAAGTGCTAACATCTGTGGATTTAGACTCACATAACATATTTTCATTTACTACATCGCAAGTGATGGTGCACTGACAATAGTGCTGTGGGCTTAATGAAAGCACTTGACTTCAAATACACTCCACAGGAGTAGTGACTCTCTACAGGTGCATCATAAATAAGTCTCAGTAGAAATAAATGCCCCCTATCGCAATTGCATATGCCAGTTTGGCTGAAGAAAGACAAGATTTTAGAAACTATTGTCATATTAATTAAATACAGTGAGCATAAATGGAAGATTTGTTGTAGTTTAAAAGTATTGCATTTTAATTGGGAACTCAACAAGGCTACACGGAATATGCTTGTTTTCTTTACGAATGGGATAGTTGTGATAGAAAGTCCCGGTACATAAAAAAGAAATGGCCTGAGCAAAATTGGAAAGTGGATGAAATAAATGTTCAACATCAAACTATGCTAGCTCTTGAAGGTATCCGTCTTTCATCTTGTCACATCAAACTCTGTTTGATTAAACAATTTCTAGAGGCCGTGAATTGAACTGGCAGAGGCTTTGCAAATCTTGCTGAAAAATTTCTTCATTTCTCAGCAGCAAAAATAAAAGCTATATTTGTGGGCCTTCGCCTCCAGGAACTTCAGCTAGATCAACTGACGTAGAAGCAGGAGCTTGGTAGTGTTTCCCAAGGAAGTAGTAAATCAAATGATCAACATTTATCAAGATCTTGAGTGCAACATGTCTTTGAAAGTACATTTCTTCCCAGAGAGATGTACTGATGTACTGCACCAACACAGAAAAAGATTCCATAAAGACACATCTACCATGGAAAAATGGTATGAAGGGAAGTGGGTGCCTACAGTGTTGGCAGACTATTGCTGGAGAATTATTCGAGACAAGAAAGAAAGAAAGTCAATACAAGAGAAAAAAGACACGTGTTTTTTTCCCACATTTGTATCATTTTCTCTTTTTCTGTATACCTCCTTTTAAAACACATGCTGGAAATTTACTGCTTTTTGTGAACACAGCCTCAGACATCAATTTTGAAATTGGTACAAGAATAACAACTTTTCTCTCCAGAATAAGGAAAAAAAATTTAAGAACAATGTACTCAATAAAATTACAGTCTATTTTGAATACTTTTTAACTGCTGAAGTATTGCAAATTTTTTCATGTGGATTTCAGAGTGTCAGGGAAACTAGCTTCCCTCCATCATTTTGTTGTTTCATTTCTGTTTGGGACCCATGTCTTTTCCCCGCTAAACAAAATTACACGGAAAATCATTTGGACTTTTAAAACTGTGAAAACATTGCATTTACTTTCGGTCAGCATACATGTAATCTGATTCCAGTTGTACACAAAGCTTAATACTTCATGGTAAACCGCACTTCATTGTATCTTCTGATATGACTGTGGTATCAGCCATTTCATTTACTCTTAATTGCTGCTAGTCCAGTACCATGTTGTATACATTGCCTTACTATTTTCGAATGTAGTTTGGGATGCCTAATGTGGGTCATCTTCAGGTTAGATAAGGCCATATTTGAATTTATATATGTTTTTCTTAAGTGTTGGAAGTAATTATGTGGGCTTTTGCTAAATCTTGACAACTTTGGATAATTATTTTTGACAACACACAAAATTTTATGACGACACAGTTGTCCTGTTTATGCATTTCAATTAAATACACACACAACACAACACTTCAGAAAAGCTACACAAAGAAAAATATTTCACAGATCAAAAAGAAATTTGAGCTACGTATAATGTAAAATGTATCAAGAAGAAGCAAACAAAATATCATTGGTATCAGCACAATTCAGTTGCCGATTTTCTCTGTAGCCTTGTATAATTTTCTTTTCTTGTACATACATTTGACTCAAATCTTTGCTGTTAAAATATATGGAACCCGTATTTTTGTTAATGGCTGCGAACCCTCAGACATTATTTCAAAACTGGACACTAACAACTTCAAAAAACTACCTTTTACCATTTCATTATATTTGTGCATATAATGAGACAGCATTACACAGATGAAGGAATTAACAACTTTGTAAGATTTTATTGTGTCTTTCCTTACAGTGATAGTTCTCTAATTAAGTGACAACTAATGCCAATTGTATTCCATTCTATACTGCTTTGTCCTGATTCTCATGGAAGTCCTATCAGTGTCTCTTAGTAATTTTCTGCTTTACATAATATGTGAAATGTCAGCATGATATTTGGTGTTACAGTTGGCACAAGAATACCTAAAGGTGCAAACTGAGATTGCCTACCTGTCTCGACACATGGATCAGTTAGCAGAAAGGCTTAGTGAGGCCGAGGGCCTGAGCCAGTTGGACCAACAGGACTCGGAGCGGCTGCAAGAGGAGTTACGCAAACTTGAAAATGAAAAGGTGGGTGATACATTTACATTGACTTACATACTTACATTCATCTGTCATGAATCAATGGAAAACACGATGTTTCAAAAGTATGTGTTATTTATTAAATTAAAGTGTAATTTAGAAAAAAACTTTGTAATGGATTGGGGGAGGGGGGGGCATCATCCAATTTATTGCCATTTTTTATTGAATCCATGTGGTCCCTTGTTGGATCTTCTGTAGAGAAGAGTATGACACAGCAAAGTTGGAGTAAATGTGCTCCATCTGGCAGTGCTATACCACTACCAGCAATCAGTGGCAATTTACGTTGAAATATAATTAAGTAAGACATTTAGCTTTAGTAACGACCTCACAAATATAATCTCTAAAGAAGTTGGTTAAAATGTGTAAAGCTGAAAACTGCACATGGAATAAACTCATCTAAAAATTCAATTGTCAAACACAAACATTCACATAGAGTTTAAAATTGTGAAGCTAGTCTTTTTTTCTAAAATCTGATGTGAAATCTGGTGTAAGAACAAGGTAGAATATTCAACAAACCTTAAAACTGTCCAGCATTTTTCGCATCATCTACTTAAAGGAGGAGCAGATAAGTTGCTAAATTAATATCTGCCCTGTCATCTGAATATAAAATACTTGCAATTCATTTAAATGTGACATCTGTATGCTACAGGGATTTCATAATATTTTGACGATTTCCATTTCAAATAACACACGAACTAATCACAGAACAGAGTTGAACATTTTACGCAAGATACATCATTTATTCACTTTTAGTTATGAAATACTACGTTGGACAACTGATGACCATTCACAGCTATACAATACTCGAGGCGTTTCACCTAGTTTTTGAACGCCTTTCATAGCTGCTGGACAAATTCTGGAAATGTCAACATGAACTTGACCTTTTAGCTCTTGCAAGCTTCTCGACTAGTTGTTTGGGCACTTTTTTGTAACGAATGACAAAGGCTTGCCTGTAAACTGTCACACTCATGTTTGAAGCTTATGAAAGGCATGTTGCATACGCATGACAGATTCGCCATAGTGGAAATAGCACTCCACTGTGAACGCACATGTTGGTGTGACGTTCGACATTATTACTGACCTGTACAAGGGATGAAACTTGAGACTCTGTACTGCTAATAGATATTTACTTCTGTG
This sequence comes from Schistocerca cancellata, assembly GCF_023864275.1. Taxonomy (NCBI): domain Eukaryota; kingdom Metazoa; phylum Arthropoda; class Insecta; order Orthoptera; family Acrididae; genus Schistocerca; species Schistocerca cancellata. Next base: position 137,214,055 of record NC_064627.1, on the reverse strand, counting down.
AGTTGATTAGATGGTTGAATCACTCAAATGGTATGTTGACTAGAATGAATCATTGCTACTGGATAATATTGTGCTAATCATTGCTGATTCTGTAATTTCCTTGTATTTTAACACTGAAGAGGGCTATTTATAGCTGAAATCTGGATAAGAAAGAATAATAAAAATCTAGTGGGGTTGTAACTGATTGCTATGTTCCCGTCCTTCCTAAATAATTAGTGTCAATATTTTGCAGTCACGACTTATTAAGCTGATGGTTTGGTAGGATTCACACCTGTCTTCTTTGGAATTGGAATTATTACATTACTCCTGAAGTCATGGTACTTCACGCTTCTCATATATCTTGCACGTCAGGTGTAATAATTTTGTCATGGGTGGCTCTCCCAAGGACCTCAGTAATTCTTAAGGAATGTCATCTGTTTCAGGGGCCATGTTTCCAGGAAGATTTTCCAGTGCTCTGTAAAATTCTTCTCACAATATATCACGCATTTCATCTTTGCCTACTTCTTCTGCTCTTTCTATAATATTGACCTTAAGTTTGTTTCCCATATACATACCCTCTATATACACTCCTGGAAATGGAAAAAAGAACACATTGACACCGGTGTGTCAGACCCACCATACTTGCTCTGGACACTGCGAGAGGGCTGTACAAGCAATGATCACACGCACGGCACAGCGGACACACCAGGAACCGCGGTGTTGGCCGTCGAATGGCCCTAGCTGCGCAGCATTTGTGCACCGCCGCCGTCAGTGTCAGCCAGTTTGCCGTGGCATACGGAGCTCCATCGCAGTCTTTAACACTGATAGCATGCCGCGACAGCGTGGACGTGAACCGTATGTGCAGTTGACGGACTTTGAGTGAGGGCGTATAGTGGGCATGCGGGAGGCCGGGTGGACGTACCGCCGAATTGCTCAACACGTGGGGCGGGAGGTCTCCACAGTACATCGATGTTGTCGCCAGTGGTCGGCGGAAGGTGCACGTGCCCGTCGACCTGGGACCGGACCGCAGCGACGCACGGATGCACGCCAAGACCGTAGGATCCTACGCAGTGCCGTAGGGGACCGCACCGCCACTTCCCAGCAAATTGGGACACTGTTGCTCCTGGGGTATCGGCGAGGACCATTCGCAACCGTCTCCATGAAGCTGGGTTACGGTCCCGCACACCGTTAGGCCGTCTTCCGCTCACGCCCCAACATCGTGCAGCCCGCCTCCAGTGGTGTCGCGACAGGCGTGAATGGAGGGACGAATGGAGACATGTAGTCTTCAGCGATGAGAGTCGCTTCTGCCTTGGTGCCAATGATGGTCGTATGCGTGTTTGGCGCCGTGCAGGTGAGCGCCACAATCAGGACTGCATACGACCGAGGCACACAGGGCCAACACCCGGCATCATGGTGTGGGGAGTGATCTCCTACACTGGCCGTACACCACTGGTGATCGTCGAGGGGACACTGAATAGTGCACGGTACATCCAAACCGTCATCGAACCCATCGTTCTACCATTCCTAGACCGGCAAGGGAACTTGCTGTTCCAACAGGACAATGCACGTCCGCATGTATCCCGTGCCACCCAACGTGCTCTAGAAGGTGTAAGTCAACTACCCTGGCCAGCAAGATCTCCGGATCTGTCCCCCATTGAGCATGTTTGGGACTGGATGAAGCGTCGTCTCACGCGGTCTGCACGTCCAGCACGAACGCTGGTCCAACTGAGGCGCCAGGTGGAAATGGCATGGCAAGCCGTTCCACAGGACTACATCCAGCATCTCTACGATCGTCTCCATGGGAGAATAGCAGCCTGCATTGCTGCGAAAGGTGGATATACACTGTACTAGTGCCGACATTGTGCATGCTCTGTTGCCTGTGTCTATGTGCCTGTGGTTCTGTCAGTGTGATCATGTGATGTATCTGACCCCAGGAATGTGTCAATAAAGTTTCCCCTTCCTGGGACAATGAATTCACGGTGTTCTTATTTCAATTTCCAGGAGTGTATTTCTTCCAACTTTCAGCCCTCCCTTCTTTGCAAAGTACTGCCATTTCCGTCTGAGCTTTTCACACACAAACAACTCCTCTCTAATTTTCATTTAGGCAGCATATATCTTTACCCTCGTTATGCACCCTCCTACAGCCTTGCATTTGTCCTCTAGCGATGTTGCACTTTCCAGAATCTGTTTTTAGATCTTCGTGTTCCCTTTTGCTTACTTCATTTGCTGCTTTTTTATATTTTCTTCTTTTATCAGTTAAATTCAGTATCACTTGTGTTATCCAGGGATTTCTACTAGACCTTGTCTTGTTACCTATATGATCCTCTGTTGCTTCCTTCATTTTCTCTGTATGTTGTATTCCTTTCCTGTTTTGGTCCAACATTGCCTAATGCATCCTCTGAAACTCTCAACAACCTCTGGTTCTTTCAATTTATCTAGGTCCTATATCCTTAATTTCCTACTTTTTAGCAATTCTTAACCAGTAAATTATGGTCAGAGTCAACATCAGCCCCTGGAAACTCTTTAAGTATTTTAAAACCAGATTTCAAACTGTGTCTTACCATCGTATAACTAATCTGAAACCTTCCAGTATATTCAGATCACTTCTATGTATACAACCAAATAGTGAAAAGTCCAGTATAGAATAAGAACGATCGTGAGAAGGATAAAATGCTACCCACAATATAGAGCAGATGTTGAGTTACAGGGAGACACAACAAAAAGACTGCTATACATTCAAGTTTTCAACCAAATGGCCATCTTCTAAAGTGGAAAACACACACACATTCACACAAGCACAACTCACACACACGACCACTGTATGGCAGTTGTGGTCAGACTGCAGACAACAACTGCGTTGGTTGGAATCAGTGATTTAGTATGAGTAGTGGGGTAAGGAGGTGCAATGGGAGGGAGGGATAGCTAGGTAGGAGTGGGGAGGAGGGTTTAGTGCTGCTTCTGAGAGTGTGCAGGGATTTGGTGGAGACAGGGTAAGGCTGCCAGGTGCAGTTGGGAGGGTTGGAGAGGGCAGTAGCAGAAAGAAGAGGAAGGGAAAAAGACAATTGGGAGTGGGTAAGGGATTGGCAGGAGGAAGAAAGAGACTAACAAAAGTTGTGGCCGGGGGGGGGGGGGGGGGGGGGTCATAGGAATGCAGGATAAATTGCAGGGAGAGTTCCCACCTCCACAATTCAAAATAGCTGACATTGGCAGGAAGGATGAAGTAGACATCAAAGTGAAGTACATTGTGTGAGGTGGCATATTCAGCGACTGGATGGTCAGTTTGTCAATGGCCATTCATGCAGACAGCTTGTTGTCATAAAACTAAATGCCCTAACAGGCCACGAAGGCCTAATGGTACTGACTGGCCACCATGTTATCCTCAGCCCACAGGGGTCATCGGAGGCAGATATGGAGGGGCATGTGGTCAGCACACCACCCTCCCGGCCATATGTCAGTTTACGAAACTGGAGCCACTACTTCTTAGTCAAGTAGCTCCTCAGTTTACCACACACGGGCTGAGTGCACCCTTATTTGCCAACAACGTTTGGAAGACCGGATGGTCACTCATCCAAGTGATAGCCCAGCCCGACAGTGCTTAACTCAGTGGTCTGACAGGAACCGGTGTTGCCACTGCAGCAGCAAGGCTGTTGGCTTTGTTGTGGTCATGCCCACATATAAATCACAACATTTGTTTGTCAATCACATGACTGCATTTACAAGTAGCTCTGCCTTTGATGGGATAGGAGATGCCTGTGACTGGACTGGAGTAGGTAGTGGTGGGAGGCTCTCTGGGACATGTCTTGCATCTAGGTCTATCGGAGGGACATGAGGCATCAGGCAAGGGATTGGGATGAGGGTGGAGTAAGGATGTGAAAAGATCAATGATGTTGCACAGGTTCATTGGACAGCAGAATACCACTGTGGGTCAGGTGGAAAGTATAGTGGCTAGGATATTCTTCATTTCAGGAAATGACGAGAGGTGGTCAAAACCCTGTCAGAGAATGTGATTCAGTTGCTCCACTTAGTCATGAGTGGGTACTTGTTTATGGCTGGATGGTGTATATGTGGAAGTGTGAGGTAACTGGAGAGACGAGCCACTGGAGATCTGTTTCTGTAATTTCGGTCTCTGCAGACCTCAATGAGCCCCTTGTTATATTATTGTAGAGGGACGGCTCATCACTACAGATGCAATGGCCCCAGGTAGCTTGGCTGTATGGAAGGGACTTCTTGATGTGGAATGGGTGGCAACTGTCAAAGTGGTGGTATTGATGGTGGTTGGTAGGTTTGATACGAAGGAGGTATTGATGTAGCCATATTTGAGGTGGAGGTCAACATTGAGGAAACTAGGTTGTTAGGTTGAGGAAGACCAGGTGAAATCAGTGGGAGAAAAGGTGTGGTTCTGGAGAAAAATGGATAGGGTGTTCTCAGCCTTGGTCCATATCACAAAGGTTTCATCAACGAATCTGAACATCTCTCATGATTTGTAAACTAAGTGGTAGTGATTATTAAATTGCTTTCCCTTTCATTCCTTTATCTCACCAGTGTTCTACTAATTTTCCTTTTCTTCCGTTTCCTACCAGTGAACTCTAGCCAGCCATCACAATTAAATTTTCGTCTTGCTTAACTGTTTAAATAATTCCCTTCATCTCTTCACACAATCTTTCAATTTCTTCACCCACAATTGATATTTAAATTTTTACAGCTGCTGTAGATTTTTGACTTTGTCTATCTTGGCTACAGTAATGTGATCACTAGGCCACTCATAGTCGTATACCTGAAACCCTATTTTCTTATTCATTATTACTCTACTTCTGCATTACCATACGTGATTTTGTGTTGATAATTGTGTACTGTCTTACTAGAAGCTCTGTTGGTAAAGAAAATTTGTCCCTTGTAACTGTAGTTTGTTAACTTAGTTTTGGAACTAACAGACTCAAGTCTGGTAGCTGTACTGAGAGAACACACTTTGTTATGAAATAACTTGACCATGTGCCTAATATGAACATGCATCCCTTATAATTTGATGTTTTAGTTTTTTAATTATGAAATGGAAAATGTCTCTTTAAAAGAATAATAGTACAGATTAAAACACATGCAGAAAGGTGTGCGGAAAAAAGGCTTCTTTCAGAAAGCCGTGGCGAACCTTAAGTTCATTAAAGACTCAATTTGACATGTCCTTTTCCATTTATTTACTTTTTATTCTCGCACAATGAAAAACCTGAATTACATCAACAATAGAGTTACAGCAATCTTTTTTTTGTTAAATCCCAAAAATAATAATGCTATTATGTCAATGTTACCAAAGCAAACATTCTACACACACACACACACACACACACACACACACACACACAAAATTGTTGTTGTTGTGGTCTTCAGTCCTGAGACTGGTTTGATGCAGCTCTCCATGCTACTCTATCCTGTGCAAGCTTCTTCATCTCCCAGTACCTACTGCAGCCTATATCCTTCTGAATCTGCTTAGTGTATTCATCTCTTGGTCTCCCTCTACGATTTCTACCCTTCACGCTGCCCTCCAATACTAAATTGGTGATCCCTTCTTCTAGTCAAGTTGTGCCACAAGCTCCTCTTCTCCCCAATTCTATTCAATACCTCCTCATTAGTTATGTGATCTACCCATCTAATCTTCAGCATTCTTCTGTAGCACCACATTTCGAAAGCATACACAATACAAATAGCAATTTGTTGTGTTCCTACATATCCCCCCCCCCCCTTTCTCAGTAGCATAGTCACTTTAGAACTTCAACTAATCTTGCTAGAAATCAAATTTCATGACTCTGTAGAGTCTGGTTATTTGTCTTAGGCTGACAGTTCAACTGTAGAGCCTTCAGGTTGTTAATGATTCTTATTCATCTGGTTATCAGGTCTGTGGGTTTTCATCGACAGATGGAGGCATTCATTGCTGGTCTTTCATTTTAAGTCCAAAAAAAATTTGGGATCATTTCAGTTACTTTGTATGAGCCTTCATATGGAGGCGATAATGCCTTCTTCACTCGGTCAACCCTTACAAACACATGTTGAGTTGCTGATGTCACTGCATGCATTTTTGTGCTGTACACTTGAGAAGAAAAAGTACCTAGTGCCCTGATGGGCGAGCCGTAAACCATTTCTGCAGTTATAGCATCAGTGTCCTCTCTGATGGAGCATCCAAGACCAAGAAGGGTTACAGGTATTATTTGAATCTATTTAGGAGGTGCATGGGCACAGATGGCTGCTTTAAGCACTTGATGAAATCTTTCAATTTTTCCATTTGACAGGATGATATGCTATTGTTTGGTTACAAACACACATTTTTGATACTACTTGGAATAGCTCAGTGTTAAACTGTCCTCCATGGGCAGTCACTATTTGGTATGACATTCCAAATCTAATGATGCAAGAGTTGATAACTGCTTGTGCTTTTACACCCTGAAGAGGTACTTCCTTGCCCAATGCTAACTCTATTGATGTATGTTAATCAATAAGTGTATTCAGCAGAAAGATGCATTGGTTCTATCAAGTCAAGGAGAATTATTTTGAAGTACTCGTCATTACTAGAAAATTTTCTTAATGACACTTGAACATGTTGTGATATTTTGTTTTTCTGACAAGTAGTGCATGTTTTCGACCAATTTCGGACATCTTTTTTTATACTGACCCAGACAAACATTGAATGAGATCGTGTTTACAGCTGTCTTAATGCCTGGACAAGCCAAATTATGATAGTTTTGGAAAATGAGATATCTAAATGTTTCAGGAATACAAGGGTGAGTAATTTGAGTTGACATATCACACAGTTGTTTCCTCCCATGTGTCAAATGGTATTTTAATTTAACTGATGTATGACAGCTGAATGAAGCTCATCATCATCATTTTGTGCTTGGGCTATGTCTTCAGAGTGAATTGGAACTAAGCTACTAGCAACAACATTTTCTTTGCTAGAAATATGTCACAGATCTGTTATAAATTATAGAATGTACTGCAGATAATGTAAATGGGTTAGTGTTGCTGTCTCATTCTTTTGCTTAAATGCATATGTTAGATGAGCATTGTCTCTTCCTTCTAACAGATATTTTGCAGCCGTGTATGCACTAATCAGCTCTCTTGCCATGCATGGAATACTACTGTGCCATTGTGAACTTTTATCTCCACTGTTTATCTTGCCACTGTTGCACTGCAGTGTCTGCCACAAAATCTGATGCATCTCCAACTAAGGCGAGTTGATTGTACAGACCAGGAAATGTCGAAAGCATGGCATTTGTGAGATTTTTCCATTTTAGGAACTGAGTGATTCCTTCTTCTGTCCTGTCAATAAATCTCTCAGGATTTTTTGTTGTTCCTTGTACGTAATCATTCAGCAAAGCTTTGTTTTCAGCAGCATGTTCCAAATGCTGATCCATAGATATTTATGGTCCTTAAGAATGCTCTAAATTGCTGACGTGTTTCGGGTCTTTTGTAGTTTGTTATTGCTGCACCTCTTTCTGGATCTGGCATTGTTCCTGCAGGTGTAATTAATGTCCCAAGAATGTTAGCTGTTTTACATGAAATAGTGATTTTTCCAACACTTATTACAAGGCCACAGTTATTCAGTTGTTTAGTGAGTAAGTTTAGATGCTCTACATGTTGCTCTGGATATTCAGATGCCATTAAAATAGCATCCAAATATGGAAACAGAATTCTAGTTGTCCTACAATTTCATTTATAAACCTCTGAAATGTGCTGTGTGCATTGTTAAGTCCTTGTCCAAGGACATATCATTAAATTCACAAAGACCAAAAATGCAATAACAGCTGATTTTGGTTTATTTTCTTCAGCTAATGGAATTACATAGTAGGCTTTGACTAGGTCAGTCTTTGAAAATGTCTTTTTATTTTCAAGCATAAAATTTACATCTAGTCATGAAACTGGATCCTGGTGTGGGAATGTCTTGTCATTCTGATGCAGTAATCTCCACAAACTCACCACTGACAATTTGGCTTCATAATAAGGTGTAGTGGACTGGCCCATTGTGCATGTGATGGACTTAGCACCATTCTTTAACAGAAACTTAAATTCTATTTCGCGATTTAAGTGGGTCCAATTTGTTAGCCTTACTGTATACTAGACTGGTAGACCTGTAGACACAATGATCTGCTGCTGCATTTTATAAGCAACACTTTTGATACTATGGATGGTTTAGTTAGTTCAGGAAATTTCTGCAAAAGTGTGGGAAATTAGGCATGCTGCATAAAGTGTGCTTACCGAGTCTGTAGCTTTCACAGTGGTTACCTCCAATATGCCTTTTGATAAGTCTGATAACAATGAATGGCCATTCAAAATTGTATTTAATCCCTAAATAAATGGTTAATAGTTTTTTATCATAAGTTTTTATTTCTGACCCACTTGCTGCATAGAGATTGAAGTCAGACAGTTTAACTTTCTTGTCTTTTGAATTCTTAATAATTGGTTAGCCTCCATATCACAGAGTTCTAAACCATTTAAAAGTGTTTTAATTAATCGCTCTTCACTTTCTTTAAATATAGTCAGAAGTTGTTCTTTCACAAGAGAATTGTTCTTGCTGCTTGTAACTAACTAAATCCCATATATTTGCAACAAATTTTGGCTCCAGCAGAGCGAGCAAATAGCTAAATTTAATCGCCTTTGTAACTATACCAGCAATCATAAATTGTGCTTCGACTTGGCAAAACCAGATGTATGGATTCTCAGTCCAAACAGTGGTAGCTTTAACTTAATGCATGCCGTATCAGTTTGCAACCTACATTTGGGATAATTCCCTTTACGTACATTTTCTGTTGACTTTTGCATATTTTTAAACACAGTATCCAATGAAATAAGTTAAAAAAGTACTTTGCAGATGTCATTGTTCCGGCAATCATGTCAGGGTCACCAATTTGCTGCACACTAAGTTCATCAAGGATTCAGTTCAGTATGGACCTTTCCTTTTATTTACTTTTTCATTTCAAACACAGTGAAAACTGAGTAACAACAATAATAGAGTGACAACCTTCTTCTGTTGTTAATCCCAAAGATGATAATATTATCATGCCAACATAACCAGGGAAAAATTGTACAGATATACACAAATACAAATAGTAACTTTCATTTCCCACAGCTTAAATGTTTAGTAATCTTTTCCTTGTGCCTGTTTGCAACTCGACACTTCCTCTGTATGGTGAGTAGTGATGTATCCATTTCATATTGTTGTTATCACATCCTGAATGTCCCACTGTTTAAACTCTTCAGATCATTTATCCCCAACATGGCCATGCCCAATTGCTTCATTCGTAACTCCATACTCACTTGTCACATGACTAGTAGCACTCGGGAATTGTTGATCAGAGAAAGGCGTGCTCAGCTTCAAAAATTCCAGTGATGATTAAAATGTATGATATTACTACGTCATGACATCATGAATAAGTGTACTCCTTATATACTCCCAGTAGAATTTTTCAAAAGATGCCAGAAGAGAGTTTTTTGAAAACCAAAAAGAAACCTCGAAGATAATTTTGAACCCCAACAAGATCCCCAGAGAAACAAATAATCACATAGCAATGAACAACTGAGCAATGGTTCCATCTTAAGTTGTCACACTTTAATCCAATAATAATAATAATAATAATAATAATAATAATAACACTGGAACAGAACGATTATAACAGATAAAACAACAACACATAACAAACCTGACATCATACTCACCAATAAAAAGAAGAAATTAACACAACTAATTGAAATATCCATACCCAACACAACAAATATACAGAAGAAAACAGGAGAAAAAATTGAAAAATACATCCAACTGGCTGAGGAAGTCAAGGACATGTGGCATCAGGATAAAGTCGACATTATCCCAATTATACTATCAACTACAGGAGTCATACCTCACAATATTCACCAGTACATCAATGCAATACAGCTACATCCAAACATATATATACAACTACAAAAATCTGTAATTATTGATACATGTTCAATTACCCGAAAGTTCCTAAATGCAATATAACATATACCATACAGTTACAAGGAAGTCACGCTTGACCGAGGTCCGCGTCACGTTCCATTTTTAACCAGACTTAAGTCTGAGAAAAAAAAAGTCAAAAAGATAATAATAATAATAACAACAACACATAACAAACCTGACATCATACTCACCAAAAAAAGAAGAAATTAACACAACTAAACAAAATATCCATACCCAATACAACAAATATACAGAAGATAACAGGAGAAAAAATTGAAAAATCCAACTGACTGAGGAAGTCAAGGACATGTGGCATCAGGATAACGTTGACATTACACCAATTATACTATCAACTACAGGAGTCATACCACACAATATCCACCAGTACATCAACGCAATACACCTACATCCAAACGTGTATATACAACTACAGAAATCTGTAATTATTGATACATGTTCAATTACCCGAAAGTTCCTAAATGCAATGTAACATATACCATACAGTTAAAAGGAAGTCACGCTTGATCAAGGTCCGCGTCACTTTCCATTTTTAACCAGACATAACGTCTGAGCAAGGAAAGAAATAATAATAATAATAATAATAATAATACCAGGTACTCTTCACATTCCCTCATCCCTGCACCAAAAATTAAATCTGTTTATATAGGTGATAAGTAGACATAGAATATACATGGAAACCAAATTGGTCATATAACTAGATTACAAAACAATAAAAATATCAAATCTTTTCATATTTTTGGGCAATAGTCATGTAATAATGTTTGAATGATATTTCCACCATCTGTCTGTAAAAACTTCTTTATTTTATATTACTATCATGATTTCGGCCTTAAGCCATTATTGCATATAGCAATTTTGGTTGTGATTAGACTTCATCAAATAAAGTCATCAACAAGATCTATTGAACTGGGTGTCCCAGTGTGTAAATAAGTACAAAATCACGTAAATGTATGGCAGACAGGTGGCAAACATGTTTTCCAGCCATAAAACAACTGAGCCACAGAGTGAACATCAACACAGTAGTTACGTTTGCAGTGAATATGGTCTCAAAAAATACTGTGGTTGGCTGGTGCTCAAAGATGAACAGCATAAGTGGTAAGTGTATGTTGCATAATTGATGATTACAGAAGGCAGCCTCTGTAAAGGCTTAAGGCAGAAGTCATGATAGTAACATAAAATAAAAAAATTTGTACGGTCAAATGGCAAAAATATAATTGAAACAAAAATATCAAAATTCCTCTGTAGAGATTTCAATGAAAATAGTGCAAAAAAATTACTTAATGTAGTCCAATTAAATCTCTGTAGCATATAGCTCATACCTATCATTAACTTCTCCTATGAGAACAATCATGTTTACATAGAAAAATAGTATCATCATCATTCACCTCTCAGACAGTTCAAAATATAGTATAATTTTCCTTTTATGTATCTCAGCACGACTGAAAATACCTTCTGAACTTGAAGTGATGTATGTTTTTTTATGTCCTTCAAATACATTTCTAATTGTGATACCTCAGGTGTCTTCTATATGCAAACATTTGTCAGCTTAAGCAAAACAACTATACACTTTCATTTCAATAATACATTTAACGCTAACTTATTATATAAATGTTCATGAAACTGGAAGGTAAATAGTTACTGACTGGCTGCCTAAACATTGCAAGGCACCTGAAAACTGTACAACAAATAGTATGTCATTGCTCAGTTGATACCAAATTCATTACCCTAGTCATATCAGTAGCACAATAACAAGAATATTTAATATCCACTTCAGTACCTCCAGTCAAAGAGTTTTAATGTAGATTGCCACATCTTTAGGCACGGAGGCAAAATCAAAAACATTTATATTTCAAGAGTCAACAACATACCATTAACCATCATGACACAAAGAAATAGAGAAAAGTTTTTTTGTGTAAGTAGCGTACAACAGGCAGAAAATGTGGTAATTATAGTTGAAAAGCACAATAAATACAATTATATTGAAATGAAGATCATCTTCCTGAAACAAGAGCTTAGAAAAATGTGTATTCAGCATTTTACTTCACTAAATGATGACTTATTGATGAGATGATACAAGATGACTTAGACAAAATTTCTAGTTGGTCTGATTGGCAACTAGCTCGAAATGTAGAAAAATCTAAGTTAATGCATATGAGTAGAGGAAATAATGCCATAATGATTTGATGACAGTATTAGTTGTATGCTGCTTGACACAGAAACACTTTAAATAACTGGGTGTAATTTTGCAGAACAGTATGAAATGGAACAAGCATGTGAGGATTGTGGTAGAGAAGGCGAGTGGTCAACGTAAGTTTATTGGGAGAATTTTGGGAGAGTATAGTTCATCTATAAAGAAGACAGCACATAGGATGCTAGTGCAACCTGTTCTTAAGTGCTGCACAAGTGCTCAGGATCTGCACCAGGTTGGATTTGGAAGACAGCGAAGCAATTTAGAGCTAGATCAGTTGTCGTTAGGTTTGAAAAACTCACAGTTATTATGGAGATGCTTTGGGAATTCAAATGAGAATTCTTGGAAGGAAGACACTGTTCTTTTTGTGAGGCATTAAAGAGAAAATTTACAGAACCAGCACTTGAAGCTGACTGCAGAACAATTCTAATGCCACCAACATACACTTCACATAAGGACCATGAAGATAAGATATGAGAAATTAGGGCTCATATGGAGGCATATAGACAGTAGATTTTGCATCACTTTTTTTTTGTATGTGGAATGGGAAAGGAGATGACCAATTATGGAGAGGGTACCCTCTGCAATGCATCATACGGTGGCTTGCAGAGTACATATTGTAGATGGAGATACTACACAACACTTTAAACAATGCACACATTCACTGACAGATGACAGTAGCAGCTGGTTTAGATGTTTTTCTTATAGTTTCCCCCCTTGCACCAACACAGCCAGGTCATGTTGGGTAATCATACAAGGCCACATCAATCATCCAGACTGTTGCACTTCCAGCTACTGAAAAGTCTGCTATGCTCTTCATGAACCACAGGTTAGTCTGGTCTCTTCACAGGTACCCTTCCACAGCTGTCTGCGTGTGTGTCAGCAATATGAACTACTCCATCTCGGCAACGTTCATGGTTCGTGGCGTGATGTTGACTAAATCTAAAATAACTTTGAGTCTGTAGAGTAACTAGGTTGGCAATTTGTTCCAATCCGAAGTTCGAAGAATACAGTTGCCTTTTTGTCATATTTGACTTCAGTCCTTGTAAACTAGTTATTCCCTGTCTGTTGCACTGCACTCATTAGTCCAGCTGATGCAACTGAACTTAAATCTTTCTTGCAAATCTTGCCTTCATCAAAAAAAATGAATGAGTGAATGATTGTGTTTTAAAATATATGCACAAGTTTAATGTGATTGAAATAAATATTTAGATTGATAAATTTCAGAGAAAGAGAGACAGTTATTCATAACTGCAACTCTGTGACAGTGAGCTCCTTCATATATTTTATGTCACATACTGCATGTGATTTAGTGAGTAACTTTAATTCCAGGCAGATGTAGTATTTCATTTAATAATGCTATGTGATTTATTTATTCTTTTAAACAGGAAAACCTACAGAAACTTCATAGGAATCTTAAACGACAACTGGAACTTATTAAGGGTCAACGAAGAGAGAGTGTTGGAAATGATGGATGGGTCGTTGTGCCACACCAGGACCACTCTCACTTAACTTAGCTGCTGCTGAGTGTGTCTCCAAGTACTGTATTTTTATACCAAGAGTGAATGTGACTGTAATGCATATAAAAGTGAAAGTAATAAGTTTGGTCCTCGATGATTTGTGTTCCGTTAATACTACTAAAACTTTTAATTGCTGACCTGTAAAAAAAGCATTTATAGTATTTGTGTCAGACTGATGTGTGTATTTTATTGTATCTTATTTTGTTTTTCAATGAAAACCGCAGATTGCCCTGTGGAGTGTTCTTTCTCCAGTCTGCAAGGTGTTTTCATTTGCCTTGCCTGTAATTTTCAGCAACAACATCTGTGACTTGATTTATCTGTCAGTTTAGTAAGTTGTATTGCTCAAATCCTTATATAGATCTGTTTCTTGTTTTCATATTTATAAAAAAGTAGAATATCTTCAAGTGAAGTCATATGACTCAAAAGGAAGCATTCACAAAATATTCTTGTGACAACATGCCAGTTTTCATGAGGTAGTTATTAAGGAAATAATGACAATTAAAGTTAGTGGATTGCACTAATATTTAATGTTGAGTAAGTGTACACAAGAAAGACTGTTGAATAGTATTTTTGTGTTTGCTTACAAGATGACTTCATGTTAATTATAGACTGGACACAACCATATTTATGAAAAAACTATTGCATTATGCTTTTCTGTTGTACTTAACTGTTCAAGTGACAGACTTAATTGTGAGCCCTTTGTTTGTATTGTCCTGTAAATGCTGAGGTGTGGCTGGAACAGGTGTAAAAAAATTTAAGTTGTTAGAGAAAACAATGGCAAGAAGTATACCAAACTAGTAATGGTGTTAGTCTGATAACATTTCCTCAAATGTGACCTATTTGAAAGTTAGCCAATTTTTATGAACAATGGCCTCTTTTTTTAGAGTACTGGTGAGTAGTTTTACACTAATTTATTTACATTAGGCCATGCATTTTATAAGTCACCACATATGAACAGTGGAGACAGAATGGGGTTTTGATTATTGTAAACAAAATTTTATACTGGAATGCATACTGATGCATAAGCAGAATTGAAGAAAATTGGAGATGGGAGAGTTTTTGAAATGTGCAGCCATCCCCATTATTTTGTGGCAACCTGCAAGTCAGGGACATTGCATATTGTGTATGCAAAGTAACTATGTCAGTTTCTTATAAGATTTCAAAAATTTAACAAGTGGTTGCCACTTTAAAGCCACTAGATTACTTTCTAAGCATGTAGCAATACATGACAGTTGGTCTTCAAATTGAAATAATCTGTGGATCAAATTCTTTGCTCAAGTTATTGAACACACTTGACTCTGGACAAAATAGTATGATCTACAGTTATAGGAGGATCATGCCAATGCAGTATCAACATTCTAAATACTTCATGTAAACAAAACTATTCTGTAATTATGTTTTATTTTTGTGATTTTGTCAAAATGTGCATTTGGTTTAAATATTTATGTCAGTATAATACAACTCAAAATATTCTCAGTGTAAAAGTCAAACCCTTTCTTTGTTACTTATTTACAGTCAGGTAAAAATTGTATGTTTGCTGGCCTGCACTTAGTTTGAACTTTTGTTATGTTCTTGTTCATGTAGAAGGGTTGAAACAAGGCAGTTTATTTGTAGTGGATTAAGCAAACTTTGTTTCATATTTAATTTTCCATCTGAGTGAAGCATGAGAGATTGTTGTTGCATATGTTTTGACCATATGGCTCCTGCTGTGTATGAAGTGAACACACAAGTTGTAGAGCAGGCATACTTGCCACTAAGTCCTGGTAGACAATACTGAAAACTAAATTAAAGTATGTTTGTCAAAGAACATTTTATGTTGACATGCATTACCATTGTTTAAAGTAAAACTGCAATGTGTTTTAGTAAATGGACTACCGTGTATTCATTCCATAACAGTGCTAGTCTAGTAAAGTGAAGTGATTTACATTGTTCATTGAATGCACCTGTTTCTGAAACAATATGCCAAAATATTGACTGAAATTGACAGTCTGCGAGAAACCGTTTTAGGGTATGCAAATATTACTCTAATGCTGCGGGCAGCATGTTATACTGTTCATTAGATGTCTTGTGAAAGTTCCTGTATTATCTGTATGACTGACCTTTTGTAAAGAGATGTAAATTTGTCATATTCAGCTAACTGTAAATTGTATGTCCATAATGTAAATACATTTTGATATTCTTTGTGACCACATGTTTCATTACTGTTCTTATCAATACTCTAGTGCATATTCATTTTTTTATGACTAAATGTGTTGAATGTTTTACATTCACTCTAAAAAAAGAAAGAAAAATGTTTGCATGCCTCTACAGTGGGGAATAGTCTTTAAAGTCCTTATTCATAGTCCACATACTGTTAATACAATGAATTATACTAAAACATTTTATTGTAATATATTATTCATATCATTTGATGCATTTTACACAGGATACATATAGATCTAAAAAGTTTCTCCTATATATACACTTCTTTCTGGAGAACAACCAAAGCAAAATATACAGATTCATTCCAAAATAATTACTACAGTACACAACTTGTTTAAATAAGTCTTATTTCCTCAAATAAGCTTTATAAGCTCTCTCAATATTACTTTTTTCTGACTCAGTATAACCTAAAATGCTTTTAATCGCATTAAGATGACCTTGATGATTTTCCCTGTCTGTGAGGAAGTAGTAGACAGCAGACTTCAAAAACTGAAGAGTCATTGCTGGATCCATTTCACCTTTACTTGCATGCGCCTCCACAAGGCGTCGATACAAAGCCTGCAAAAAAAAATTAGAAATGACTGAATTATTTACTTTCCTTTTGGATTAGGAGAGACAACAGACGAGCAGCTTAGTCTCTCAAATTACTACATGCTGCACTCTGGATCTGCTTTTTGTGGACCTGTTGAACAATAAAAGGACTTTGTTATGCAGAGAGAGAGAGAGAGAGAGAGAGTGTGTGTGTGTGTGTGTGTGTGTGTGTGTGTGTGTCGCACCACATGGTGTATTGCACTACACGTATCAAGGACAGGAGATACTGTGGATTGATCATCAGGCTACATAAATTTCAACGTGGACTGTTTTACAATATCACAACTGTGTTATAACAGAAACCTTCCTGACAACAAACAAAATACATGGTAATAATAGTGCAGCAAATAAAGTGTGCAACAACATGTTTGGGTTCTGTGGCCAGAGGAACTTTATTTTAAATAAATCTCTGTCTTTCCGAGGTGACTTAGGCGGGTATGTCTTCAGCACCTAGTAATACTCAAGGCATAGGACCTACTCTATCTTGCTATAAATAAAAATAAGGAAGAATCAACCCATAAAAAAAGGAACAAACAAGGTAAAAACAAAGCATCATATTCTCTCTCAAGAACTAAAAATCCACCATTACTTATGTGATATCTACTGCTGAAGGAGGCTGCCTCCAGATTCTTCACACATGAAAATTCCATTCAAAATAAAATATCAAAAATAACAGCAAATATTTTGTTTTACCCATATCACAAAATTTGGTGCTTTACTCACACTCATGTAAATTAGAAGGCAGAGATTTTGAGTTTGTGTTCATGGGCTTAAGCCTAGGATGATTATTATTATTATTTCAATTAATGTTGGCATGGCAAAGAGTTAAGTAGACACGGATTGGCAGGTCTCAGCAATGTAGTTATTCTGGAAGGATACAAATCCCCTCAGAATTTAATGGAAAAGCAACTTCCTATGCCAGCAGAAAATGTGAACATAGTCAAATGTCTGCTGTTGTGCTGAAGGAATTTGTCTTCCACATTTAAATATGTAAGACAGAGTGGCCGTTTTCACTTTATTGTTAAGTGTTGATAGATTGCCCGTGTAACACTTCAGAAGCCTTTTTTTCCCCTTTTCATCATCATCATCATCCTCCTCCTCCTCCTCCTCCTCCTCCTCCAAACAATTAAGATTTGATAGGTTTAACGTAAATGTTTTTTTTTCCAATACTGTAAATAAATTTAATGTGGTATAAACATAATTTAACGGTATTTTCATTTTAACATCACACTAAGAAATTTTGATGCGAGACAAAAATAAAGAGCTGACCTGCAAAGAATAAATGAAAAGTAAGCAGTCAGAAAATAACAGCATAGTTGGCAAAAAAATAGCATCAAAATTGGCAAAAATAACACTGAAACTCACCATAAAATGAAATGATTTTTTCCTGTCCCAAACACTATGGTTTTCAGCTATATGCATCCATGTTGCTCCTCTACGTTTTGTAGTGCTGTCTACCCACCTTCTGTTAGGTATTCTAATCTCGTGAAATCCAACAAAGAACTAATATGGTGCATGTACCACGTTTCCTTGACTATGCATCCTGTCGATTTCCATTTGATTTTCATTAGTCATAAATATGTCTTCCACTCCCCTCTGTTCTATTTATTAATTTTCTCGCCATTTCGAAAAGCACTATAGACCATGTTTACTCTTCTGTTTATTTCTTTTGCTGACCATCCAGTGACTGTCTTCAGCTCCCCTTAACACCCATTACAACTAGTTCTATGAATTCACTGCCAATCATTGAAGATAATTTTAGTCTTATGGTAACTGATATTCAGTATTACTTTCATATTTGCCCTGTCGAGTTGTTCTACCGGCTGATGAAATTAATCTGCACTACAGGCAAGCAGTACATCATCATCAAAGCAAAGCAAATTAGGTTCAGGCATTTTCATTATCTCATAGCACTGTAATGTTACATAGATACAAGACCTTCATCTTCTACATCTGCATAGATACTTCACTCATGCCCCCCCCCCCCCCCCCCCACACACACACATACACACACATGTGCATGCACAACCCCTCCCATAGTAATGATTAATGGTAAATCAATGGTTAACTAAACTTTTAATTATCACTAAGGTAAAAACTAAGATGACTGTGTACAAAAGTTGAGATTTCGAAATAACGAGGTAAGGTTTGATCTATTACAGCCACGGATATGAACAGAAAAATATTTTATTGTTTAAGCCAGATTTAGAAACAAAGAAATGCCTTGAGGCTAAAATGGCAGTAAGATGCTTCCTACCCACCCCATTCCCTCAGCCAATATCTAATTGAGCTGACTTCAAATTTTGTCATAATATACACTCATTCACAGGAAGTGTAGTATACAGATTATTACTGTTTAGCCGTCTGTTAGAATCTGTGGGAGGTAGTGATGATTGTGGGCAAATAAATTAAAAAATTTAAAAAAATGTTTAAAAAGTCTGAAACTAGAAACTAGAAAAAGAGAACTGTCTGTTCCAGGTTCTGTGACCATGTCATCATGGTTGACAGTACTTTAGCCAGATAGTTAAAAATGAGATAAAACCCTGGCAGCTAAAACTAGCTGGTCACTGAAGAACGTCTAAAGGGATCATCATAGTCAGTACTCTTAAAATGGAGTCAGAAAATAAAATGAGGTGAGCAGATGCAGAGTATACAAACAACTAATCAGCTTAAGCAGTTAGATAAATAAGAGATGTACATGAAAGTTTAAAGATGTACGACAGTGCAGAGAAAGAAAGTAGCCTGTGGTCACTCTGAGCGTACACTACAGACAGTGGTACTCCACCAACAATCAAACACTGAATGTGGTGGTGTAGTAACTTTTGTTGTAAATTCTGCTTTCCTTCAGGAAACATAGGACTTTGGTAGCTGTTAATCCAATGTCCACAAGTATTAGAGATAGTGAGGTAGACAGGATGACTGCTCACCTCAGATCAGCCAACAGGGCACACACTGCAAAGATATGGGTGATCGTTAAATGGCTACCAAAGCTGCTTTGAGGGGAGTTGTCTTGGCATAAAACTCTGGGGGGTGGGGAAAGTTTAAATCTGCTGTGGCTGATATGCAGTCAACATAATACAATGGTATCCTTTTGAGAAGTCTGAAGAAAAGTATGCTATGCCATGGTGGTTCCTTTGGTTGCTCTCAGCTTATTGAGGGTTATGGTAGCTTGCCATTCCATATTCCAGGTTTTCAAAATGTAATGTTGCAGTTGCAATCCTAGGTTTGCGTCCTGTACTCCGAGTTCAAGTTTGTCTCATTTAGTTGCTTCTTTAGCTCAATTTTCAGCGAGTTCATTTCCCAGAATACCCACATGGCTTGTGCCTAGATGAATTCCAGAGCTGTAGAGTTTGTGATGTTTCATTTATACACTGCATGCACTCGGCAGAGAAAAGTCTCATGGCCCCTTGCATGTGCAAAAGCAATAACTGCCCATCATTGACTTTTGATCCACCAGTGTAGATGCATGTCAAATTTGGGTAGTCATGGAGAACTGAACAGAACATGCCTCTGAGAATGCTTCTGTTCAGGCTGCAAAAAAGGTCCATCCATATCATAAGACTAGATTCATACCTGGGGGTGGGGAGTGTGGCTGGTGAGAGGGAATGCTACATGGACACAAACAAGAGGAGGCAGTTTGAGGTTCTTGCATAGAGCTTCCAATCTTATCTCAGCTGGTCTACCCATTTTTGGGCACATACCACTTAGTTTGTCAACAGCTGCTGGCATCTGACCCTCAGTAGTGGGACACCATTTCCAGCAGGAGGCTCTCTAGAGCACTGTTACAGAAGGATCCAGTTGCCAACTGCATTTCACAGTTGCCAACTGCTCTCCACTTTGCTGGAGCAGGTCTAACAAGCTCAGTACTGATTGTGCTGCCAACCTGTAGACAACACATTAGGAGTTCAGTTGTGATGAAATCAAGTCTTCATGAAATCGCAGAAGAACTGTGCAGTCTGTGCCCCGAGAGGTGATGCTGAGAAATCAGAGGGTATTAAGCTTCCGTGATTGTGATGACAAAGAGAGTTATGCTCAGAAACAATCCCTGAGGGACCCAGCTCCCTTTAAGTATTGGTTGCTAAGGGTCAAACCTACCTGGAATGGAATCTGAGGGATAGGAAATTCTGAATAAAAATAGGTAAACACACCCAGACACCCCATAGATAGTGTGGTCAGGATGCTATGGTGCCAGGTGGTATGCTATCTGTTCTGTAGATTAACAGGCACAGCAATCAGGTTGACAATGCGTGCAATCGCACTGAACATTCCAAATGAATCAGATGGTCTGTGGTGGACTGGAATGCCTAAAAGTCACTCTGAACTTGTAATATATGTCCTCTGGCTTCCAGGCACTAACACAGTCATCAGTTGACAATTATTTTGAATAATTTGCACAGCTCTTTGTTAGACAGATTGGTCAATAATTAGTTAAAAGTTGAGGTTCTTTTCCAGTTTCAGGATAGGAATGACAGTACCCTCCTGCCACTGGGAGTGGAACTCCCCTTTCTACCAAATACAAAAGTAAAACCAAAGGATCTGTTTTATGTCATCATTGTTGAAGTGTTTAAGCATTTGATTATGGATTGTTAAGTGCTGTGGAACTCTCAAACTCTAAATGGAACACTGTACAATTCAAAGCTTTGTGCATGGAAGAATAAGGAGTTTCACTCTGACACGCATTTGTGGGTCAGGAAATTAGGATGGTAGTTACTGCATGCAGACACTTTGGTGAAGTGTGCTACAAAACATTTAGTGGTGATGGGGGATAAGTACAGATGTTGCCATTGAGGGTGTTGACAGGAATTACTGTTGACAGTGGAATTTAGTCTGTACTTGAGATGGTGGTGTGTGGGCACCCATAGATGACACATGCTATTACTGAAACTCCTGTTTTTTTTTTTTTTTTTTTTCTTCATTTAAGGAAAAAAGTGCCTTCACTTGAAGTCTCTTAAATGCTATTAAATGTTCCATAGAGGGATGACACTTTTGTTGATAAACTGCCCTGCAATGCTTTCTGATTGCTGCAGTTATTTCTTCAGACCACCATGGGACCGATGTCCGTCGGGAAGAGCCAGAAGAATAGGATACTGTTGCTTCCACAGCTTGTAAAATCCTGTCAACAGCATGTTGTACCACTCCTTCAATTTCCTTCTCTTCACTGGTTTCAAAAGTTGCTCTGGAGGTGAAACCCTATAGTTGGTTTTCCGAAGTGACTAATGTGGTGGTGTTTCGTTGGTCAATAGGTCAAGAAAGAGAGAGTGATAGGAAAATGGTTGCTGTTGCAGAGATTTCCATGGACGTACCACTGAGTTATGGGTGAGATGCTTTGACTGCAGGCTGTAATATCTATTGCTAAGTAAGATCTGTGGGCTTTACTGAAATGTTTTGGAGCGTCAGTATTCAGGAAGCAGACTTCCAATTATGAAATTAACTGCTGTATTACTTGGACACTGCTGGATGTGATTTGGCTGCCTCACAGAGAAGTGTGGGCACTGAAGTGTCCCAGTAGGAGGAAGGGTGGGGGAAGCTGTTCCACTATATCCACCAGCTTGTGATATGGTACAGGTTTGGCTGGGGACAGCCAGATATTACATACTTTTACCCTAACTGACCATAATAGCCACAGCTGCTAATGCATTGGTTAATGGCACCTGCTCGCTGAAAGTGTCAGATCTAGTGGATATGCAGACTCCTCCAGATGCTCTCTTATCATTAATGCAATTTGTACATTAGAATTTTTGAAAGTATCATTTTGTGTTTCAGAGAACCACGTCTTCTGAAGTGTCATGCCAACTGCAGTGTAAGTTGCCATTAATTGACAATGAGTTCAGCAGCTAGGTGGTTTATTGTGCTCCACCAGAATGTGCAGTTATGTGTTGGTATTCATAGGCTAGACTTCAGGTTGGGGGGGGGGGGGAGGGAGATCAACCGAAACAACAGAATTCAGTTTAACTTTCGGTTTATACTTTTTGTTCTAAAGATTTACCTGTCTTGACTTCTCTGACATCCTGCAAGGGGACCACGTTGGCAGGTGTTCTCATCCCTGATGATCCCATAGTGGATTTACTTCTTCCTCTTGAGTACTCAACATGGCGGTGAATGAGAGGGATGGTGAAACTTCCTGGCAGATTTAAACTGTGTGCCGGACCAAGACTCGAACTTGGGACCTTTGCCTTTCGCAGGCGAGTGCTCTACCAACTGAGCTACCCAAGCACGACTCATGCCCCGTCCTCACAGCTTTACTTCTGCCAGTACCTCGTCTGCAAGGTTTGCAGGAGAGCTTCTGTTAAGTTTGGAAGGTAGGAGACGAGGTACTGGCAGAAGTAAAGCTGTGAGGACGGGGCGTGAGTCGTGCTTGGGTAGCTCAGTTGGTAGAGCACTTGCCCGCGAAAGGCAAAGGTCCCGAGTTCGAGTCTTGGTCCGGCACACAGTTTTAATCTGCCAGGAAGTTTCATATCAGCACACACTTCACTGCAGAGTGGAAATCTCATTCTGGAGAGGGATGGTGTCGCGCACAGTTCACACATGTAGGGCATTGTTCACAAGGACAGCCCTGATTTGTTGTCCTGCCACATGCCACATAAGTAGCTTTCATTACCAGGGAGGATGTGTATCCAACCTGTGGGACCGAAACGATATAGGAGGAGGAAGTCGGGCTTGACATCACACCTATGAACGATAACATTAACTTTCTCAGCTAAAAAATTTCCATTGAAGGCTAAGAAGAAAGCTCTAGTGCCCACCCTATTATCCTTAATATCTCTCTGGATATGAAAAACAACATGGACTCCATGCTGCTCTAACAACTAAGTTAGCATGCAGTTCTTCATCTGTTTGTAGCATTAGGTCCTGGCAGACAATGACACTTTGAATCCTTCTGAACCGATTATTAGGAGTGACGATAACTGGTGTATCCTCGAGCTTGTCACAGGCCTCAAGTCTGTAACTGGTTAGCATTCAATGTTTTGATCAACTTAGGTCCATTTCTCATCTTATTTATTTATTTATGCATTTATTTTACCTGGGAAGATTAGGGCCTTCAGGCCCTCTCTTACACCTAACCAGGCATACTCAGATTCAACAAATTTCAGTTTCTACAGAACATTAAGGACATATAACATGTTATACAGTATTAATGTTACAGAAAAAAAATAGAGATTATAAAAGTAGTACAATGATAATTATAACAATCAAAAAATAAGTATAACAATCAAGAATAATAATAATAGTAATGACTATGTATATGAAAGTAAACATATTTTTTTCTTTTATGAATGTCAGCCCTATTGCTAATTGGGAATTTTCTCGTTATATTCTTGCAGCTTGTGAGTTATTCTCATCAAGCAGAGACATAAGACGATAGAATGGAGTGAAAGAGATATAGAAGAGTTAGATAGGTTAGAGGAAGAGAAATAGAATGGTAAAATTCGAAGCTATGATGGAGAGGAGAAAGAAAAAGATGAGAGGGGCACGACAATGGTGGCTATACCGTCCCTAATATGCAAGTCTTGAGTTCCCTCTTGAATGTTAAGTGGTTCTGGATAAGACGCAGATCACAGGGGAGCACGTTCCATAGTCGAATGGCTGAGATGGAGAATGACACGGAGAAAGATTTTGTGTTATGTAAAGGTACAGCCAAGATGCTATACGTATCCGATCTGGTATTGCGGTTGTGGAATGATGATAGGTGTTTAATGTGAGAAGATAAGTATTGGGGGCACCAGTGGCTAAGAAATCGATGAAGTAAGCACATCGTGTGGAGATCGCATGCCTTATGTGGGCGTATCCAATCTAGCTGGGAGTATGAAGGACTGATATGATCATACAACCGTATATTGCATACGTATCTAACGCAAGCATTCATCACTAGCTCGAGGCATCTCGAATTTTCACTATTTGTGCCTTGTTGAACTACATCACAATAGTAAAGATTAGGCAAGACTAGTGTTTGGACTAATTTTTGTTTAACATGGGTTGGAAATATTTTCCTAAATTTTTGAATTGCATGTAGGGAGGAGAGCGATTTCCGGCAAGCTGTGACTGTTTGTTCTTCCCAGTTTAGGTGTTCATCCAAGATTATTCCAAGGTCTTTTACTGTTTTTTGGTATGGTAGTTGGGTACAATTGAGGAGTATTTGAGGGACTGTTTCGCGAAAGTACCGACTGATTAACTTTGGATGAGATATAAGTATGACCTGGGATTTCTTGCGGTTTAGTTTCAGACCTAGGTTCTGTGCCCATCGAGAAACAGAGCGAAGATCTGCGTTCATACTCGCTACTGCGTCAGCAATGTTCTTGGGGCTTGCACTTATGTACAGTTGGATGTCGTCGGCATATAGATGGTAGTTGCAGGAGTGAATCACTGAAGAAATATCATTAATGTACAGTGAGAAGAGTAATGGACCAAGGACGGAGCCTCAGGGAACTCCAGAGCGCACGTTTTCCATGATGACTTTTCCGACCCACAAATGACTTGTTGACTTCTGTTTTTGAAATAGCTGTCGAACCAGTGTATTGCGCTGTTTGAGAAATTCAGCTGCTTCATTTTAATTAGTAATATATCAAAGTCAACTGTATCAAAAGCCTTGCTAAAGTCAAGCAGTGTTAGGATGGTAGCTTCACGTCTGTCCATAGCATGTTTAATGTCATCAGTTACTTTGATTAATGCAGTTGCTGTACTATGGTGCTTTCGAAAGCCTGACTGATATTTGTTGTGGATGTTATGAGTTTTGAGGTAATCCGTCAGCTGTTCATGGACGATGTAGTCTAGGGCTTAGATATTGCAGGCAGTATGCTGATCGGCCTGTAGTCACCTGGCGACTTAGGGTTGTCAGTCTTGGGTATAGGTTGAATTAAACTTTGCTTCCACTCAGTAGGATATGTACTACTGACAAGAGACAGCAAATTCTCCAAACCAATACTCAATATTCTCCACAAAAAACAGTAGGTTTTTGTTGGTGCAAAAGATTCTCCATTAGTTCTGGAGCACACTAACAACTGGGAGAATTGTCCACCTCAATTACTCCTTGATTGACTCATTCCATGGTGTTTTCAAAGACATAAAGTAAGTCTTTGCATTAAAGTCTTGCTTTCTATCCACTGAGATGGCCATGTTGGCACAGCTGCCAATATGAGTGAGTTCGATCAGTCTCATTGCAGATTATCTGCCCTCAAGTTACTCACTCCGACCTGTGGCTCTCTCCGGGGATGCCACCCAGCCACAACAAAGGCTACCATGTAAAGCAGCCATTGCCTGCTGTTTCAGTGTGCCAGATAAAACAGGCATCTAGTCCTCAATATACACGAGAAGATTACAGCTGAGGCAACAGCAGTGCGTTCCCTGCATTGTCAGGGGCTACAACACAAGAGTGCATGATGACTGCCCTACTTCCCCGCCCCCCACGATGGATTGGAACCGCACTGGATTTCGGGTGTGAATATAAATCCACTCATAATGGGAGGTGCATAAGATGATACTGCACAGTGGATAAAATTCTTTTGCACCATGTCAGGTGTCCTTCCCCAAATGGTCCATACTTCTGAGAAATGTAGGAAGATGGAGGTGTAAACAAGGCAAAAAGATTTAAGGAAATACTGTGAAATGAGCTAAAACTGATGGACCATGGGTGCTATAATAATGGGTAGTCATGAACATAAAAGCTTGAATAGGTATAAGACTCATGTTAGTTGTTTCTTATGACAGACGAGGAATAACTGCAACTCTATTCTAACCCTGACACCGCAGGGATGGGGGGGGGGGGAGGTTGTATTCCCCTTCTTGAGCTTTGTAGCAATGTCTACCAAACAATGGTGGTGGTGGAATGAGATTTTCACTCTGCAGCGGAGTGTGCGCTGATATGAAACTTCCTGGCAGATTAAAACTGTGTGCCGGACCGAGACTCGAAAGGCAAAGGGCCCGAGTTCGAGTCTCGGTCCGGCACACTGTTTTAATCTGCCAGGAAGTTTCAATGGTGCTGGTTTTTACTGTTTGTGGTTTTTTAGATTTTACAGTATTTTGCTGTTCTTCCCATTTCTCCAGGATGCAGCATCACATGTATGTTCTTAAGTCAGCACTCAGCACTCACTGGATGTCTCTGATAGTACTTATCTAATGCTCGCAATATGCTCAATGAGTTGCTTTATTCAATGAAATTTTTGTGAGCAAAATTAATGAATGTATATTTTGGGATCTGTGTATGGCTATTAATTCTGCAGTACGAGCATTGCATTTTTTTTGGTAGAGAACATTTCACTCGATTCAATATGTGGACTTACGCACAGTCATACCATCAGAACCATCTGTGTAAAAGAGTCTAAAATAGGAATATTCTGTGACAGCAGTAGTAAATTCACAGAATAAAAATTGTGATCTAAACTGTCTTTCAAACTTCGTGGCAGATTAAAACTGTGTGCAAGACCAAGACTCGAACTCTGGGCCTTTGCCTTTCGCAGGCAAGTGCTACCAACTGAAATGCCCAAGCACAACTCATAGCCATACTAACAGCTGTACTTCCACCAGTATCTCATCACCTACCTTTCAAACAAAACAAATGTTCTAGAAAAGCTGCATTATTCTTCCTTCCAGGAGTGCAAGTCCCACATGTTTCAAAAGGAAACTTCTGCGAAGTTTCGAAAGTATGAGATGAGATACTGGCAGAAGTAAAGCTTTGAGGGTGGGTCGTGAGCTGATGATAAACAATGTTTTATAGTCTAAACAGCATCAAATCAGTCTTTATAAAATGTTTGTAAACCTACTCAATCTGTTTCATAGGAACTGGTGCCTGGGAAATGGGGAGTATCAAGTTCCTTCATTTAAGTTGTCATAAAGGCAGTAGCAGTTTATTATCAACAGAAATCAGAAAATTATACTGTTCCACTACTTTCAGCAGTTGGGTTTCAAAGTACAGTTCTGGGTGAGGACGGGCAGATCATTTTCTATGAAAGTATGTGACATGATGTAGGTGATGAAGAACTGTCTGTATCTATTGTTCTGCACCCATTTTAGCACCTTCTGTATGGATGTCTCAGGTTGGAGTTCTGCTGTGCATATGGATATGTGACTATAATATAAAAAAAGATAATCAATTTGCAATGCTGGTGTGACTGTAGGTCCCACTGAGGTTACTATGTCATTTACTGCATTTGCAGAAAGTGTAGTGCTCACAACTGATAACCTGCATGTATTGGTTACTGATGATAGTTCCCACTCTGACTCAAAACGATCATATCCCCCATTAGAGAGAGAGAGAGAGATTATAATAGAGTTTTTACTACTGCCATTGAGATGTTAAAGTACTTTATTATTTGTGTTCCCTGGTCCTGAGGACGTATTTGTACATTGTCAGATTGTAATTGGTGTGTCGTACACTGATCAGCCAGAACACTATGACCACCAGCCTACTACCGATATAAACCCATCCAGATGCTAGCAGCATTGACTTCTAGTCAGATATACACACTGTGCACATAGTATCAGTGAGCATGCTGGTCGTGTGTAGACTGGGGAAGGCACGCAATGTATCCGAGTTTGACTGAGGGCAGATTGTGATGGCCTGGGGGCGCAGCATGAGCATTCCGGAAACTACACTACTTTCCAGGTGTTTGAGGATTGCTGTGGTGAGTGTCTTCCACATGTGGTGAAACCAAGGAGTAACTATCTCCAGACATCACAAGTTGGGCTGCTACCCCTCATTATATATGTCAGACATCGTAGGCTGGTCGGACTGTTACAACAGGACAAGAGACGTACTGTGGCGGAACTAACATCAGACTTTAATGTTGGGCAAAGTACAAGGGTATCTGAACACACAGTGCACCGAACACTCCTAACGATGGGCCTCTGCAGCCGAGGATCCATGCATGAGACAATGTTACCACCATGACATTGACAACTATCATTGAAATGGGCACGTGACCATTGGCGCTGGACATTGGTGCAGTATCAGAGCATTGTACGGTCTGATAAATCTCAATACCTTCTTCATCATGCTGATGGGAGGACATGAATCCATCATCTTCCAGGGGAACAGCTCCTTGACACCTGTACTGCAGGACAGAGACAAGCTGGCGGCGCCTCCATTATGGTCTGGGAATCTCACGTGGGCATCCACGGGTCCAGTGGAAATCGTGCAAGGCACTATGATGGCATTTACTAGTTGCACATCACATACACCCCTTCATTTCCCAATGGAACTGGGATTTTTCATTAAGATAATGCGCCATCTCACAAGGCCAGGAGTGTGGTGGACTGGTTCAAGGAACACAGTGATGAGTTTCAGTTGACGTGCTGGTCCTCCAGCTCGTCACTGAACCCAATCAAACACATCTGGGATGAGACTGAATGTTGCATCAGAGCTTATCACCACCATCCCCGGAATTTACAGGAATTAGGTGACCTGTGTGTGCAGATGTGGTGCCAACTCTCTCCAGTGACCTATGAAGGCCTCATTGCTTCCACACCACGACACGTCGCTGCTGTCACCTATGACAAAGATGGATATACCAGCTATCAGGTAGGTAGGCATAATGTTGTGGCTGATCAGTGTAGGTTTCCAGTTCTTTTTAATTAAATATAGGGTATTACGTTCCATTAAGGGGCAGTTTAGAGTGAAGATAGGGTTGTTTTTATCTAATTTCTTATGTTTCCACATGGTATACTGCTATATTTCTACAGGTTCAGCGGTATCGGATAAATTTATGTTCATTTCTGTTTGATGAGGAATCTTTGGATTCTTTTTTAAGGGCACAAAAACATCTGCGGTTATAATCCTATGACATAACCTTAGAACGCCAAAAAGTAAAAGAAGTTAAATGCGACCATACGTTACGGGCAAATGACGGAAGGAAAGAACAAAAAACAAGGACTTCCCTTGCAGAAAGGTCCATAAAATGCATCGTAGAGACAGTGGAGGTCTGTAACTGAAGATTAAATGTGATTTGCCATATCGCTATGATGGATAAAAAGTAAAAAGTGATTGACACCCTGCACATTATCCGCTAAAACGGCTGATAACTCAGATGGCAAATATACACTGGAACATAAGCGGATAAAAAATGACCACTGGGTCAGAAAATACCAGAACATCAAAGGTTAAAGACAATAAGCACCAAGTGGTGGAGGATCACCTTGTAACAAATAACGATAGCTAAAATGACAGAGCCCACTTTGCAACCTATCTAGAATTATCTCATGATGAGAGGGCAGAGAGGAGGTTGGCAGGGGTTTAATTTTCTGTAGCTTGCTACCATGAAGTGAAGACCAGTGGTGATGCCAAAGTGACACAGCTATCTGCTGACAGATGGAAACACGGAGCTCATCTGAAGGAATGGAAGAGCTAGCAGGCTGAGTAGAGGACTGGAGCCATGGCATCAGCGTCATTTCCCATCAAACCGATGTGACTACCCATGTGACTAGGAACCCACATGAACATCACGATGGCTTCCTCAGCAAGTATGCAGAAGCTTTCTTGGATCTGTTGCAGTATGGGACAGATTTTGTACAGCACACAAATGCTCTGAAGGGCACTGAGAGAATCAGAGCAAACAACCATTAAAAATCCTGTGTCCCCAGATGTACTCGATTACCTGACAGAGCTCTGTTGTAAAATTCAAGCAGCATTCTGGAATCTAGTATCAAAAAAGGTCGGCACAAATGACGGAGGTACACCCAACATCACAGTCAGTCTTACTGCCATCAGTGGACACAAAGGTGCTATCAATAAGTTGTGTGCGAAGGTCAAGACACTTAAAGTGATAGATCGAGTCCTGAGAAATGTCCTCGGGAAGGAAATGAAGTTCAAGATGAGCACAGGCCACCACACGAAGCCAAGGCGATAAAGGGTTCATACCCACTAGGAACGTGGCAGGTAGCATGAAGTTAAGCAGCTGGAGCAGTAGCCAAAAGCGAACTCCAGGATGTAACAGAGAAAAGTGCACACCCCATACTGGCGGCCAAAGGTTTCATCGAAAAAGGGGGCATAGGGCATGTAGCCGGGCATTGCAAAAAAATGGCATGTGTATCCACTGAGGAGGACATCACACTGGTATGACAATGGTAGTTCGGCAGCTTCTGCATTAAGACTCTCAGTCAGTCTAGTGTAAAAGGCACCAGTGGCCAAACATATCCCACAATGGTGGATTATGTTAACACTGCATATGATAGGCAGATGAATAAATGAAGCACACATAGTCTAGTTTTGAATGGACAAGGGATCAGTATAAATGGAGGAGGCTGGTCCGATCCGCTCCCCAGGAATTACTGCTTAGGACACATAGGACATTGAGGGACAGGGTACAGCATGCGGCCAGGTAAAGACACAAGGGAGGACCAAGAAATTTCCCTATCAAACATGAACCCCAGGAATTTCATAGTTCCAGTGAACAAAAGAGCAACAGGCCCACGGTGTAAAAACAGTGGAACAAGTCCATTTTGCCAAAAATTCATACAAATAGTTTTGTCGGTGGAAAAGCAAAAGCCATTATCAATGCTCCACAAGTAAAGATGATGGTGACATCACTGAAGACACCGCTCAAGGTGAGAAGTCAATGGATAACTCCACTGGATCGCAAAGTCATCTAAGAAAAGGGAGTCAGAGATACCTGATGGGAGACAGTCCATGACAGGGTTAGCAGCTATAGCAAAGAGGATGACTCTCAAGACAGAGCCCTGAGGCACACCGTTCTCCTTGATAAAGGTGTCAGACAAGGCCAAACCCAAACGTGGTGTCATAGGCTTTCTCCAAATCAAAAAACATGGCCACAGTCTGGTGGAAAACCATTCATAACATGGGTTGACAAAGTGACAAGATGATCAACTGCAGAATGGCTCGCACAAATCCACATTGTGCAGTAGTTAGTAGATTGTGAGACTTCAGCCAACATACCAGACAGCCATGAATCATATGTTCCATCACCTTGCAAACATAGCTGGTGAGAGACATGGGGCAGAAGCTATAAGAAAGGTATTTGCTCTTACCGGGCTTAGGTATGGATATAAGAGGGGCTTCACGCCAGCATCTGGGAAATATGCAATCTGCTCAAATGTGTTGTACAAACAAAGGAGAAAGAGACTGCCCACAAGAGAAAGGTGCTGCAACATCTGAATGTGAACATCATCTGGCCCTGGATTGGAAGACTGGGATGAGGTGAGACATGGTCAGCCTTCCTCACAGTAAAGGTGACATTCTAGAATTCATAATTCTGACAGGAGAAGTATATCAACCAAGCCTCCTCCATTCAATTCTGAGGGAGGAAGGTGGGGTGATAATTGGTGGAGCTGGAAATCTCTGCAAAATAGTGGCTCAAGATGCTGGAGTTGGTAACTGTGTCTGTGATGACATCATCTGCTATGGTAGAAACTGGAGAATGAACCTTGATGTCAGAAAGCCAATGGAGGTTGCCCCACATGACGGAATAGGGAGTGAAACTGTGAAAAGAACTTGTAAAGGAATTTCAGCTACTTTCTTTACTGAAAAATTTGATGACACTGAGCACTGAAATGTTTATAATGAATACTGTTTGCCATTGTAGGATGACAGTTAAAAATGTAGAGAACAAGTCTCCAGTCGTGGCATGCCTCTGTGCACCCGGGGGCCACGATTGTAAATTAATGCAGATAAATAGGGAAAACAATCCTATAATGTATTTGCAGTATGCTGCTTGACACAGTCACATCACTATATAGACATAACATTGCAAAGCAATATGGAACGAGCAGTAAGGACGGTAGTAAGGAAAGTGAATGAATGACTTTGGTTTATTTGGAGAATTTTAGGAAAGTGTAGCTTATCTATAAAGGAGACCACATACAGGACACTAGTGCGACCCATTCTTGAGTACTGCTTGAGTGTTTGGATCCTCGACAAGATCAGGTTAAAGGAAGACTCTAAGCATTCAGAGGAGTGCTGCTAGATTTGTTACTAGTAAACTCAGTCAACATGCTAGTGTTACAGGGACGCTTTGGGAATTCAAATATGGACGGTAGATGACATTCTTTTCGTGAACACTACTAAGAAAGTTTAGAGAAAAGGAATTTGCAGCTGACTAGAATGATTCTACTGCCACCAACATACATTTTGGGTAAGGACCACAAAGGCAACGTAAGAGAAATTAGGGCTCATATAGAGGCATGTAGACAGTGACTTTTCCCTCACTCCATTTGTGAGTTGAACTGGAAAGGAAATGACTAGCAGTGGACAAAGTTCCTCCACCACACACTATACGGTTGCTATGTACAGATAATTATAGACATATTGTGATTATTTCAAATTACAACTCTACAGAGGGAATTAACAAGTGGCTACCATTGCAAATTAAGTGTACCACTATGTATCTGTCCGTGAACCACCAACAAGCACGAATTTCCTGTTGCTTTGTACATTTCATGCCGAGGGTTCATAGACCCATTTTCAGACTATTTCTCCTCGGCTCCACTCTCAAATAGCACATGGGCAAAATTAACGCCTAAATTTTCCTGTGTGAATTCTGATTTTTCTTATTTTTCTCTCTGTGTATATGGAAGTCAACATTTGGAAGAGAAAAAAGAGAAATCTAATGTATAAATACAGAATTAGCAGTTTCTCGCTTCACTCTCACACTGTTTAAATACCTGGGCATAACAATGCCAGGTGATATAAAATGGAATGAGCATGTGAGGAGTGTGATAGGGAAGGCAAATGGATGACTTTATTTTATCGGGAGAATTCTGGGACAGTGTGATTCATCTCTAAAGGAGACCAGATGCAGGGCACTAGTGCAACCTATACTTTAGTACTGTTCTAGTGCTTGGGATCTGTGCCATGTCAGATTAAAGAAAGAAGAAGCGGGCTGCTGGATTTTTTACTGGTAGGTTCAAACATAACTTGCAAGTGTTACGGAGATGCGTCAGCACTGTGGTCGTGCACCTCAATGTGTTTACTGGCCGTCTCTGTTTGGTGACTAAAGTATAGTGGTGGTACAGAGTCCTAATATTGTCTAGATTCTAAAATCAAGGCAGTTTAGTGACTTTCAGTGTGAATTAAGATATAGTAGAGAAGATGCAGTTTTATTGTGGTTTCCACCAGGGTTAGGGGGACATGGTAAGCAGGTTAGGAGATACATATCTGAAGATCATTGACACTAACCACCATGAAGAAGCTAAGCTCAATGTAGAACCCTACATGACCATCTGTGTTGCGACTGTGGACCAACCTGCCACACGCCACTCTTCATCCAGTAGAAGATCATTATAAGGTGTTAGGTATGTAAGCTTCAGTCTATTTATAATCACTGACACACTGTTGGAAGCACAATCATGAAATAAAACTTCATAAAGGGCCCACCAGTAATGAGAGTAGCAGGCATTCACATTGCTCAGTCACAGACTTGTGGTAGGCTGTCTGCCTTATTGCTGAAGGGGTCCACATACAAGATATTATGCTTTAAACTGTTTTATAAAATAACTCTTGACCTTTTCTTTTGTTCAATAAGTAGACAGAGAGCCCTCCAATGAAATCATTAAATCACATGACCTCAGAGTAGAAAACTCATACAGAATATCCTTAAGTTGCACATATAACAGAAACAGCAAGCAATAATTTACAATACAGAAAGGTGGTGCAGATGAATAGCATTATCTCCTGGCTAAATGCACTGTTGTACTCTACATTGTTTAATGTCATCCTACTAAAAGAAATAAGCTTCATGATAAGAGAATATTCTGTCATGGTTAAAAAAACAGTAGATCAATGACAGAAGACATATACACAATATGTCATGTATGTAAAAACACTACTAACAGCAAGCTTCCAGTTCCTTGCAAATTCATTTAATGGAAAAATGTATGCTTGGAAGCAGATTGTGATTTGCAAGGCCATAATGTGAAACATTCGACATGTCGACATGTGTGTGTGGGGAGGTGGGATATGTACCTGCACATAGCATGAAACAGGTTTTAAATGTAACACACACACACACACACAATATATATACATACACACACACACAAAAAAAAAAAAACAACCATGACATACATTTGAAAATTGTCAAGGCCAAAACTAGCCAATAACAGGTTATATATACATAGTGCAAGAAAGGTATCTCATATAACAAATCTGACAGCTTACAGTGGTTTTTAAAAATATTTGATTATTCACTATAATAACTCAGTTTTTATGACATAAAATTATGTGATATATAAGCTTACACATGCTCAGTGTCAATAACGTTTTGAAATTGAGGAATTAAAGTACCCTCTATCTCTGCAGTGTCACTATTTCTATGTCGACACATGCCAGCATTCTTATTTCACAGCAGTAGACTCACGTTGCACAAGTAGTATACTAACAGTTAAAACACCTGACTGCCCCCCCCCCCCCCCCCCATAATCCCTGGTGCATTCCTGGCACTGTCAAGATCTGTGTGTGACCTGGCAAAGATTGCATCAGCATCGAAGCATACTAGTGTTGAGTTTGTATGTTCTTGGGCACCATGACCGACTTCATTTTAACTCTTCTGTCAAGAGAGTTAATTTGGAGTTGGAATGGCTGCTTATGTCAGGTCAAGGGTCACACATTTGCGTGGTTCCTTTGTGATGACCTCAATTGGACAGCTGGAGCATGCTTAGTCTTCAGTGCTTGGCCGACCACATGTAAATTCATTGCCCCAAAAGTAAATGGTCTTCAATGATTTGCAGATCCTGCATGAACTCATCCAAGTCCGTTTTTATTTGTGCTGCAGTCCAACCTTTCAAACGACAATGTTTAGTAGAAGCATGAAACTCTGTTTTCTCTATTTTCAATCACAACAGAAACATTAACAAATTCAGATGGCTGTCAGCAATGAACTATCTGCTGTACCTTGTCAAAATTCTTTATGCAATACTTGGAATAATTAAGTTTTCAAATTATGAAAGCGCAACAAAAATTATCCGTTCTTTCACTGAAATTTACCAGACTTATCAAAGCACCCTTCTATATATTCTTCTTCTCTTTCTCTCCTTTTCTGGTGACCAAGTGGCAATCTCTGTTCTACATATTCTATTCCTCCCCCCCCCCCCCTCCTCTCTCTCTCTACAAACAGTGTCCCTCTAATATCACCATTGAATCCTTTGAATTTTTCTCCAACGCTTTCATTCCAACATTATCTCTGTCTTTTTTTAGTCTACTTTTATGTTGTCTCTCAGTAAATCTTTCTTGATCTCTAGGAAAAGATTGATTGTTAATCTCTTTTGCCAAATCTATTTGGAAAAAATGTGGTTGATCTGTTCTCGCATATGAGCAACTAATATCAGTCTCCTCTTTCTTGTTGCGCCTACTATATTTCAGCATTACTTCTTTATTTTAAAGTGTTATTTCTAGTGAACCCAATATATTCCTTGCGATTCTTCTTTCAAATATTTCAAGTTTATCTAACTTATAATGTGGTTTGGTAGCTCACTGGGTATGTGTCAGACTACAAATCCAAAGATGTAGCAATGCATAGTCGGTCTTAGGATTTATTTTTCTGTTACTTACCACTTTTTTCACCTATGGTACTGACCTGACTTTGTATATCAACAATGCCAAATTGTACCAGTGTTCAGAGTCCACAATGCAATGTAGGGTCACCTGTCAGTGGTGGGTCAGTCAGTTAGAAGTCACAGGGAGGCATGGCCCAAGCCTGGCAAAGCACTGTGGTATTCTAATTGACATTTTACATTTACTTAACTTATAGAACAGTCCTAAGCATTCCCTTGCATATAGCCATTCTGCTTTCATCACTACATTTTAGATCTTTATTTCAAGGTAGTTAGATAAGAATTTCTGGGAGACCACAGGCTTTTACCATTCATTTACAGCATTTTTTTTTTAAAGTATCATTTTCTTGAGTTATTCTCTCAAATATTTTAAGTTTTTCACCCTTTCTATTGTACCAATATTTTCTACTAAAAATTTCAGTGAATTGTTCACGTTCATAATAAACCTGTTTTGGATGACACATCTCGCTATACGTTTCATTAACTCTAGAAATCGTATCTTCTTGTAGCTTGTTATGGGAAATTTACAAATTTATTGAAACATTCTGTCATGTGAGTATTGAATTTTTATGTGAACTCCAACACATACTTAAACTGTTAAGTAAGGGTGTTTGGTTTGTCATTTTTACTTACTTATTACTATCGTTGTCCAATTTGACAAATGTTATTGTATTTTAAAATTTACTCACTATTATCTTTATTCATTTGTGCTAATCTACTACTGATGTGGTGTCATGCACATTAATCCAAACAGCAGCAATGTGTGTACTTCTTAAATCTTTACAGTATGGACAGAAAAAGGTCAATCAAAACCCATAACCATCATTCATATGTGATTTGTGAAATCATAGACGTCGTTCACCCAGACTCACAATTTATATGCATGCAACCAACTGGTTGATACTTTTAGTTTAATGTAGAAAGTTGTTTCTGATGATTGCATTTTGCATTTCAGTACTACTGTCCAAACACTTTCACCTATACCATATTTGTAGAAGTATCATTTTAATTAACTTGACTTACAATGAAGAGATTTCAACTTCCAGTGGGTCTAGAAAACCAGTAGCCTGTCAGCTTAATCTTAAACAAACCTCATAGAATCAAGTATGAGAAGGATAGTTGACTTTCAGTTATAGCACATGGTTATAAACCTTAGTATTTAGAAAATATCATTTAACTCCTGACTAACAAGGAAAGATTGCATTGCCAGAAGACATTAATGAATTAAACAAAACTGCATGTAACAGCTGAAACATACTGGCCACAATGGCAACATTTAAGCATACAACTAGCATAGCTATCTCTTTGAAAAGTAGAATATCTTATTTTGTAACAGCTAACAACTGTCATAATTTAAAAAAATAATCTCACAATTGGAAGCAAAAAATACCAGGAAATTAGTTGTATCATGCACAAGTCCTTCTACAATGCAGCCAAATATAAACTGGTATCTGTAAACAAGGATGAGAAGCTTTGTTGCTTATTGCTAATTTTTAAGTGGTTGTGATACTGTAATACAAAGGGTTCAGTGCATCGAAGAAGACTGCTTTGCATGCTGTTAGTTAGCAACTGCATTTGCAATGTCATGCATGGTTATGGCATACCGCTTCTCTATGCGATGATGGAAGTCCTGTAAACATACCTTACGAGTGCCAAGTAGCCACAGTGTAACAGCCTCCTTTGCACTTAGCAAAGGTATCTTTGAATTGCTTGTTTGTTGCTGATCCACTTCCTGCCAATTTCGCCGCCATGGAGAAAAATATTTTTTTTAAAAAATGACAGGCATTAGTCTTGTAATTTGGTCTTCCAGAAAGAACTGGACACAATGTATTGTGAGAATCGAAAGTTTGGTGAATATATTAAATACTACTAATCTGTAATGAAAGATGACACTGAATGCATTGAATACTAATAGTTACTGCAAAACTATAATAATTGTGGCACACTTATGATTGGACTTTCTTCATCAACTGCGAGAGAAGCAGTAGAATTCACCGGCCATTGAGGCATTTCTTAAGAAGAAAAAGAGGAAGGGGAAGGGGAAATCCTTCATGCCTTCTTGGCCCTTATACTTAAAGTTCAACTCTTAGTATTCCATTCAATAGCACACACACTTCCCAAACACCATGTTACACTGAAATTCAGAAGCTATATCAGACGCGTATTAATCATGCAGGAATTGTTATTGTACTGCAAATGGGAAATTACTATGTTGTGGATTTGCCTCTGCCCAATAACTTTGTGGAGATGAAATTAGAACGCAATCCTATACTTAATAAAGACTTTACTTCATAGTCATGAGAAAACTGCCACACTCATAATATCCAAGAATGATTAATTTTATAGCTTACCTAGTTTCATGGCAAAATCCGTGTTCACTTAGCAACATACATTTCCCATGCAAATCGTTTATTGTTCAAAGGCTGCTTGCATTCCTTTTTAAATAGCAGAATGTAAACTGACTTCTGTGCACCACACTGAGTGGTATGATGCATTCATTTTGTTTACAAGACAAAAACATATAGTATAGAGAGCATTCTTTACTATTTTAGAAAAAGTACTTTTTTTTCACAGCAATACGAGAATTTTCATGAAAAATGTATGGTTTCATTAGATTATGATTTAGGTCTAAAACCTGTTACAACCAAATGCTGCTGGGGACCATGAGGCTAATGCTCAAGTGTCAACTGCATTTTGTTGGAATCAAAAGGGTTTGTCTAACATTTCCTTTACAGCAAGGATAGCCACAAACTCTGCACATGTGCAGATTTCTATCTGCCTGACTGCACACTTTAACACCAATGTGCACCAGGAAATGGATGGCGTGCTGTATCAGAAGTTGTCCCTTCCGTAGCACAGTTTTCTTTTTAAATACATCCACTTGCTCCATCAAATCAGATATAAGTCTCTTCTCACTTTGCAACATCTTACTAAGGGCAATGTGTGGTCAAGCACACTTAAAATATGAAGTCTTCATGCGATTCTGTTTCTTTTGGTTCCTGCTTTCCTTTTCCTTCGTAAATTTGGGTCTTAAAAAAAATCACAGTAATATACATCTCCATACCCTTCTTTCATTTCCATCAAAAACTGTTGAAACTGATGGTGTAGTGACCCCCATAGATCCACATGCGATACATGGGCATGCAGTCATAAGGCATGCTACAGAAATTGGCAGATATAGCTAGAAGTGGGACAACTGTCAGAGGCTGCCACTTGCTGCACACAGCCTCCCATCTGCGCACTCTACCAGCCCGGCCATCTCTAACACAGTTACATGTATACCTCTACATTTGTGTTATAGCAATGTTATTGTGAGCCACTCCGTGGCCAGTGTACGCATTGAAATAAGTTGTTTTATAGACTCAGTAAAGTTTATTGTGTCAGTCATTGTGTAGTGTTCTCTTGTGTGATTAGAATACATCAGCGATGAGTAAGGTCACATCTTCACAGTTTTCGTTGTGCAGTTGCTTTTCACATTTTGTCATAACATGGAGTCTGCGATTCAAACATGAAGCAGCAACAGAAGGACCTCCTCATGGTCATGCAGCAGGCTTTGCTGGCATTGCTCTCCAAAAATTCATCGCTCCATTTTCTCCTCAGTTCCCTTCATTCGATGTGGCAGAAGAGGATTTGGAGGTATATGAACACAGCCTATGGCAGTGTTTTCACGCCTTCCACCTTACGGATGCGGAGTTATATCATGCATTGTTTTTGTCATAAATTTCTGCCACCTTGTATCAAGTTGATCATTGCTATCTTCCTATTATTGCCGCCACACACTCGTCGTGGTTGCTAGGATTCAGTTTTACCAATGTAAGAAGTGGCCCCGTCAGTCTTATTGTGCCTGGGCTGCAACCCTCCATAGCCTTAGTCTCAAGTGCCATTTTCTCACAGCCAATTCAGAAGTCATACATGGACATTGTGGTTTGTGATGTTCTTGTCTGCTCTGCCCTGGATAAGGAGGTTTGTCAATGGGCTCTTCAGTGAGAGAACCCCTCACTCAAAGAAGTTTTTTTTTTCCATTTCCCTGTCATATGATGTCTCATAAGCCACTGGTCAGCAACTGGAAGCCTAATGTAATATCACGGCTGTAGTACAAGGTGGTGCAGCTGTGTCCACTGTGTACGCAGCAGATGATGATATATCGGCAGTGCAATCCAGCCGATCTGGTGGGGCATGCTGCAGTAGTCTGCCACTCAACTGCACAGAACATAGAACCAGAGACCATGGATACGGATATTCAGAAACTATCATTCTCATGGCTGGTTCCCAATCATGATTCCTGCAAGCTTTTTATCAAGGTTTTGGTTCTCTCATGACAGCTGCAAATGTAGGCAGACACTGGCATGGTATTTCCCTGCTTAAAGCACAAACATTTTCAGATCTTGTCCCTCCATAGTCGTCACTAGTAAACAGGCGCGTCAGGGGATACAGTAAACAACAAATCCCCTTCCTTGGCCAATTCATGGTGGAAGTCACCTACAAATCAATGAATAAATCTGTTGCCTTTATTGTTGTCCACAACATTAGTTCAGCAAACATTTTTGGGCTTGATGCCTGTCGGACCTTTGGTTTTTTGGTTACAGATTCCATACAATTAGTATCTACTGAGGTTCCCTATCAGCCTTTGGAATCTCAGTGTTCAGAATTTCAGGATACCTTTGCAGAAGGCCTAGAGTGCACCGCAGGCTTTCAAGCCCACATAACCTTGAAGCAGTCTCTCGTCTCATATTTTTTCAAGATAGGCAGAATCCTCTGTCTCACTGCTCCCAAGTCAAGGCAGAGTTTGGCTGGTTCATCTCTCTTGTGGTTGCAGTTCCCAATTCGTTTTGTGAAAGGGCCACATATCTTGTCACTATTAAGAAACCCTCTGGTAAACTGTGCCTTTGCAGCTATTTTACGGCCACTTTGAATTCACAGTCTGTGGTCAACACGTACCCATTGTCATATCCTGACAAACTGTTCACATGCTTAGCAGGTGGTCAGTTCTTCCCCAAATTTGATCTTTCTGAAGCATATCACCAGTTAGCCCTGTATTATGAGACTAAGTGTATTATGGTTGTTAACGTGCCGTTCAGCCTTTATGAGTACCACTTGTTGATGTTTGAGGTGGCAAGTGCCTCTGCAACTTTTCAGTGCTGTTTGGAACAGGTACTGTACAATATTCCACACTGCTTCAACTACCTGGATGACACTTTCATTACAGAATGTACTATGAGCAACTATCTGCACAACCCCTGGGCCCTCTTTCAAAAACTCTCAGCCGTGGGTCTGCCTTTTAATCTGCAGAGTCCAAAATTGCCAACCATTTCTTGAGTAACTGGGCCATTTCATATTGAGGCATGGCATCCAACCAATCAAGAGCATCATCAGGGCTATTATGGACCTGTTGCATTCGCTCATCATTGTACGAGTCTGCAGGCTTTTTCAGGTTAAACTGATTTTTATCATAGGTTCATTTCAGGGTGTCCACCCACTGCATCTCCTTCTACGTAAAGGTACTCTCTTTGTCTGGTCTCCAATGTGTGACCAGGCCTTCACTGCACTGAAGGAATGCTACTTGTTGGCACCCAACAAATCACTGGTTTTGGTTACTGACGCCTCGCAGCACAGTGTGGAGGCAGTCCGCCCCCCCACATTTTCTTGTATGGCACTAAATTCCAACTAATTACGGGGGACAAAAGCCTTGGTAGCCCACAGATTGCAGCAGTGGGCCTTATTCCTCTCCAAATACAACTACGACATTCAATTTCACCTCATGCAGTGCCATGCCAATATGGATGAGTTATCCCGACTGCCAGTTGGCCTGGACCCAAGTTTGACTGACAGGAGCTCATGTATTTTCATTTGGATGTCTCCTCCCAGGCAACAGTGGTTGACCCCATCCTCAGGCAGGTAGTCCATTTAGTCCACCAGTGTTGGTATTCTCATCCTCCAGGGTGCTCATCTGGTCCACTACACAAATACTCTGTCTTACGCCATTGTTTCTCAGTCTTAGATGGGGTCCTCCTCATCTCCACAGATGATACAGCTTTCCAGGTGGTCAACCCTGGGAGTTTGTGGTGGGACGTTTTACAGTGGTTATGTGAGGGGCACTGGGATGCTTCCCACAACAAAGCCTTGGGTCACAGACTCAGTAATGGCCCGGCATAGACCAAGAGCTGGAGCACTTGGTTGCTGTGCATCTCCAGCATGCTAGTCAACATGTGGCTCCCAGGTCATTATTCTCTCCATAGCCTCCAGCAACCCAGGCCTGAGAATGCATTCATGTTGATTATGTGGTCAGTTTCTGAATGTGTTCTGGCTGACTCTCACTGACACATTTTCATGTTTTCCACGCATGGTCTGGTGTCCCTTGGCCATTACCAAAGTCACTGTCCAGCTATCCTCGTTTATGACAATGGACCCCAGCTACTGTCTCAGGTGCTTCATGACTTGTGTGTGCAGCAAGGCATTCACCATGTTCACAGAGAGGCGATCCCCTTGGTTCACACGTTTAAAGCCCGCATGCACCACTTCCCCACAAATTTTTTTCTGATGGCCTACCAGATGATACCTATTGGTTCCCAGAGCCCAGAGGAGCTTCTCCACGGGCACCAGCCACGGATACTTCTCCATCACCTCTGTCCTGGGTCCTGCCGGCCATTGCATCCTAGTGTACAGGGTTAATGTTGGGGTCAGTAGTCTGGGAGCATGGTTTTGGTCAGCAATTCCATTGGATAACAGCAGTCATCACGCAACAGAATGGCTGCCTCATCTACACCCTATGGATAAGAGACTGGGTGGTCCAGCGCCATAAGAGTCAGCTCCTTGTCTGAATGAGCACTCAACCCCCTACCCTAGTCACATCATCATCTTCATCACTACCCCAGTCAGTGTGTGCACCTACCTACAAGGATTCCAGCCTCCTCTTCCACCTGCAGTAGCACATCCATTTGAAGAGCCTACACGTTTCCCGCCACCGGCTGCAGTTCCGGTAGCATTCCAGCCAGAGTGCATACTCCTTGCCTTTTCAGTATCACACTGTCAGACTCAGGCCGCGGTGGTGTCACCGCATCTTCCACACTGCTCCCAGACATCACCAAGGGTCCCAACCTGGATTGTCCATCTCCAGTTCTGTCACGTCTTGCTATGATGGAGGGCATCAGAGCTCTCCTCATGCTGGCCACTATCGCCTATATCCCCAGATCTCTAGCGACTGGGGGTTGCTCTTTCCTCTTGCCTCCGGGGGCCTCCATGGACACGGACACAGTCTTCATATAGTGGCCATACATAACTCTCCCTGGTGATCAGCAATGCTCTGCCCTCCAAGGGGGGAGCGGGGGGAGGGGGGGGGGGTCAGCAGATGTAGTTGGAAGTTCAACCACTGTCAGAGGTTGCATCTCACAGATGCGCACGAATCCTCTTGTCTGTGCACTCTGCTGGTCAGCTGTCACTTTTTAAAGATGAGACCAGCCAGTTCTAATACAGTTACGTATTTACCTTAGCACACGTGTTATAAGATAGTTATTGTGAACTTCCCCATGAGTTGTGTATGCATTATAATAAGTTGTTTTCTAGGTTTGATAAACTTTTTCAGAAAATTTACTACTCACACCACCAACTTCATCATGTGCTCCATGCCAGAGAATTTAGCTCTTGACGCACAAAACAATGAATCCCAACAATGAATCCCATGCCTATCACCTGTTGACCGTTTTGATTTTTTGGGCTTTCAT
Organism: Schistocerca cancellata; assembly: GCF_023864275.1. Lineage (NCBI taxonomy): Eukaryota > Metazoa > Arthropoda > Insecta > Orthoptera > Acrididae > Schistocerca > Schistocerca cancellata. Next base: position 137,170,387 of record NC_064627.1, on the reverse strand, counting down.
TGACAATTAAATCTTAAAATTTATTGTGCATGGTGTTGTAATGCTGCTCTATAGCAAATTTGCAGTACCCTTCGGTTACACAACAGCATAATAGATGTCATGATTCTCATCCTTCTCTGAAAAGAAGTGTGATTCTCATTCATTTTTACATGCTTGAGATGTTGGATCATTAGAATTTCTGTGCAAACAGGCACTGGATGTGTGAACTTCCTCTACAAAAAAAATCAAACTGCTAGGGATAAACAGTCTGACACTGTGATCCTGCCACACTATAAAGAAAGTTGTGCTGACCAAAAATGCCACACCAAATGTTAGAAGAAACAGCGTCACATCGTACTGTAAATGAAGTGGCATGCCTTACTTAGTAGCTCTAAAAAGGACCAAGCAAAGTCGAGATATACTGAGTAGTGGTGAGACAGGCTGAATCTCTGGCAGCATGTGTGCAGCACATAGTACATGCAAGAAAATTTTTGCACACTGTGGGCAATCCTGCTTTAAAGGAACTGAAATATGCAGAACGTACTGAGCCATAATATACCCAACTGAATTAATTGGGCCATAAGACTTTCAGGAACATTAATCTTAAGAAATCTAAAAGCATTATTCTAAGAGCTTATTTAAGTGAAGATTTGAGATATTTCCAATATTAATCCTAAACTGAAAAGAAAATAACATGTACAGAAAGTAGTAATGTCTAGTAGAAGTGTCACACTTTTAGAATTGCAAAGACTGCGCACAAATTCTTTTACACAAACTATGGTGCAAATTTTGAACTTATCTTGTACAATTTTTTAAAACAGATGAATTTCACCAGTTGGTTATGAGGCAGCATTAAAAACTGAATATAAATATAAGAACCAGCAAAGAGTATTTTGTATTTAAAAAGTAGCTACAGTACTTGTAAGTGTGGTGTATTAGAGATGTCAGATAACAGTAGGAAATGTGGATATTAGTCTAACAGAGAAACCTACATAGTTCTTTTCATGGTTTTGAAACTACAAGTGAGCAATGTGCAATGCCATCTAGTCTTTTAGCGCCAAATATAACCAAACTCCACCACAGAATTTCTGCAAAAACTTCTAGTAATGATCTTATCATAACATCATTCCTCACAGTCTCCTCCCTCTCCATCCACAATGCAATGTTAATTCAACAGAAGTTGGGAGACTTGACAGATGTTCCTGTGAATGGTGAGGACACATTTGTTCAGACAGAAGGGTGATGCTTATTTTGAACTGATTAATCGTGTTTTCTTCGGAGTTGTTATTCTGCTATCATTAATGACTACGTGCACATGAAGAATGAGGTTCCAGCACACAAGAAAGTTTTGTTCTTATAACACATTAAACTTGATTGTAAGAATTCTGAACCTCATAATCTCTTTTAACAGAGTCTGGTCATTTTATTATTGACAATTTAATATATTTCACTACTTCAGCTATTATAAATGACTAAGATATCTGAAATCAGGACTTCACCTGGTTTTGTTCTTTTTTACTGTACTTTGCTCCATTTAGTCTTTTACAACTTACTATATTCCTTCGTATTTTTAAGATACCTGATGATAATCTTGAGATTGAAACCGGCTGTCAATGAAGAAATATTTATCAGCAGCTCTTGGTAGTTGAACAAGAGCTTTCTCTATAGTAGTTAGAAGCTGTGGGGCACCAAATAAAAGTAATGGTACCACAGAAAGCTCACTAGCTCTCAAACTTGCGAAACTTGGTCCTTCTCCCACTGTGAGAGGGCAAAATGAAAGGAAGGAGGAGTACTACAGTAAACTTTATTTTACCCTTCATTATCTACGCTAACTTTTGATATCTTTCCTTTCCTCAGAACTGACTGCAGAAAAATTATTTTCTCCATCACTGATGTGAATTGTCGTCAAGTGCCTATTTACCTAAGTAAAAACATTTTAGCTAAATTCCATGTTTTCAACTATAATTAGGGATGCTCACTTTTCCTTCCAAAAACAATACTCAGTGACTTCAGGGATATGCAAAGCCATCATAATTTTTAAATAAATGCATTCTATTTCTGATTTGTCTGACATTCTTTTGTAAAGTCTGGTGTGTAAAAGGCCTATATTCACAAATGAGCCAGATGCATCTTTATGAAAATTTGACATGTTAAAAAAGCCACCATGCTAAGTATTAAGAGGGTAGAACGCTCTCTGACAAACTGTCTTCGGACAACTGCTTGTTACACTGGTGAAGAGTAAAAATTTATTATGAATAAAACAAGTTGCTCCTTGCTAGATCAAACTCTCAGGTCTCAAAATTACCACTAAAATCTCTGATTAGCTCTAGTTTTAAAGTGTTGTGTGTGAGTCTGTGCAGGGGGAATTCACCGTGACCTTCACAAAATTATCTTTAAAGTACTGTGCACAGAAAACAGTGTCATGATGCCCACAAGAAGTAATTTCCATTAATTGTTGCTATTTTTTAGTCTAATTTTAGCCTGGATGTGTGACAGCAATGGAGGGGTGTACTGTGTGGTTTGCGTCAGACACATTGGAGGGTACATTGAAGTACACTTTCTGTCTGAATATTCAGCCATTTTTTTTTTTAATCAGTCTACTGACTGGTTTGATGCGGCCCGCCACGAATTCCTTTCCTATGCTAACCTCTTCATCTCAGAGTAGCACTTGCAACCTACGTCCTCAATTATTTGCTTGACGTATTCCAATCTCTGTCTTCCTCTACAGTTTTTGCCCTCTACAGCTCCCTCTAGTACCATGGAAGTCATTCCCTCATGTCTTAGCAGATGTCCTATCTTCCTGTCCCTTCTCCTTATCAGTGTTTTCCATATATTCCTTTCCTCTCCAATTCTGCGTAGAACCTCCTCATTCCTTACCTTATCAGTCCACCTAATTTTCAACATTCGTCTATAGCACCACATCTCAAATGCTTTGATTCTCTTCCATTCCGGTTTTCCCACAGTCCATGTTTCACTACCATACAATGCTGTACTCCAGACGTACATCCTCAGAAATTTCTTCCTCAAATTAAGGCCGGTATTTTAAATTAATAGACTTCTCTTGACCAGAAATGCCTTTTTTGTCATAGCGAGTCTGCTTTTGATGTCCTCCTTGCTCCGTCTGTCATTGGTTATTTTACTGCCTAGGTAGCAGAATTCCTTAACTTCATTGACTTCGTAACCATCAATCCTGATGTTAAGTTTCTCGCTGTTCTCATTTCTACTACTTCTCATTACCTTCGTCTTTCTCCGATTTACTCTCAAACCCCGATTTACTCTCAAACCTACTGTGTACTCATTAGACTGTTCATTCCGTTCGGCAGATCATTTAATTCTTCTTCGCTTTCACATAGGATAGCAATGTCATCAGCGAATCATATCATTGATATCCTTTCACCTTGTATTTTAATTCCACTCCTGAACCTTTCTTTTATTTCCATCATTGCTTCCTCGATGTACAGATTGAAGAGTAGGGGCGAAAGGCTACAGCCTTGTCTTACACCCCTCTTAATACGAGCACTTCGTTCTTGATCGTCCACTCTTATTATTCCCTCTTGGTTGTTGTACATATTGTATATGACCCGTCTCTCCCTATAGCTTACCCCTACATTTTTTCAGAATCTCGAACAGCTTGCACCATTTTATATTGTCGAACGCTTTTTCCAGGTCGACAAATCCTATGAAAGTGTCTGGATTTTTCTTTAGCCTTGCTTCCATTATTAACCGCAACGTCAGAATTGCCTCTCTCGTCCCTTTACTTTTCCTAAATCCAAACTGATCGTCACCTAGCGCATTCTCAATTTTCTTTTCCATTCTTCTGTATATTATTCTTGTAAGCAGCTTCGATGCATGAGCTGTTAAGCTGATTGTGCGATAATTCTCGCACTTGTCAGCTCTTGCCGTCTTCGGAATTGTGTGGATGATGCTTTTCCGAAAGTCAGATGGTATATCGCCAGACTCATATATTCTACACACCAACGTGAACAGTCATTTTGTTGCCACTTCCCCCAATGATTTTAGAAATTCTGATGGAATGTTATCTATCCCTTCTGCCTTATTTGACCATAAGTCCTCCAAAGCTCTTTTAAATTCCGATTCTAATACTGGATCCCCTATCTCTTCTAAATCGACTCCTGTTTCTTCTTCTATCACATCAGACAAATCTTCACCCTCATAGAGGACTTCAATGTATTCTTTCCACCTATCTGGTCTCTCCTCTGCATTTAACAGTGGAATTCCCGTTGCACTCTTAATGTTACCACCACTGCTTTTAATGTCACCAAAGGTTGTTTTGACTTTCCTGTATGCTGAGTCTGTCCTTCCGACAATCATATCTTTTTCGATGTCTTCACATTTTTCCTGCGGCCATTTCGTCTTAGCTTCCCTGCACTTCCTATTTATTTCATTCCTCAGCGACTTGTATTTCTGTATTCCTGATTTTCCCAGAACATGTTTGTACTTCCTCCTTTCATCAATCAACTGAATTATTTCTTGTTACCCATGGTTTCTTTGCAGCTACCTTCTTTGTACCTATGTTTTCCTTCCCAACTTCTGTGATGGCCCTTTTTAGAGATGTCCATTCCTCTTCAACTGTACTGCCTACTGCACTATTCCTTATTGCTGTATCTATAGCGTTAGAGAACTTCAAACGTATCTCGTCATTCCTTAGTACTTCCGTATCCCACTTCTTTGCGTATTGATTCTTCCTGACTAATGTCCTGAACTTCAGTCTACTCTTCATCACTACTATATTGTGATTGAGTCTATATCTGCTCCTGGGTACGCCTTACAATCCAGTATCTGATTTCGGAATCTCTGTCTGACCATGATGTAATCTAATTGAAATCTTCCCGTATCTCCCGGCCTTTTCCAAGAATACCTCCTCCTCTTGTGATTCTTGAACAGGGTATTCGCTATTACTAGCTGAAACTTGTTACAGAACTCAATAAGTCTTTCTCCTCTTTCATTCCTTGTCCCAAGCCCATATTCTCCTGTAACCTTTTCTTCTACTCCTCCCCATAACTGCATTCCAGTCGCCCATGACTATTAGATTTTCGTCCCCCTTAACATACTGCATTACCCTTTCAATATCCTCATACACTTTCTCTATCTGTTCATCTTCAGCTTGTGACATCGGCATGTATACCTGAACTATCGTTGTCGGTGTTGGTCTGCTGTCGATTCTGATTAGAACAACCCGGTCACTGAACTGTTCACAATAATGCACCCTCTGCCCTACCTTCCTATTCATAACGAATCCTACACTTGTTATACCATTTTCTGCTGCTGTTGATATTACCCAATACTCATCTGACCAGAAATCCTTGTCTTCCTTCCACTTCACTTCACTGACCCCTACTATATCTAGATTGGGCCTTTGCATTTCCCTTTTCAAATTTTCTAGTTTCCCTACCACGTTCAAGCTTCTGACATCCCACGCCCCGACTCATAGAACGTTATCCTTTCATTGATTATTCAATATTTTTCTCATGGTAACCTCCCCCTTGGCAGTCCCCTCCCGGAGATCCGAATGGGGGACTATTCCGGAATCTTCTGCCAATGGAGAGATCATTATGACACTTATTCAATTACAGGCCACATGTCCTGTGGATACACGTTACGTGTCTTTAATGCAGTGGTTTCCATTGCCTTCTGCATCCTCATGTCGTTGATCATTGCTGATTTTTCCGCCTTTAGGGGCAATTTCCCACCCCTAGGACAAGAGAGTGCCCTGAACCTCTATCCGCTCCTCCGCCCTCTTTGACAAGGCCGTTGGCAGAATGAGGCTGACTCCTTATGCCGGAAGTTTTCGGCCGTCAATGCTGATTATTTATCAAAATTTAGGCAGTGGCGGGGATCGAACCCAGGACTGAAGACGTTTTGATTATGAAACAAAGACGTTACCCTTAGACCAAGGGTCAAAACCGTATTTTGTTGTATGTGCAATGAAATATGTGACAATGGTTCTATAATAGTGCTACAATTTAGTTTAACTTGTGTACAGTGATTAGGATGTATGGTGTCATTCTGTGTCATTAAGAAACAAAAAATCTGCTAAAACATTTTTTCTATATTTTCAGAAATGTAATTTTGAAACTACAACATGAACAGCCATGCCAATGATAATAGTTGCGACCATAACCAGCTTAGAGATCCTTGCATCCGCTGTGTGTTTCATACGTAAAGTCCTTGGTTGAATCATAAAAAGTCATTCATGGCTTGTGGAGAGATCCCTCAAATTGCGTAAGATAGTTGCTTTAGAAAGACAACAGCATTATCACATGGCCTTTCAAAGAATAAAAAGGGAGCATTAACTTTTCTCAGTACACAGTTAGCCACACAGCCAGTGCTTCATGAAATCTGTTGCAGTCTCATTTGAGTCCTATACAGTAATTGATGAGGGTAATGGTGAATCTACTGCTAATACATTGCCATTGCAACAGAGCACAATACCACTCTCATTTCTAGTGAAATTAGTCCACACAGTAACATAAAACAACACAGAGTTAAATGATTGTGTAAGCCAACTAGAGCATAAAAATATTGCAGACTTGTTGGCATCTAGATTACAGCAGTTGAATTCTGCAATGTACACAGTGACTAGTGTGTAGCAAGTGCTTAAAATAATAGTAGTAGTAGTAGTAGTAGTAGTAGTAGTAGTATTTGTTGTTGTTGTTTGTTATATTTACATTCAGCTTTTTTCACCAAAACTGTGGTGTTTGAAACAATGAATTACAGCACATTTTCACTACAGATTTAGGAAAGGGATGTGGGAAATGGGGCGAACTGATGTTTGTTGACTACTGTTGGATTTACAAATAACTATCAACAACAGTATGCAAATGACAAGAAAAACAGTTGTGCCTTCTCTGACTTTTCTCCAAGGGTGAAATATATGTAAAGGGGTTTAGGGCAATTCACATAACTTGAAACAGCTAATAAATAGAGCTAACCTTGCACATTAATGGCCATTTTTGTATACAACATCTTCTGAATCAAAGATGAGCTGTTTCCATCAAAGACCCAATGCACAAATTAAATTTCATTGGCTGGTATTATCTGATACTGCCTGGTCAAAACCAACTAATAAGCACACAAACACATTAGAATATACAGCACAATTTTTTAAAAAAGTGTGATAAGTTATTTTAACTTTAAGGAAACAGACTTTTAAGAAACTGTTAGCATAAACTGTTTTAGATAAGCAATTTACAAGCAAAATGCAAAAAGCACTGTGTGAGTATGTAACACTAGCAAACATCTTGATTCAGCAAGAAATATTTGGTTATAAATATACAGCCAGCAACAGTTAAAACATTGTTAATGACTGTTGAGTCTTAATCCAGACAGATTACTGAAGTAAATAAAGAAATAATAACAAGTGACACACTTTTGCATTACTGGTATGTTTTATATCATCTCACCTGCTTGCCCTCATACAATTTCATTGGACTACTCATTATTAGTCTTAAAATGAGGTTTTCCATACGTGATAAATGAATTTATAGTATCTGGAAGATTATAGTAACTGGAAGATTTAACACTGCTAAGAGTGAAACTAGAAGACACATTCAGCAATATACTGGATAAATAATCTGAAAAGTGTTTCAAAATCAAGAGATTACTTTTCAAGATCTGGGTAGAATTAATTTATACTACCTATAGACTTTAAGAAAGCAGTTACAAATGGAGAGTACTGATCAATGTGTTAAGGCGCAGCCTTTACGGCATGATAAGAAGCCATGTTATAGGGAATCATACAAGGAGTCAACACATGCTATTTGATATCCTTCATAAGACATGATATTTTCAGTACCAGAAATAAGAAACATTTCTACAATAACTACAGCACTCTTTTGGAAGACAGATGTAATGGAAAAGCTGTTATCGCTTTTTTTTTATGAAGGGGGGAAAACTTTGTATGTTTCCGGCAGTCTTTCAGGTTCCAAGCATATGGTACATTTGGTATGCACACATTTTTAAGTGAACCATCACAGATTGGATGTAATATGTTAATGACAACTGAAGGCAGTTTTGCTCCTGCAAAACAGCAATTTCCATTACTGGTTGACAACATGATTCGAATAAGATAGTTCGTGCCTTTTGTGGACCACGTTTAACTAATGCTTTTTTAGTTTTCTGCTATTCCACTCCCAAACTCTCTTCATGTGCTGACTTATAATCTCCATCCGTAAGGTCAGTTATGGACATCTGCCATCTGTGTGTCTATTACTCATCTGTATGTGTCACTGTATGCTTTTGAAATGTGGTGCTACAGAAGAATGCTGAAGATCAGGTGGCTAGATCGCATAACAGAATTTGGGAGACAAGAAATTTGTGACACAACTTGCCTAAATAAAGGGATGAGTTGATAGGACACATTCTGAGACATCAAATGATCACCAATTTAGTTATTATAGGAAAGTGTGCCCCCCCTCCCCCATGAACCATGGACCTTGCCGTTGGTGGGGAGGCTTGCGTGCCTCAGCGATACAGATGGCCGTACCGTAGGTGCAACCACAATGGAGGGGTATCTGTTGAGAGGCTAGACAAACATGTGGTTCCTGAAGAGGGGCAGCAGCCTTTTCAGTAGTTGCAGGGGCAACAGTCTGGATGATTGACTGATCTGGCCTTGTAACATTAACCAAAATGGCCTTGCTGTGCTGGTACTGCGAACGGCTGAAAGCAAGGGGAAACTACAGCCGTAATTTTTCCCGAGGACATGCAGCTCTACTGTATGATTAAATGATGATGGCGTCCTCTTGGGTAAAATATTCCGGAGGTAAAATAGTCCCCCATTCGGATCTCCGGGCGGGGACTACTCAGGAGGACGTCGTTATCAGGAGAAAGAAAACTGGCGTTCTACGGATCGGAGCGTGGAATGTCAGATCCCTTAATCAGGCAGGTAGGTTAGAAAATTTAAAAAGGGAAATGGATAGGTTAAAGTTAGATATAGTGGGAATTAGTGAAGTTCGGTGGCAGGAGGAACAAGACTTTTGGTCAGGTGATTACAGGGTTATAAATACAAAATCAAATAGGGGTAATGCAGGAGTAGGTTTAATAATGAATAAAAAAAATAGGAGTGCAGGTTAGCTACTACAAACAGCATAGTGAACGCATTATTGTGGCCAAGATAGACACAAAGCCCATGCCTACTACAGTAGTACAAGTTTATATGCCAACTACCTCTGCAGATGATGAAGAAATAGATGATATGTATGACGATATAAAAGAAATTATTCAGGTAGTGAAGGGAGATGAAAATTTAATAGTCATGGGTGACTGGATTTCGTCAGTAGGAAAAGGGAGAGAAGGAAACATAGTAGGTGAATATGGATTGGGGGAAGGAATGAAAGAGGAAGCCGCCTTGTAGAATTTTGCACAGAGCATAACTTAATCATAGCCAACACTTGGTTCAAGAATCATAAAGGAAGGTTGTATACCTGGAAGAATCCTGGAGATACTAAAAGGTATCAGATAGATTATATAATGGTAAGACAGAGATTTAGGAACCAGGTTTTAAATTGTAAGACATTTCCTGGGGCAGATGTGGATTCTGACCACAATCTATTGGTTATGAACTGCAGATTGAAACTGAAGAAACTGCAAAAAGGTGGGAATTTAAGGAGATGGGACCTGGATAAACTGAAAGAACCAGAGGTTGCAGAGAGTTTCAGGGAGAGCATAAGGGAACAATTGACAGGAATGGGGGAAAGAAATACAGTAGAAGAAGAATGGGTAGCTCTGAGGGATGAAGTAGTGAAGGCAGCAGAGGATCAAGTAGGTAAAAAGATGAGGGCTAATAGAAATCCTTGGGTAACAGAAGAAATATTGAATTTAATTGATGAAAGGAGAAAATATAAAAATGCAGTAAATGAAGCAGGCAAAAAGGAATACAAACGTCTCAAAAATGATATCGACAGAAAGTGCAAAATGGCTAAGCAGGGATGGCTAGAGGACAAATGTAAGGATGTAGAGGCTTGTCTCACTAGGGGTAAGATAGATACTGCCTACAGGAAAATTAAAGAGACCTTTGGAGAGAAGAGAACCACTTGTATGAATATCAAGAGCTCAGATGGCAACCCAGTTCTAAGCAAAGAAGGGAAGGCAGAAAGGTGGAAGGAGTATATAGAGGGTTTATACAAGGGCGATGTACTTGAGGACAATATTATGGAAATGGAAGAGGATGTAGATGAAGATGAAATGGGAGATAAGATACTGCGTGAAGAGTTTGACAGAGCACTGAAAGACCTGAGTCGAAACAAGGCCCCGGGAGTAGACAACATTCCGTTTGAACTACTGATGGCCTCGGGAGAGCCAGTCATGACAAAACTCTACCATCTGGTGAGCATGATGTATGAGACAGGCGAAATACCCTCAGACTTCAAGAAGAATATAATAATTCCAATCCCAAAGAAAGCAGGCGTTGACAGATGTGAAAATTACCGAACTATCAGTTTAATAAGTCACAGCTGCAAAATACTAACGCGAATTCTTTACAGACGAATGGAAAAACTGGTAGAAGCCGACCTCGGGGAAGATCAGTTTGGATTCCATACAAAAGTTGGAACACGTGAGGCAATACTGACCTTACGACTTATCTTAGAAGAAAGATTAAGAAAAGGCAAACCTACGTTTCTAGCATTTGTAGACTTAGAGAAAGCTTTTGACAATGTTAACTGGAATACTCTCTTTCAAATTCTGAAGGTGGCAGGGGTAAAATACAGGGAGCGAAAGGCTATTTACAGTTTGTACAGAAACCAGATGGCAGTTATAAGAGTCGAGGGGCATGAAAGGGAAGCAGTGGTTGGGAAAGGAGTAAGACAGGGTTGTAGCCTCTCCCCGATGTTATTCAATCTGTATATTGAGCAAGCAGTAAAGGAAACAAAAGAAAAATTCCGAGTAGGTATTAAAATTCATGGAAAAGAAGTAAAAACTTTGAGGTTCGCCGATGACATTGTAATTCTGTCAGAGACAGCAAAGGGCTTGGAAGAGCAGTTGAATGGAATGGACAGTGTCTTGAAAGCAGGATATAAGATGAACATCAACAAAAGCAAAACGAGGATAATGGAATGTAGTCAAATTAAGTCGGGTGATACTGAGGGAATTATATTAGGAAATGAGACACTTAAAGTAGTAAAGGAGTTTTGCTATTTAGGGAGTAAAATAACCGATGATGGTCGAAGTGGAGAGGATATAAAATGTAGACTGGCAATGGCAAGGAAAGCGTTTCTCAAGAAGAGGAATTTGTTAACATCGAGTATATATTTGAAGTGTCAGGAAGTCGTTTCTGAAAGTATTTGTATGGAGTGTAGCCATGTATGGAAGTGAAACATGGACGATAACTAGTTTGGACAAGAAGAGAATAGAAGCTTTTGAAATGTGGTGCTACAGAAGAATGCTGAAGATAAGGTGGGTAGATCACGTAACTAATGAGGAGGTATTGAATAGGATTGGGGAGAAGAGAAGTTTGTGGCACAACTTGACTAGAAGAAGGGATCGGTTGGTAGGACATGTTTTGAGGCATCAAGGGATCACCAATTTAGCATTGGAGGGCAGTGTGGAGGGTAAAAATCGTAGAGGGAGACCAAGAGATGAATACACTAAGCAGATTCAGAAGGATGTAGGTTGCAGTAGATACTGGGAGATGAAGAAGCTTGCACAGGATAGAGTAGCATGGAGAGCTGCATCAAACCAGTCTCAGGACTGAACACCACAACAACAGGAAAGTGTGGAGGATAAAAATTGTAGAGGGAGACCAAGAGATGAGTACAGTAAGCAGATCTAGAAGGATATTGGTTGCAGTAGTTATTTGGAGATGGAGAGGCTTGCATGGGATAGAGCAGAATGGAGAGTTGCATCAAACCAGTCCTCACATTGAAGACCACAAAAACAACAACACTTTTCCCTATCCATAATTTCTTCTGTGACTACATCTTTTGTAACCTCCCTTCCACACTGTGGTGGTCTAGCATTTCTAAGTGTACTCTCACATCTTCTTGGGTAAACTGCTGTTGCTTATTATATAGATACACAGGCTAGTCTCAGTCACCTTTTTGTCTTTTCATCTGTCTGTTCACTGATCTGTGTGTACAGTTTCTTATTTTGCCTTTTCTTCCAAATGTCACATTCCTTTCTGGGGCCAAATACTACTTTAGTATTTTAGTCTCTACTTTCTTCATGTCCTTGGATTCAGTTTTCCTGTAGTGGGCAAGACATTTGGACTCAAACAGCACTTCTGGTCTTATTACCATCTTCAAGTGCTGCAAATTAGTTTTTATGGTTATTGATTTCATGTAAATGAATTGTATGAGCCTTTAACAGAAACTCCATTTTCATAATTATGTTTTTAATATTTTCTTTGTCTTGTCCATGTCATTATTTGCACTCCACTTTCAACTTCCTTTTATTATTATGTGTGCTGTTTTAAAGTTCATCAGCATTTTCATTGCTTCTGTCTTTTTATATGAAATTTTCAAGAGTGTTTTCTGAGATGTCATTGCAGCAGCATTTTTCCCTGATCTTTTCTTTCATTTAGGACCACTAATCAGCAAAGTATGAACAGTATACGCTTAGAGTGTTCTTATGAACTCACCTTATAACAGCTGTACTTCTTTTTGCCACTGTTCTCTCAATTCCCAGATTATTTTTACCCAAAACTAAATTAAAACAGTACTGATGAGATAGCATGTGTCTTTGTATCACTCCTCTCCTGATACCAAAAGGTTCTGATGCTACTCCCTGAAGTCATACTTTAGACTTGGTATTTTTGTCTGCGTGATAAGATCTCCGATCTTGTGGCCTACACAGAATTTCCCTACGATGTCAACTAATGTTTGTCTATTGAGTTGTATTTCACATTAAAACCTGCAAATGTAGAGACTGACTGCCTGTTTTCCAACTTCCAAATTTTTATAGTAAATCTATGTATTGTCTTACAAGTAAGATTGAAGAAAGGCAAACTTAGAATTACAGCATTTGCAGATTTAGAGAATGCTTTAGACAGTGTTGACTGGACTACATTCTTTCAAATTCTGTAGGTTGCGGGGATAAAATACAAGGGTTGAAATGTTATTTATAACTTTTAGAGAAACCAGACTGAAGTTATAAAGAGTTAAAGGATATCAAAGGGAAGCAGTAGCTGAGAGGACAGTAAGACACGGTTTGTAGCCTATCACTTGAGTTATGCAATCTGTACATTGAGCAAGCAGTATAGGAAACTCTCACAGATGGCAAAGGACTTGAAAGAGTAAGTGGATGGCAAGAAAAGTGTCTTGAGAAAAGATTACAAGATGAACAAGATTAATGGAATGTAGACTAATTAAATTAGGCAATGCTCAGGGGTGACATTAGGGAAAGATATACTAAAAGTAGTAGATGGGTTTAACTATTTGTGCAATAAATTAACTGACAATGGCCAAAGTAAAGAGGATATAAAATGCAGACTGATAGCAAGAAAAAAATTTTTGAAAAAGAGGAATGTATCAACATTTAATATCAATTTAAGTAATATGAAGTCTTTGTTGAAGATATTTGTCTAAGTGTAGCCTTGTATATGAGGAAAGATAGATGATGAGCTACTAAAAAAAAGAGAATAAAAGATTTTGGACTATCAAAGAAAAAATGGGAAGGACAAGTAACTAAAGATGAGGTACTAACTGAAAAGAAATTTGTGGCACAACTTGATAAAAGAAGAGGTTCACCTTTCTTATTTAAAATACTGCTTTGTTTTCACCAATTTTGTTTTCTGTCTCTTTTTCTATCCCATTTAGCAGAAATATCCCTCTGTAGTTATTTACATCTTTGTGTTGTTTTTACTTGTTTATTGGTGATGATTACCAACTTCTAATTCTATGGTATTCTCTACTTTCCCAGATATCTTTATCATCATCTTATTACCTGCCCATTTTATAATTCCAGCTTGAATTTTATGTTCTCCTATCCCACTATTATTCTTTTGCCCTTGATCATTCTTTTTACCCCTTTCTTCAATGTCTCGTCTGATTGTCAAAATACTTTACATTAAACAGTTTTGTTTCTAGTGACCTTTTGAAGATCAATAGCTCATTTGGATACTCAGAAAAGATTTTAGATATTTTTATTATTTACTGCCACTCTGAAGTGTAGCTGTCATAGTGTAAAGTCTTGAGGTTTTTTTTCTGGGGAGTTCTCTTCTAATTCATCCAGTTCAGCTCCACAGCTTGGCTTTTGACACTTTCCGGTTAATTTCACATTTTTCATTTTTTTTAATGCTCGTGTGATTTAACTGTCATTTGCTTAACTGTTCCTTGATATTCGTTTCAACAATGGAAAAAAATCCAGGATGGAATAAAAACAATATGGAAAGTATAGAGTGTTACCCACCATAGCAGTCAAGGCTCTAGTGCTGAGACAGTGGTCGTGTGTGTGTGTGTGTGTGTGTGTGTGTGTGTGTGTGTGTGAGAGAGAGAGAGAGAGAGAGAGAGAGAGAGAGAGAGAGAGAGAGAGAGTTGTGCTTGTGCAAATGTTTGTGTGTGTTTCCTGCTGTATAAGAAGGACTCTGTCCAAAAGCTTTAATATTTTAGCAGTCTCTTTTACTGCGCTTGACTCCTCTATGTGATAAAAATCTATCCTCTCCATATCATTGCGATACTCATATAGTCACTCCGGGGCACTTGTTTGAAGTGTATTGACATTATTTTTAAGTTTAATTATCTGTAGTATTTGATAAAACCTTCTCCATTAAGGCTGACTTGTCTGTGAACTGGAAAACCACCTACTATGCTTCTGTGCTTCTTTTCAGGGCCTATTTGTGCATTGAAATCATCTACCACAATTATCACTTGGTGCTGTGATATTTGGATACTTGTTTCCTCAAGTTCTTCCCAAAACAGTTAAAAGTCTTCAGGGCTCCTCTAGTTTTTGATGTTCACAGTAGAAAGTCTGTCTATGATTGTGGACAATTTTTTGCTGGATATAGAAATCAGGTTCGATAATTTTCATGATGCTGATTCCACACTTATAAATGATTAAGGAACTGGTTTTCTGTAGCATGTATATGCTGATGTGATCATTCATTTTTTTGGTTCCATGTCTGAATTTACCAATTTTAGCTATTGTGTTTATGCTCAGCATGCTAACTATGTGCTGCTTCTTAGTGTGAAGTTTTGAGGGTTTCAGAAGCTCCAACTCTCCACTGCTACTGATTTTCTAGGCACCCCGTAATTTGATATCTGGAGAGTGTGTCATTCCAACATAGGCCTGTTTACCTGCTGGGGTATTTGCCAACATAGTTTCCATCATGCATAAGCTGAAAATCACTATGTGAAGATGGTTGTTATGTAACTTTCATTCGTAAATAGAGCCTCTTAGTAAACAAATGTTACATAAGGTGAAATCAGAATAACGTGCATCTGTCTCAAGAATATGCAGCATGAACCCTCAGCTTAAGGCAGACAAAATACTGTGTTACAGAAAGCAGATGAGTGACCAGGTATTGGGTGTACTTATAGTTATGTAACATACGGTATTGTCTTTGTTTATCTTCCCTAGAGATGAATATTAACATATGTCTGTCTGTCTGTCTATCTATCTATCTATCTATCTATCTATCGGTCTGCATGAATGGAATCACATATGAATAGTTCAATGGTGCCTTCCACTTGGCTGTAAGAATAAACACAAAAACGGACAAACTTTCAGGTGTACTTCTAAAATAGTTGTGATGTGTGTGTTATTCATTGTTTCTGACTAAATACACCAACTCTGGTCTATTCAATGATGATATAAAGAGAGCACGCTGGAGTAAGCAGTTCCAATTACTATGGGTCTAGTTTTGATAACAGCACAGGGACAGAAGCCTTTTCTGCTGATGCGCCATTCTCAGAATGTGTGCCAAAATCATTATTTCTTTTCAGGCCTGCATGCACAATAGGTTCACCCTATCAGAAAAGCATGTAAATGGATTGGAAATTGCACTCTGGAGAAGTATGTTCCAAGTAAAGTGTACAACTAAAACCACCGTCAAATGTTAGCGAAAGATCTCGCTGAGCACCTGAGAAAATTCTGTTGCCATAAAATTGCTAATTGGTCTGAAGGCATCTATCCCATCAACTGTTGACCACTCTGCTGTGGTGATAGAATACAGCAAATGGGAAACTGAAATTTTAAATTTTGCATGTAAGAAATCATTCATGCTGGAGGATTGCACAAACATACTGTCATTGGATTGTTAAACAGACACCCATGTGGAGGACATAGTAATAAGCATCCCTGGCACAGAAATGCAACTGAAAGAGTTGAAAATAAATGAGTAACCAGATCTTGATAGAATCATAATTTGATTTTACAGCGCGTATCAATGACACTGGCCTATTACTTTGCTTTATCATGAATCTGTCACCTAATGCTATGTCCAACTGCGAAAAATCTCATGTGACTCCAGCATATAAGAAGGGTAAAGGAATGGACCAGCAAAATTACAGACCAATGTACGTAATATCGTTTTGCTGCAGAATTCTTGAACACATTCTCAGTTTGAATACAAGACATTTCCTTGAGACGGAAAAATCTTCTGTCCACAAATCAACATGGATTTACAAAGCATCACTCAGGCAAAATTGGATTGCCCTTTTCTTGCACAATATCCTGTGAACCATGGATGAAGGGTGACAGGCAGATCCTATATTCCTAGATTCCCGGAAAATATTTGACACAGTGTCTTATGGCAAATTTAATGCAAAAATATGAATATACAGAATAAGTTCCCAGACACATGAGTGGCTTGAAGACTTCTTAAGTAATAGAATCCAGTACACTGTTCTCAATGAAGAAGGTTCATTATAGACAAGGATACAGTCACGAGTGCCCCAGGGGTGTGTACTAGAACCATTCTTATTCTCTATATACAAAATGATCTAACAAACAGGCAAGTACCAATCTGTGGCTGTTCGCTGATGATGCTGTAGTGTACAGGGGTGTCATCACTAAGTGACTTCAGGAAAATACAAGATGGCTTTGACAAAATTTCTAGTTGGCAGGATGAATGGCAGCTAGCTCTAAATGTAATAATGCAGATGAGTAGGAAACACACTTGTGTTTCTGAGTACAGTATTAGTAGAGTGCTGCATAACAAAGTCACATCAGTTAACTATCTAGGCATAATGCTGCGAAGTGATAGGAAATGGAATGAGCACATGAGAATGGTAGTAGTGAAGATGAATGGTCAGCTACAGTTTATTGGGAGAATTTTAGGAAACTGTAGCTCATCTATAAAGAAGGCCACATACAAAACAATTGCACAATGTGTTCTTGAGATCTGCTTGAGTGTTTGGGATCCTCACAATGGTAGATTAAAGGAAGACACTGAAGCAATTCAGAGGCAGGCTGCTAGGCCTGTTACCAGTAGGTTTGATCAACATGCAAGTATTACGTAGACGCTTTGTGAACTCTAAGGAGAATTTCTGGGCGGAATAAATGCTGTTGATTAAATTTAAAGAACCAGCATTTGAAGTTGAATGTTGAAGTATTCTACTGCCACCAACGTACATTTTACCTAAGGACCATGCACGGTCAATTTTCTTGCCGTATTTGCAAATAGAACAGGAAAGGAAATGTCCAATATTGGTACAAGGTACCCTCTGTCATGCATCATATAGTGGCTTATGGAATATGTATATAGATGATTATGTAGATGATGTATATGTGTGACAGGCCCCAGTTTATTTTCTTAAGTTTTCTCATTGCGGCTGCCTAGCCTTAACATTTATCACCAACAAACATCCTTAGCACACACTTTCTACATCAATTCCCCAGTGGTGATGTTTGTTCCCTCAGCCTCCCCCCTCAGTGCATCATCATGTCAGAAAATAACATGCTGTGTTTTTTCCACACTGTCACTCTTGCTCCTAAAACTTCAGCTTTTCACAAAAAAATTACCATTTTATTTTGTGCATTCCAAAATTGAGTTTAACACCACATATTATCTGCCTGAAGAAAGTAATCAACTTCATTACCACTACTATATGGAGAGTATCACTGCTTCTAACTGGCTGTGCAAACTCCCATTTCCCCTAAACTCTTTCCCATATTTTGCCATATGAAGGAACTGCTGGATCTGAAACCTAATACTTTTTTCATGTTTCCTTGATGTGTCTATTGCCATGTGATAAATAGAAGTTTCTTTTGTACTGTCATTCCATTGCAACTTCAAACTGGGATCACTTTCATTCAGCACAGTAATGGAAATTTGACCATAATATAGTGCTTATCAACCATATCAGTACAGTATGGAGTATGTATGTAGGTGATGCAGACGTATGACAGGCTAACAGTCATGAGCATAGAAAGTTCTTGAGAAGAATAATGTGTTCCAGAAATATCTTTATTTCTTAAATTGGAAAATTATTAACTGTGTCTTCATTCAACATATCACAGCTGCACCCTTTAAAAACACTCTTCTCAAACAGATATAGTAATAGGTATGGTTCAAATGTTCTAGGCATTTCAGAGCTTCTACATTGCAGGGTGTGCAACAGTGTGTGTTAATAAATTATATAGTTACCTTCCCTATTTCCTATGTGTTACCTGAATTCTGATGCCATTATTTTAGAATAATTTTCAGTTTTTTTTTATTTTTTAAGGTGCAAGAGAAACAACACATTTAATGCTTTCATTCAAAATTTGTAACTACACTAGGACAAAACATTAAAGGGACTGTGACAAAGTCTGCTGGGGAAATAGAAACGCATCCACCAGGATGTACCATGCAACACATTAAAAGCACATCACAAAGCCTCACCTTGATATGTTCCAGCTCATTTTCTGTTGTCTGCAACTGTTTTAATAATTCTGGAACTGACACCCTATTTGGTGCCTTATGTGCAAACTCCAGTACCTGAAATAGCATGTATGTTATCACTGATTTGCTTTTACTGTAACATGAATGTCAAAGCTGTGTTAAGTTAAGAAAAAGTTAATTTATGAGAAGTATGTAATCATGTTAAAACTAGAATTCTAAGGGGGAAAACAACTTCCAAAAGGTGCAAGAGACTGTTGTATCCTTCAGATTCAGCATAGGAAGCCCGAGTGCTTGGATATCAGAAGTTTCATTTACCACTCCATTTTCGAATTTCAATATATAACATACAACAATTAATACTTAACACACTACTACAAAAAAAATTACACTTCTTATGGACAGAATGTTCCACCAGTAATGAAGTTAACAAAACAGGTGTGGTTTAAATGAAATACATTTGATGGGGCAAGATATGAGTCAATAAATAAACTGGCAAAAGTTCTAATTAATCAAGTGATGCAAGTATTTGTATTACAGAGCTTAACAAAGTCTGTGGCAGAGGTTTCTTCCTCTAATCACATTTTGTTCTAGGATTTACAATGGCCAAGTGCTTCTGCTTAATGTGTAATCAGTTTAAAGAATACATAGAAAAAATATAAATGGCTGAGTGTGTTAACTGCACTGCAAATGTCATATGAGAAAAAATAACAAATCAAAAATTATTTGTCTCTCATTACCATGTGTGGAGAGAGAGCTATATCCCTCTTTGATAGAATTATCTAACAGATAAAGACATAGAATGGAAATGTAACATATCAGTTTCTGTTCGCATAGACATGTTACGTAACCTGATTGCATACATGCAGATATATATTCGATTTCTCTCACTGAAAAAACTTTGCTCAAAACAAACAAACATGTTAAAAGTTTGATTTGCATCATCCCACAGAAATCCAGATTAAGGCTTCTTCAGATTTTCCATAAAGGAAATTTGCCAGTGACCTTGCAAAGGTTCTGTAACTAGCTGTAACTGAGAATTGTTTCCAGTTTTTGTTAGAATATGGGCATAATTGACAAAGATGAAATGTATTATCTTGGATCACAACTGATTTCTGAAGAGTGAATGAATCTCATTTTTGATAGATTTTATTTTTCAGCTAAGGAGAACTGTTTCCAGTTTCGCTTATAATATGATCATAATGGACAAAGATGAAATGCATCATCATAATTGATTTTTGAAGAGTGAATGAATCTCATTTTTGATAGATTTTATTCTTCAGGTAATGTTGCAAAGTTTTGAATCAGAGTGGAAGTATCATCAGCAAGTTTAAATTGCTTATGTGAGTACAAGTTTCAAGCATCCTTCCATACTTCTGCATGAGTTATTTAGGATCATATAAACACACAATTAACATTTTCCAACACATAAGCAAAAATGCATAATGTACAAAAAAGATCAAGCCAAAACAGTAGGACAGTTTACACATCCACACTGTGTTGAACACCTTTAAGAAATCAAGGAAGATAATTACAGAATTCACAGTCTGGTGAAACATTTTCCAAAAAAAATCCTTTCTATTAATTTTAGTTTGTAGCAGCATACCGTATGGCTAGGCAGTTATCAGACTGAAGAGCTGCATAAAGCTAGATCACACTTCAGATAGAAAATGAAAAGGGAGACAAAAGTTCTTACCTGATCTGCATGCTCAAACTTGGCAGCCTCTTGTCCCTTCATGTACATTTTCAAATACATATTTTTATTCCTCTCTTCATGCTCCTCCATGCTTTTGCGCAGGCTCTCTGTTTCCCTCTCCAGTTCTCTGATCTTATCCTGCGCTTTATCATATTCAGTTCGTAGTTCACAATACCTGTGAACAAGCAATTGTCATTAAAGTATGCAATACAACCGAATGCTTGTGGTACTGGGCAGAGTCAAGATAGATAGGGGGGGGGGGGGGGGGCAAGGGAGGGTAGTAGAGCGAGTGGTAGAGAGGGATCAAGAGACGGCAATAGATAGGGTGGAAGAGAAGTAGAAATGTAGGAGGGAAGTAGAGAGGAATGGATGTAGAGAAGCATGGAGGTAAGAAGGGAGGGAGACAAGTCATTCCTTCAAGTATTTGTAAATGATTTAAATATGCTACTTTCCCACAACACCATCACTCTTTGAACTTAGCCCCTTCCACTGCAACAGCATCTGGCACTCTAAATTGACAATTTTATTTCCCACTCCGATGTCGAGTCTCCTTTTACACAATTTTTCACATTTCTCACCTGCTACAGTCTCAAATCTGACTGCACTAGGAAGCAATGTGCATAGTGCTACCACCTAGGGTAGCATGTGGTAACTCTGTGTTGAACTATAGCAGCTGTGTTGAGAGAAAGGCTGTAATTATTATGTTCCAGCTAGCAGGCACAAAATAGCTAGTTCTTCTAGCACAATCCTCTGAGGAAAAGATCATAGAGAATTTAGAGGAATGCCTAAGGGAAAACAAGAGTGACAATGATTTTGATGATGACAATGATTGATTTGTAAACAATTTGAGTGAAATGATGATGGAAACAGACCATCCTGAAGAGTTCCAAAAAGTATCACACAATGAAAAGTTTTGTATTGTAATTCTTGTGTATATTTGAGTGAAAGCGCACTTTTTGTTTTCATGTATACCCTAATGTTGGTGAGTGGCCTCATTGTTTCCACAAAGAGGCTAGTGCAAATCTCTGTGGAAATTTAAATAAGAGTGCATTACAGACTGGAAAGGGTTAAATAATACTGACATTTGCAAGTGCAGCAACTAGGAAACAGGGTTGCTGACCATTTGCTTTCTAAACAAAGGAAGTATTTGAGAAGCAGGGAGTATATGTAGATAAACTAAATATTCAGTGTATTTTGGCATCACATATTTCATATGTTAACATATGCAACAATATTTGAGAAACAAACACACACACACACACACACACACACACACACACACACACACACAGAGAGAGAGAGAGAGAGAGAGAGAGAGAGAGAGAGAGAGAGAGAGCGCAAATTTGTAGTTGTATTTTGACTACATTTCCACAACACCCATGTGGCATGGTAAGGCACAGTTCTCCACTGACTCTGTCCCTTCCAGTGATGTTATTACCATGTCCTGTGGGAGAACCTCTCACAGTAGAGTATGAAAATCATTGGTGGAAACATTTCGGAAATCATTAGAGAATTCAGTATTCAAAGATCCACACTATCAAGAGTGTACCAAGAATACCAAATTTTGGGCATTACCTCTCACAACAGACAATGCAATGCCGGATGGCCTTCACTAAGACTGAGAGCAGCAGCATTTGCATAGAGTTGTCAGTGCTAACAGACAAGCAACACTGCGTGAAATAACTGCTGAAATCAATGTGGTATGTACCTCGAACGTATTCATTAGGACAGTGCAGCCAAATTTGGTTTTAAGAGGCTGTGGCAGCAGTTAACCGACGTGAGTATCTTTGCTAACACTGCTTCTCCTGCACTGGTGACCATATTGGTTGAACCCTAGACAATTGGAAAATTGTAGCCTGGTAAGATGAGTCCCGATTTCTGTTGGTATGAGCTGATGGTATCGTTCGAGTGTGCTGCAGACTGCATGAAGCCATGGATCCAAGATGTCAGTTAGGCACTGTGCAAGTTGGTGGTGGCTCCTTAATGGCATGGGCAGTGTTTACATGGTATGGGCTGGGTCCTCTGCTCCAACTGACCCTATCATTGACTGGAAATGTTTGGGTATTTGGAGACCACTTGCAGTCTGTCATGAACCCAAACAAACATGGATTTTTTATGGATGACAATGCGGCATGGCACAGGCACAATTGTTTGCGGCCTGTTTGAAGAACATTTTGGACAATTTGAGAGAATGATTTGGCCGCCCAGATCGCCCAACATGAGTCCCACTGAACATTTATGGGAGGTCAGTTCGTGCACGAAATCCTGCCCCAGCAAAGCTTTCGCGAATATGGACAAATATAGAGGCAGCGTGGCTCAATATTTCTGCATGGGGCTTCCAAGAACTTGGTGAATTCATGCCACATCGAGTTTCTGCAGGGGAAAAGGAGTTCTGACACAATATTACGAGGTATCCCACATCTTTTGTGACCTCAGTGTACATCGTCACTCAGTTACTAAATGAGTTAGTGCCTCTGGTTTTTGGAGGAATCTAGTAAGAGACTGATCACATACTTAAAGAAACTGACCGTCAGGAGGTAACGCACAATAGGTATGTAACACATCTAGCGTACAGGTAACACGGGTGCGACATTAACTGATGAAAGTTACTAGGAAGGCAAACTACCGTGGTGTACGCTTACTTATGGTGTACTCTCAGGGTGTATACAGGGACAAGGAAAAAAAATTCCCGGATTTCCCGGTTGAAAATACACTTTCTCCCGGGGTGAACATACACTTTTCCCGTGTTAAGCGATAGTATACTTTTCCTCGGCACTGTAAAACTTATCAGTCCTTTGAATGTTTATGGTTTTATATGTCGACGTAGGATTCCCGGCACTTTAGAAAACGAAACTAAGGGGCGGAAAAAACACGTTTTGGAAAGATCTTTGATGTGCAGCAACATGTACGCTACATATTTTCATGTTATGAAGGTATAAATTAGAATTCCACCATACACCGAATGTTACTTTCCAAAGCATTGGAATCGAGATTGCGACGCGCTTTTGTAAGTCAGTCATAGCTCATGTCACGTGATCTCGCCAGCCGAAGACAGCATAGGACATGTGACATAGTCAGCCAATAGCAAGATCACTTACGTAGCGCGAAAACACAAATAGGAAAAGTTATGGTTTAAATTAATATACATAGTGTTGCTACAAGAAAAACAAAGCTTTCACATATAATCGTGGTCTTGAAGATTAATAAGCTGCAAGAGACGCTAAGCTTCCACATATAATGTTAATCTTTTTTGCGCGTGTTACACTTTCAGATATATCATACAAATGTGCCAGTAAAATTTTTAATAACGACATAAATTTCTGATCTTCTGAGCTCGAAATTCTTCTAGGTGGTCGTCCTCAAAGATTTGATTTTTAATTGAGAGTCAAACGCTCTGTGATTTCTCTGTTCATCATAAGAATAAACCTGATGTAAACAAACGTGATGATCGGTCTGAAGCAGTAGCGCTTGTACACTGATGTTACGCTCTTGGAAGTAGGTCCTATTTAGGCATTAGATATCTTGTTACTTAGTTACTTTAAACATTCTAATGTATTAACAGCCGTCGCCGTTTTTCTTAACCACGCTTACGCTATGTAGTTTTTATTTTAAAAATCGTGTACCGTCACAGTCTCTGTACTGCTGTGCTCTGATTGTCGCACTATTAACACGCAGCGAGAAAATGGGTGAGCCTGCTTCCTGCTCCGTTGTGGAACATGGTTACGAAGTGCCGGGAAATAGGTTGTTCTTATGTTTTTCAAAAATTTCCAGAAAAAATTGGCTGGAAAGTTTGCCGAAGAACTGTATTTGATATAGCTGACATGCAACTACATACTGGGCATATAGTGGAATCAATAGCGCCTGCACTGCAGCCCAGCCCGTCTGGTCAGAGAGCTGGCTGTGTAATAAAAAACTGACGAGGGAACCTCCCCATCGCACCCCCCTCAGATTTAGTTATAAGTTGGCACCGTGGATAGGCCTTGAAAAACTGAACACAGATCAATCGAGAAAACAGGAAGAAGTTGTGTGGAACTATGAAAAAACTAGCAAAATATACAAACTGAGTAGTCTATGCGCAACATAGACAACATCAAGGAGGGAAGGAGCTCAGGAGCGCCGTGGGCCCGTGGTAAAAATAAAAAAAAAAATTAAAAATTTTTTTTAAAAAGTGGTTAGCGTGAGCAGCTGCAAAACGAGAGGTCCTTGGATCAAGTCTTTCCTCGAGTGAAAATTTTACTTCCCTCATTTTCGCAACGTTATGATCCGTCCGTTCGTTCATTTACGTCTCTGTTCACTGTAATAAGTTTAGTGTCTGTGTTTTGCGACCGCACCGCAAAACTGTGCGATTAGTAGACGAAAGGACGTGCCTCTCCAATGGGAACCGAGAACATTTGATCGCAAGGTCATAGGTCACCCGATTCCTCCACAGGAAAACACGTCTGATATATTCTATACGACACTGGTGACGGCATGTGCATCATGACAGGAATATGTTGTCTACCCACCTAACTTGTACACTTGGCGAATGGGTAAAAAGATTCTTCCACCTTGCCTGATGTAGGTTTTCTTGTGGATGTGATAATCACTCGCAAAAAGTGATCGCATCGGTTGGACGGACGGACAGATAATAATTGTCTGAAAATAAAAAATTAAACTTTTCACTCGAAGGAAGACTTGAACCAAGGACCTCTCGTACCGCAGTTGCTCACGCTAACCACGGGACCACGGCGCTCACATTATCCTTGATGTTGCATATCCTGCACATGGATTACTCAGTTTGTATATTTTGCTTATTTTTTTCATAGTTCCACACAACTTCTTCCTGTTTTCTCGATTGATCTGTGTTCAGTTTTTCAAGCTCTACCCACTGTGTCAACTTATAACTAAATCTGAGGGGGGGTGCGATGGGGAGGTTCCCCTGTGAGTAAAGAGATCAACGACGAACGGATGTCATCTGACGTCCGCTACGACCAAATATAACAAATAATAACGAACAAAATAAAATAAAAATAGTAGTGTAGTAGATTCATGAATCAAAAGCAGTCCTTGGGGCTCTGGTTCAAATCTAGCTACGATCGTCCTTTTTTCCCATTCGATTTGAAATGCCTACACCCGTAATTGTAAAATTCATCGTCTTTTTTTTATGAATAATGCACGTCGTCTTGTTTCTAATTACATACTGCACGCGAAATTCTTGTTTTCATATCAAATATAAAGTCTTAATTATCTATATTTTATGAAAGATTGTTAGTAAAGGGTGCTTAAATTAAGAAAACATAACAATTAAATTTTCAGGACAAAAATGGAAAACCAAATATTCTTTATTTGGACTATGTCCATTGCTTTATACCAAAGATGTAGGCTCAGACGAACCAGAGTTATTCGTGTCGTAGAAACATGCCTCGAGCTCACCATACAAATGTTGCACCTTTACATTTGCCACTGTACCATTACAATATGAATCCAGCGGAACTGCTCTGCAGCCAAGTTACGGAATTTGTCGCGAGAAATAACAACACTGTTAAGCTGGCAGACGTACTGGAACTAACGCACGAAGCTTTTTCACACGGCACTGCCGAACGCCAGTGGGTTGTAGAACGGCACGTCTTAAAAGAAGATATGAAAATGCGGCGCTTGGGTGGCTTCGTGGATTCTGTTATTGATCGACTCGTTATCAACATTGCAGATGGCAGTTACAGAACTGAAAAGTATTTCTCGGATTCGTTAAGGAAGGAGCTAAGAGGTTACCAGACAACTGACTGCAATTGCCTTCAGTGGCTTCAGTATTCATCAACACGGTGAATCCGTGCAGTATGTTTTCGCATTACACATAGCTCGCTCATAAAAATTACCGTATGTTTCATCACTCTGGTTTGTAATTAGAATAGTATGTTAGGTGAGATGGAGAGCATGTAGATTCCCATCGGGTCATCTAAGAAGCGTGCGGCAGTGCTCGAGTTTTGCCGTATATTATCTGATTCCATTTAAAAATTAAATGACCTTGAAAACTACATTATTTGTCTGCTCGGTTCTTTTTACGTCAGAACTACAACTGTTCACATCACTGCGTGTTAGCTGGCTGGCGTGTGCCGCCCAAGTTAAATGGCGCCAGTAAAGCTGTTGTCTCGCATTATCGCTCAGGCTATGCAGTGTCGGATTTACGGCCAAACTTTCAGGAAACATTCCTTACACACAAATAAAGAAAAGATGTTATGTGGACATGTGTCCGGAAACGTTTAATTTCCATGTTAGAGCTCATTTTAGTTTCGTCCACCTACGCTCAATGGAGCACGTTATCATGATTTCATACGGGATACTCTACCTATGATGCTAGAACATGTGCCTTTACAAGTACGACACAACATGTGGTTCGTGCACGATGGAGCTCCTGCACATTTCAGTCGAAGTGTTCGTACCCTTCTCAACAACAGAGTCGGTGACCGATGGATTGGTAGAGGCGGACCAATTCCATGGCCTCCACGCTCTCCTGACCTCAACCCTCTTGACTTTCATTTATGGGGGCATTTGAAAGCTCTTGTCTACGCAACCCCGGTACCAAATGTAGAGACTCTTCGTGCTCGTATTGTGGACGGCTGTGATACAATACGCCATTCTCTAGGGCTGCATCAGCGCATCAGGGATTCCATGCAACGGAGGGTGGATGCATGTATCCGCGCTAACGGAGGGCGTTTTGAACATTTCCTGTAACAAATGTGTTTGAAGTCACGCTGGTACGCTCTGTTGCTGTGTGTTTCCATTCCATGATTAATGTGATTTGAAGAGAAGTAATAAAATGAGCTCTAACATGGAAAGTAAGCGTTTGCGGACACATGGCCACATAATATATTTTCTTTCTTTGTGTGTGAGGAATGTTTCCTGAAAGTTTGGCCGTACCTTTTTGTAACACCCTGTAGACCCACTAGGCACGGGCCTAGGGGCGGCACATTAAGGGGGGCGGCATATTTTGCTCTGCACTCATTTTAACATTCTACGTTTTAAAATAACTGCGCTTACAATCGACAAAAATTTTTAATATTGTGAAACAACTTCCTAGTTTAAATAAGCCTTAAAAACGAAATTCGACAATACAAGCCTGGGAATATACATAGTTTACTTGGTGACTGAATGAAAATAAACATTGGGTTTCTGTCTGGTATTATCTTCATGACTGTTCAAAAGTTGTCAGGACGGCAATCTACAATACAATGTTTAAAAGTTCTTATTCTGAGAATGTTGTCGGCTTCTACTTAACCCTGCCATATTTTCCCCGTGAAAATACCAGGACTCCTGAAGATCTGTGATAAACTAATCAGCAGTTTCTTAAATACTGTAACATGTGTGGGCCTCAGTATGTAAAACCCGACTCTACTTGAATTTCTTGTAGAAATTACGGCGAAGTATCAAATCAGCACTCCATTACTATAATTAATGTGAAAGCTCTGTGGTCTCCAATATCTGAGCTTTGACTTAATGACACCCATTTAACAAAACATGTTTTACATTTTTAAACACATGTTTATACAAAAACAACATAAGCAGAATATCTAATAATTGTGAAATACACTTCACAACAGTTTAAACATTTTATTTATTTATTTACTAAGTTACTTTTTTTGGCGAAAAAAGAAGAAGAAACCAACTTTCGTTTGTCTCATTTATTGTGCTGCAGCTTGCACGATATCAAAGTTCCCACTCCGTGCAATCGAATAGTACGTGGCATTGCAAATTTTATAAAAAACTTCTTAACTAAGCTTTTTTCTTCGAGGAAAAGTTTATTTTGTGTTGGAACAAAAAGTGCATTTACGTGTAGACGTAACAGCAGTGTTCACACAAATGACGACATACCACATCAACTGCCAACAAGACTGCTTAAACTTTGTAGTCTTGTCTTCTCTGCCCACAGAAACCGCTAAAATGTTATAAGAATAAGTGGGATAAGAGTCGATCCACCACATCTCACTGAAAGAAATCACAAAAATTATTTGCTTTTTAAATTAGAAAGACAATGTCAAGAATATTAAGAATATATTTGCGTCCCAGCTAAAATTCTGGCGACACGGGAAACAGAAGCCAAAAACGGGACTGTCTTGTTTTCTTTATGAGAGAAATTCCAGCCGGCAGGTGTGCTACTGTTCACTGACTACAGAGAAGCAGGTGACAATTAAATTAAATTATTCTGCATTGTCCTCCTTTCATAGCACATTACGTCGAGTAATCCGAGTTGGTCAGTTCATCGCTTCGTGTTTATAGGAAAAATCTTTCTGCTTGTGTGACGTGTTTAAAGACAAAAGCTTTGTGCTCATGTGCGGTGTAGTACGACTGGAACTGGATACAATCTTTCTTTCTTTCCTTTTACAATTTTTTTCTTTTTTTTTAGGTTGACAATTTTGTACGTGCCTCAACATGAATAACTGTGAAAAAAGCAAACGTGCAAAATTAAGTGGCGTGGCATTTCATATATTATCGAAGGAAAGGCGAGAACGAGAAGCCAACGTACTAAAAACGCTTGGCAGTGTAGATAAATTTTTCGCACAAAATGTAGCCGGATCGAGTTCAAGTAGTACGGATGATATTTCTGGCACTACAGTTGTTGTAAAAGAAGTAAATACAGGCAAAACAAAAGTTAAAAATGAAGAAAAGCAAATTGTTCCTGATTCTGAGTTTCACGAAAGACTATGTGTCGAGTCAGACATTACAAAAAGAAATAACCTCGTTAGTGATGATCCTGCAGAATGGTGTGTCAGTGAATCAACAATCGGCATTCTCTTACAACGTGGCATTAATCAAAATTGCAAAGGTGATTTTTATAATTCAAGAAGATAAATAGGCGATAAAACCATATATTTGAACAAAAATGTATTTTACTGTAGACTTTTAAATGGTAATCAATTTTGTGTGATTTTATCATATACTCTTGTAGCATTGGTGCTGTTTCCTGTGCACCATATAAATGTTCGGAGGTAAAGCCGTGATTGCTACCAATGGTTTTGCAGATTAGAAAAATATTTGTAATATTTTATCTCTTCATGAGAATTCACTTGAACACAAAAATTCTAAGTTATCACTCTTAACAAGAAAACAGTCACTTGGTATAGTAGATGACCATTTCGAGTCATATGTTGAGACAGAGAAAATGTACTGGCGCAGAGTATTGAGAAAGGTGTTTTGCAGTAGTGAAGAAGCTAACTAGTCGTGGACTTCCCCTACGTGGACATGTTGAAAGATTCCATTCATTACATAATGGTCAATTTATGATGTCTCTTGAACTTATAGCCGAGTTTGATCCTTTTCTCGCAGAGCACAATGAACGCTATGGAAATCCAGGGCACGGGCATAAAAGTTATCTTTCTTCAACAATCTGTGATGAAATAATAGAGCTTCTTTCTGAACGAATAAAAAGAATTATTATAAGTGAAATAAAACGGGCCAAATATTTCTCTATAATAGTAGATTCTACTGTGGACATTTCACATATTGATCAATTATCTTTCACACTAAGATATGTGAACGAGAATGGTGAACCTGTCGAACGTTTCCTTCTGTTTTTACCAAACCCGCAACACAAGTCCGACAACAGCTGAGGCCGTACTAAAAGTCTTGTCTACAAATTCCATTGATATTGCTGACTGTAGAGGCCAGTCATATGACAACGCAAGCAATATGCCAGGAACCTACACTGGTTTGCAGGCACGCATTAAAGAACGAAATCCAAAAGCGCATTATGTGCCTTGTGCAGCACATTCTTTGAATTTAGTCGGCACTAGTGCTGCAAGCCGTTGTCGGGAAACATGCTCATTTTTCAGTGTAGTGCAAAACCTTTATAATTTTCTTTTTCTGCTTCTAGACAGCGCCTTGGATAAACGTCTTTCTTTCACGAAACCAGGAATCAAAACGGTAAAAAGTTAATCAAAAAGACGTTGGTCAGCAAGAGAGGAAGGGTGTGTAAGTCTATTTGAAAACTGGGAGGGTGTTATCAATGCCCTCACACATATTGCCAATAATACTTGTGCGAAATGAGGCTTCAGCTTTATTGAATCAACTAAGCAGACTAGGAGCAGTATTCATGATAAAAGTTTGAAAGGACGTATTCCAGAGATTTAATAGTGCAAATTTGAAATTGCAAAGTGTAAAGATTGATACTAAAATAGTGCATGAATTATATGAATCACTTGTAGGATTTATTGCATCTATTCGTGGCATGTTCGACTATTATGAAAACAAATTCATGGAGATTGTGACTGATACAGACTATGAATGCAACTATAAAAGATCACGAAAAAGCAAACTTCATGATGACGAAGAAGCGGACTAATTAAGTTTTTCTGACTGGAAGGAAAAATTTAGAGTCGAAACATTTCCCCCAGTACTCGACAACTACGCCGCATTAGTGAGAAGCAAGGAAAGTTATAACTAGTTACTATTTAAAACATTTTTTGGGGGGGCATATAATATGGTGTGCCTAGGGGCGCAAAATTCTTAAATCCGCCACTGAGTCTATGTGCGTGTAACACAGCGTAGGGCCGTGTCCTACGTGAGCGACTTCTGGGTACGCGACACTCCAGCGACAAGCAGCAGCAGCAGCAACGGGCGACAACGCTGGGTGTCCTGCGTGCGAGCGAGCTACAAGATGGCTGCTTAAAGCCAACCAGCTGTTTCTATAATACGGCGTCCTTAACCTGTAGAGTAGTTGTAGTTGTTGTTGTGGTCTTCAGTTCTGAGACCGGTTTGATGCAGCTCTCCATGCTACTCTATCCTGTGCAAGCTACTTCATC
The DNA here is from genome assembly GCF_023864275.1 of Schistocerca cancellata. NCBI lineage: Eukaryota > Metazoa > Arthropoda > Insecta > Orthoptera > Acrididae > Schistocerca > Schistocerca cancellata. The sequence goes on along the minus strand of NC_064627.1, from coordinate 137,139,165 downwards.
TCCCAGTTAACTACTGCAACCTACATCCTTCTGAATCTGCTTAGTGTATTCATCTCTTGGTCTCCCTCTACGATTTTTACCCTCCACGCTGCCCTCCAATACTAAATTGGTGATCCCTTGATGCCTCAGAACATGTCCTACCAACCGATCCCTTCTTCTTGTCAAGTTGTGCCACAAACTCCTCTTCTCCCCAATCCTATTCAATACCTCCTCATTAGTTATGTGATCTACCCATCTAATCTTCAGCATTCTTCTGTAGCACCACATTTCAAAAGCTTCTATTCTCTTCTTGTCCACACTATTTATCGTCCATGTTTCACTTCCATACATGGCTACACTCCGCACAAATACTTTCAGAAACGACTTCCTGACACTTCAAATATATACTCGATGTTAACAAATCTCTCTTCTTCAGAAACGCTTTCCTTTCCATTACCAGTCTACATTTTATATCCTCTCTACTTCGACCATCATCAGTTATTTTGCTCCCCAAATAGCAAAACTCCTTTACTACTTTAAGCGTCTCATTTCCTAATCTAATTCCCTCAGCATCACCCGAATTAATTCGACTACATTCCATTATCCTCGTTTTGCTTTTGTTGATGTTCATCTTATATCCTCCCTTCAGGACACTATCCATTCCGTTCAACTGCTCTTCCAAGTCCTTTGCTGTCTCTGACAGAATTACAATGTCATCGGAAAACGTCAAAGTTTTTATTTCTTCTCCATGGATTTTAACACCTAATCCGAATATTTGTTTTGTTTCCTTCACTGCTTGCTCAATATACAGATTGAACAACATCGGGGAGAGGCTACAACCCTGTCTCACTCCCTTCCCAACCACTGCTTCCCTTTCGTGCCCCTCGACTCTTATTACTGCCATCTGGTTTCTGTTTCTGTAAATAGCATTTCGCTCCCTGTATTTTACCCCTGCCACCTTCAGAATTTGAAAGAGAGTATTCCAGTCAACTTTGTCAAAAGCTTGCTCTAAGTCTACAAATGCTAGAAACGTAGGTTTGTCTTTCCTTAATCTAGCCTCTAAGATAAGTCGTAGGGTCAGTATTGCCTCACGTGTTCCAATATTTCTACGGAATCCAAACTGATCTTCCCAGAGGTCGGCTTCTACTAGTTTTTCCATTCGTCTGTAAAGAATTCGCGTTAGTATTTTGCAGCCGTGACTTATTAAACTGATAGTTCGGTAATTTTCACATCTGTCAGCGCCTGCTTTCTTTGGGATTGGAATTATTATATTCTTCTTGAAGTCTGAGGGTATTTCGCCTGTCTCATATATCTTGCTCACCAGATGGTAGAGTTTTGTCAGGACTGGCTCTCCCAAGGCTGCCAGTAGTTCTAATGGAATGTTGTCTACTCCCGGGGAGTAAGGCTACAGAATTAAGTTTACTTAAGAAAATAATGCGAAAAGGAATGCTGTGCATGAAATTTACAAAGGGAGGAATCTCCACGGAGAATTTCGTAAGTATCGTCAACTACGAAGATTACCAGACAAGTTCTTCGAATACACGTGAATGAGCAGAGGAGCATTCGACTATCTCGTCAATAAATTAAATACGTATGGTTTTTTTTACATGATCAAGAACTTTTAACAGCCAATAAATGCGGAAGAATGACTATTACATGACTAACAACGCTAAATGCAAACATAAGCGCACAGATTGATGACAGGTTTTTATATTTTTACTGACTCAGTTACGATTCTGTATACTAAGTTTTATGTATACTGTTTACACTGCATCGCTAAGTATATTTTTGAGGTCTTGCCAAAGAACTTGATCTTCACACCTATCCCAGTATATCACACACATTTAATTCCTAATAAATTACATTGAACCATGAAATTTAACAGATATTTGATGCTGCGAACGTAATTCATCAGCGGTCATTGTTAAGGCAAGCGTTTCAATTACTCTAAATAGTCTGTAAAAGCAAAGCTAACAAAATTTTTGAAAAGACAGTCAGACGTTTTGTGTAATGATTTGTCTCAAAGTTTGAAACAAAAAATATTAGGGAAACGTTTGGTGCACCTCATTTTCTGTTCATGATTTCAAGCATCATTCAAAGAGATGTAGAACGTTTCTCTGATCTACTTATTTCTTTTACACAGACACTTTCATAAAATATTTGACTCATTTCTTTCATTTTTTTATTTCAAGTTTTATTCAGACAGCATGATCTTACAGACTCCTCATTTGCCTTCCTAACGAACTTGATTCGAAGGAATCCTTTTTGACATTTAAATACCGCACCAATGCATCTTTTTATGTGCAAAATAGCTAGGTCTTGTACAGATGGCATTTTTGAAACTTCGTTTACAGCAGCTTTTCGTGAAATATTTCAATTTTTCCTCAGCTTATTAATTAAGTTTTCGTTCATTACTGTGATTACTTTCCAGTAGTTAAATATTTTGATGCCAAACGACCTCATGCTGGTTACTTTGATACCTCGTTTACCTGTTTCTCTCCCTTTGTTTGGCTATGAAAATTTGGACAAACCCTCATGGTGTAAGTTATAGAGTGTCTTGTTTTCGCTCTGCTGACGCGTTTACAAAAATGTATCGAGTTTTAATCATATGATAAAACAGTCGTTTCTGCGTGCTGTGATTTCCGAAATTCATCGTTTCGGTATCTTCAAACTTTCATGAGATACGACGATTTTTACTACCACTTGATTCCCGAAGCGCACTAAAGGTTCGAACGCGCCGCAAGCGACCCGTCTGCGGATATAACAACCAATATCTCAAGAATGAAAAGAGATATCATTCCTGTCTCAACTTTAAATACAATTTAGATGTATTGGTTACATTTCATACGCAGTAATGTATGGCCTTAAACTAACTATACGGAAAGTCTATACTATTTGATTTTACCTCTGCAAATTCTTAAAAATTTGGTGCAGCCATGTACTCAATTTCGTGTAGCACAGTAACTATGACGAATAACGAAAATAAATTCAGACCTTTATCGTTTAAAGATATCAAGCTATAGGTTGCAGAAGAATCAAATTTTTTCACCAAATAGTTTTCTTAAGATCGGATGTTAAGTAATTCATAGATGCCGTCGTGTCCGCTCCACTGGTTTGCCAAAAAGACACGTGGCTGTCGCTCTGTGTCGCGCGTGCTGCAGCGACAGTTGCAGCGGGAGACAGGCAGCGACACAGATGTCGCTCAGCGGTTGTTTTTTGTCGCCTGAAGCTGTCGCGCGCTGTCGCTCGCTTCTGTCGCTCATATAAGACACGGCCTAAGACGTGTCCATACGATCGTACTGGACTGTACTGGACACGGCTTGGCTCCCACTCCACGAGAAACGATATCCAATGAGATTCGAGGGAAGGCGGAAGAATACACTGGTGGAAAGTTTGCGTCAAGTTTATTGTTATGCTCGTACGGTAGTTTCGCAGGTGTGGTGCCACCGACCTGGAGTTGGTGTCGGAGAGGCGCTGCAGCAGGTCCTCGACCTTGTCGTTGTGGCGCTGCTTGATGTCCTGCACGTCGTCGACGTGCGCGCGGCGCAGCTCGGCCAGGCGGCGCTCGTACATGTTGACGATGCGCGTGCGCTCGCCCTCGCGGTCGTCCAGCTTGGCGGGCGAGCGGCCCAGCGAGAAGCCGGACGACGAGCCCACGTCCTCGAAGTGGCCCGAGTCGGCCAGCGAGCCGGGCAGCTCCGCCTTGTCCGCCTCCTCCTCGGCCTCCGCCTCGGCCGCCCCCGCACCCCCTTTGGCGTCCCCGCAGGCGGCGCCGGTGGGCAGCGCGGGCGACGCCGACGCGGACGCCGTGTTGGCGACGTCGGGCTCGTCGTCGCTGCTGTCGGCGCCGCACGGGGGCGGCGCGCCGCTCGCCACGTCCTCGGCCGCCTGCAGCGACGCCTTGAACAGCCGCAGCTCCACCACCTCCTTGGTCAGGCGCAGGATGTCGCGGTCCTTGCTCTCCAGGTCCTTCCTCGTCTCGTTCAGCAGCGCCTGCGCCACCACACAAATACCACCCGTCACCACAGTAGGACTGGCAGAAGGGGGAACGACAAGGTGACGGTCGAAAAACTCAAAAAAAAAAAAAAAAAAATTATTACAGAATACATTGAAGAATCATTTCCCAAAAAACACTACTGGCCATTAAAATTGCTACACAAAGAAGAAATGCAGATGATAAACGGGTATTCATTGGAAGAAACATTTTATACTAGGCCGGCCGGAGTGGCCGTGCGGTTCTGGGCGCTACAGTCTGGAACCGAGCGACCGCTACGGTCGCAGGTTCGAATCCTGCCTCGGGCATGGATGTGTGTGATGTCCTTAGGTTAGTTAGGTTTAATTAGTTCTAAGTTCTAGGCGACTGATGACCTCAGAAGTTAAGTCGTATAGTGCTCAGAGCCATTTGAACCATTTTATACTAGAATTGACATGTGATTAAATTTTCACGCAATTTGGGTGCACAGATCCTGAGAAATCAGTACCCAGAACAACCATCTCTCGCTGTAATAACGGCCTTAATACGCCTGGGCATTCAGTCAAACAGAGCTTTGATGGCGTGTACAGGTACAGCTGCTCATGCAGCTTCAACACGATACCACAGTTAAATTTCGCGTCTGTAGCACGTCAATTTCGTTGTGTAGCAATTTTAATGGTCGGTAGTGTATATCACATACACGACTAGCACTAGAATCCTGCAACCAACACCACCCACATTCTAATATACTCTACTTTTAGTTTGTTAAGAAGTGATGGCTTTGGGAGAGCCAGTCCTGACAAAACTCTACCATCTGGTGAGCAAGATGTTTGAGACAGGCGAAATACCCTCAGACTTCAAGAAGAATATAATAATTCCAATCCCAAAGAAAGCAGGTGCTGACAGATGTGAAAATTACCGAACAGTCAGTTAAATAAGTCACGGAAGCAAAATACTAACGCGAATTCTCTACAGACGAATGGAAAAACTGGTAGAAGCCGACCTCAGGGAAGATCAGTTTGGATTCCGTAGAAATATTGGAACACGCGAGGCAATACTGACCCTACGACTTATCTTTAAAGCTAGATTAAGGAAAGGCAAACCTACGTTTCTAGCATTTGTAGACTTAGAGAAAGCTTTTGACAATATTGACTGGAATACTCTCTTTCAAATTCTGAAGTTGGCAGGGGTAAAATACAGGGAGTTAAAGGCTATTTACAATTTGTACAGAAACCAGATGGCACTAATAAGAGTCTAGGGGCACGAAAGGGAAGCAGTGGTTGGGAAGGGAATGAGACAGGGTTGTAGCCTATCCCCGATCTTATTCAATCTCTATATTGAGCAAGCAGTGTAGGAAACAAAAGAAAAGTTCGGAGTAGGTATTAAAATCCATGGAGAAGAGCCGGCCGTGGTGGCCAAGCGGTTAAAGGCGCTACAGTCTGGAACCGAGCGACCGCTACGGTCGCAGGTTCGAATCCTGCCTCGGGCATGGATGTGTGTGATGTCCTTAGGTTAGTTGGGTTTAAGTAGTTCTAAGTTCTAGGGGACTGATGACCTTAGAAGTTAAGTCCCATAGTGCTCAGAGCCATTTGAACCATTTTGAACCACGGAGAAGAAATAAAAACTTTGAGGTTCGCCGATGACATTGTAATGAGACAGCAAAGGACTTGGAAGAGCAGTTGAACGGAATCGACAGTGTCATGAAAGGAGGGTATAAGATGAACATCAACAAAACCAAAAGGAGGATAATGGAATGTAGTCGAATTAAGTCGGATGATGCTGAGGGAATTAGATTAGGAAATCCGACACTTAAAGTAGTAAAGGAGTTTTGCTATTTGGGGAGCAAAATAACTGATGATGGTCGAAGTAGAGAGGATATAAACTGTAGACTGGCAATGGCAAGGAAAGCGTTTCTGAAGAAGAGAGATTTGTTAACATCGAGTATTGATTTAAGTGTCAGGAAGTCGTTTCTGAAATTATTTGTATGGAGCATAGCCATGTATGGAAGTGAAACATGGACGATAACTAGTTTGGACAAGAAGAGAATAGAAGCTTTCGAAATGTGGTGCTACAGAAGAATGCTGAAAATTAGATGGGTACATCATATAACTAATGAGGAGGTATTGAATAGGATTGGGGAGAAGAGGAGTTTGTGGCACAACTTGACTAGAAGAAGGGATCGGTTGGTAGGACATGTTCTGAGGCATCAAGGGATCACCAATTTAGTATTGGAGGGCAGCGTGGAGGGTAAAAATCGTAGAGGGAGACCAAGAGATGAATACACTAAGCAGATTCAGAAGGATTTAGGTTGCAGTAATTACTGGGAGATGAAAAAGCTTGCACAGGATAGAGTAGCATGGACAGCTGCATCAAACCAGTCTCAGTACTGAGGACCACAACAACAACAACAAGAAGAGTTAGAGAAGAAAGAAACATGCTGATAGTCAGCAGAAAGAGAAAACGGAACTGGATTGGACATTGTTTGAGGAGGGACTGTTTATTGAACGAAGGTTCAAAAATGGCTCAAATGGCTCTGAGCACTATGGGACTTAACATCTGTGGTCATCAGTCCCATAGAACTTAGAACTACTTAAACCTAACTAACCTACGGACATCACACACATCCATGCCCGAGGCAGGATTCAAACCTGCGACCGTAGCGGCAACGCGGTTCCAGACTGAAGCGCCTAGAACTGCGCGGCCGCACCGGTCGGCTTGAAGGAAGGTTTAGGGGGAATGGTGGAGGGAAAAAAGAGACGAGGGAAAAGAATATATCAAATGCTGGACAATATCAACGAACACAAATAATCAGAAATGAAAAGAGTGGCTTTTCGGACAGACAAAAGTGGAAGAGGCTTACCCCTTGACAAGACCTGCCATACGGCAGAATAATATATTACTACTAGTTTGTTAATGTCAACAGGCATTGTTCCAATTAAAAAAGTGTATGTTTGCACAAAACATACACTGTAATATTATTACAATCTGCTGATTGCCTAACAATACGAGGCCCTGACTACTAGTCCGTTATGTGAAAACCGCACATCAGTAGCACATTTCACTTCCGCAACATTTGCGGTGCGAGTTCTAGGTGATTCACCCTGTATAGCACAAGTTCAATTTCCGCTACCGGGTTTTGGGGTGTTTTCTTTGTTCGTGGTCTCGTGGACTTCGTCTGATTTAATTACATTGATAAACCAAAAAATTATGACCATCGACCTATTACACTAGTCAACAGCCATTTTGCATCTGGGATGTGATACACCAACTAGTATGTATTTTGGTGTGTAGAATCCTAATAAACATTTCAAAATTTTCTAGCACATACCATTTCTGATTTTTTAAAGGTTTTTGTATTTTTCGTATTCAGTATTTCGCTTTTTGCTGTTCTTCTGTTTTGATGTTTAATTGTTTGTTTTTGATTTGCAAAAAAATGGCTCTGAGCACTATGGGACTTAACTGCTGTGGTCATCAGTCCTCTAGAACTTAGAACTACTTAAACCTAACTAACCTAAGGACATCACACACATACATGCCCGAGGCAGGATTCGAACCTGCGACCGCAGCAGTCGCGCGGTTCCGGACTGTAGCGCCTAGAACAGCTTGGCCACTCCCGCCGGCTTTGATTTGCAGAGGCGAGCTAGAAGATCTACAAATCGTCAGTAAATGGTTGGTGTGGTAATCCAGTGGTGTGAAACAGATCCTCCGTGAATGTTTCCTGTGAAAGATAGTGCAAACTTTGTGTGTTTAAAACTTACACTAAGGAAAATGGTAACTAGTAAATCTCGTTGCTGTCTAAACCACCCCGACAACTTTTGTTGTGTGTGTAGCAAATTCACTGCAAAAGTCCAAAGCAAATTAATCACTGATTCGGATAAGAAGGCTTTCAAATTGTATTTTGATTGTCCTGTTGGTGATCAAGATAAAAATTTCGCACCTCATACTGCCTGTATAACCGGTACTATAACCTTAACCGACTTTTTGAAAGAAAAACGCCGAGACACGCCATTCGCTATTCCGATGGTGTGGTGTGAGCCTAATGACCATTATTCAGACTACTTACTTACAAATATTTTGGGACATTCAAGCAAAACTAGACATAAAATAACGTATCCAAGTGTATCTTCAGTGCATCTGCCTGTGCCCCATGATGAGGGGTTGCCTGTTCCAGTCTAACTTGAAAGCCACGGAACTAGACACCACGTCAAGTGAATCAGAAAGTACTGAACATATAGAAGAGTACTGCTCTCAATATCATGACACTTCGCCTCAGCTCTTTAATGAAAAGGAATTGAACGATTTGGTTGGCCATCTAAAACTTTCGAAACAGCAAGTTGAACTCTTGGGGTCGAGACTGCAAGAACGGAATCTTCTAGCTCCAGGGACAAAAATTTCCATTTTTGAAACAAGAGCAGTCTTCGAAAGGGAGGTAAGAAGGAAATGACAAGTATTTTGGACAGGTCAGGAAAACTGCTGGTGAATCCTGTGGATTCCTTGGTCAGATGGAGGGAATATTTTGAAGAGTTGCTCAATGTAGGTGAAAATACGATCAGTAATGTTTCAGATTTCGATGTACAATGGGATAGGGATGATGATGGAAATAGGATCACATTGGAGGAAGTGGAGAAAATGGTCAATAGATTGCAGTGCAATAAAGCAGCTGTGGTGGATGAAATTAAGTTGGAACTCATCAAATACAGTGGAATGTCAGGTCTTAAATGGCTACACAGGATAATTGAAATGGCCTGGGAGTCGGGACAGGTTCCACCAGACTGGACAAAAGCAGTAATCACACCAATCTTTAAACATGGAAACAGAAAAGATTGTAACAACTACAGAGGTATCTCTTTAATCAGCGTTGTGGGTAAAATCTTCTCAGGTATTGTTGAAAGGAAAGTGCGAGTATTAGTTGAGGACCGACTGGATGAAAATCAGTGTGGGTTTAGGCCTCTTAGAGGTTGTCAGGACCAGATATTTAGCTTACGGCAAATAATGGAGAAGTGTTATGAGTGGAACAGGGAATTGTATCTATGCTTTATAGATCTAGAAAAGGCATATGACCGGGTTCCTAGGAGCAAGTTATTGTCTGTTATACGAGATTATGGAATAGGAGGCAAACTTTTGCAAGCAATTAAAGGTCTTTACGTGGATAGTCAGACAGCAGTTAGAGTTGACGGTAAATTGAGTTCATGGTTTAGAGTAGTTTCAGGGGTGAGACAAGGCTGCAACCTGTCTCCACTGTTGTTCATATTATTTATGGATCGTATGTTGAAAACAATAGACTGGCTGGGTGAGATTAAGATATGTGAACACAAAATAAGCAGTCTTGCATATGCGGATGACTTAGTTGTGATGGCAAATTCGATTGAAAGTTTGCGAAGTGGTAAATTGAGTTCATGGTTTAGAGTAGTTTCAGGGGTGAGACAAGGCTGCAACCTGTCTCCACTGTTGTTCATATTATTTATGGATCGTATGTTGAAAACAATAGACTGGCTGGGTGAGATTAAGATATGTGAACACAAAATAAGCAGTCTTGCATATGCGGATGACTTAGTTGTGATGGCAAATTCGATTGAAAGTTTGCGAAGTAATATTTCAGAGCTAGATCAGAAATGTAAGGACTATGGTATGAAGATTAGCATCACCAAAAACCAAAGTAATGTCAGTGGAAAAGATATATAAACGGATTGAGTGCCAAATAGGAGGAACAAAGTTAGAACAGGTGGACAGTTTCAAGTACTTAGGATGCATATTCTCACAGGATGGCAACATAGTGAAAGAACTGGAAGCGAGATGTAGCAAAGCTAATGCAGTGAGTGCTCAGCTACGATCTACTCTCTTCTTCTCTTCTGCAAGAAGGAAGTCAGTACCAAGACTAAGTTATCTGTGCACCGTTCAATCTTTCGACCAACTTTGCTGTATGGGAACGAAAGCTGGGTGGATTCAGGTTACCTTATCAATAAGGTTGAGGTTACGGATATGAAAGTAGCTAGGATGATTGCAGGTACTAGTAGATGGGAACAATGGCAGGAGGGTGTCCACAATGAGGAAATCAAAGAAAAACTGGGAATGAACTCTATAGATGTAGCAGTCAGGGCGAACAGGCTAAGATGGTAGGGTCATGTTACACGCATGGGAGAAGCAAGGTTACCCAAGAGACTCATGGGTTCAGCAGTAGAGGGTAGGAGGAGTCGGGGCAGATCAAGGAGAAGGTACCTGAATTCGGTTAAGAATGATTTTGAGGTAATAGGCTTAACATCAGAAGAGGCATCAATGTTAGCACTGAATAGGGGATCATGGAGGAATTTTATAAGGGGGACTGTGCTCCAGACTGAACGCTGAAAGGCATAATCAGTCTTAAATGATGATGATGATGATGATGATGAGGTGCTTCCTTCGCTGAATATTTCGATATGCAGAATTTATTGTGTATATGTAGCGATGTCAATGGTCTGATGATCCAGCTAGGATAAAAACATTATCCACAGGAGTGGCGACTATTTATTGACTCCAGTAAAACCGGCTTGAAAGCAGTACTACTGCATTATGGCAATGCATTTCCATCGGTACCTTTGGCTTTCGCAGTAGACATGAAAGGAACATATGAAACCATCGCTTTGCTGCTAGAGGCAATCAAATACAAGGATCATGAATGGCAGCTTTGTTGTGATTTAAAAGTTGTTGCACTCCTAACAGGTTTAAGGCTGGGTTCACGAAATACTGCTGCTTTTTGTGCCTTTGGGACAGCCGTGCACCAAGAACCACTATACAGTCAAGGAATGACCTATAAGGAAGTCATATGTTCCTGGAAATGTATATGTGAAAAATACCCCATTGGTTGAGCCCGATAAAATCATTTTGCCACCCCTTCATATCAAGTTGGGCCTTATCAAGAACTTTGTAAAAGCTCTGGATAAAGAAGCTGAGGCCTTCCATCACTTAAACGAAAAGTTCCCCAAATTAAGTGAGGCAAAGCTGAAAGAGGGTATATTTGTTGGACCACAAACAAGAAAATTGCTGAAAGATCCAACTTTTGATACCAAACTCACAGATATCCAATTAGCTGCTTGGTCTTCTTTTAAAGCAACTGTGAAGGGCTTTTTGGGTAACAGGAAAGACAAAAAATATGTTACCACTGTGCATGATCTGTTGGACAACTATAAGAACATGGGGTGTAGAATGTCGCTTAAAATTCACTTTTTACATTCTCACCTGTATTTCTCCCCGGAAAATTTGGGAGCCGTAAGCGATGAGCATGGTGAACGCTTTCACCAAGATATTCTTACCATGGAACACCGTTACCAAGACCATTGGAACCCTTAGACGATCGGTGACTACTGCTGGTGTCTTGTTAGGGAGAGTGATGACTCAAATGGCTCTGAGCACTGTGGGACTTAACATATGAGGTCATCAGTCCCCTAGACGTAGAACTACTTAAACCTAACTAACCTAAGGACATCACGCACATCCATGCCCGAGGCAGGATTCAAATCTGCGACCGTAGCTGTCGCGCGGTTCCGGACTGAAGCGCCTAGAACCGCTCGGCCACACCGGCCAGCGAGAGTGATGAAACGGCAAACAAAAGAAGAGCTCTGTCGTCGCATTTTTCAAAAACCAAAGGCGATTAAAGATGAAAATATCTTCTGAACTAATTTGGACCTTTCATTGGCATCATGCCATATATATATATATATACACAAAATAGTATTGATTTCAAACGTTCTGAAAATGTATTTTTGTTTGAATGAATTGCGTCAGTTTTCGCTATTACCATTTTTTATTCTGCTGTGTATCTAGGGACTGTGACGTCATAGAGAATAACTGATTTTATCACTATATTCAGCACCCCAAAATTAGGTAAATCCACCCATTTACAAACTAGATGCAGAAGAAAAGGTTAAAGTTGTCAACTAGTGTTATCGATATAAAGGCATCCAGGCAAACGTCACCTGGCGAGGAATGACTGCTAGTGAGACCCAAGCAGGGAGCATGTGGTATCAGTCAGCGTGCTGTCCGTGAGTAGCATGGGGAAGGCGCAGTATCTATCTGAGTTTGACCGAGGACAGACTGTGATGGCCTAGATGCTTGGCACGTGCATTTCGGAAACTGCGACTTGTCGGGTGTTCGAGGAGTGCTGTGGTGAGTGTCCTCAACATGTGGCGAAACTAGGGTGAAATCATGTCCAGACGTCGTGGGGATGGCCGGCCACCCTCATTAAAGATGTCGGATCGTAGGGTGGGTAGTCGAGTAAAACAGGGCAGGTGGCGAACTGTGGCGGAACTAACATTAGACTTTAATGGTGGGCAGATTACAAGTATGAACACACAGTACACCGAACACTCCTAACGATGGGCCTCCGCAGCTGACGACCCATGCATGTGCTAATCGCTACGGTCGCAGGTTCGAATCCTGCCTCGGGCATGGATGCGTGTGATGTCCTTAGGTTAGTTAGGTTAAAGTAGTTCTAAGTTCTAGGGGACTGATGACCTCAGATGTTAAGTCCCATAGTGCTCACAGCCATTTGAACCATTTGAGCATGTGCCAATGTTATCACCACAACATCGGCAAGTAAGACTGACATGGGCATGCGACCAATCAGCACTGGACACTGGCGCAGTGGCAGAGCGCTCCATAGTCTGGTGAACCCCAATACATTTTCATCATGCCAATGGGAGGGCGCGAATCCGTCATCTTCCAACAGCTCCTTGACACCTCCTCTGCGGGACGAAGACAAGCTGGCTCCATTATGTACTGGGGAACCAACACGTGGGCGTCCGTGGTCCCAGTGGAGCTCGTGCAAGGCACCATGATGGCTAAGGAGTCTATACACTAGTTGCAGACCACGTACAGCCCTTCATGACGATCATGTTTCCCGACGGGAGTGGCATTTTTAGCAAGATAATGCGCCAAGTCAAAAGGCCTGGAGGGTGACTGAGTCATTCGAGGTACACAGTGGCGAGTTCTAACTGACGTGCTGCCCCCCCCCCCCCCAACTCGCCCAATCTGAACCCTATCGAACACACCTGTGATGTGACTGAACATGGCGTCAGAGCTCATTGTCCCTTTCTCTCCCCCCCCCCCCCCTCTCCTCACAGAATTTACGGGAATTAGGTGAATAGTGTGTGCAGATCTGGTGCTGGTGCGAACTCCCTCCTGTGACCTACCAAGGCCTCACTGCTTCCATGCCACGATGCGTCGCCGCCGTAATCCGTGCCAAAGGTGGATATACCGGCTATAAGGTAGGTGGTCATAATGTTTTGGCTGATATGTGTGTGTTAAATGAAATTTACCGATACCATTTCTTCAGGTTTTTTTGTTGGGCTTTTAACAGCTGTGAAGGATTTGCTTGATTTTTGCTTCAGTACAGAGTTATTACAAATGATTGAAGCGATTTCACAGCTCTACAATAACTTTATTATTTGAGATATTTTCACAATGCTTTGCACACACATACAAAAACTCAAAAAGTTTTTTTAGGCGTTCACAAATGTTCGATATGTGCCCCTTTAGTGATTCGGCAGACATCAAGCCGATAATCAAGTTCCTCCCACACTCGGCGCAGCATGTCCCCATCAATGAGACGGAAAGTATCGTTGATGCGAGCTCGCAGTTCTGGCACGTTTCTTGGTAGAGGAGGTTTAACACTGAATCTTTCACATAACCCCACAGAAAGAAATCGCATGGGGTTAAGTCGGGAGAGCGTGGAGGCCATGACATGAATTGCTGATCATGATCTCCACCACGACCGATCCATCGGTTTTCCAATCTCCTGTTTAAGAAATGCCGAACATCATGATGGGACTGCGGTGGAGCACCATCCTGTTGAAAGATGAAGTCGGCGCTGTCGGTCTCCAGTTGTGGCATTAGCCAATTTTCCAGCATGTCCAGATACACGTGTCCTGTAACGTTTTTTTCACAGAAGAAAAAGGGGCCGTAAACTTTAAACCACGAGATTGCACAAACCACGTTAACTTTTGGTGAATTGCGAATTTGCTGCACGAATGCGTGAGGATTCTCTACCGCCCAGATTCGCACATTGTGTCTGTTCACTTCACCATTAAGAAAAAATGTTGCTTCATCACTGAAAACAAGTTTCGCACTGAACGCATCCTCTTCCATGAGCTGTTGCAACCGAGCCGAAAAGTCAAAACGTTTGACTTTGTCATCGGGTGTCAGGGCTTGTAGCAATTGTAAACGGTAAGGCTTCTGCTTTAGCCTTTTCCGTAAGATTTTCCAAACCGTCGGCTGTGGTACATTTAGCTCCCTGCTTGCTTTATTCGTCGACTTCCGCGGGCTACGCGTGAAACTTGACCGCACGCGTTCAACCGTTTCTTCGCTCACTGCAGGCCGACCCGTTGATTTCCCCTTACAGAGGCATCGAGAAGCTTTAAACTGCGCATACCATCGCCGAATGGAGTTAGCAGTTGGTGGATCTTTGTTGAACTTCGTCCTGAAGTGTCGTTGCACTGTTATCACTGACTGATGTGAGTGCATTTCAAGCACGATATACGCATTCTCGGCTCCTGTTGCCATTTTGTCTCACTGCGCTCTCGAGCGCTCTGGCGGCAGAAACCTGAAGTGCGGCTTCAGCCGAACAAAACTTTATGAGTTTTTCTACGTATCTGTAGTGTGTCATGACCATATGTCAATGAATGGAGCTACAGTGAATTTATGAAATCGCTTCAATCATTTATAATAGCCCTGTATTTGTTGTAGTATGTCTTCATTATTAGGATTGTCGTACATTTTGTGTGTCCTTACACAATATCCCATAATTTCCGTGGTTGTTCCGTTAGTTTCATGTTATTTCTGCAATTAAATATGTATCGTGACGTCATGGTCGCCAAGCATGAAATTGCGGTATCCGCCCTCTCTATGGTGCCGAGAGTCAAAGCCGACGGTTGGTACCACAATCTTCAGTTTCGGCCACTGTCCAGAACCAGGCATCTCAAGAGATGTAGAGAGACCCTGCTGCTCCTGCTCGAAAACCGGCGTATCACGATCGAGGCATTGGTGGAAAAAGTGAACATTAGTTATCGATCAGTTTCAAATATCTTTCACGACACTGTGAACGAGACAACTGTCGCCGCCTGCTGAATTTGGCGACTGGTTGCTGAACCGAGGCAGCAGCTCAAATGTTGAAGGTGTGTCAGGCCAAACCAGATGGCTTCTTTAGCTGCCTAATCACCATAGACGAAAGCGGTGTGTATCATTATGAGTCCAAGGCAAAAGAGCAAAATAAGCAGTGAAAGCCTGTGGATTCACCACTGTCGAAAAACGCAAAGACCCGAGCAAGCTGATGCTGCACGTACTTTTGTGATTGGCATGATGAAGTGCTAACAGACTATGCTCGTAAGGAACAAGTGCCACAGAATCATTTTACTATAAAATCACTAATGATGTTATAGGAGGCTGGAACCGCGCGTCTGCTACGGTCGCAGGTTCGAATCCTGCCTTGGGCATGGATGTGTGTGATGTCCTTAGGTTAGTTAGGTTTAATTAGTTCTAAGTTCTAGGGGACTGATGACCACAGATGTTAAGTCCCATAGTGCTCAGAGCCATTTGAACCTTTTTTGAGATTTCACGTGTTGCGGGAAGCTGTACAAAAGCGTGTTTCTGATGCACTACAACGCCCCCACCCCCCCAAAAAAAAAAAAAAAAAAAAAAAAAAAAAAAAAAAAAAATGTCCTGCACAGGAGCCTGTCATACATGCTGCTTCTTTGGGCTAGCATATTTTGCCTCATTTTGGTATTCTCCTAACATGGATTATTGTTCTCCGATGGAGAAAACTCTGTGTGGCAGCTATGACGATGAGGTGATTTTCAATTTGGTTCGTTTCCTGAACATTCAAAATACAGACTTCTATAAGCAAAATCTTCGCCTAGTCACCCATTACTGGGGAAAAAATTTCTTGCACTGAGGGGTGGGTATGTAGAGAAGGACAGAGACCACATCCAGTTTCACAGTCGCAGGTTTTCTTTCTCTGAAGTGATAGTTAAAACTTTATTACAATCCCCATTACCGTGGGGATAAATGGACGGCTGTTTAGTTATAAACGAGTCTTACAGGAGTGAGCAAAAATATGGAATCACCACAAACACAACACATTACTGTGCCTAATACGCTGCAAGGAAACCTTTGGCATTCAAAACAGCCTCGAGTCGTCTCCGAATGGGTAAACACAGGTTTTCATCTACATTTACATCTTTATTATGACGTGTGTGGCGGAAGGTACAGGGTGACACAGAAAAATGGGAATGTTTGAAATGAGTAGTGGCAGCCATGGGCAGGTGGCAGCACTGCGGGTTCGTGACAGTTAGCGAGTCCGCCATTTCAGTAATCACGATCAGTGGAAAGGACAACAGCGTGCGTTAGCCATAAAAATGTTTTATAAAATCAATGATAGTATGGCAGCGGCGCAAAGGGAGTTTCGACGTTTTTATAATTTAGGACAGGCTCGTCCAAGCTGTGCTCCTGGGGCGCTAGCGCCCGCGGCCAGCGCCCCGGGCGAATTCGTGTGTTGTCGCTCAGCTGGCCCTGCGGACCGCCGCGCCTGCCATGCCCCTGTACGTGCGCTTCGTAAGGACGACAGACCGCCGCGCCATGGACTCACACATCGCCAATTTAAAGAATTTCTGGCTGATATCGAAGCGGAATAACCGGACATCCCCTACCACACCAAAGTAAGATGGCTGAGCAGAGGAAAGGTGCTTCATCGGTTTTTCTCCTTGAGGGGTGAAATAAATACGTTTTTGGAAATGAAAGGACGTCCAGAAAAAATTACTTCGTAATCCTAAGTGGGTGGCGAATATGGCTTTTTTGAGTGACCTTACTGGTCATTTAAATACTTTGAACATTACTTATTTTGAGGGAAAAATAGTTGCGCGGGAAGAATTGTGGACACTTTCCTGCACTACACAGTGTTAAAGAAGATGTGGATTTTTCAGATTATGTTCAAATCATTTGCGAGTTACAAGAACAGTTTGAAAACAGATTTTTGGAGATAAGGAGCTTCATCCGGCCTTAGATATATTTGTTCGCCCGTTTTCCCTTCGGGCAGAGGACGCCTCACAAGTGCTTCAACTAGAGCTGATTGACCTGCAGCGTGATAACCGCCTGAAGGACCGCTTTCTTACGTGTAAAACTTTGGATGACTTTTACAGCTGTCTTCCACGAGAGAAATATCCTCTTTTGCACAAGCACGCGGCCAAAGTTCTCTCGATGTTTGGTTCCACGTATATTTGTGAGCGCTTTTTCTCTCTTTTAAAGCTTGCTAAAACTAAGAACCATTCATTACTTGGCGATAAAATTTGACAAATTCTTTGAGGTTAGCAGTCTCACGGAATATCGTACCCAACCCAGACAAAATCGTTTCCTCGAAAAAGAAAAACGTGTAAAATGTTAATTGTCTTCTTTAACAATGTTGACAGTAAGAATTAAAGAGCTTTATAACCTTAATTCTATTTTTAATAAGTTTTCAAACTTGGTCAGTTAAAATTATTACGTACGAAACAGCAAACCAAGGATCCGATTTCTAAACTCTGAAAAGTGATACAAAAAGCTGTACCACGAAGTATAACAAAAAATATTTATTTGTAACTACTAGCAGTAAGAATGAGACTCTATATCCCTCACATAAAATGATTTATAAAATAGACTATTTTGTTTACGTTGGATCTGACCGCGGGACAGTCCAGCGCAGAGCAGTGCTGTGCGGTCTCACTCGCTCTGCAGCTCGCTCTCTCTCTCTCTCTCTCTCTCTCTCTCTCTCTCTCTCTCTCTCTCCTATGGCGACACTAGCGACACACGGTCGCGGACGGGGCGCTGAACTACACTGTCTTGCGCCCGGCTGAGCCTGATTTAGGACGTCATGATGCCGTTCCGTCGAAACACGTGATAAAATGTTAGATCAATAACTCTGAAGAGACTGGGTCTGCCCTGAAGAAGAAACCAACACGAGGACCAGGAAGCTTGCATTGTCCAGCGAACACTGCTGTCTGTCTTAACGGAGCCCATGGCGTTCAATTCGTTAAGTAACTAGCAGTGGTTGGAATGTCCCAGGAGAGTGTTCGCAGAATTCTTTATCTTGATTTAAAATTTCATCCGTACAAACTGCAGATGGTGCAACAATTACTGGGAAAACACATATCTTAATGACGTGCATGAGCGCCCTTTACACGCTCGTAAAGCGACAGTATGGTGTGGTGTTTCATCACATGGGATTATCGGGCCGTATTTTTTCGCAAATGAACAACGAAACACAATAACTCTCACTGCCGATCGTTACGTCGAGATGTTACGAACTTTCGTTACAAAGCCTGGTTTCAACAGGACGGAGCGACACCACAACACTGCACGGCAATTAATGACTTGACATGTGTGCGAGATTTGTTTGGCAACCGTGTGATCAGCGATACGGTAACATTCCCTGCCCCCTAGATCACCAGATTTATCCGTTTGTGATTTATTCTTGTGGGGCTACCTCAAGAGCAAAGTCTACATGACTCGACCAAGAACGCTGGACGAGTTAAAACAGAGAATTCGGGATGCAATACACAGTATCCCAGGTGAGGTATTGCAGCGGTCAATGAGGAATCCCAAAGCAGATTTCACGAATGTAATCGTACAGGAGGACGCCATCTAAAGGACGAAATTAAAAAAAAAAAGATGAATACTATCAATGTTTCGTAAATGGCAAAGTTGTAAGGTTTCAGTTACTAAGAATGCAATTTGTTTCCTTCATCACTTGTAGTTTTATTGGAATGTGGAAATGTTCCCGTTTTTCATAGTCACTCTGTACTTTGTGAACCAGTGTCGCTTGCCCCATTTTCTTGCTCCAGTCACGAACGGTTCGCAGGAAGAACAACTGCCGATAAGTCTCTGTATGGGGCCGAATCTCTCTAATCACATCAAGACAATTTAAACTTCTTTGTTGGTCATACTGTGCTGCACATATGGTTTTCAAAAAATGTGCTCAAATGGCTCTGAGCACTATGGGACTTAACAGCTGTGGTCATCAGTCCCCTAGAACTTAGAACTACTTAAACCTAAATAACCTAAGGACATCACACACATCCATGCCCGAGGCAGGATTCGAACCTGCGACCGTAGCAGTCGCACGGTTCCGGACTGCGCGCCTAGAACCGCGAGACCACCGCGGCCGGCTATGGTTTTCAAACATTTTGTTAAAATCACTTGTCAATTCACGTATTTCCTCCTCAGATCCTTAGAACACTTTTAGTGCAGTATTTCGCCAATTCATCTTCTGTAAACTCGTATTTTATCTCTGTACTTAAATTGTTTACAAAAGTTGTTCATATGAATTCAAAAACATGTCTACCATTTGCCCTGTTAATGCACATCCCATTGCTACAACATTTCCTCGTTAGTAAAACTTACCATTAAACTTACAGTAGTTGAACGATAAGACAAACTTTAGCAATCCTATAAATACATCTGTTTCCACTTCAGATATTTTTCTGTGCTGAAGTAAGTTGTTTTCTGTAATTTTTATGTTTTCTCAACCGGCATTGATGCATACAAATCAATTATGTGTAATCAAGCCAACTTTGCACCCTTTGTTAATTTGCACTTTTTTTATCAGTGTACCAGCTCTGTAGTATTTTTAACATAAAAGGTTTCACCAACACCTATACCATTTATGAAGCATCTCACTTAACTGTATAATTACTTTTGCTTCAGGTCCCCTTCTCCTGTGCCTTACTGGTCTCCCAACCATGAGCCTTTATTCTACAGTCGAGGTACGGAGCTTCCAGGTTAGTTACAGTAAGGTTCTCTATTTCTTTTTCGGTAAAGCCCTGTTTGAAACCTGCTGGTATAGTCATATTTTCCTTCTACAGCCCTATCAATTTTACCAACATAATCATCTTGTTTCATAATGACGGCTGTGTTCCACTTGTCACCTTCATTAAACAAGTTACGTAAGACAGAATTAAACAACACTTCTTTTTCTTACAGCCTCAGAGTAACTTATTTTAACACTTTCACTTCACTACTCGCTTTCACAATTGATAATTCATTTTTTAATTATTTTATTTGACTTACATACTAAATTACACTGTTCCTCTCTCAACATTTTTTAACTATTTGCAGGGGAATCTTGTACCAACCTTCCTGCAAAATAGTGGCCAGTTCAAGAAAGTATGATGGAAGTGGGTAAGTATCATGCACTCTTCTCTCCAAAGTAGACCATAAAGGCTCAATATATTGAGATCTGGTGCCCAGGGGGAGTATGACAATGCATCCACATGCTCGTAAAACCAGCCCTGGACGATGCCAGCTGTGTGAACAACCTTCTCGTCTTGGAACACAGCACTCCCACTGGCAGACAAACACTGTACAACGGGATGTAGCTTATTAGCCAGAATGGCCATATAAACCTTGTCAGTAATGCAACCTTGCAGAGTAAGCAAGTGGCCCATGGAATACACAATATGGCTGCCAACATCATCACCGAACCCCCCACCATGTTTCACTCTTGGGACATAAATTCATCCCGAAGTTGGAAAAAGTGCGAAACAAATGTCATCCGACCAAATGGCATTGTTCCACTGCTCCGAAGTCCAGGTTTTAAGGCTTCCAAGTTTTCCTTTTGTGGGCATTTCCATCGTCATTGATGAGTAGTTTCAGAATTCCAGCAATTCCTTGCTTATGGGGCTCCCTTTGTGTTTCCTTGAGCCAGCCGAGTGGCCGAGCGGTTCTAGGCGCTACAGTCTGGAACCGCGCGACTGGTACGGTCGCAGGTTCAAATCCTGCCTCGGGCATGGATGTGTGTGATGTCCTTAAGTCAGTTAGGTTTAAGTAGTTCTAAGTTCTAGGGGACTGATGACCTCAGAAGTTAAGTCCCATAGTGCTCAGAGCCATTTTTGTTTCCTTGATGCTGATGTGGTTCACGAGTGCAACATTTAGTTTGTAAGGTGGCAGCTTGAATGAATGTTAATTTCGCACCTTACACGAGATTTTTATAAATACGTCACAAGTAGATGGATATATCACCTGACATAGTTTAGTGATAGTGAGCAAATTTGCCTATCAAAATGCACAATAGGTAATGCCAATGGAGATGACACTCGATTCAATGGTATTAACACACCGAATCCAAATCCTGCATGTCAGTGAGCAAAAGGTGAAAAAAGCTGCTGGCAGAAACGCTTTAGTTTGGGCACAGACGCGAGTTGCGCCGTCACGGCCTGCATACAACGAAAGCGCTGCCTGCGACGCAGAAATCCTTTAGAAAACTGCGTTGCGGAATTTCCAGATGGATACAAACAGGCCAGAGACGCAGTTAAAAAGAGAGTTACAGTTACTGTCATGTGAAAGGTCCGTGGTGCTCTCGTGATGTACGCGTGTAGCTTTACGCGTCAGGAGAGGACACAAAATGTCTGATTGGCTGAAAGAAAATCGGAAGGAGTAGAAGTGGCGATATTTCGACGCAGTTGTCCGCCGCTCGTGGTCTCGCGGTAGCGTTCTCGCTTCCCGAGCACGGGGTCCCGGGTTCGATTCCCGGCGGGGTCAGGGATTTTCACCTGCCTCGAGATGACTGGGTGTTTGTGTTGTCCTCATCATTTCATCATCATCCAGGAAAGTGGCGAAATTGGACTGAGCAAAGGTTGGGAAATTGTACGGGCGCTGATAACCACGCAGTTGAGCGCCCCACAAACCAAACATCCTCATCATCATCATCATCATCATCATCATCATCATCGACGCAGTTTAAAAGTAGGCCCTTTGCGATTGGCAGGAGTAGTTTCAACAAGATGAAAGGATCGCTCCCATCGATCTGAAAAAGCTGTGACGTGAAGCACAAAAGGGCACAGGTGGGGGACAGTTTGCTACGAAAGACACAGAACCCAAAACTTAGGGGGCTCTCATATGAACTAGTATCAAGTGTGGAACAGGGCGCATCACGCTCTGTACAGTGGAAAAAGAGGAGTTTTGTGTGAACACTGCGTTCACATTGGCTGACATTCGGCTAGAAATTATCTGAAGAGTCGTTGAGCTCCGTCAGCGGAGAAACGAAAGAGCCACGTAGTTAATTGTTCTTGCGAGGACTGAGAGGTTGATGAAGTATACACGCTGCTCCATCTGTGCACATGTACAGGGCTATTACAAATGATTGAAGCGATTTCATAAATTCACTGTAGCTCCATTCATTGACATATGGTCACGACACACTACAGATACATAGAAAAACTCATAAAGTTTTGTTCGGCTGAAGCCGCACTTCAGGTTTCTGCCGCCAGAGCGCTCGAGAGCGCAGTGAGACAAAATGGCGACAGGAGCCGAGAAAGCGTATGTCGTGCTTGAAATGCACTCACATCAGTCAGTCATAACAGTGCAACGACACTTCAGGACGAAGTTCAACAAAGATCCACCAACTGCTAACTCCTTTCGGCGATGGTATGCGCAGTTTAAAGCTTCTGAATGCCTCTCTAAGGGGAAATCAACGGGTCGGCCTGCAGTGAGCGAAGAAACGGTTGAACGCGTGCGGGCAAATTTCACGCGTAGCCCATTTCTTAAACAGGAGATTGGAAAACCGATGGATCGGTCGTGGTGGAGATCATGATCAGCAATTCATGTCATGGCCTCCACGCTCTCCCGACTTAACCCCATGCGCTTTCTTTCTGTGGGGTTATGTGAAAGATTCAGTGTTTAAATCTCCTCTACCAAGAAACGTGCCAGAACTGCGAGCTCGCATCTACGATGCTTTCTAACTCATTCATGGGGACATGCTGCGCCGAGTGTGGGAGGAACTTGATTATCGGCTTGATGTCTGCCGAATCACTAAATGGGCACATATCGAACATTTGTGAATGCCTAAAAAAACTTTTTGAGTTTTTGTATGTGTGTGCAAAGCATTGTGAAAATACCTCAAATAATAAAGTTATTGTAGAGCTGTGAAATCGCTTCAATCATTTGTAATAACCCTGTATATCGCCGTATTTTCCAGAATAGGGATGAGTGCATGTTTTCTCGCCTAACAAGAAACATAGGGCAGTTTCAGCTGATAAAATCGGTAAAAATTATGATTAGCTTTTTGTATGATTTTCATAGGGCGGGAGCAGCCATGCAACCGACAGCACGTGCAGCTAAAGGTAAATGCCACTGGCAAAGGCGTAAAATTGTTGGATCACCAACTTGCGTCCAGTGTGAACACGAGCAACCTTGAGTAATCTTTTGCACATCTTGTCACAAAAATTAACCATCCTTTCTAGACTTGATTGTCATGCTGAACAGTACTAGAATCGGATGATTTGACGTAATATTGACAACTCAGACAGTGCTTCACTGTCTAGATGTAACAAAAATCTTGTAGAGAACCTTCTATTTAAATTTGATATTGTTCTGTTCAGTGTTATTTCTGCTAATCAGGACGTAATGCATTATCTTGACAACACAATGTGTGATGAAGTCCCATACTCTGAGGAGCGTAGGGGAAGATGCAGGAGACCCGCACTACCATACTAGGCAAGGTGCTAGCGGAAGTGGTTTGCCGTAATGGGGGATGAATAATGATGATGAAGACGACACAACAACACCCAGTCATCTCGAGGCAGGGAAAACCCCTGACCCCGATGGGAATCGAACCCGGGACTCCGTGTGTGGGAAGCGAGAACGCTACCGCAAGACCACGAGCTGCAGACTGACAACAACACATAAATTAAACAAATTTTGTACAGCTAAACACCAAAATGTTCAAATGTGTGTGAAATCTTATGGGACTTAACTGCTAAGGCCATCAGTCCCTAAGCTTACACACTACTTAACCTAAATTATCCTAAGGACAAACACAGACACCCATGCCCGAGTCAGGACTCGAACCTCCGCCGGGACCAGCCGCACAGTCCATGACTGCAGCGCCTGAGACCGCTCGGCTAATCCCGCGCGGCAGCTAAACACCGATGTGCTCAGTCATAGAATAAGGGTCCATTCTTAATCCCAGTGATTTATTCTAGTGACGCTAACGCACTCACAGGATGTTTTTAATGATGTCTGACGAATGTGAAAAGGAGTGGCGTGTCTGAAGTACTGTACTGGCCTCTACAGCTGCCGTCCTCTTATTTGCGTCACAGTCTTTTTCAATGACCGTCTGTCTCGATCACGCAACATATACTTTCAGGTGCAGTTAATGTTTTTCGGCTTTCCCTGTGTGCAGTATAAGTGTTCGATCGGTGGCTCTTGAAATACTGAATGTTTCGGCTGCGTAAGCACCCATCATACGAGTTCCAACAATTTTCCCATGTTCGAATTCACCTAACTCCTTATTACGTACACTGAATTTACATAGGCCGGCCGTTGTGGCCGTGCGGTTCTAGGCGCTTCAGTCTGGAACCGCGTGACCGCTACGGTCGCAGGTTCGAATCCTGCCTCGGGCATGGATGTGTGTGATGTCCTTAGGTTAGTTTGGTTTAAGTAGTTCTAAGTTCTAGGGGACTGATGACCACAGATGTTGAGTCCCATAGTGCTCAGAGCCATTTGAACCATTTTTGAATTTACATAATATGTATCACAGCTGAGGATTTCGCGTGGTGTCTTTTTCCCGGAGATGTCCGAAAGAGCAGACACCACACATTCACATGATCACTTAGCTCCGACAACGCACTCTCAACAACACAGAACACTGTTCTGAACACGATTAACACTTTGGACATATTGAGACACTGCACAAGTGTTGTTCGTGGTCAAATGTAACAGCGCAATCTGCAGGTTGGCTAGCATCTGCATTTATGTTCGAGCATGCATTTCTCGCAGTGTTTCCATATTTTTGTGCAACCCCGGAACATCGAGTGCATACAAGGTGGCTGTAGATGTTTAGAACTCGCCACTCGAAACGTGCAGCTAGCGTTACATAATCGTCCAGTAATCGAGTACGCCGTGCTTTCACTCATCTTATGGGAGTTACTTAAATTCGATTGACTGTAAATGTTTTATAATAATTCGTTACGTGGATATCGTCTTTGAGCATCTCTGAGCGCCAAATATTCTCCGGCGAGCGTCAACGGCCGCGTAGTGTGTTTGTTATGTTTACTGGTGTGGGCTGTATGGGTCTGCAGGCACGCGCAGCTTAACCTGCAACGCCAAGTATTGCCGTCTGCTCACGCTCGGGTCTCTGCACTATATGGGCAACGGCGTGGCGCCATTTACTCGTCTAACGTCTAGAAGGCAATTACCACTGGGAAAGGTAGCACCTGGGCAAAAAACACTTTGTGCCGCATAACTATTTTAAACGAAATTGTACCGAATCAATAGCGCACATATTGTTTAAACATAGAAGGTTCGGCATCAAGTCTGCTGCGATATGCATTTCTTGTCGACAAATAAGCCGAGAACTTTGTTTCGCACATATATGTGGTTGGAAATGGTGAAAGTACTAATACAACCACACGATAAATACAGCCTCACCCGCCATCGTTGTCGCAACACACCAACTGCTCAAAGTAGTTAAATGTGAGAGCGGTTAATTTGTTATTTAATCTTTTTCTAATTTCCTACAGGCGACAACTTTTTAACCAAATTTCTTAAATGTTCTGAAAAATGCACGAAAGTAAGCACACAACCCACTGGATTACGGCAGAATACAGTTTAAGAATAGCTACCGTAGTGGAAAGCGAAACTTCCTGCGCAAAATTAAACGAATTGTGCTTTAAAGATGCCTTAAGTTGACATTTTAAAATCTGAGATTGTTCAGTAGCCTTATTCATTTATGTTGGAAGCCCACTGAAAATGGAATCTGTTGTTCAGTTTATACCCTTTGTAACACTGCATGATCTTATCCACGGGATTTTTTCTGTTTCTTTATATTAGTCATCGATGGGTGAATGTTGCATCCCATTCTTAAAGAGTCAGCATTATTAGCGACAAATCTCGTGTGAAGGATTGTATCGGATGGTTATAATTTAAACTGACGGTGTTTCGGGTGCTGTAGACTGGGTTCTATTCACCACACGACGTCGAAACATCGTAGGTACGTTCATCAATCGGTGCGCTCACGTGTGACCATATCCTCATAAACGTGCAAGAACTATCAAGTGTTTGATCGTTCCTTCCTTTTTCTTGCAACACCACCACATTATGACTGCTTACAGCGCCAAATATTCACCTGGCGGCAGAAAGTGGAACTACTATTCTTTACAGCATACACTGCGAGCGCACACATTAATGAACGTACGTACGATGTTTCAGCGTCCTGCGATGTATACAACCCGCACTGCGGCTCTCAACACACTATCATTATAATTATAAACACTGGGTATGTAGATTTAAAACTGCTGCGTCTCGGTTCCTAGGACTGGCCAGCAAATGCCCCAGAAAAAATTCACAAACTGTCACCACAAATTGTTCTAAAATCTCGCAAGAGATTATTCCAGAAAAAAATCCGAATGCACCATTTGCCCAATTCGATAGAGTCCACTACCATTCCGTTGTATCTGTGAACAAACGTTTGCAGGAGAGGGAACTGAAGGCAACACAAGTTGGCGAGCATAGTCTACGAACACTGTGTTACTGTTTCTTTGGCACTCAGGGTATAACACCATACAGTTAGGGCCGCGACGCTGAACTTTGATATTCAGAGAGGATTGTTTAGCCAGGGGTGCCAAGTGGTCTCCAACACAAACAAGATTTCCCGGAAAAATACATTACGCTTAAATTCTATATATTATATTACTATATGTGTTTCTTGAGGGGCGTAGGCCTCCAATAAAGTTTAGTGTCGTACCCGGGCGCCGAGAAGTAGGGGGGAGGTCAATAAAGGGTTGCGCTCTGGGCGCCGACTTGGAAGGGGGGTCGGGATAAAGTGTGCCCCGGGCGCCATTTATGTTCGCTACGCCACTGCGTAGGAAGAGAAAAATTTAGGTAGAGGTCTGAATTCAAAAGTAAGCGTGAAACACGTGGAGGAACTTCACTAACACTGAAGTAACAGCTCCAGCTTTCCTTGCATTAATCCAAAACTTTGCACATATGTCAGTTGACGGCTTTCGCTCGCTTCTCGTTACAACTGAGGTGGTGATATAAACGCAGAACACTTTTATTACAGACGAAGAACGAAACCAGAAGAAGGGCTAGCATTAGCTCTAGTTATTAGCAACGGGACACAATCACGTCAGTGACCGTTTCGCGTTTCAATAGCTGCGCTATCCTAGTTTCTGATGTCTGCAGTGACATATCCAAAGCACTTCACGCAAAAATAATTAAAGTTCGTATAAGGAAGATAACATAACTGAAATAAGATTAATGATATGTGAACTATACAGTGTGTCCGGGCTAGACGTACACAAAAACATTTGTTCATAGTTCGGTACCTATTAGGGTTTGTTAAGTTTATTTGTCTAACACTGTACCCAGGAGTTCAAACATTTTAATACAAATTGATATTGTTCAATGCGGGCACCGTTTGTAGTTCGACAGGTATCGAAACGGTACTCCACTTCTCGCCACATGGTCATAAGCATGACGGGTGTTATGGTCTCTACTACGACATAGATCCGTTGTCTCAAATCTGCCAGATCTCGAACCATTGTTCTGTAGACAATGTCCCTGATATTCCCCATGCACCGAAATCCAGCGGAGTCATGCACTGGGTGACCCCCTTCTCCTTTCCAATCCATCGCTGGAGAAATGTGGTAACATCCCCATAAGTGAGTTGGGAAATCGTCCTGCTGGAAAATAACGTCGGGATGCATCTGTGGAACTTGCATAGTTTGCAAGGTCCCCCATTCGTACTAAACCTCCAGAAATGTCTCAGTTTAGCCGGTGAGTCGGTTGATGGTGACATAAGGGGCGTAAAGTATAGCTGGTCACGCTCTCGCACCCTAGTTTTTCGATAATTAAGCCAGTCCGTCCTTGAACTGACTTGTGGGCCGCCGCGTAGGAATTTTTCCTACCTTGCATGGCCGTCGGATACTGAAAGCGCAATACTATTGTCTATGTTTTACATAAAGAAGCGGGAAGAAGTTTTTTTGTGCAAATAATTTTTACTCAGGATATCATTACGGTGCGTTTATTTAAGAAACACTGTAAAATGAATTTGTTCACACTAATTATAAGCTAAGTATTAACGGTATGAGAGCATGATCTACTGCATGACTAGATCGAAAAGCATCCTATCGACGACTGCCGACTATGGTGTCCAGTGTGTAACTTGAGGATACAATCGGTATAGTTTGTATAAGATTGCACATCTTCAGTTACGCCGAAGTTATTTGTTCATCGATACATTTCCTGACATTGTAAAATTAGTGAAAGATAGTATTTATGATCTACAGACTACTACTAATGTCTGAGCGGCAAATGGTAACTTTTGTTACCAAACATTTTATTAATAACAATTAATTTAATAACAATTACTTGATTCACGCCAGAATAAATGTCCTTTCCCTACGTATCTCTTTGCTGACGTCGTGAGCGATTTCTGCATCGGAACCTCATCCCACTGGCTCTGAAAGCGCCTGATGGCCAACTGCCTCTGCTAGCCAACGTGGTAAACCTACTGCTCGCTTCTTACTCCTTAAGTGTGTATTGTATTGAAACGGGGACCTAGAAGCGACGGTGAGGCTTCGTCCCGCCGTAGCCCTCAGTGGTTCACAGCCCCACAACAGGCCACAGCAGTTCACCCACCCCACCGCCACCCCACACCAAACCAAAACCAGGGTTATTGTGCAGTTCGGCCTCCAGTGGACCACCGTGAACGTCTCACACCGGACGAGTGTAACCCCAATGTTTGCATGGTAATTATCGTGTACGCCTACGTGGAGAAAGTACTCCGTAGGTACTGCAGCGCCGATGCTTTGACTTCACGTAAGTGAAATCAAATAAAGTAAAATGAGCTTTTATCAGCAAATAATGGGTACCTTACAAGTTCGCCAACATGCCGAGATAGATGTGCCCCGTCAACGGCGCGCATGCGCCATGCCACTCAGTGCTGTTCGTGAAATGGTGCGGATCACGTCTTCGAGATTGTCTCCACGTACTGCGTATTTATCCAGTAACATAAAATGGAAAGTTCTTTCGTTATAAGGATTTGTTTGTGTATACCTGTAGCCTGGACACCTTGTACATATAAACTTTCAAATAGGCTACTTGATAAAACTCTGCTATATAGTTTGTGAGTGGGCAGTTGGTGTGATCCTGTGAAAACGATTTTTATTTGTCATCAGCCATTTGATTACAGCTGCCACGAATTTAAATAACGCAAATGATCAGTCTCGCGTAAATTTTCAGTTTTAGTCAGCGTAACAGATACACAGCCATACTTTGCTTTTAAGAAAATTTATTATGCTTTTTCGTCTTAAAAAAAAAGTTACATTCATTTTTCTCAGCCTGATGAATTTATCGTCTTTCCCACCTGTCGATTTAGACCTTTGAGTGCTTCGACCATTTTGAACCAACCATTTTTTCCCCTAGGGTATTTGTGTTGTGCCTCTCTTGGTCCCCGGAAGCACTTATATATCTACAGAGTGAGAGCTATCAGCACTACTACATCTTTGATACTGTGAAACAAATCTCTTCTACTGCATGCTGTTTGCTTTTCATATTTTAGGACGAGGAAGTGTGTACAAAAAGAACTTCAGGTTTTAAAGGCCCAACAGTACCGACCGGCCGCCGTGTCATCCGCAGACCACAGGCGTCACCGGATGCGGATATGGAGGGGCATGTGGTCAGCACACCGCTCTCCCGGCCGTATGTCAGATTACGAGACCGAAGTATGGATCAAGCCAAGAAAAAATTGTTTAGCAAATATGGGCTCTAAAATGCACTCCCTATGAGCTATGAGCAATTTTTGGTAGAATAGATGTGTTTAACAGTAACGAAAATGAACAACTGCTCATAGCGGTTACCGTATGCATTTTTGAACCCATATTTACTGCACTTTTCCGCTTCGAACGATCCGTTCCTGTAATTTCCCTGAATACTGATCTTTCCTCCTGGGACACCCAGTAAATTCTTCTAGCGGTCGATACTGTTAGTGTCCATTTATAAAGTACGAGGATCATTGAATAATTAAAGAGACAAATTGGTCTGGAGAAAAAAGCGTTTGTTTTTACAAATTAATATTTTTCTACTTTTCAACTTAATCCCATTGAACATTTATACACTGTTCCAACGGGCTACAAGCTCTTTTATTCCGGGTACAAATAACTCTTTATTTTGAAGTTTGAACCAATTTCCCACAAACTTGTTCGCTTCCTCATTGTCCTGGAACCTCTTCCCACGTAATGCCTCCTTCTGTGCACCAAAAAAATGGAAATCACTAGGTGCTAAATCAGGACTGTAAGGGGGATGAGGCAGTACTTCCCAGCCCATCTTGTCCATGGTCTCACAGGTTGGTTGAGCAATATGAGGACGTGCGTTGTCTTGCTGGAGAATCACACCTCTCCTTTGAGGTCCATGACATCTATCTCTCATCTATCTTCACCTTGTTTAAAAGCAAATCCGAGTAATAGTGGCTGTTCACTGTACGCTTCTCTTCGAGATAATCACAAAAAACTGGACCTTCAGCGTCCCAAAGCACTGTTAACATGACTTTTCCTGCTGATGCTTGGGTTTTGAATTTTTTTTCTTGACAGGTGGGTTGGTGTGATTTCACTCCATGCTTTGTCTTTTTGATTCTGGCTCATAATAGTGAACCCAAGTTTCATCACCTTTCTTGTGCAGCCGCGTCATCTCCTTTGGGACCCATCTTGCACATCTTTTGCGGTACTTCAGCTTGTTACAGATAATGTTATGAATTGTGTCAGTACTAACTTGAACCTTATCAATTATCATTTCCACAGTCACACGGCGGTCGGCGCGAATAATGTCTTCATTCGTCTTTCAAGTGAGGGAGTTGAAACTGCAACTGGTCGGCGAGAACAGTGTTCGCCAGTCACTGGGTCGCGACCATTTTTGAACTGCTCTACACACTTGTAAAAATTTGCACGACTCATACAACCTTCACCATAAACTTTTGACATTCTACAGTATACGAGGGTCACTCCAAAAGAAAAGCACACTATTTTTGTAAAAACTGCATGAGTGAAAGTTTTACAGTGTGTAGATACATACTTCCCACTAGTTTTCGAACTTAGTTCAACCTGTTCCCGTGAGTGGCGCCGTCACAGCATGTCTTCAAGATGGCTGCTACACTTGACGTTCGTCAGAAGCAACGTACTGTCACAGAATTCCTGTGCTGTGAAAACGAGACAGTGGGAAGCATCCACTGGGTGTTTGAAAAATGTGTATGGAGATGCTGCTGTCGATCGCAGTACAGTTAATCTGTGGGCAAGCAGGTTACGTGATGAAAGCAGGCACGGCAGTATTGAGGATTGTCCTCGCAGAGGCAGGCCTCGTACTGCACACACTCCAGACAATGAGCAGAGAGTTAACGAATTGGTGACTGCTGACAGACGCATCACAGTGAACGAAGTCACGGTACGTTGGGATACGGGCCAAAGTGTTTGCAGAATACTGAAAGTGTTGGCGTTAAAAAAGGTTTGTGCCAGGTGGTTCCTAGAGAATGTTGACGGTGGCTCACAAAGAAACAAGAAAAACGGTATGCAGTACGAGAATGGTGGAGATGAATTTCTTGGAAGAATTGTGACAGGTGAGGAAACATGGCTCCATCATTTTTCACCAGAGACGAAGAGGCAATCTAGAGAGTGGCATCGTGCAATTTCACCCAAGAAACAGAAATTCAAAACCACACCTTCTGCTGGAAAAGTTAAGGCTACGGCGTTTTTCGATTTCGAAGGACTCTTGCTTGTGGACATCATGCCACGTGGAACCACCATAAATTCTGATGCATATGTGACGACACTGAAGAAACTTCAAGCTCGACTGAGCCATGTTCGACCAGATCGGCAAAAGCAGGATGTTTTGCTGTTGCACGCAAATGCACGGCCACATGTCGGTCAAGAAACCGTGGAAGCGATCACAAAACTCGGATGGACAACAGTGAAACACCCGGCTTACAGTCCTGACCTGGCTCCATGTGACTATCATCTCTTTGGTAAACTGAAAGACTCTCTTCGTGGAACAAAGTTTGAGGATGATGACTTCCTCTGCCAAGCAGTGGCTCCAAAAGGTTGGTCCAGAATATTACCGTGCGGGTATACAGGAGCTGGTTCCAAGATGGCGTAAGGCAGTTGAGAGGGATGGTAATTATGTGGAGAATTGAAGATATTGTTCCTAAAGCATGTATCTAAACGCTGTAAAACTTTCAAACATGTAGAATAAAATATGGATTTAAAAAAGATAGTGTGCATTGCTTTTGGAGTGACCTTCGTATATTCACTGGTTTCTCGTAATCAGCAAGTAAAAACGAATAACAGAACGCTGTTCGACTAATGTGGAAGTTTCAAAGCGGACTCGCCATCTTGAAATATATTTTTGAGGTTATAAACAAAAAATGTTGATACGTCAGCTGATCAGGGCTCAACACAGTGATGCGAACTTAAAGCCATGTAAGTACCAAACCTGACCTACTGACAGTTTTTCCGAGACCATTTTGTCTCTCTAGTTATTGAATGACCCTCGCAGTTTTAGCCAGACCATTGCTTTTCCACGAGAAGTGTTCTAAAAAATTTACGTATTCCACTGCAGTCTTCGCCCCCTCATCTACACAACTAACAGCTGCCGCGCCAGAGGGCACATTACAGGCTTACCTTGAGACGGCGTATTTGCCGAGAAGCCCGCTGCGTGGGCGTGAGGTACTCCTCGGTGTCGTCGGTGTGCGGCGAGCAGTGGACGACGTAGCGCATGCGCCGGCCGGAAAACGTGGTGCCGTTGCGCGCGAAGTAGGCGTGGTCGCACGACATGGAGGAGCAGGCGCTGCCGAAGCTGCGCACCGAGTCCGCGTCGTCCTCCGACTCGTCGGCGGCGGCGCTGGCGTTGGCGCGTCGTTCGCCCAGCGGGTTGCGGCGCGACAGGCGCGGCGTGCTCGTCGCGCTCACCGACTGGAACAAAAGACACCAGCGTTACGCACAGTCACAACACGAGCTGGTGCGACAAGTCGAGGGGGGCGCCAGAAGTAGGGAGTATCATAATTACTGGGTTGGTGCAGACGTTCTTTGCGTTTTTCCAAAGTTTAATAAACACACAGATACAGATAAAACAGACTTTAGTCGTCAGAAATATACACTACTGGCCATTAAAATTGCTACACCAAGAAGAAATGCAGATGATAAACGGGTATTCATTGGACAAATATATTATACTCGAACCGACACGTGATTACATTTTCACGCAATTTGGGTGCACAGATCCTGAGAAATCAGTACCTAGAACAACCACCTCTGGACATAATAACACCCTTGATACGCCAGGGCATTGAGTCAAACAGAGCTTGGATGGCGTGTACAGGTACAGCTGCCATGCAGCTTCAACACGATATCATAGTTCATCAAGACTAGTGACTGACGTATTCTGACGAGCCAGTTGCTCGGCCACCATTGACCAGACGTTTTCAATTGGTGAGAGATCTGGAGAATGTGCTGGCCAGGGCAGCAGTCGAGCATTTTCTGTATCCAGAACGGCCCGTAGAGGACCTGCAACATGCGGTCGTACATTATCCTGCTGAAATGTAGGGTTTCGCAGGGATCGAATGAAGGGTAGAGCCACGGGTCGTAACACATCTGAAATGTAACGTCCACTGTTCAAAGTGCCGTCAATGCGAACAAGAGGTGACCGAGACGTGTAACCAATGGCACCCCATACCATCACGCCGGGTGTTACGCCAGTATGGCGATGATGAATACACGCTTCCAATGTGCGTTCACCGCGATGTCGCCAAACACGGATTCGACCATCTAGACGCTGTAAACACAACCTGGATTCATCCGAAAAAATGACGTTTTGCAGCCAGGTTCGTCGTTGAGTACACCATCGCAGGCGTTCCTGCCTGCGATGCAGCGTCAAGGATAACCGCAGCCATGGTCTCCGAGCTGACACTCCTTGCTGCTGCAAACGTCGTCGAACTGTTCGTGTAGATGGTTCTTGTCTTTCAAAAGTCCCAATCTGTTGACTCAGGGATCGAGATGTGGGTGCACGATCCGTTACAGCCATGCGGATAAGATGGCTGTCATCTCGACTGCTAGTGATACGAGGCCGTCGGGATCCAGCACGGCGTTCCGTATCACCCTCCTGAACCCACCGAGTCCATATTCTGCTAACAGTCATTGGATCTCGACCAACGCGAGCAGTAATGTCGCGATACGATAAACTGCAATCGCGGTAGGCTACAATCCGTCCTTTATCAAAATCGGAAACGTGATGGTACGCATTTCTCCTCCTTACATGAGGCATCACAATAACGTTTCACCAGGCAACGCCCGTCAACTGCTGTTTGTGTATGAGGAATCGGTTGGAAACTTTCCTCATGTCAGCACGTTGTAGGTGTCGCCAGGGGGGCCAACCTTGTGTGAATGCTCTGAAAAGCTAATCATTTGCATATCAAAGCATTTTCTTCCTGTCGGTTAAATTTCGCGTCTGTAGCACGTCATCTTCGTGGTGTAGCAATTGTAATGGCCAGTAGTGTAATCTCGTTCATTATTTAATATCGTGTGCTAAAGCTAGGTAACTTATCGATACTGCGATTGTAGAAATGAAGTGTTTGAGGCGAGGAACTCGTCGACCCATGTTCGGAGCGCATTTTCATCCGGGAAGGAAGTTCCTTGAAAGTTGTTCGATAGCGGAAAAAGTGAAAATCTGAGGGCGCAAGATCAGGTGCCTCACCGGGGTGCGGAATGACTTCCCAACCCATCTCCTGTACAGTGTAGCAGAATGCAGGCGTTGTTGAGGACATCACCACTTCACGCTGCCTTCCTGTTCGTTGTTCTTGAACTGCGTCTGTAGAACGTCTCAGCTGTTGACAAATATCAGCACTATCCATCATTTTGATTTGCAGCTCCTTGTATTGGCCGTGTTTGCAGTTAAAACTGTTGGATGTGAAGTCCACCAGTTATGCAAAACACATTTGGTGTGCATGAATTTTCTGGATCAATTTTGTGTCAATTACTACAGGTAGCTTGTCATGTTTTCGTGTGGCAAGCACTTCCATCCTCCGCCTCACTTTTCACTTCACCAGAACACAAATATAACAATCCACAATCACACCATGTTCTGGTGAAGTGAAAAGTGTTTTACTACGTTATTTGTGGAAAATACTTGTTATAGTTACGTGTGAAGAAGAATGGGTAGCTTTGAGGGATGAAGTAGCGAAGGCAGCAGATGATCAAGTAAGTAAAAAGACGAGGGCTAGTAGAAATCCTTGGGTAACAGAAGAAATATTGAATTTAATTGATGAGAGGAGAAAATATAAAAATGCAGTAAACGAAGCAGGCAAAAAGGAATACAAATGTCTCAAAAATCGACAGGAAGTGCAAAATGGCTAAGCAGGGATGGCTACAGGACAAATGTAAGGATGCAGAGGCTTATCTCACTAGGGGTAAGATAGATACTACCTACAGGAAAATTAAAGAGACCTTTGGAGAAAAGAGAACCACTTGTATGAATATCAAGAGCTCAGATGGAAACCCAGTTCTAAGCAAAGAAGGGAAAACAGAAAGGTGGAAGGAATATATAGAGGGTCCATACAAGGGCGATGTAATTGAGGACAATATTATGGAAATGGAAGAGGATGTAGATGAAGATGAAATGGGAGATATGACACTGCGTGAAGAGTTTGACAGAGCACTGAAAGACCTGAGTCGAAACAAGGCCCTAGGGGTAGATAACATTTCATTAGAACTACTGACAGCCTTGGGAGAGCCAGTCCTGACAAAACTCTACCATCTGGTGAGCAAGATGTATGAGACAGGCGAAATACCCTCACCCTTCAAGAAGAATATAATAATTCCAATCCCAAAGAAAGCAGATGCTGACAGATGTAAAGCCGGCCGCAGTGGTCTCGCGGTTCTAGGCGCTCAGTCCGGAGCCGCGCAACTGCTACGGTCGCAGGTTCGAATCCTGCCTCGGGCATGGATGTGTGTGATGTCCTTAGGTTAGTTAGGTTTAAGTAGTTCTAAAGTTCTAGGGGACTGATGACTGCAGATGTTAAGTCCCATAGTGCTCAGAGCCATTTGAACCATTTGAACAGATGTGAAAATTACCGAACTATCAGTTTAATAAGTCACGGCTACAAAATACTAACGCGAATTCTTTACAGACGAATGGAAAAACTAGTAGAAGCCGACCACGGGGAAGATCAGTTTGGATTCCGTAGAAATATTGGAACACGTGAGGCAATACTGACCCTACGACTTATCTTGGAAGCTAGATTAAGAAAAGGCAAACCTACGTTTCTAGCATTTGTAGACTTAGAGAAAGCTTTTGACAATGTTGACTGGAATACTCTCTTTCAGATTCTGAAGGTGGCAGGGGTAAAATACAGAGAGTGAAAGGCTATTTACAATTTGTACAGAAACGAAATGGCAGTTATAAGAGTTGAGGGGCATGAAAGGGAAGCAGTGGTTGCGAAGGGAGTGAGGCAGGGTTGTAGCCTCTCACCGATGTTATTCAATCTGTATATTGAGCAAGCAGTGAACGAAACAAAAGAAAAGTTCGGAGTAAGTATTAAAATCCATGGAGAAGAAATAAAAACTTTGAGGTTCGCCTATGACATTGTAATTCTGTCAGAGACAGCAGTTGAACGGAATGGATAGCGTCTTGAAAGGAGGATATAAGATGAACATCAACAAAAGCAAAACGAGGATAATGGTATGTAGTCGAACTAAGTCGGGAGATGCTGAGGGTATTAGATTAGGAAATGAGACACTTAAAGTAGTAAAGGAGTTTTGCTATTTGGGGAGCAAAATAACTGATGATGATCGAAGTAGAGAGAGGATATAAAATGTAGACTGGTAATAGCAAGCAAAGCGTTTCTGAAGAAGAGAAATTTGTTAACATCGAGTATAGATTTAAGTGTCAGGAAGTCATTTCCGAAAGTATTTGTATGGAGTGTAGCCATGTATGGAAGTGAAACATGGACGATAAATAGTTTAGACAAGAAGAGAATAGAAGCTTTCGAAATGTGGTGCAACAGAAGAATGCTTAAGATTAGATGGGTAGATCACATAACTAATGAGGAGGTATTGAATAAAAGTGGGGAGAAGAGGAGTTTGTGGCACAACTTGACAAGAAGTAGGGATCGATTGGTAGGACATGTTCTGAGGCATCAAGGGATCACCAATTTAGCATTGGAGGGCAGCGTGGGGGGTAAAAATCGTAGAGGGAGACCAAGAGATGAATACACCAAGCAGATTCAGAAGGATGTAGGTTGCAGTAGGTACTGGGAGATGAAGAAGCTTGCACAGGATAGAGTAGCATGGACAGCTGCATCAAACCAGTCTCAGGACTGAGGACCACACCAACAACAACAAGTTACGTGTGCATCACACCTAAGCATGAGGCGGAGGATGGAAGTGCTTGCCACACGAAAACATGACAAGCTACCTGTAGTAATTAACACAAAATTGATATAGAAAACTCAGACACACCAAATGTAAAGAATAAATATAAACGAAAACCCACTTATGATGGCACAGTGGTGCCGAAACATGTTTGTGTACTGAGAAAAACGGGTTTTTGCATAACTGGCGGACTTTACATCCAACGATGTTAGCAGTGATGGTTACACCTCGTGGAAGCAATTCCTAGTACTCCACACCGTCGTTGTTCCACCAGATGCATAACATCATCTTTTGTGGATGCGCGCAGATCTTTGTGCGGGGAGGTGCTGCTTTCTTTGGACTCAAGGATTCCTTTCTTTTACTTACGTTAGGTTAAAGACACCACTTCTCGTCACCAGTAACGATACAGGATAGGAATGATTGGTGCTGATCACGAGCCAGTTGATGACGAGCAAGCAGAGAGGGACATATGGTCACTCGCAGATTTTTTTGTGATATTGGCTTAGAGCATGCGGTGCCCATAAACGATTCTTGAATCTTCCCCATTGCTTGCAAATGTCGGACGATGGTCAAATGGTCGTAGTTCATCATATGTGCCAGGTATCAGAAATCATCTTAAATGGAATTTTTTATTTTCTTTTTCTTTTAATATCGGTACTGGAATGACATTCAGAGATTTACTTCTGTGACACTGACATGTATATGTGGTATGTTTTTAGAAATAACAAAACCCATTTACACGATCACTAATTTTAATTTATTTTTAAAAGTCTTGCCACAAAAGCCCAAGGAGAGGTGCTTTCTGTCTCAGGAATGAGAGAGGGAGAGGGGGGGGGGGATCATATGTTGCTTTTGTGGAGAACTAATCTCGAATCAGCCATGCTTATAACATCAGTATCGATATCAATATCTAAAGTGGTATCGAAACTTTGAGAACTGCGCAGCGAAAGTATCGACATTGAAAGTATCGAAACGTACCTACTTTTACCCAATTTTAAGCTTTTCTTGCACAAAAAGCCTTATTTAGAAAACGAGGTGAAAATGATAACATAGGCATCAATTTTATGGTGTTGAGAAACAGCTGAAATCGCTTAAACTGAACAAGGCTCCAGAAGCCGATGCAATCCTGTCAGATTGATTAGTCTAAAAGAAGGGAACAGGAGTGATGCACTAAACTGCCCTCCAATCTCATTGATACCCCGTGTGGTGCTCCTTTTACTAATTTTAGACAGTTTAATATTTTAAGCCGCTGTTCGCAACTATGTTCATTAAATGAAAGGTGTAATGTGTCTCAAGTATAGGCAAAGTGTCTAAGATAACCTTGTCATTTATAAAAGAAATGTAACCATAATCCAAAGAAACTATTATGTAATATTCTGTTCATCATCGTGCCGAGTTTGTTTTTCATGTAATGATTATAAAACGATGATTCATGATCACTTTACCTCTCTCCCCCTTGCTGCATCGAAGTGACACATGTAACTTTGGTGTAAATGGCTCTGAGCACTATCGGACTTAACAGCTATGGTCAACAGTCCCCTAGAACTTAGAACTACTTAAACCTAACTAACCTAAGGACATCACACAACACACATGTAACTGTTCTATAAGTGTGAGCTGCTTTATTTCAATGATACCACCATATAAAGAATCTCGTTTTTCATTCAAGTAATCTGATCACCGCGAGTTACCTTTCAAACTGAAGTTATTTTTAACCTATAGCTTTGCCTTATTTGGCCTGACGCTTTTCTGTGGAAGTGTGAACCTTCGGTCGGCGTTCTCGGCCGATTGTAATTTCAGTATCTGCAAATAAGAATCTGCTTAATTTATTTTATGTTTATATATGCAACACTGTAAAAACTCCTTTACTCATTTCGACACGGTTCTGACGTAGTCATACAGAACAGATGCTATTCAGTAACTTTGGCTTCCACCAAACTCAAACAAATAGCAGAAGATAATGCATTCAGGAAGCAAAGTATCAGAACATACTGTACAAATAATAAAGTTTTATTTAAAAGGCAGGTATATTTTCACTTCAGCAGTCTAAAGAAACAAAGATCCTATTAAATAACAATATCAGGTTTCATCAATTGAAACGATGGAACTTTCCTCCCGCAACATTACACAAAATAAGTATTTCACTCTTGAAAGCTATGTATGAGGTAGAGGGTAAGTTACATGTGGAGACTGTGACAGGACTTAACAATGATGCTTTGTCTGGTATCGTCCTCTGTTGTTCAATTCTAGGAAATATTGTGAGCTCTAACAAAATGAGATTTCAAGCAGATCGACCTCCTCCATAGCGACTGGCATGGATTCCAAAAACCTCAAACACGTGAAAGTCAACAGGGCTTCTTTAACATGCAATCCTGAAAGCAATGGCAGAAGGTAATGAAACAGATACAGTATTTTTTGATTTCTGAGAAGCGTATCATTCGGTACCACACCTACGTCTATGAACAGAAGTACCATCATATGGGATATCAAACGAAATATGTGACTGGATTCAGGGATTCTTGGGTATGGATGACTGGTATATTATGTTGGTTGAAAAGTGGCAGACAGAAGTCGCAATAACTGCACACCAGTCCGTGGGCAGTATGTTGGAACCCTTGCTGTTTGTTTTTTACGTTAATGACCTGGCAGACAACCTTAATAGGAACCTCAGGCTTTTGCAAAATTAAAAATAAAAAAAGCTGCAAAATATCCATTTCAAAGTGGCACAAAGATTGGCAAACAGATATCAATTTAGGAAAACGCAAAATTGTGCACTACACAAAACGCAAAAAGTTGTATCCAATGGCTACAATATAAATCATGCACTACTGAGAGCAGTCAACTCGTACGATACCTGGGTGTCAGACTAAGAAATGGGGTGACTACATAGGCTTCAGGCAAGGGAAGGTGGTTAACTTCTGCTCACCGGCAGAATACCGGGTAAATGCAATCAGTCTACATCTTAGAATACTGCTCAACTGTATGGATGTTAAACACCAGACAGGACTAAGAGGGGATGCTACACTTATACAAAGAAAGACGGCATGAGTGGTTACAGGTTTCACTCAGGGGAGAGCGTCACGGGCATGCTGAAAAACACCAACTGGCAGGCGCTTCGAGACAGACGCAAATAATTACGCGAGAAGCTACTTGCAATGCTTCGGGAACCAATATTAAGAGATATTTCAGACCCTATGCATCGCTCCTGTATGGACTGCTAAGACGAGATCAGACTGATTACAACTCGCACGGAGGCTTTTAAGCGGTAATTTTTACCATGGCATGCACTTCACAGCGGCCTGCAGAGTATGTACATGGTGGCAATTATTGTACTATATGAAAAGCTAGATTAAGGAAGGGCAAACCTACGTTTCTAGCCTGAGGGTGGCAGATATAAATACAGGGAGCGAAAGGCTATTTACAATTTGTACAGAAACCAGACGGCAGTTATAAGAGTCGAGGGACATGAACGGGAAGCAGTGGTTGGGAAGGGAGTGAGACAGGGTTGTAGCCTCTCCCCGATGTTATTCAATCTGTATATTGAGCAAGCAGTGAAGGAAACAAAAGAAAAATTCGGAGTAGCTATTAAAATCCATGGAGAAGAAATAAAAACTTTGAGGTTCGCCGATGAGATCGTAATTCTGTCAGAGACAGCAAAGGACTTGGAAGAGTAGTTGAACGGAATGGACAGTGTCTTGAAAGGAGGATGTAAGATGAACATCAACAAAAGCAAAACGAGGATAATGGAACGTAGTCGAATTAAGACGAGTGATGTCGAGGGAGTTAGATTAGGAAATGAGACACTTAAAGCAGTAAATAAGTTTTGCTATTTGGGGAGCAAAATAACTGATGATGGTCGAAGTAGAGAGGATATAAAATGTAGACTGGCAACGGCAAGCAAAGCGTTTCCGAAGAAGAGAGAAATTTCTTAACATCGAGTATAGATTTAAGTGTCAGGAAGTCATTTCTGAAAGTATTTGTATGGAGTGTAGCCATGTATAGAAGTGAAACATGGACGATAAATAGTTTGGACAAGAAGAGAATAGAAGCTTTCGAAATGTGGTGCTACAGAAGAATGCTGAAGATTAGATGGGTAGATCACATAACTAATGAGGAAGTACTGAATAGGATTGGGGAGAAGAGAAGTTTGTGGCACAACTTGACCAGAAGAAGGGATCGGTTGGTAGGACATGTTCTGAGGCATCAAGGGATCACCAATTTAGTATTGGAGGGCAGCGTGGAGGGTAAAAATCGTAGAGGGAGACCAAGAAATGACTACACTAAGCAGATTCAGAAGGATGTAGGTTGCAGTAGGTACTGGGAGACGAAGAAGCTTGCACAGGATAGAGTAGCATGGAGAGCTGCATCAAACCAGTCTCAGGACTGAAGACCATAACAACAACAACATGAAATAAAGCCCGCCCGGCTAGCCGCGTGGTCTAACGTGCTGCTTCCCGAGCGGGAAGGCCTGCCGGCCCCCCGGCACGAATCCGCCCGGCGGATTACTGTCGAGGTCCGGTGTGCCAGGCAGCCTGTGGATAGTTTTTAAGGTTTTCCATTTGCCTCGGCGAGTGCGGGCTGGTTCCCCTTATTCAGCGCAAACACTGACTCCATGTATGCATACACCATAATTATACTACCTCGCAAACATTTGGGGTTACACTCGCCAGGTATGAGACTAGCAGGGGGGAGGGGGGTGTCCACTGGGGGCCACATCACAATTACACTGGGTTTAGTGTAGGGCGACGGTGGGGTGGGTGGACTGCTGTGGCCTGTTGTGTTGTGAATCACTGAGGGCTACGTCGAGACGCAGCCTCTCCATCGTTTCAAGGTCGCCGGTTCAATACACACAATATGAAATAAAATCGCCGTAATGTTCAAACCGATTGATTGGCCACGGGGCATGATGGGAATTAGTATGCGCTGTATGGTTCGCTGTGTGGTTCGGTTTAGCGACGAAGCCCACTTTCATTTGGATGGATTCGTCAGCAATCAAAATTGGCGCATCTGGGGACTGAGTATCCGCATTTCGAGACCAAGAAGTCTCGTCACCCTCGACGGGTCACTGTGTGGTGTGCAGCGTCCAGTCACGGAATAATCGGTGCGATGTTCCTTGATGGTAGGCTGACTACCGAACGGTAAGTAAAGGTTTTGGAAGATGATTTCATCCCCATTATCCGAAGTGACTCTGATTTCGACCAGATGAGGTTCACGTAAGACGGAAATCGATCCCATCGAAGCAGCAGAGTGTTTGATGTCCTGGAGGAGCACTTTTGGGACCGCATTCTGGCGCTGGGGCACCCAGAGGCCACTGGCATCGGACTCGATTCGCTAACGCATTCTCTATCTGAACACAGGCAACTCCTTTTTGTGGGGCTATATTAAAGACGAGGTGTACAGCAATGTCCCTAAAACCATTGCTGAGGTGAAAACAGCCATTCAGGAGGTTATCGACAGGATCGATGTTCCGACACTTCAGCGGGTCATGCCGAATTTCGCTATTCGTCTGCGCCACATCATCGCCAATGATGGCAGGCGTATCAGACATGTTATAACCTAAATCCGAATATCTGTGGTGGCATTTACATTTTGAATGAAGTGTGTGAACGCCGTAGCTTGCAACTGATTTACATTTTTTTCATACAGTTCAATAAATGTCACACCGTATGTACGAGATCTTGATGAAAAGTAGTGTCTCCGAATTTATTATGCAAAAATTCTTAAACCTTTCTGAATAAAACAAACTTTGTTAATATCCTACATTTTTATTCTTCATGTCTACATCTTTAATTCTCAACATAGTCACCCTGGCGACGAAAACAATTCTCCCAAAGAGACACCAGTTTGTTGATTCCGTTAGTTTTGGACGGAGGCTCAACCTCACCTCTCCTCCCACAACTTCATCAATATCAAAATGAAGTCCCCGAAAGTGGTGTTAAACTTTTGGAAACAGATGACAGTTTATATCATGATGTGTTCAATAATATTGAAACAGGTGCTCAATTTGTAATGAACCATGGACCTTGCCGCTGGTGGGGAGGCTTGCGTGCCTCAGCGATACAGATGGCCGTACCATAGGTGCAACCACAACGGAGGGGTATCTGTTGAGAGGCCAGACAAACATGTGGTTCCTGAAGAGGGGCAGCAGCCTTTTCAGTAGTTGCAGGGGCAACAGTCTGGATGATTGACTGATCTGGCCTTGTAACATTAACCAAAACGGCCTTGCTGTGCTGGTACTGCGAACGGCTGAAAGCAAGGGGAAACTACAGCCGTAATTTTTCCCGAGGACATGCAGCTCTACTGTATGATTAAATGATGATGACGTCCTCTTGGGTAAAATATTCCGGAGGTAAAATAGTCCCCCATTCGGATCTCCGGGCGGGGACTACTCAGGAGGACGTCGTTATCAGGAGAAAGAAAACTGGCGTCCTACGGATCGGAGCGTGGAATGTCAGATCCCTTAATCGGGCAGGCAGGTTAGAAAATTTAAAAAGGGAAATGGATAGGTTAAAATTAGATATAGTGGGAATTAGTGAAGTTCGGTGGCAGGAGGAACAAGACTTTTGGTCAGGTGATTACAGGGTTATAAATACAAAATCAAATAGGGGTAATGCAGGAGTAGGTTTAATAATGAATAAAAAAATAGGAGTGCGGGTTAGCTACTACAAACAGCATAGTGAACGCATTATTGTGGCCAAGATAGACACAAAGCCTATGCTTACTACAGTAGTACAAGTTTATATGCCAACTACCTCTGCAGATGATGAAGAAATAGATGAAATGTATGATGAGATAAAAGAAATTATTCAGGTAGTGAAGGGAGACGAAAATTTAATAGTGATGGGTGACTGGAATTCGTCAGTAGGAAAAGGGAGAGAAGGAAACATAGTAGGTGAATATGGATTGGGGGGAAGGAATGAAAGAGGAAGCCGCCTTGTAGAATTTTGCACAGAGCATAACTTAATCATAGCCAACACTTGGTTCAAGAATCATAAAAGAAGGTTGCATACCTGGAAGAATCCTGGAGATACTAGTAGGTATCAGATAGATTATATAATGGTAAGACAGAGATTTAGGAACCAGGTTTTAAATTGTAAGACATTTCCTGGGGCAGATGTGGATTCTGACCACAATCTCTTGGTTATGAACTGCAGATTGAAACTGAAGAAACTGCAAAAAGGTGGGAATTTAAGGAGATGGGACCTGGATAAACTGAAAGAACCAGAGGTTGTACAGAGTTTCAGAGAGAGCATAAGGG
This sequence comes from Schistocerca cancellata, assembly GCF_023864275.1. Lineage (NCBI taxonomy): Eukaryota > Metazoa > Arthropoda > Insecta > Orthoptera > Acrididae > Schistocerca > Schistocerca cancellata. The sequence goes on along the minus strand of NC_064627.1, from coordinate 137,094,551 downwards.
AACAATTGACAGGAATGGGGGAAAGAAATACAGTAGAAGAAGAATGGGTAGCTCTGAGGGATGAAGTAGTGAAGGCAGCAGAGGATCAAGTAGGTAAAAAGACGAGGGCTAATAGAAATCCTTGGGTAACAGAAGAAATATTGAATTTAATTGATGAAAGGAGAAAATATAAAAATGCAGTAAATGAAGCAGGCAAAAAGGAATACAGACGTCTCAAAAATGATATCGACAGGAAGTGCAAAATGGCTAAGCAGGGATGGCTAGAGGACAAATGTAAGGATGTAGAGGCTTGTCTCACTAGGGGTAAGATAGATACTGCCTACAGGAAAATTAAAGAGACCTTTGGAGAGAAGAGAACCACTTGTATGAATATCAAGAGCTCAGATGGCAACCCAGTTCTAAGCAAAGAAGGGAAGGCAGAAAGGTGGAAGGAGTATATAGAGGGTTTATACAAGGGCGATGTACTTGAGGACAATATTATGGAAATGGAAGAGGATGTAGATGAAGACGAAATGGGAGATAAGATACTGCGTGAAGAGTTTGACAGAGCACTGAAAGACCTGAGTCGAAACAAGGCCCCGGGAGTAGACAACATTCCATTTGAACTACTGATGGCCTCGGGAGAGCCAGTCATGACAAAACTCTACCATCTGGTGAGCACGATGTATGAGACAGGCGAAATACCCTCAGACTTCAAGAAGAATATAATAATTCCAATCCCAAAGAAAGCAGGTGTTGACAGATGTGAAAATTACCGAACTATCAGTTTAATAAGTCACAGCTGCAAAATACTAACGCGAATTCTTTACAGACGAATGGAAAAACTGGTAGAAGCCGACCTCGGGGAAGATCAGTTTGGATTCCGTAGAAATGTTGGAACACGTGAGGCAATACTGACCTTACGACTTATCTTAGAAGAAAGATTAAGAAAAGGCAAACCTACGTTTCTAGCATTTGTAGACTTAGAGAAAGCTTTTGACAATGTTAACTGGAATACTCTCTTTCAAATTCTGAAGGTGGCAGGGGTAAAATTCAGGGAGCGAAAGGCTATTTACAGTTTGTACAGAAACCAAATGGCAGTTATAAGAGTCGAGGGGCATGAAAGGGAAGCAGTGGTTGGGAAAGGAGTAAGACAGGGTTGTAGCCTCTCCCCGATGTTATTCAATCTGTATATTGAGCAAGCAGTAAAGGAAACAAAAGAAAAATTCGGAGTAGGTATTAAAATTCATGGAGAAGAAGTAAAAACTTTGAGGTTCGCCGATGACATTGTAATTCTGTCAGAGACAGCAAAGGACTTGGAAGAGCAGTTGAACGGAATGGACAGTGTCTTGAAAGGAGGATATAAGATGAAAATCAACAAAAGCAAAACGAGGATAATGGAATGTAGTCAAATTAAGTCAGGTGATGCTGAGGGAATTAGATTAGGAAATGAGACACTTAAAGTAGTAAAGGAGTTTTGCTATTTAGGGAGTAAAATAACCGATGATGGTCGAAGTAGAGAGGATATAAAATGTAGACTGGCAATGGCGAGGAAAGCGTTTCTCAAGAAGAGGAATTTGTTAACATCGAGTATAGATTTAAGTGTCAGGAAGTCGTTTCTGAAAGTATTTGTATGGAGTGTAGCCATGTATGGAAGTGAAACATGGACGATAACTAGTTTGGACAAGAAGAGAATAGAAGCTTTCGAAATGTGGTGCTACAGAAGAATGCTGAAGATAAGGTGGGTAGATCACGTAACTAATGAGGAGGTATTGAATAGGATTGGGGAGAAGAGAAGTTTGTGGCACAACTTGACTAGAAGAAGGGATCGGTTGGTAGGACATGTTTTGAGGCATCAAGGGATCACAAATTTAGCATTGGAGGGCAGTGTGGAGGGTAAAAATCGTAGAGGGAGACCAAGAGATGAATACACTAAGCAGATTCAGAAGGATGTAGGTTGCAGTAGATACTGGGAGATGAAGAAGCTTGCACAGGATAGAGTAGCATGGAGAGCTGCATCAAACCAGTCTCAGGACTGAAGACCACAACAACAACAACTGTAATACGATAACAAGACGCGCAGAAGACATGTAAACATCTGACACCACATAGATCGACAACTCGATAGTCAAATCGAAACCAGCTGTATTTCGACTGCCACCTTGTCCACTGCACTACAGAACTGTTTATGATCCTGTTTCCAGGTTACTGCTATGCAAGTCACAATTTGCGAACAGTGACCAAGAGAGCCACGGAAATGGAAACGCCTCAGTGCATCACAACGAGACTGCCACGCCAGAAGAACAGAGTGAGTGACCGTTACAAAACATTTCGTGCAAACATCAGTCCAGCTTCCAAAGTGACATCGCCTCTTACCAAGTTTAGGGATGGCCACAGCGTTTACAAAAAGACTATGTAACATCAGTATGACCTTACTGTAAAGTTGTTTTTGTACTGCCATTTAGCCTGAAGATGAAGTATTCCCTCGAAACATGTCGCTAAATAAGTAAGTAATACAATAGTTGACAAAGTTTGTGACTGGTAGCGGTAATTTAAAAAAAAAAAAAACATTTACATATTTCTTGAGACAGTCACGGTCAAAAAATAGTCAAAATGGCTTCAAAGATGAAAATCGGATGGGGCCAAGTCGGGACCGTAAGGATGATGATCGATGACAGTGAACCAAAGGCGTTTGAATGTTGCAGATATTTATTGCAGCGCTCGTGTGTGGTCTGGCGTCATCGTTCAGAAGCAGACGGTGTTCCATGTCTGGAAGAACTCTTCGAATTCGTGCTTTCAGTTTTCTGAAGGTCTCGCAGATAGTTACACTAAACACCATGTTACATGCTACACTTTGGGGCCCTGCAGAGGGTTACAACTTGCGTCAGCGGATCGGGAAATTCGACCGCGTAATATGCATGATATGTAGTACGTCAACCGATATTGATGACAGAATAAAAAATTCGGAGGTATTAATTTCCAGCACGCCCTCGCACACAGATGTAAGAAAATATGGAACTTTCGCTATGTCCGCGGGAGCCTTTAATGTAGCAAATTATTGCGAGTTGTGAGCTTGCATTGAAAGCGTAGCTTGCCATGGAGCCGGGAGGAGAGCGATTTGGTTCTCACGCAGGCAAAGCTGACGATGGTTACTGCGCCGAGCGAGCCGCGTACTTGACTAACACCGCGTGGAATACGTCACACACAGTCTTCATGAATCTGAAGAAGTACTATTAAATATTAATCAATCTTTTTCATACTTACAAGGGAACCTCCCCATCGCATCCCCCTCAGATATAGTTATAAGTTGGCACAATGGATAGGCCTTGAAAAACTGAACACAGATCAATCGAGAAAACAGGAAGAAGTTGTGTGGAACTATGAGAAAAATAAGCAAAATATACAAACTGAATAGTCGATGCCCAACATAAGCAACATCACGGGTATTTGTGAACCCAGGAGCGCCGTGGTCCCGTGGTTAGCGTGAGCGGCTGCAGAAAGAGAGGTCCTTGGTTCAATTCTACCCTCGAGTGAAAAGTTTAATTTTTAATTTTTAATTTTCAGACAATTATCAAAGTTCAGGCATTCACACATAATCAACTTAGCTCTCCGAAACTCCAGGACATGTTCAGATTTGCTTGGACATATGCAGAAATGGACCGTCTACGCACAGAAAAATTTGAAAACGTTAAAAACATATGTTTTGACAGAACACAGGGAAAACTGTTCGACTGTGAAACTGTTTCATTCATTTGTTGCAGTTTATGTGACAAACTCTTATGTTTTCACCACATTTTTGGGAGTGATTATCACATCCACAAGAAAACCTAAATCGGGCAAGGTAGAAGAATCTTTTTACCCATTCGCCAAGTGTACAAGTTAGGTGGGTCGACAACATATTCCTGTCATGTGACGCACATGCCGTCAACAGTGCCGTATAGAATATGTCAGACGTGTTTTCCTGTGGAGGAATCGGTTGACCTATGACCCTGCGATCAAATGTTTTCGGTTCCCATTGGAGAGGCACGTCCTTTCGTCTACTAATCGCACGGTTTTGCGGTGCGGTCGCAAAACACAGACACTAAACTTATTACAGTGAACAGAGACGTCAATGAACGAACGGACAGATCATAACTTTGCGAAAATAGAGAAAGAAAAATTTTTCGCAGAAGGGAAGACTTGAACCAAGGACCTCTCGTACCGCAGTTGCTCACCCTATCCACGGGACCACGGCGCTTTTGAGCTCAGCGTTTTCTGTGATGTTACATATCTTGCAGATGGACTAACTCAGTTTGTATATTTTGCTTATTTTTTTCATAGTTCCCCACAACTTCTTCCTGTTTTCTCGATTGATCTGTGTTCAGTTTTTCAAGGCCTATCCACTGTGCCAACTTATAACTAAATCTGAGGGGGGTGCGATGGGGAGGTTCTCTTGTTAGCATACCAAATTCTATGAATAACACAATGGCACTGTTAAAATTTCAAATCAGTAACTCCAATACTTTCGGAGATATAAATTTTTACCTAAAGCACATAATAACCATTCTGGTATTGTGAAACTTGAGCTAGGGACTGTAATGCATTCATCTACCAACTGAAAGTACAACCAAGATGATAGGTTCATATCATCTAATTTTCTGGAATTTTCTTACTTTCACTATCACATATTTCTGACATAATTCAAAGTATTGTCCGCGGCTTGTGGCCTTGCGGTAGCGTTCTCGCCTCCCGCGCACGGGGTGCTGGGTTCGATTCCCAGCAGGGTCAGGCTCTGCCTCGAGATGACTGGGTGTTGTGTTACTTTCATCATCATTTCATCCTCATTCACACGCAAGTGGCCGTAGTGGCCGAACCGCCCCGCGAGGGGTCTTCCGGCCACCAATGCCATACGCTCATTATCATTATTATTAAAAGTGTGGTGTCACCGCCAGACACCACACTTGCTAGGTGGTAGCCTTTAAATCGGCCGCGGTCCGTTAGTATACGTCGGACCCGCGTGTCGCCACTATCACTGATTGCAGACCGAGCGCCGCCACACGGCAGGTCTAGAGAGACTCCCTAGCACTCGCCCCAGTGGTAAAACCGACTTTGCTAGCGATGGTTCACTGACAAAATACGCTCTCATTTGCTGAGACGATAGTTAGCATAGCTTTCAGCTACGTCATTTGCTACGACCTAGCAAGGCGCCGTTACCAGTTACTATTGATGCTGTAAAACTTGTACCGTCAAGAGCGACGTTCACCATTTACGGATTTAAGTTAAGTATTCCACCAGCTACGTCAGTTTTTTCGACAGTCTAATTTCCTTGTCCTGTTCCAGACCTCACGCCAGCCTGCGTGAGCTAAAACGCGCGCCTTTCGGCTTCCTCTAATCTACCGGGTTGGCTCTCTTGCCAATCCACAACAAAAAGTACTTTGGAAAATTATTTTTTCATCGTGTTCTGGTTTTGTGAGTGTTTTGGAGAGGCAAAGAATGAATGGAGGACATATGTAAAGAATGAATGGAGGACATATGTAAAGTAAGAATGTGATATTTTATTAAAACCATGTAAATGTATGCGCGAAAAAGTTGTTGTGACGTATGTCCGAATGAGCTTGATTTTGTAAAGTCAGCCGGAACGGACGTTGAGTATCAAATTTGTTATTAATCTATTTTGTGGAAAAAAATCTCACTTTGTTTTCATTAAAATTCATTTAGTTTCGGAATTGCGAGATTTCTAGTCCAAATTACGCGTGGTAATCTGATTGGTTGACGTTATAAATACCGCGAGTATGAATGTGCTCGAAATGATTTGATTGGTTGGTTAACATACTAAGCAACAAGAAATCAGCATTTCCCGCGTGTTTGAGTCAGTCTTTGCGCCTCAAGCCTAGGAATCGATAGAGTCGCTCGGGAGCCGTCTTCTGGTAAACGTGTATGTTAAACTGCGCTGACCAATTTTTTCCAAAAGGAAGAAATTCGCGCGTTTGATCGGTTTTAGCGTTGTTGAGAAAAAGCAACTACAGTACCGAGTATTTTGTGAAAGTTTGAGCGTTGTGAGAGGTTTACTTTAGGCGATATTCACGTGTGAACATTTCAAGTCGTACGTAAATTTCGCGTGGAGTGTTTCTTGCACATTACGAGACTTCTTTACAAGAAGCCGACTGAACGTGTTACCTCGCAAGTAGTCGTGGGTCAGTGACTGTTTAGGACGTTCAAAATATCGCGTCGGACTAAACATCTTCTGGCTGCTTTCGGGTGTTGACTCGTAGCAGAGACAGCAATATTGCATAATTCATGTCGGGATATTAAATACGGGCTTGATAGCCATTTTCCGTGTTTTAAAAGACAATAAACCAACTTAAAGAAAATTTTAGACGTCTTTTCAAACGAGTTATGCAAGAGTCCCGGACACTCGATAGTTTAACTGACTTTCATCTACTACCCATGGACTGGAGTTATTTGGACATTGCATGGTAGGTATTTAGCCGAATTTTCGTCAACGCTGCTTTTGTCGGCTGAACCAGTATCTACCATCACAGAGGGAAGCGGCAGACAACCTGAATCCTATCCAGATAGGTGGACTGACTGTTTTAAGGATAGGGAGAGACTAACCCATCCGCCGCAAGCCAACTTGAGTAGGAAATAAAAGTACAGTAAGCAGTGTAGGACCAATATTTCAATGACAAACCAACTGCAGATCAAATTTTATGCTACAAGAATCTGCCTTTATTGCAAGTTTTTCTTTAAGAGAAAAACATCCATTAACGATAATCTCATTTTTTATAACAACAGGACTCATTTAGAATAGGACTCATTTAGAATACAGGCCAAAATAAGCGAATTTGATGTATTTCAAAGAACCAACTTGATTGGCAAAGTTCTACAGAAGTTCGAAATATAGCGCGTACTTGAACGCGAGATGCTTTTAATAATTTCCACAACGAAATTCTGTCTCGAAATCTGGCAGAAAACCCAAAGAGATTCTGGTCATACATAAAGCACACCAGTGGCAAGACGCAATCAATACCTTCACTGCGCGACAACAACGGTGAAGTCACTGGTGACAGTGCCACTAAAGCAGAGCTATTAAACACGGTTTCCCAAAACTCCTTCACCAAAGAAGACGAAGTAAATACTCCTAAATTCCAGTCAAGAACAACTGCCAAGATGAGAAACACAGAAGTAGATATCCTAGGTGAAACAAAGCAGCTTAAATCACTTAATAAAGGTGAGGCCTCCGGTCCAGATTGTATACCAGTCAGATTCCTCTCAGAGTATGCTGATAAAATAGCTCCATATTTAGCAATATGTACAACCACTCGCTCACAGAAAGATCCGTACCTAAAGACTGGAAAATTGCTCACGTCACACAAATACCCAAAAAGGGAAGTAGGAGTAATACGCTGAATTACAGGCCTATATCACTAACATCGATTTGCAGTAGGGTTTTAGAACATATACTGTATTCGAACATTATCAAGTACCTCGAAGAAAACAATTTGACATCTAGTCTGCACGGATTCAGAAAATATCGTTCTTGTGAAACACAACTAGTTCTTTATACTCATGAAGTAATAAGTGCTATCGACAGGAGAAGTCAAATTGATTCCATATTTTTAAATTTTCAGAAGGCTTTCGACAACGTTCCTCACAAGCGTCTTCTAACCAAACTGCGTGCCCACGGAGTATCGCCTCAGTTGTACGACTGGATTCGTGATTTCCGGTCAGAAAGGTCACGGTTCGTAGTAATAGACGGAAAGTCTTCAAGTAAAACAGAAGTAACGTCCGGCGTTCCCCAAGGAAGTGTTATAGGCCCTCTACTGTTCCTGATCTATATTAACGACATAGGAGACAATCTGAGTAGCCGTCTTAGATTGCTTGTAGGTGATGCTGTCATTTACCGTCTTGTAAAGTCATCAGATGATCAAAACGACTTGCAAAATGATTTAGATATCTGTATGGTGCGAAAAGTGGCAATTGACACTGAATAAAGAAAAGTGTGAAGTTATTCACATTAGTACTAAAAGAAATCAGCTAAATTTCGATTACGCGATAAGTCACACAAGTCTGAGGGCTGTAAATTCAACCTAAATTGGAACGATCACATAGAAAATATTGTGGGTAGAGCAAACCAAAGACTGCGATTCATTGGCAGAACACTTAGAAGATGCAACAGGTCTACTAAAGATACTGCTTACACCACGCTTCTCCGCCCTATTCAGGAGTATTGCTGTGTGGTGTGGGATCCATATCAGGTGGGACTGACGGATGACATCGAAAAAGTACAAATAGGGGCAGCTCGTTTTGTATTATCGCGACATAGGGGAGATAGTGTCACAGACATGATACGTGAATTGGAGTGGCACTCATTAAAACACAGGCATTTTTCGTTGCGACGGGATCTTCTCATGAAATTTCAATTACCGGTTTTCTCCTCCGATTGCGAAAACATTCTGTCGCCACCCACTTACACAGGGAGGAATGATAATCACGATAACATAAGATAAATCAGGTCTCGCACAGAAAAAAGTTTAAGTGCTCGTTTTTCCCGCGTGCGCGTTCGAGAATGGGACGGTAGAGAGACAGCTTGAAGGTGGTTCATTGAACCCTCTGCCAGGCACTAGCAGAGCAATCACGTATATGTAGATGTATATGTTGATTATAAAACCAGTTCTCAGAACTTCTTCGTACTAGTTACTGTTGCATTTTATTTTTTACTGTATATTTCATAGATAATTGCACACGCTTTTAATTCCAATTCAATTAATACATCTACATCTACATTTATACTCCGCAAGCCACCCAACGGTGTGTGGCGGAGGGCACTTTACGTGCCACTGTCATTACCTCCCTTTTTTGTTCCAGTCGTGATCTCCTCGGGAGGTAAAAGTAGGGGGAAGCAATATATTCGATACCTCATCCAGAAACGCACCCTCCCGAAACCTGGCGAGCAAGCTACACCGCGATGCAGAGCGCCTCTCTTGCAGAGTCTGCCCCTTGAGTTTGCTAAACATCTCCGTAACGCTATCACGGTTACCAAATAACCGTGTGACGAAACGGGCCGCTCTTCTTTGGATCTTCTCTATCTCTTCCGTCAACCCGATCTGGTACGGATCCCACACTGATGAGCAATACTCAAGTATAGTAGTAAGTAATTTTAGCCTTTCAGTAATACTGAGAGGCTAAAATTTTTCCCACCACCATTCCATACCTCTCACATCGAGACTTACAGTACTATAAAGTTCAGAATACTTAGTATCGATATCGACACCAAAGATATCCATACTTACAAAAACACCAAACGTCCGTCACACTACACTGTGCCGCACTACACTGGCGCAACAAACACGAGCCTTCTCGCGCTCGCCGGTTCGTCGACCCCGGGTGAAAGCAACACCGCCGTAACAGGAGCACAGACTGAAGTGGAAGGAACGTACAGCTGGCGGAACGGCCGACCGCTCTGGTCAGCAGGTGACTGACTACCTGCTGAGTAGCAGAGCGCCACAGCCCCGCATTCCTCCCCACGCAAGTGACGGCTAAGGCGGCCCGCTCACTAAGCCACCGCGTTACCTTAAGTCGCTCTTTGACAACCAAGTCGCCTGTTTGGGCCTGCCTTGCAACACGCCTTGATAAAGTTGCCACTGCGCGCAGTAAATTAGTATTATGAACAATGGTATTCGGGTGGTTTTTCTTTAGGGACACTCACCATTTGCCTCACTGTTTGCTTGAACAATAAGTACACTGGGTGATTCAAAAAGATTCATCTGATTTCACGATCGGTAAATGCTGATTTCTTGTTGGCTAGTATATTAAGCAACCAATCAAATCATTTCGAGCACATCTATACTCGCGGTATTTATAATGTCAGCCAATCAGATTACCACGCGTAATTTGGACTAGTAATCTCGTAATTCCGAAACTAAATGAATTTTAATGAAAACAAAGTAAGATTCGCTTCCACAAAATAGATTAATAACAAATTTGATACTCAACGTCCGTTCTGGCTGACTTATACAAAATCAAGGTCACTCGGACGTATGTCACAACTACTTTTTCGCGCATACATTTACATGGTTTTAATAAAATATCTCATTCTCACTTTGCATATCACCTCCATTCATTCTTTGTCTCTCCAAAACTGTCACAAAACCAAAACACGATGAAAAAATAATTTTACAAAGTACTTTTAATTTTAATTATGGTAGAAATATGTGATAGTGAAACTAAAGAAAATTCCAGAAAATTAGATGATATGAATCTATCATTTTGTTTGTACTTTCAGTTGGTACTGTAGATGAATGCATTACAGTCCCTAACTCAAGTTTCACGGTACCAGAACGGTTATCATGTGTTTTAGGTAAAAATTTATATCTTCTTCACAAACGAAAACAGAAACTTGGCATGAATTTTAACTTCCGCATCTTAACCAGAAGTTTACCTTGGTGCCAGTTGTAAGTAGCCAGTTCATGTCGTTGCTGGTTCTATAATTCTGTCCAGTTTCGACGCTAGTCTTATCTTCTATCAAAACTTATTTGAGTCATTTCTCAAACTCTCGATATTATACTTTATACTATTCCATAGAGTGCCATTTTCGTCATCTGGTCTGTTACGATGTGAAAGATGTACCACCCGACCGCTGTGTCCGAGCGGTTCTAGGCGCTTCAGTCCGGAACTGCGCTGCTGCTACGGTCGCAGGTTCGAATCCCGCCTCGGGCATGGATGTGTGTGATGTCCTTAGGGTAGTTAGGTTGAAGTAGTTCTAAGTTCTAGGGGACTGATGATTTAAGATGTTACGTCCCATAGTGGTTAGAACCATCCAGCCAAAGATAGCGTACAGATAGCGTAAAAGCCGGATGGTTATTTTCAAGATGAAAATAATGTATCCTTTCCACTCGTAAAGTAAAATTTACCCCAAGTTTCTTATCTTCATTCATGCAGAATGATGAAGTCTTGCGAAATTGGATGAGTCTTTCTGGAACACCTTGTATCATAAGGATTCTGTCTTGTGAAAAGCGTAATTTATTGCTTTTGCCTCTTCACTCATACATGGTACGACAAGGTTACAGCACCAGTAGAGCCATTCACGTTGCTCAACACTTAAGTTCGGGAGGACGACGGTTCAATCCCGCGTCCGGCCATCCTGATTTAGGTTTTCCGTGATTTCCCTAAATCACTCCAGGCAAATGCCGGGATGGTTCCTCTGAAAGGGCACGGCCGACTTCCTTCCCCATCCTTCCCTGATCCGATGAGACCGATGACCTCGCTGTCTGGTCTCCTTCCCCAAACAACCAAATCAACCAACACTTAAGTTGTCGTTCACGTTGCTGTCTATCGCCCGCAGTACAACTGATATTTTAACACAGTTTGCCCTCTGTTGGTGGTAGTGTATAATGAACAGTGAGTGTCATGAACGCAGTTCATAAGGGGTTGACAGCATGGAAACCACTATCGCCAACAACGAAACTATGTAAAATACCAGATTTACTGCATATGACAGTCAAAAACTGTAACAGCAAAATGTGCCGTTGAGAGAAATAAAGGGGAACTCACTGATGGTGGTGTAAAATTACAGAAAGATGCATGAGTAAAAGGAGAAACAAAAAAATTCACAATTAATAAATTGTTCCGGGATTTCATGCCATGGTCGAATGGATTCACCTTAAAACCCAAGATTTCGCACCGATCAGCCGAGGACATTTTCAAGGGGGATCGTAGCTTCTTTGAATTTCCGATTCACACCCTGGCTCGGTGACGACCTGACTGCTGCCCGCCATACATCCTGACAACTAGGAGGGACGGTCTGGGGTGTCATATCATTTCGTAGGAGGACCCTTTCGGTTGTCATCCACGGTACCATTACAGCACAGCGGTACGTCGGCGACATTCCACGTTTTGTTGACATTCATGGTAAGCCGTCCCAGGCTATGTTTCAGCACACGGCGAGTGTTCCTACTGCTTGTCTTCGTGCTTGGAATACCCTACCTCGGCCAGCAAGGTCCCCGGATCTCTCCCCAATTCAAAACGTTTGGAGCGCTGTCGGCAGGGACCTCCAACCAGCTCGAGATTTTGCCGATTTAACGTGCCAATTGGGCAGGATTTGCCACGATATCCCCCAACAACAAACAACTTTATCATTCATAGCCATGTCGGATAACAGTTTGCATAAGTGCAGAGATGGACCAACGGGTTACTGACTTTGCTCAATTTGCGACACTCTTTCTCTTGAATAATTAATCCAATGTTTATGAAATTGTAATCACTTGTTTGTCTGCAAGTGTACGTCACGTCTATCAATGTCCGTCCCATTCTCTCTTTTTTCCCTTCTTTGAGTTTATTACAGAGGCTAGCCATCCTCCTGACCTAACGCGGGGAGCTACGTGCCAACTATACGGAGGATGGTCCCTTTTGGGAGGTAACCAACTTCAAATGGCCACTGCATATAGTTTCCGTCGCAATGCCGTACACAGACGACAGCTGCTTTTCGCCATTCTATCGCGTCAGCACATCTTTCTAGCCTTAGTCCATACTGCAACCATTCACGTAACCTGTGGAGAGTTGCATGACCAGCTGTACACAATTTACAGCGCCCCAAAGCAACCGGTGAGCACTTTGTTGTGCCCTTGTTTTTCCGTCGACTTCGATAGATCACAGATAAATTTTTAGTGAGTCTCAGTGCAATACTGAATTACACTACTGGCCATTAAAATTGCAACACCAACAAGAAAAGCAGATGATAAATGGGTATTTATTGGACAAATATACTAGAACTGACATGTGATTACATTTTCACGCAATTTGGGTGCATAGATCCTGAGAAATCAGTACCCGGAACAACCACCTCTGGCCGGAATAACGGCCTTGATACGGCTGGGCATTGAGTCAAACACAGCTTGGATGGTGTGTACAGGTACAGCTGCCCATGCAGCTTCAACACGATACCACAGTTCATCAAGAGTAGTGACTGGCGTATTGTGGTGAGCCAGTTGCTTGGCCACCATTGACCAGACGTTTTCAATTGGTGAGACATCTGGAGAATGTGCTGGCCAGGGCAGCAGTCGAACATTTTCTGTATCCAGAAAGGCCCGTACAGCACCTGCAACATGCGGTCGTGCATTATCCCGCTGAAATGTAGGGTTTCGCAGGGATCGAATGAAGGGCAGGCCGCGGGTCGTAACACATCTGAAGTGTAACGTCCACTGTCCAAAGTGCCGTCAGTGCGAACAAGAGGTAACCGAGACGTGTAACCAATGGCACTCCATACCGTCACGCCGGGTGATACGTCAGTATGGCGATGACGAATACACGCTTCCAATGTGCGTTCACCGCGATGTCGCCAAACACGGATGCGACCATTATGATGCTGTAAACAGAACCTAGATTCACCCGAAAAAATGACGTTTTCCATTCGTGCACCCAGTTTCGTCGTTGAGTACACCATCGCAGGCGCTCCCGTCTGTGATGCAGCGTCAAGGGTAACCGCAGCCATGGTCTCCGAGCTGATAGTCCATGCTGCTGCAAACGTAGTCGAACTGTTCGTGCAGATGGTTGTTGTCTTGCAAACGTCCCCATCTGTTGACTCAGGGATCGAGACGTGGGTGCACGATCCGTTACAGCCATGCGGATAAGATGCCTGTCATCTCGACTGCAAGTGATACGAGGCCGTCGCGATCCAGCACGGCGTTCCGTATTACCCTCCTGAACCCACCGAGTCCATATTCTGCTAACAGTCATTGGATCTCGACCAACGCGAGCAGCAATGTCGCGATACGATAAACCGCAATCGCGATAGGCTACAATCCGACCTTTATCAAAGCCGGAAACGCGATGGTACGCATTTCTCCTCCTTACACGAGGCATCACAACAACGTTTCACTAGGCAACGCCGGTCAACTGCTGTTTGTGTATGAAAAATCGGTTGGAAACTTTGCTGATGTCAGCACGTTGTAGGTGTCGCCACCGGCGCCAACCTTGTGTGAATGCTCTGAAAAGCTAATCATTTGCATATGACATGATCTTCTTCCTGTCGTTTAAATTTCGCGTCTGTAGCACGTCATCTTCGTGGTGTAGCAATTTTAATGGCCTGTAGTGTACATAATAGGCAAGCCAAGTAACAGACAGGAAGCAAAATTTTATTGCGAAACCTATTTTTTTTTTTTATATTTCAAGTGGTTCCACCAAAAATAAGTTTCCTGATCTTCAGTTCCAGTTAGGTGTTTTCAGGCCACTGGACAACTGGAACAGGACTATAATTCCTTTGTCTGGTTATGAAAATGGCCTAAGTGCACGCAGCCAAGAAATGACGACAGTGTTTTGTCAGGGCAGCAGCGTTTTGTTCCACCAGGCGGTGGCAGGACGCAGTCGCTGCGGCCGCAGGCTTCTCAATAACACAACAAAAACGCTCACGTCACGACACACTGCACGTCGCAGAAGCTCCGAAACCAGCGAAAAAGTAAAATAAAATATATAAAAATAATTAAATATAATTAATTAATTAAGGTTTCTGTCACAGTCGCATGTAGGCTAATATTTTATTGGTGGTTAGTTTCTGACACTTCTGTTCATTCTCAAACCAATACCTACATTGGAAGATGCAACACTATTAACCAAAATGTTTAGTTGCATAAATGATTTTCAAACACTTGTAATTCATTTCTTCTCCCAAAGACATATTCAAAAATGTATCACAGTGTACCATTCACTGAAGCACAACGTATTAATTACATAACACAACACTGACGCTGATGCTCCCAGCGCTTAGTGCAGTTACTGGGGGTAATGGAACACATCCACGAGTTGACGTTGACAGAGGACAAATGTAAACATAAGTAGAATGCACGCTCGTCATTCCGTCAACCGTCGTCAGTTGAATAGTTGTGTGAGTAGAATGTACACCAACGAAGAGAAGGTAGAAATGCTACTCATCTACGGGGAACGTCAGTTAGCAGAACAGTAATTGCAATACTGTTTTCTTATATAGGGGTACATTATGTACGGTAGTTTAGTCTTTTTTAATAGTGTTGAGTAGAGTAGGCACACAGTAAAGACTGACCTTCCTACAAACTGAATCGTCATAACGTTCCTTTTATTGTTGTTGTTGAAGGTAGTCGAAATGCTACGCAGGCAGCGGAACTGTACAGAGAGCGATATCCCGACAAGAATCCACCTTCCCGACGGTTGTTTTCTCGTCTTGTTGCGACGCTTCAGGAAACGGGAAGTTTCAACCCACGACAACGCAATCGTAGTAGCATTCGCACAGACGAAGTTGCCGAAGTAACTGTTCTCGCTTCCGTTGCTATGAATCCATATGTAAGCACACGACAGCTAGAACACGAGATTGGCATTCCTAAAAGCAGTGTACATCGTATTCTTACACGTCACAGGTTCCATTCTTACCATGTACACCTACATCATGAATTGCATTGAAATGATTTCCAGAATCGTGTACAGACCTGTCAGTGGGCACACCAGCAAATCCTCGCCAACCCAATGTTCTATTTACCTATGAATGTTCCTTCTCAAACAAAGGACAAGTAAATACAAGAAACATGCATTATTGGTCCAGCGACAACCCACGATGGCATAGACAGGTGGAACATCAGTGTCAATGGAGAAATCACGTCTGGTGTGGGATGCTTGGTACTACAATTATTGGCCCTTGTATCATCAATGGAAGTCTATACGGCACAGTGTATGCCAACTTCCTCAGATGAATTCTTCCTCTTCTGGATGAAGTGCCGCTAAGAACCAGAATGCTTATGTGGTATCAACACGATGGATGTCTAGCACGTAATGCATTGCGTGCACGTCGTGTTCTGAACTCATGGTATCCTGCCAGATGGACTGGTCGAGGAGGAACAGTTACTTGACCTGCTAGGTCTCCTGATTTCCAGCCGGCCGAAGTGGCCGAGCGGTTACAGGCGCTACAGTCTGGAACCGCACGACCGCTACGGTCGCAAGTTCGAATCCTGCCTCGGGCATGGATGTGTGTGATGTCCTTAGGTTAGGTTAGGTTTAAGTAGTTCTAAGTTCTAGGGGACTTATGACCACAGCAGTTGAGTCCCATAGTGCTCAGAGCCATTTGAACTAATCTCCTGATTTCCATCCTCTGGACTTTTTTCTTTGGGGATGCATTAGAGACGTTATCTATCGCGATATTCCAACAACTCCAGGGGGCATACATGAACGTATCGTGCTTGCTTGTAATTGCCGGCCGGTGTGGCCGTGCGGTTCTAAGCGCTTCAGTCTGGAACCGCGTGACCGCTACGGTCGCAGGTTCGAATCCTGCCTCGGGCATGGATGTGTGTGATGTCCTTAGGTTAGTTAGGTTTAAGTAGGTCTAAGTTCTAGGCGACTGATGGCCTCAGAAGTTAAGTCGCATAGTGCTCAGAGCCATTTGAACCATTTTTTTGCTTGTAATTCTCTTCAGCAGGAAACACTGGAAGCAGTAAATAATTCTTTCATTCAATGGGTGCACCAGTGTATCGGTGTCCGGGGTCACCACTTTGAGCGCCTTTGAATGTTCTACTCCTGGCCAATGGTACAGGAGAGTCAAAGTCAATTTTGTGTTATGTTTTTCTTTAGTTTTCATTTGTTTTCTGACAACTCCAACAAGTGAACGAGTTTGTGATGCCAGACTCAAAGTCAATGTTATGTTATGTAATTAATAACGTTGTGTTTCAGTGAATGGTACACTGTGATACATTTTTGAATAGGTCTTTAGCAGAGGCAATGAATTACCGAATAAAAAATACAGTGTGCCAAGTCATACTGCTGTTCATATCTCTGTAAAGAATAAAGCTAAAATGAAGGCAATCATGCTGATTGATGTCCCCCTGACGGCTAACGAACATTTGCTTGAAACCTTTTGTAATTTGCATCTGGACAAACAGTTATTTAGGGTGGTCAAGATAAATGGGGCACCCTGTATAAAAATGACCTAGCGAATAACTTTGGAACCTCCATGAGGATTTTTGCGGATTGTGTTGCATTTAAAGAAGTGTCAAGTACAGGAAACTGTAACGAGATGTAGGAAGTCATGCAGAGTCGACGCTTGGAGCAGAGATTGGTAGCTGACTCTCTCAATGCAAGCAAATGTTATTTATCGCGTATAAATAGGCGTAAAAATCCATTATTGTTTGATTACGTGAGTGCCAAACAATCAAGGAGACCTATGACAACGGTTAAACATCTGTGTGTGGAACGATAACGTTACAGTGATTGCAGGAATGGCCTATGTCAGACAGGTTCTTTGCTGGATCCTCATGGAGTGCAGTCTACCCACGAAAGGGCAGTAGCTTACAAAATCTTCGTTCGATCGATATTTTAATACTGCCACTCACTCTAGGATGCAGATAGAATTTATATACGAAATAAAAAAAACTCAAAGAAGAGCAGCGCGTTTCGTCACCAGTTCTTTTAGTAAGCGTGATAGCGTCACAGAGATACTAAGCCAAATCCAGTGGCAGGCACTACAAGAGAGTGCATCACACAGAGTGGTTGACGGGTCGACAGTTAAAATGACTAAAGCGTATGTTTATGGAAGATCAGCCCATATACACTCCTGGAAATGGAAAAAAGAACACATTGACACCGGTGTGTCAGACCCACCATACTTGCTCCGGACACTGCGAGAGGGCTGTACAAGCAATGATCACACGCACGGCACAGCGGACACACCAGGAACCGCGGTGTTGGCCGTTGAATGGCGCTAGCTGCGCAGCATTTGTGCACCGCCGCCGTCAGTGTCAGCCAGTTTGCCGTGGCATACGGAGCTCCATCGCTGTCTTTAACACTGGTAGCATGCCGCGACAGCGTGGACGTGAACCGTATGTGCAGTTGACGGACTTTGAGCGAGGGCGTATAGTGGGCATGCGGGAGGCCGGGTGGACGTACCGCCGAATTGCTCAACACGTGGGGCGTGAGGTCTCCACAGTACATCGATGTTGTCGCCAGTGGTCGGCGGAAGATGCACGTGCCCGTCGACCTGGGACCGGACCGCAGCGACGCACGGATGCACGCCAAGACCGTAGGATCCTACGCAGTGCCGTAGGGGACCGCACCGCCACTTCCCAGCAAATCAGGGACACTGTTGCTCCTGCGGTATCGGCGTGGACCATTCGCAACCGTCTCCATGAAGCTGGGCTACGGTCCCGTACACCGTTAGGCTGTCTTCCGCTCACGCCCCAACATCGTGCAGCCCGCCTCCAGTGGTGTCGCGACAGGCGTGAATGGAGGGACGAATGGAGACGTGTCGTCTTCAGCGATGAGAGTCGCTTCTGCCTTGGTGCCAATGATGGTCGTATGCGTGTTTGGCGCCGTGCAGGTGAGCGCCACAATCAGGACTGCATACGACCGAGGCACACAGGGCCAACACCCGGCATCATGGTGTGGGGAGCGATCTCCTACACTGGCCGTACACCACTGGTGATCGTCGAGGGGACACTGAATAGTGCACGGTACATCCAAACCGTCATCGAACCCATCGTTCTACCATTCCTAGACCGGCAAGGGAACTTGCTGTTCCAACAGGACAATGCACGTCCGCATGTATCCCGTGCCACCCAACGTGCTCTAGAAGGTGTAAGTCAACTACCCTGGCCAGCAAGATCTCCGGATCTGTCCCCCATTGAGCATGTTTGGGACTGGATGAAGCGTCGTCTCACGCGGTCTGCACGTCCAGCACGAACGCTGGTCCAACTGAGGCGCCAGGTGGAAATGGCATGGCAAGCCGTTCCACAGGACTACATCCAGCATCTCTACGATCGTCTCCATGGGAGAATAGCAGCCTGCATTGCTGCGAAAGGTGGATATACACTGTACTAGTGCCGACATTGTGCATGCTCTGTTGCCTGTGTCTATGTGCCTGTGGTTCTGTCAGTGTGATCATGTGATGTATCTGACCCCAGGAATGTGTCAATAAAGTTTCCCCTTCCTGGGACAATGAATTCACGGTGTTCTTATTTCAATTTCCAGGAGTGTATTTCTCCCTCTATACATTCGTCGCGAAAAGGCCTTGAAGCTAACATTGGAGGGATTCGAGTGCACCAATAATCTTTTTTTCCCAAGCACCATTTACGAATGGACACACACACACACACACACACACACACACACACAGTTTTCATCTCTCAGCAGCTATTGCAAAACGAAGACAGTGAGTTTCCTCAGATCGGCAGATCCACACGAACTCAGCTTTGGCTGTGCAGGGCTTGTAGCACGAACACAATCTCTGTGGAAAACCACTTCCCGACCTCGCCAGTACTGCTTCGTCTCAATAGTTGCTCTAGCACAAAAACAAGTGCCACAGATTGCTCGAAGGCTGACTTCGCAAGTTATTTTCTACATACTTTTTCTCCTCTCTTTCAATACGACAGCTGTGTTCTCTTTTTTAAAGGCGTTTCTTGTTTCTAAGATTGCGTGACTGACTCTTTGGGAACCTAATAAATGTAAAAGGACGAAGACCAAACAGCAAAACGAAGCCAGGGTGACGACAATGTAATTATAACGAAACTACAACGCTCAAGTTTATGACGCATTTAAAAAAAAAGTAATAAAATGAAGTGGAAGCTGGCAATAAGATACATAAAAACCACAGAACAGACGACAGAAATGGAACTCAAAGACTAACTTTTGCAGATCATTTTCTACCAATATTTCGAGACAAATTTTAGTCAGAGCTTCTATGCCAATCACTTGTTTCAAATCGACTTGGTGGGATACGCAGAACTGACCGTATAGTGGAGAACATGTAAATCAGGTCTTATTTGGGTGTAAACAAAAGTAGTCAACGGAAAATAACAAATTCGTAAATATGCTCATGAATTCGGACTGTGAACTAACGATTTGCCTGAGGGAAGTGTTTATACCCGGAAACGTAAAAGTGTACAGTCTCTCTAAAAAAAACTGTGTCTGTTCTTTTTCGTGTAAAATGGGTTTTAGGCAAACAAATACGGGAAAATCGAACGATTAATTTTACATTGCTGGAAACTCAAGGAAAATGGAGCAACGAACGCAACTGAAGAGTTCCAGTAGTTAACTTCGAACAAAACTAGTGTTGTTGAATAGAGTTCTGATGCCTGAATTATTTTTTTTGTGAAATTTTTTTTTATTATATCATGAAAGTCTTCCTCGAGCTGACTATCTGAACGACGTGTAGAAAAAGGATTTTTTTGTTTACCTTTAAGAAATTTGTTTTTTAATAATCTCGAGTGAGGGATAAACTATCTTTGACATCCACACGTTACTAAACTTCATAAAGCTGAGTACAGATGAACGTATTTTCCTGTTGCCCTGCGGCCACCCCAGTCGGAGGTTCGCGTCCTCCCTCGAGCATGTGTGTGTGTGTGTGTGTGTGTGTGTGTGTGTGTGTGTGTGTGTGTGTGTGTGTCGTCCTTAGCATAAGTTAGTTTAAGTTAGATTAAGTAATGTGTAAGCTTAGGGACCTATGACCTCAGCAGTATGGTCCCATAAGGCCTTACCACAAATTTCCATTTTTCCTCTTGCTCTTTACTGTAATAGTCCGTACTTGTGCAGAAGGCGTGGTGGAGGGGGGACAATGGTGGTGGTGGTGGTGGGGTTTGCACAGCGGACGGCCACCGCATGGAACGGGAGGTGCAGTTCATCTGAGGGTGCCTCACAAGCAGAACTTGGAAACTACAGCTAGCTAGGCTACATACGATAATATTGACAGATTCTGCCAGTAAAAAAATAAGTCAACCGTTTATTAATAAAAACACAATTGGTTACATGATTACTCTGAAATGGCAACAAAAGGAGCGGTTTATCTAGTCTGACTTTTCAACCATTTTCTCTTTCTCTTGTTGTCATGTTGAAATGTGTCCAAAACCGAATGGTGTTTACATAATTTCACCTCACTGACACGCTAATGCACTCATAATTCCGACAGAATCCTGAAACAATCTCTTATTAAACTTACAACTGAGGATATGTAAGCAATGGCTTATGATAAGCTAATGATTGGTATAAATACAACCGCGTAATTTTTTCATTTCATCAATTATCGGTGGCCAGTTACTCATATATTGTGGATCAAGTTTTGCATATTACTTATGTGATGAAACTCTCTCCATTTTGCAAATTATAATTTGCCAAAAAGCAAATTATAATCTGCCAAAACTCGTTTCGATAACTCTAACCTTTATGAGATATGATGGAGATTATGAATATTTCAGTTTCATTCTATTGTTTGCCGGTTCGAGAGGCAGTGAGCGCCGTAAATATAATCCGTTTTCTCGAGATTTGAGATACATATCCTCTTAAATTTAAAGAAGAATTCAACATGTTTGCTACATTTTGTAGGCTGCCTTGTATGACCGAAAATGCACCTAATGCAACCCCTAGTTTTCATTGCAAACTATTCCATTTCCTGCGGTAGATTACGTAATTCGAATATTACAATAACTGTGAACATTAACGCAATGATAGGCAGTTCAACACGAATACGACGCTGGGGGCTACAAGATGCTAGATGACCAAAAAAATTTTTCACCGAATACTTTCTTTACAATCGTTTGAGAAAGATCGCAGAGCAGCTGGCGTGCACACGCCTCTGTCCCCACAGTGTAGCGGGTCGACATTGGCTGCGCCGAAACGCAGAGAACTTCTGGTTTACAACGGACGAAGCACACGGCTCAGTAGGCGACAGCAAAATGGGTAAATGGGTGGCTCTCTCTTAGAACACATACACACACACACACACACACACACACACACACACACACACACAGAGAGAGAGAGAGAGAGAGAGAGAGAGAGAGATGATAAACCTGAAGTCAAGAGTAAGAAGTGTTACATGTATTATAAAAATTTATCCACGTATTCACTAATAAAATTTATTTCATTGTATTGCATAATTGAAACGGATGGAAAATTTACGTCTGTTTATTGCTCCTTCAATAGTCTATACAGGGTGTAAAATGTAATACCTCGATACGTAATTGAGATATTTATTGACTCAAAATAATTTCCGTATGGCTTGCGGCAGTTGGTACCGCGTGCGCATGCGCGGCGTAACTGCTTTGTTCACATAAACACGCGGAATTGTGGACTGCACACCAGAGAGCGTTGTGTATGCTTTATCCTGTGGAGCTAAAGTCTGTTACAAGAGTACTGCATTGTTTGTGGCGCATAAGCTGCAACCAACTGATGTTCCCACATATACAACAATCAAGAAATGGAACAAGCGTCTCCGGGAAACTGAGGGTTTGCCTTCGATGTTGAGCCACCCCCGCCAAGCATGCAATTCCAGAGGCTATGGCCCCCTAGAAGATCAGACATAACGACATTCGTTTTTGCTTTTTGTTGGTTGATCAAGAATCAAGTTTACTAGACACCAGTTCGTGACTACCATTCGTGCCCGGTCGCATTCGTGCAGCTTTCGCAAATGTTACATCTTCAATGCCGCAAAACACTTTGAGAGAAGTGGAATGCAAATAAGACGTCTGTCGCGCCACTAATGGTGTGTATATCGAGGTGTATTGTGTGTGTAACAAAACGTTTTGAGTTATTGTACTAGTAGAAACGTGCCACAAATAAATACCCGAGTTATTTCTCATTTACATCCTATATTGTTATACGTATAATCCGAAAACCCTGAATTTCTCGCCAGTACACATTTAAAAGTAATAGTTCATCTTCAAGGCATAAGTCGAGTATCAAAGGACTTTCACTGTGACGTCACGGAGCAAAAACCGAGGCCCACGAGAAAGACAGGCCGCGGCGCGTACGTCACGAAGGTAGTCCTGAATTCGCTCGCTCGCTCAGCTCAGCAGACAAAATGCGTTTCTAAACCTGTTAACTCGCAGCTGGGCGTGTAAGTACTAACGAGAATTGCATCTTCCACGGGAATCTGCTATTATGAAGTCTTACTGATTAACAGTACTACAGCAAAATTTAAGATCAATACTCGATATAAATTATACAACGACTTGTTTAGTCTCTTCTGCTTAGCAGTACCGGTACTCATTACGTGCTGGAAGTGGTGCCTTATGCAACTGATTATCATTTTAGCATGATTTTATTTTATTGTACACCAGTACAGGCGCAACAAATTATAAGTAGGCCCATGGACTTCCCATCATTATAGGACTAATAACAGTAAGGTTCCATAATAGCGGATTCCAGAAGAAGATTCAGTTTTCGTTTGTACGGACACGCTTAGTTACGAGTTAACAAGTGTAGAAACGTAGTTTGTCTGCTGATTTGAGCGAGCGAGCGAGCGCAGGACTACCTTCGTGACGTACGCGCCGCGGCCTGTCTTTCTCGTAGGCCTCGGCAAAAACTCTATTCGTGAATTTTGCTGTCTCGTGTTATTTACAGTCGTACATGTACATATAAAGTTTCCTCAAAAGGAAGAGAGAGAGAGAGAGAGAGCTTTTTACAGTCTCTGAAACTCTTCTGAAAACTAACTTCGGAATAGCTTTTAGTTTCCTCCGCGATGCTTCCATGACCTCATTTACGAATATGTCTGCAAAACGACGGCCCTATGAGGTTTTATTGGTTTTTGGGAACAAAAGTCATATATGGCCATGTCTAGCGAATATGGAAGACGGAATATCATTACAGTATAGTTTATAGCTAAAAAGGCAACAAAATGTGAGCAGGTGCGTTATAGTGGGGCAAAACAATTAAATGTTTCGCGAGAAACCCGGCCGGTTTTTCTTTTCAGACTGCTTGACGCAAATGGCGTTTAAGCTTTAATTAGTGTGCCACACTCATAGTTCGACCTCTTAACAGGAGCACGTGCTACAATATGCCGTTAAAATGTAACACATCTGGCCGCCCAAGTCGAGCTTTTTTCGGTCCTGAGATACAGAATGGTTACTATGCCATACTATACTCATCGTACGACCATATAACAGGTACACGTGTTGCAATAAGTCGTTAAAATCCAACAAATCTGACCACCCATGACTAGCTTTTTTCGGTCATGAGATCCAGACTGACTTCATTTAGCGACTCTTTGGCAACTTGGACTCGCTGTAGTTTTTGTTCGAAATTCCATGATTTCGGAACAAATTTTGCTGTCAAATGTTTCATATCTAAAAACCATCAGGCAGCGTACAGTTGTTTCCGCAGTGTTTGACAAGTTCTTCAGAACATTCTGTTACAGGGAGAAACCCGACTCTTGCAGCCAACGCGGAGAGGTGACCACGGAGAAACTCGAAACCGCAAGAGAACGGGTTGCCGGTCGTAAACAGCGGCGTTGCAGCCAATGACTCGTGACCGGGGCCACACCGCCTGATGGCCGATTGCAAACAAAGGAAGGAGCGCGTTGTTTCTGTCGTTGCATCCACGTCGTGTACAACAACTGAAATTACTGATGGATTGCATTCCGCCTGCTCGGAGAGCGCTACACTGGAAGACAAGGGAGGGGAGCGAAATCAGACTCGGACAAGCACTGCGAGTTCGAGACCGGTACAACACTGGATTCTGATTAAAACAAAGATTTAAAATTTATGTGGAGCTGAGACATAGCTCGTGATTTAGGTTCGGTTTTATTACCGCTCTTCTTATTTCGTCTTCACGTTTATAGTGTGATTATCATGGATAAGTTACGTTCAGGGTTGGTGATTCAACTTACGTGATCCTAGGCACAACCGCAGATACTGACATTAATATTCTACAAATATTAAGCAACAATGTTCTTTTAATAATAACAGAAGCGCCCTGGTTCGTCCTAACAATCATTCAGCAGGTTACAAACAGTACACTCATCTCATCGATTATTCAGAAATTCACTCAACTTTTCTATCACACTTTTGGAATTTTGTCATTCGACTATTCGACTTCATTTCATCTCACGGCTCTGAAATTCTTCTTGTCAGTTGTAAAAAACTAAAAACAATTTCACTTGCCAGTTTAGAATGTAACAATACGACATAAAAGTTGACTTATCAGTAATTCTTCGTCTGAAACAGAATAGTTCAAAAAGAAGTGAGCAAACGCCAAGTCCACCGATCCTTCAGTTTACACGGGCATGAATTCGTGCCACAGTAACGGCAGTGGGTGGCTTTTAAATCATATTCCACGTCCGCTAAGGTAAACACAGTTTTGATTCCCTGTATACGCCTCGGAAACACAATGTACGGAGATTTAGCCCTCACTTCCAAATTTTAATTGTTTTTAGTAATTTCCAACTGACAAGAGGAATTTCAGAGCCGTGAAATGAAATGAAGTTGGATAGTCGAGCGGTGAATTTCCGAAAGCGTCTTAGAAAAGATGAGTGAGTCTCTGAAAAATGGATGAGATGATAGCACTGTTTATAACCTGATCAATGATGGTTAAGACGAACCGGGACGCGTCTGTTATTGTTAAAAGAGCATTGTAAATACGGAATGATTTACTGACTATTATTTATAGAGTCGAGAGCACCAATCAAAGCCAAGAAGGAGACTCTTTTAATCACGTTTTGTCGCCGCCTCATTATCTTTCGCCACGAAAACTGTTAGAAGATTCTGACAAAAGAGTATCTTACGTGACTGTCTCATCAAAAGTATCCGAACACCTATTAGTGGTAATTAATATTAAGTATGTCCACCCTTCACTTTTATGACTGCTTAAATTTTGCTGGGGACAGTTTCAGAGGAGTGTCAATTAGGGCTGTTGATAAAATATCGATACTTAGATATTTTTTCCAAATGTATTGATATATAACAGCGATGTATTTTTCCCCGAGATATCGATGTATCAATATAGTGCCAATATTTTTATTTAATATTTTTTCGGTAAATATATGAAAGTGTTCTTTTGAAATTTTAGTAGAACATAATTTTACTTTCACGGCGTGAAGGAGTCGTGCTAATTTTTGAGCTCCCATCACGTTCAGTTTTTCTCTTTGACTGTAATCCAAGCAAAGGTGGCACGAAGAAGAACTCCGAACTACTTTTGACGCAACAAGTGCGGGTATGTCTTCACATCGGCATTCTTCAAAAACAGTTTCTCAGAAAGATGACTATAATATAAATGGCAAGATTGGTTTTTGCGGTGCGAGGAGACGTGTCAGGGAGTATGTTGACGCAGTCCGCGCTCGACGCTGCCAACAGAAGCTGCAGATTTCAACTTAAGCACCCAATTTTGACAATACAACTGCAAGATCGCTGGCATTTGCAGAAATGAAAAAACAGGAAAGCTGGTATGAAGTGTTCCAGGGAAATCCGATATGTGACGAAACCGAAAGACGGACCCATGGGGCACTTTTTATTCTGCCACTTACATGAGTTACCATTGTTAGCAAACTGGTTATCGCCAAGCGCAACCGAACATGGTTTTCCTTTCAGTTGTTGCTCGTAAGGGGGATAAGCAAGCAGCTAGGTTGTTGATGTACAGAATATCCAATAATAAATCAATACTTAAACATACAGATCTAAAACCAGCAGTATATTTACAATGTGCAGTCGATTATTTTATACGCTGATATGTCGATATTTTTTTCGCTTGTCTATCGATATACCGATACCCTGTTTCCGGTATATCGAGAGCCGATAATGGGGTTTTCTTAAACATCGATATATTGGAATACCGACATTGTTTTGAATACATCCTAGTGTCAGTCCCTGAGTAGTAATGGCGGCCCATTCTTCCTTAAATGCGGGAACTAGAGAAGGTTGAACGCTGGAGTCTCGAGCAAAGTCGACGCTTTAACTCATCCCAAAGATGCTCCTTGGGTTCAGGTCGGGATTCTGGGCAGGCCAGTCCATTTCAGGAACGTTACTGTCCACAAAACATTGCGTAAAAGATGCTGCTTCATGATAGGGTACATTATCATTATCATGAAAAACAGTCATTGTCTCTGAATTGTTGCTCTGCTGTAAGCTGCAACTGTACACAATACTGTCATGTGTGCTCATATCTTTACGCATTTAGCGCTTTCGTAAGCGCAATAGGGGGAACACACTCCAACCTTGAGAAACAGCCTCTTCCGTACTCCAGTGTTGGCACCAAACATGATGGCACGTAACGTTCTCCTGACGCGCGCCAAACCCAAATCCTTCCATAGGATTTCCACAGGGTGAGCAACATTAATCACTTCAAATCCTTGTTTCCAATCATACACAGTCCCGTGGCGTCACTCTTTACACCGCCTCACGCGTACCTTAGCACTGACTACAGAAATGAGCGGCTCGATCACTGTACCCCCCAGACTTTTTAATTTCCTACGCACAGTCATTGTGCTATCTGGAATACTGGTGGCACTTTGGAACTCACGAGAGATTCATTCCGCACATTTTGTGCTATTTTTGTTTTTACAACCACCTGTAGTCCGGAGCCGCGGGACTGCTACGGTCGCTGGTTCGAATCCTGCCTCGGGCATGGGTGTGTGTGATGTCCTTAAGTGAGTTAGGTTTAAGTAGTTCTAAGTTCTAGGGGACTTATGACCTAAGATGTTGAGTCCCATAGTGCTCACAGCCATTTGAACCATTTTTTACAACCACCGTCTCGCATTGCTCGATGGTTTCTGTCAGTCAGCACAGGACGTCACAATGCCCCCGGTTTAGCCGTGGTTGTTGCTTCACGTTTCCGTTTCACAATCCAATTACGAACACTACACAGGGGTTGAAATGTCCCTGATGGATTTGTTACTCAGGTGACAGGGATGACTGGCGCACGTTCCGTATCAGTGAGCTCTCCTGACCGACAAATTCTGCTGTTACTGCCTCTTTTCAAATCCTTAATAGCATCGAATGAAATGTGTGCTACAGCGAATCTGGTAAAGCGTTTGGCAGAAAAATAGTACCGCACTGGTACGAAGTGGTATCTAAAATTTTCGGGACTGGTGCTCCCATCTGTAAAGTAGGAGTAGTAGATCTTTGCACCACTAGGTGACGAGAGCTGCATATCTGATGAGTCAGTGTGCGGAGCGGCATTCAGTTGGGAGGGTGTGTTGCGTGTCCACAGTGATTTCCGTAATACTCTGTGTTTGGTGTGTGGCGATTTTACGTCTCCGCGAACAGAGCAGCGCGAATGTATCAAAAAATGGTTCAAATGGCTCTGAGCACTATGCGACTTAACTTCTGAGGTCATCAGTCGCCTATAACTTAGAACTAATTAAACCTAACTAACCTAAGGGCATCACACACATCCAAGCCCGAGGCAGGATTCGAACCTGCGACCGTAGCGGTAGCTCGGTTCCAGACTGTAGCGCCTAGAACCGCACGGCCACTCCGGCCGGCTGCGTATGTATCAAATTCTGTGCGAATCACGGGAAAAGTGCTACGGAGACCCTTGCAATGATTCAACAAGTGTTTGGGGGAAAGAGCTTGAGCTGTACACGTGTGTTTTAGTGGCATGCTCGGTTCAGGGCCGGCCGTACAGACGTCGATGATGATGCTCATATTGGAAGGCCTGTTAGCCGTATAACGCCAGATATTGTTGCCAAACTTAAACAATTGGTTCGTGCAGATCTACGTCGAACCATTCAAGACATTGCGGATAAACTGGGTATTCGTTACGGAACATGTGGTGTCACCGCCAGACACCACACTTGGTAGGTGGTAGCCTTTAAATCGGCCGCGGTCCGTTAGTATACGTCGGACCCGCGTGTCGCCACTGTCAGTGATTGCAGACCGAGCGCCGCCACACGGCAGGTCTAGAGCGTCTTCCTAGCACTCGCCCAGTTGTACAGCCGACTTTGCTAGCGATGGTTCACTGACAAATTACGCTCTCATTTGCCGAGACGATAGTTAGAATAGCCTTCAGCTACGTCATTTGCTACGACCTAGCAAGGCGCCATTATCATTTGCTATTTATCTTGTGATGCATGTACCGTCTGACCGATGTTCACCAATTATGGATTAAAGTTAAGTATTCCAGAAGATCCGTACTTTTTTACTAGACTCAACTCCTTTAATGTTCCAGACCTCACGCAGGCCTGCGTGAGCTTAACGCGTGCCTTTCGGCTACCAATCATAGTGGCTTGGCTGTCTTGCCAAGTCACAACAGAACATGTCACCGAATGTTGACTGATGAATTGGGCATGCGTCGTGTCACCACAAAATTTGTGCCAAGGATCTTGACTGCCGATCAGAAGGCACAGCGTGTTGAAGTGTGCACGGAACTTAGTCAGACCTCATCTGATGATGCAATCTTCTTGTCATGGGTTATCACCAGCGGCGAGAGCTGCATTTACGGTTATGACACAGAGACAAAGCAACAGTCATCCCAGTGGAAGAGCCCGCACTCTCCAAGACCCAAAAAAGCGAGACAGGTGAAGAGCAAAGTGAAGAGCTTGATCATCGTTTTCTTTGATACCGAGGGAATTGTGCACAAAGAATTCGTCCCACCCAACCAAACAGTGAATTCCACATACTACTGTGACGTTTTGCGACGGCCCCGTGAAAACGTGCGGCGACGACAGTCCGAAGTGTGGCGTCAAAGTGACGGTTGCACCCCACCCATCATACTCGCCCAAATTTGACACCTTCCGACTCTGCGCTATTTCCAAAACTGAAACTCAAGCTGAAAGGCCGTCGGTTCGACACTCTAGAGAGGATTCAAGAAGCATCGCTGGCGGTGATAAACACCCTCAAAGAACAGGACTTCCAGAAAACGTTTGACCAGTGGCAGAAGCGCTGGGGCCGGTGTGTCACTTCGAGGGTGATGGTGACCGTTAGTCCAAAGGTACGGTTTTCAGCAGATGGCAGCATCAGTCCCGAGAATTTTGGATAGCATCTCGTATAATTTACATTCCAGTGATGAGGAATCTACAGTTGTACGTTTTAATTCAGGCACGGAACGCTGTCCAGATAGTTCTTGTCGTATTTACATATTATGAAGGCCAAAAATTGGATAGAATAGTCCACACCTTAAATAACTGTGACGGTCTCTGCCATTAACAAACATACGCAGTAAACTACTCTACACAAATTTTTCACAGCAACGTTTCGATGGAGCTGTTTGAGTACTGACGAGAATACTTCCTGCAACACACTGCAAAAGAGGCCGGCAAATCATCAGCTGACACGACGTTTAGGATGGGCAGAATGCGACAATATGCACATTAATGGATTACAGAGCTGGAAGGCAGTACAGGTATCCGAAATCGCATAAGAAAGAGGCGTTGTCGTACCTCCGTAAGCATTTCCAGCTCGACTTCATCGAGGTGAATATCGTGGCGTCAAACAGAAAGACTTTCACCAGGCGGCTGAATAACCCACTGGGTCTCCAGGGCAATAATGCCATTAAGATCATTTCATGCAACCTCAACGTATAATGACTGTTAACGTAATTCACGTGTAGGTTGGTCGGTTAGTTGATTTGGGGGAGGCGACCAAACAGCGAGGTCATCGGTCTCATCTGATTAGGGGATGATGGGAAAGGATGTTACCCATGCTCTTTCAAAGAAATCATCCCGGTATTTGCCTGAAGCGATTTAGAGAAATCCCGAAAAACCTAAATCCTGATGGGCGGACGCGGGCTTGATGATGATGATGATGATGATTTATGGTGGAGGGCGCTAAACAGCTAGGTCATCAGCGCCCTTGCATTAATGTTGTACCGAAGAAGATTTTCATACTCTTTCGAAGGAGATCAGTAAACTGGAAAACTACGTTTGATCCTACCACAGGAGACGTAAAGCAACACCAGGAATGTGAGGTTAAGAAAAACCCGTAATAAAATCCCAGCGAGACACAGCGGGATAACTAAACCAAATTATGGAGAAAATACCTGTAAAGATGCTGTTAAGAAGCGGGCAAATAATCGTTGCTGGTTGACGACTTAGAAATACGTGACCCTGCCACTCTGTGACACACAAAGATTGCACACCAGGTATTTTTGGAAGAATTCCGGACACCGCACAAAATTTTAAGACACGAACAACACTCGCCTCATTATCAGTTAAAATAGAGGGAAGATCCCGTGGCAGATCCAGTTCAACCCTCAGATCGTCATATGGAACACACTCCGTTCAAAGATGTCGTACTGACAGCTGTGTCCCGCATCTCAGACATACTGGGGGTTCCTCCCGACGTAAGAGGAAGCCATGTGTCAGTAGGGAATGTCTCACTGTAAGCCAAGTAAGGGCTACTTCTTCACACCTTCGCGGGCGGAAGGAGGTGACCCAGGGTCGCACTGGAGTTTTGATGGAACGCAGTTTATTGCTCCTCACTTCCAGCCACTGGGACTCCCACCAACATATGGCCTTCCTGGCCACAAATGAAGTGACAGCCCGCAGAGGGACTGAACGGCGGACAGGGGCAGGAAGTGAGCAAGCCTCCTTAGCAGCAGCAGAGTTCGTTTCCGTGGATACCTATGTGCCCTGGAACCAGCAAAAAAGGATTTCCTTGCTTTGCCTGTGCAAGAGAAGGCGTGCATCCTGCACGCGGGTTTGAACCACCGTCCTCCCGAATGCGAGTGCAGTGTGCTAACCACTTCGCCACCTTGCTCGGTCACGTGCATATTGCGAAGGCACACTGCAATAATAAAAATGTGAACCAAAGAAATCAAACGGCGTAGTAATTACACAGAATAACAATGAGGTTCAAATGGCTCTGAGCACTATGGGACTCAACTGCTGTGGTCATAAGTCCCCTAGAACTTAGAACTACTTAAACCTAACTAACCTAAGGACATCACACACATCCATGCCCGAGGCAGGATTCGAACCTGCGACCGTAGCGGTCGTGCGGTTCCAGACTGTAGCGCCTTTAACCGCTCGGCCACTCCGGCCGGCTAACAATGAGGTAACTTTAGTAATACCTCATTTAGGCGAGCCAGGTAGCGCAGTGGTGTTTGGCAGGAGCGAGTTTCAAATTCCGGACCGGAATTCCCGATTTAGGATTTTGGTAGTTTCCTTAAATCGCTCAAGCCAAAATTCGGGGAATGGTTGCTTACAAAAGAACACACCCGATCACCTTCCTCTATTCTCAGTTGATCAGAACTTTAGCCCAGTCTCTGTCGACCTCGTCGACGATAGATGTTAAACCATAGCCTTCTTTCTTCCCTTCCTGATTTCACTTCGACCAACACTCGAGGCCGCGCCGTGCAGACGACAGCGCCATAAAGGAGCTTTCAGCCGCACCACCTGGAGGTCGTTAAGTGAAAAACTGGGAAACAAAGCTATTGTCCATCATGTTACGGGTTAATTTCAACCACGAGCCTGTAATTATATTTGTGCCATTAACAGCAGCGAGGTTTCAACATTGGAAACGTTAATAGCGTTTTGTGGTATAATTATCGAGACACACGACGGGCATCATAGCAATGGAATTTTTAACTGTTCGTCCAATGCCGAAAGCGGTCGTGCAGAACCCGGCGGGCCACACTTGCAGCAGCTCCGTACTTTGAAGGCCTGGCCAGACAGAATGCGGCCTGGCCGTCCGGCCTGTGGCCTTGAAACGCAGCGGGCAGGCCGCACCGTTGAATCGCTCGTCGCTGTATGGCGGCGGCCACACAGAGTGCGGCTCTGACGCACCGGCAGCCGGCCTGCCGCACCGGCCGCCGCCGGGTTGTCACAGATGACAGATTCGCCGCAAGCCGGAGCGGCTGCTTGCCTCTGTTGGCGCACTCAACCGCTCTGCTGTCACACTGGAAGCAGCGGTGTGAGGCGGTTTTTGTCTTGCAGCTCGTAGTGCATGCATCATGGACACAGAAAGACTTACAGAGGAAGTGAGAGAATACAACTTTTTGTACGATACACGCGATCCTGATTTGGAGGTAGAATACTTTTGCCCCCGATATACTCTTGATAGAAAGCTGAATTCTCAGAAATAGTGTTGTCACTGTGACGGCCATAATTTCCAATATCAACTACTGTAAACTCGTAGTATGGATCAACGATCGCCAGGAGAACCAGCGAAAAGAATTGTTTGTAACAGAAGAACTGGGATCCACTATCCTTCGGGCATTTTAACCTGATATGCTTTCCGTCTATGCTTCCAAGGCAGTTCGGAAACCCCCAAAGTTCTAGAAATCCTTCTTCAGATTTCTTCCACATCTCTGTTGTAGGAGTAGGTAAATACTTGGGTTGTAAAACAGTCCATATTGCCTGGCACACTTGTTTCACAATTTCTGACACTGTTGAACGTCCTAACCGAAAAGAAAAAGCTATGGTCTGGTGACTGTCGCCTGTAGTCAAGTATCTGGAAAGGATTTAAATAAATTATGCCGATAGAACGAATAGATGAGTTAACGATCAAAGATATGTTTGTTTAAATTCAATGACAATGTTGTGAATACAGTGAAGCAAAACAATCAATTAAGTAGAAAGTTCTCTCTAGCGGTACGTACGGAACTAGATGTTACTATCGTTTGCTGTATTCGTAAACACTGCAGATAAATGTATCACTCCACTCCTAACTACGTTGTGGGGTAGCACTTTCTTCCGCCGAATCTTTCATATCATACAGCAAAACTTAAATGGAATAATTCATATGACTTCTGTTTGAAGCAGAAAGAGGCAAAAAATGGTAAAACTTACCTCAAACAAATGGCTAGTCAGTGCCTTGTATCAACTGGCTTTCTCCAGTTCGTTGTGCACTTCTCGGTGCTACCTTTTTTATCAGGCGATGCAGTTCCTCGAAACATTCTCGCGACATACGAAAATATTTCAAGAACCTATCTTCGTCAGACTCTAGATCAATACACAGACGTCCAAGCTTTCTCTCTTGCTATTGATGTCGTGCACCCAACATCTCCTCTTCTTGATGCAATTTCGTATCGCTAGTGCGAGCTACTCATTTCTGCACCTCGCACAAAAATAACGTGTCCCGCGTGAAGCTTCCATATCGTCTAACGCCAATACAATCGCGCTACGCATGCAAGCTCAATAATGGGGTTCGGCCCTTTCCACAGTGTAACAACTGACGCATCAAGAGTCGCTGCGGCCGGCCGTTGCCTGTGTGGCGTTCCTGGCCGCAGAAGGGCCCGGCCTCCCGCTGTGCCGTCCGTCTCAGCGGCAGGCCGGATTCTGTCTGCCCTCTGCAGCCGCAATACTGGACGGCCTGCGGCAGCGGCTCAGCTCGCTCGCGCTTGGAAGCATATCGCTACGGTATGCCACGCAGATGGCGCCTAGTCGCGGCTCCAACATCATCGCTGTTATTGTATGAGCTGGACCCTTATTTCTTGTCGCATTATTTGAAATGAGCCTTCGTACATTTGGAGAAATACGAGTTAAGTAAATCATCTGTTTGTGGTGTTAAACGGTTCATTAATCATTTCTGCTGCTGTCCAGCTTTCCTACGACGACAGTTGCTGCACCACTCCGTAGCCCACCTAAAAGTTATGTACGAAGTTGTACGCAACACATCTCAACATGGAAATTTGTGGTAAGATCTTATGGGACCAAACTGCTAAGGTCATCGGTCCCTAAGCACTACATAATCTAACTTAAACTAACTTACACTAAGGACAACACACACACTCCAATGCCTAAGGGAGAACTCGAAACTCTGACGGAGGGAGGCGCGCGAACCGTGACAAGATGCCTCAGACAACGCAGCCGTCTCAACATGTTCTGTCATATTAACATTCAATCAATAATTTGACCTTGGGGCTTCACACTTCATATTTCATTTTCACGTACCTGTATATTCTGACATACTCCAGCACTCTACACTATACTGTGATTAAGCTAAGAATCAATACTACTACTACCACTATTACTGCTGCTGCTGCTGCTAGCCTAATGCTGTTTGTTGCCTGAGTTTATCCCATGTCTCAACAGAGCCGGTATGTCAGTCTCGATTTGGCAATGTTAGTGGAAAAAGGTATCAAAAAATCAAATGGCTCTGAGCACTATGGGACTTAAACATCTGAGGTCATCAGTCCCCTAGACTTAGAACTACTTAAACCAAACTAACCTAAGGACATCACACACATCCATGCCCGAGGCAGGATTCGAACTTCCGACCGTAGCGGTCACGCGGTTCCAGACTGAAGCGCCTAGAACCGATCGGTCACACTGGCCGGCTGAAGAAGGTATCCGGATGCCCTATCTGTTGTCACCCCTTGAGCCCCTGGACAAACGTGTGTGTAACCCATCTGCCTTTATCTAGTGTTATTCCATGTGGAATTGTGAAAAAGTCTTCCACATAAAAGAATAAATTGTCTGTTGCAGGCTGTATTGTCTTTCATGAAATTGTGCTATTAACGTATTTCGGCTGCGAGCCAGTATCAAGCACCTCAAGTAAACCAACGTGGAAGAGCGTCACTTGACTGCATAGGTCGTCATATATAAATCAAGCATTCCATACCTCACATTAACGGAACCAAATTGACAGTGTAGTAACATTACTTATGTTTGCTATGTCATATTATACACATAGTGGTCATCACATTCTTTTATGTCACTTACATAAAACCGGAATTAGTACTCCATCGTAACAAACTCCAAGTGCTGCAAACTGACAACTAAAACAGCTGGTCAAATATGCACTTACTTTGAAACATTGGGAACCTATCAATAGCTATGTGCAATTACATTACATTTATTACTTTTACTGCCAGCCGTTGTGGCCGAGCGGTTCTAGGCGCTTCAGTCTGGAACCGCTCGACCGCTACGGTCGCAGGTTCGAAGCCTGCCTCGGGCATGGAAGTATGTGATGTCCTTAGGTTAGTTAGGTTTAAGTAGTTCTAAGTCTAGGGGGCTGATGACCTCAGATGTTAAGTTCCATAGTCCTCAGAGCCATTTGAACCATTTTTTATTACTTTTACTTCTGGCGTGCCAAACGTGGCTGAAGAACAGTGTGCTCGGTAATCGGTGACCAAAGCTCATTTAAGGGCATATACAGGGAATTGGCAAAATAATGCGAACAGTGGTAGTAATGGGAGAGTTGTGTTTGATGTTCAACAACGCAAGTAAGGCACGCTGGACTGTTCGTGTTTTCAGTACGGATTTGCGTTTACGAGTAGTGCACACTTCGTATTTGCATTCATAGGCCGAGATCGACGGGCAATAAAAAGACCTAACAGAGTTCCGAAGAGGGCAGATTGTGGGGGCCCGATTAGCTGGAGCAACAGTAACCAAGACAGCTAACTTATTGAATGTTTCAAGAGCAACTGTTTCACGAGTCATGACAACCTACACAAAACAAGGGAAAACCTCATCGTGTAAACGTAATAGTGAGCGCAAATCAAAACTAAATGAGAGATATCGTCTTACGTTAACACGAATTGCGTGAAAACAACACAAAACTACGGCGGCCAAAGTGACTGCAGATCCCATATCTATCGACACAGTCCGCCGAGAACTCCGTAAAGCGAATATTCTTGGACGAGCTGCTATACCGAAACCATTAGTGACGATAACCAACGCAAAGAAGCGTAAAACACGGTGCCAGGAGCATAAATCCTGGACGTCTGATCAGTGGAAACACGTCATGTGGTCCGACAAGTCAACGTTTTCGATATTTCCAACATCGGGCCGGGTTTACTTCTAGAGAACGCCAAAAGTAGCCTACAATCATGGTTGCTCGATTCCAACGGTTAAACATGAATGTGGAAGTGTGATGGTATCTGGCAGCCATATCATGGTATTCTGCTGGTCCCCTCATTACTCTCAAAGGCCATGTTACAGCCAACGATTATGTGAACATTTTATGTGATCAGGTGCACCTTGTCATTCAAATGTCGTTCCCCAACAATGATGCCATATTTCAGGACGATAATGCACCCATTCACACAGCCAGAACGGTACAATCGTGGTATGAGGAGCATGCAGCTGAACTGCAGCTTCTTCCCTGGTCAGTGCTGTCCCCGGACTTGGGACATATCGAACCCTTGTTGGCGGCATTGGAGCGCAGACTCCGGAGCAGATTTCCGCCTCCCTCGTTACTACAGGAGTTAGAAGAGGTTCTGATCGAAGAGTGGCATAAATTCGACTGGAGTCTTACAATCATTATATGCCAGTATTCCAAGAAGAATCACGGTTGCAATACGGGCAAATGGAGGTCAAATTCCTTATAATAAACCATTCCCAAGTAAGTTCAGGTGTTCACATTATTTTGCCTATCGGCAGTATATTCTGCTCTCCATACATTTGCATGTAACCTCAAGTCAGTGATGACCACATTACGATATTTTCGTTACATCTGGCACGCCAATAATAATATTTCATTATATTTCTACTTTCATAAATGGTTTTAATTTACTGTAAAGAGTATATATGCCCTTAAATGACCTTTGGTCACCGATTACCGAGTATACAGTACTTCGACTAAGTCTAGCACGCCAGCAGTAAATGTAATGCAATTGCACATAGCCATTGATGGGTTTACAATGTTTCAAGGTAAGTGCATCTTTGACAATAACAGTTGTTTTAGTTGTCAGGCTGCAGCACTTAAAGAGTTTGTTACCTCGGAGTGCAACTTCTGGTTTTTTATGTAACATAAAAGGATGTGATGAGCACAATATGCAACACATGGCATAGCAAACATAAGTAATGTTATTGCACTGTAAATATGGTTATTTAATGTTAGTTATGCAACACTTGATTTATATATGATGATCTATTAAGACGAGTGACGCTCTTCCACGTTGGTTTATTGCAGGCGCTTGGTAATGTCACGATTTTAATAAAGCACAATACAGACTACAACGGACAATGTATTCTTTTTATTAATCACTTAGATGCTGTGGAACACTACGGAAACAAAATCGTCTACAAAATGTTTGCGAATCGTGCAACTGAGGCGGGACGTGAGTACTAGACCAGCATTCACCTAGTGTGAAGTGGGAAACCGCCTAAAAACCACATCCAGGCTGGCCAGCACACCGACCCTCGTCGTTAGTACGCCAGGTGGGTACGATCTGTGGCACGCCTCTCTCAACCGTCTCCCCCAGAGGTAGGCGGCCTACTTCACTTAGCTCCCGGCCGAATTCACCAACTCCAGTTCGAAATGAGCGCATCTTAAAATATTTAATTACTGTCTTTTTTAGTTACTGAGCAGGAAAACTACACTCTCGAAGGGCGAAACAACATTAGGAGGTTATTTGACACTGATTTTTTGGATTTTTTTGGGAGGGAAGAATTAATTAGAATTTAATCAAATTTTGACACCTTTTCATTCATATTTCCAACAGTTTTTGGGAATTTTTTTTTGAATAATTTCAGCCAAAAATAACAAAGTTGCGGTGTGATGTCCGCTGAAGGTTGTGAGTATAGTTTTCCAATTGCGTGCAGCGTAGCCACTCCGATTTTCATCTGAAATCCAAAAGGTTATGATTTTACATTAATAACTTATTTTCTAAGAATATGAACCTCAATACAGGTGAAAGCAATGAAAATTTTAAAAAATTGCAGGCGTTGGAACGATTTAATTCGATTTTCACGATTTTTTCGCTAATTATGCAAAGAAAAATACCCTTAAAATCATGATATCATCTCAGAAGTTGATTGATATAATTTGTAATTTTACAAAGAATCATACTATCAATTTACATAATGATCGGTTCTATACTTTTTGAGTTAGACTGCACGCAAATGTGAAAAAACTCATTTCGAGATTAACGCGTTTGAAAAATAAATTCTCGGAAACTAGAAATTCAAGTAAGTTAACAATAATGTAAAATGCTTACCGATTAATCTGCGATTCCAGCACCATATAGTAATCTTCATCCTTCCTCATACGTGTTTTTTTTCCGCTGGCAGCAGTGCTTTCCGATCTTCCTTCGATTATAATGAACTACGTCGATTCTGCCGGCTCACGCGCTGGTTATCCATGACGCTTTGCGTGCCTACTACAATCCCTGCCTCGTTCATGACCATCAGAAGTGATGAATTTCCTTCACCATCAGAAGTGATGAATTTCCTTCACTGAAGAAGGCCGCTGCTAAATACGATGCCAATTCAACGACTTTTAAGTCCGGATTGCAAGCCCTTAGGAGCTGATCGCCAAATAGTGGAATTAAAACTTTCATTCGCACTTTGTGTGTGGCCACCTAACCATCTCTCCAGTAATTCATCCCTTGATAAATCTTCATATATATTGGAAGATGTGCACTCGGTTCTCTGATCATAAAATCTAAAAGAATGCGAATTTCGTTTTGGAATTTTGTCAGCGTATTCTTGGATAGTTAAGCTAACGATTTATGCAATAAAAAAATTGGATTTTTTGAACTTCCTAATGTGGTTTACCCCCTTAAGATCCTATTGTGGTTTCCCCCCTTAAGAAGCTCTTAACATTACTTGGCGCATTTGGATTCGGCTGTGAGTTGCTTCATCCATATCACTATAAAGTACGGCGGGGCGTGACCTGGCGACCACTGGTGCAGTGCCTTAACCGTTCCATCGCCTCAGTCAGGCCCCATGGGAAAGACGTTAAACAAATACAAACATTTGAAATGAAGACAGAACGTTGTTACGATGTAAATTCAACCAGAAATGACTGAATAGGGGGACAATAGGTATCCGAACAACTACAGAAAAAAATAAACCGCAAAGATAAATAGAAAAACAGGTTCTTAAAATTTTAGTTTACTAGGCTAAAAAGGTAGTCATTTTGTGAGACAAAGATAACAGAAAGTTCAGTCGCCTTCTGATGGTGTTTAGTTGGTTGGTTTGTGGGAATGAAGGGACCAGACTGCTAGGGCCATCGGTCCCTCATGGTGCTTAAATACGGTATATACAGAGGAAGTTGCAGCTGCTTTGAGAGAGAAGCCTTGATGTTGAGAGAGTAGACGGACGAGTTGCAGAGAAGTGTGGAAGGGCCGCTGCTAGGAGTTTTGCAGCCCTAGGCGAGAATGGAAAAATGACGCCCCCTCTTTCTTACTACAATCGGTCTCCCCTATACCCCCCCCCCCCTACCTCCACCAGTGTACAAAGGCACAACAATGCAAATCTCCTATTATACTTTTAATCATTAAATTTAGGTGATCAGGCGTCGTCATTGCTGGTGACAGGCTTCAACTTCCATGCTTTCTCCTTAAGGACACAAATGACGGTTTCTTATTTTTTGTCCTCAATTTCTGAAAGATCCTAAAATAACTGAAATAGGAACAATGTGCTGAACATACCAGTGCATCCATATTTAACATCAATTATTTATTTTATTGAAAAGTAATGGACAAATGAAGCTGTCTAACTATTTTCTGGTACAAAAGAAATTTTTCTTTAGGTCATCTGGATAATCGTTGTGTTATTTCGTTTGTGTTTTAATTGAAAAATTTTTTGAATGAGGAATGAATCATCTTTTTCAGCAATAAATCTCATCTTCTTCAGCACCCACTTTCTTGCGGTTAAATAAATAAATGACACCTTGTTTGCAGTTTCTATATAGAGTACTATAACTTTTATTAGCCGCAGTAGCCTACACGATTGGTTTCTGATCATTCGTCCGAGATGAGTCCAGGTTCGCATACCCGGTGAGGGAAGGATTTTGTGGTTGTGAAAAGGCAGTGGCTCTTCCGGTCGAGCCGGCCGAAGTGGTCGAGCGGTTCTAGACGCTTCAGTCTGGAACCGCGCGACCGCTACGTTCGCAGGTTCGAATCCTGCCTCGGGCATGGATCTGCGTGACGTCCTTAGTTTAGTTAGGGGAGTGATGACCTCAGAAGTTAAGTCCCTTAGTGCTCAGAGCTATTTGAACCATTTTTCTTCCCGTTGTTTCCATTTCACACTCAGCAGCGGCTGCTTTAGTTTTGAGGTAGGTAGAGCCAGTTGCTTAATAAGTCTCTACTTGCGTTTACTTTCGTCGACGCAAGTAGAGACTTATTAAGCAACTGTTCCGTATGCAACCCTTGTTCACAGTACGAGCAGCCCTTAACGCCTCGCCATCTCACAACTGTTCATGACGTCGCCTTTCCGGCTCAGATCTTTTTTAGTATGTGACTTGTACGTACTGCATCTTTTCCAGTCAGTACAAACTTTAATTTTATTAATGTACTATATACCTAATATGTTTTAGCACAGTTAGTCTAATTCTGAAGACGACGCTCATAGTAGCGTCGAAACCAGATTAATTTTCACTTAATGTTTATGACCGAGGGCTTATTTGTTCCAATATGTTCCGTATGCTTTTGAAACCAATTCAGTATTTAAATTTTTCCTCTTTTTTCCAATTTTTCCTCTTCATTTGCTCAATTTTTTCGCGGTTTGATTTTAAATCAATTCTTTCCGCTCTTTGCCATCCCTAAAACTTTGCCGCCTTGTCTTGCCTGTTAGGTGGAAATGGCCCTGTGTTCAAGCTTCATTTTATTCCCTTACTATCCAGTTCTAAAATTTCGTATCTTTTTGCAGGCATCTCAGTATTCAGTGAGTAAAGCGATACTGCAGAACGCACAGTCAGGAGTAAGATTTCAGTTCCCACGCCGGCTATAGGAGCCGGTGGACCATAATTTATGGTGTTGCAAGTGTATGGTGGTGTGGGGCGCTGTAGCTAGTCATAACTCCGATTACGTCAGCAGCGACGTACGTACGTAGGGAAAGCAGTTATTCTGGCGCGATGCAAGTAATAGTCCTTAATAAATATTTGCGATGCAAGTAATAGTCCTTAATAAATATTTGCTAATAAAAGTCGCTTTTTCCATTATAGATATTAGCAGGGGCCTACAGATCATAAGTACTTTCTTACAGCGACATTGTAACGCCAGAAATCTATCGTCTTAATAAATAAAGGAAGAATGTTTAAGTGATCGTAAAATATACGAACGGCTACGAAATATCACGAGTTTAAGTACGAGGCACAAGCTGCGCGCCGTAGTAGTCAGTCGCCGATGGGATGCCTCCCGATCTAGTTCTGTTGTAAGATGATGCTCTCAGGAAATTGTTATGGATTTCAGTTATTCGTTATTAATTGTGTCGATGTTATCAGTTTATGGTATTTAGTAATCACAATGGCATCCTTTCTGAACGCTATTCCGAATAATATAGCTTCCTGCTCCATCAGTTACAATCGCTGTAAGTAGAACTACGCTTTACAGGGAATCCGACGGCGCTGATACTGCTTCTGCGAGAGACATAAACTTCCCATAGCTTCTCGCTCAAACAGGGTGAAAGTGTCATACACGACGATTCAGTAAGGTAGCCCGAGGACGGATTGTCTTAATCTCCGCAAAACTTCGAAGGGAAAGCGCGGCCTGCTCTACTGTACGCTTCTTATTCCATCCTCTACGAACTCACTAAATGAACTGAGACATATCTGGAGGTTTAGTGCAAGTGGGGGAGGAGGGGGGTCTTTGAATTGCCTGCGAAATGTAGCGTAGTCGACATGGGCGCAAGGCTCACGGCGTGGAGTGGTTGTCTACTGAAGTGCCGAAGGTCATCCCGTGTTGGAAGCGGCGGATTTCATAGTTGCATTGCAGGGTACTCTGTGCGTTTACGATCAGCCAACGGACGTCCGTGGTCTTCATCAAAATCGAGACAGCATCGGGATCCAAAGAACACCATACTGGATTAAGGCCGCCGTCGCATGTCCTGGCTCTTATAAAGCTAAACATCACCTCGCTGGTGAGGAAAGATTTCGCAGCGAGACGTCAACAACAGCTGCTGTCAACATTTTTCCGAACGAACACGCGGAAGGGAATCGCTCCATGTCGACAGCCGGAACACAATTTGTAGGCTGAGGAGCAGAAAATATGGATATACACATGTACAAGCGTTGGTCACCATGAAAAAACTAAAACTAATATTTAATTTGTTTGCGGTCGCATGCCTGCAGTCCTGGTACACAGTGGAAACCTCGCGCCACAATGCCACAGTATGACGCTAAAGATGTGAAAACAAACTGAGGCGCTGAGAACCGTAAGGTCCTAAATACTCCGGCGTCGATTTTGACATTGGAGCAGGTATGCATGCTCCTGATATCTTTTGTTCTTATGGTGAAAAGCTTTATCAGTGCTACACCGTATATAAAGGGTGAACGTAATAAAACCAACAAACTGCACGTACGGATTCCTGACTGGGAATGGAGGAAAATACGTCGAGCACGTATCCGGAAATGGACGGTATGCGTGCAACAACAAATCGTCCCGGAACGCAGTCCACAGCTGCGTCGCGTTCACGCTACAACAAATGTTCAAAGTGGCCTTTATGGGATTTCAGGTGATAGTGATAATAGCGCTTCTCATGCAGGATGCACATAGTCGTACTTTGGCTGACACCGTGTTGGCGGGCCGCTTGCCTGCAGCTTGTACACTCCTGGAAATTGAAATAAGAACACCGTGAATTCATTGTCCCAGGAAGGGGAAACTTTATTGACACATTCCTGGGGTCAGATACATCACATGATCACACTGACAGAACCACAGGCACATAGACACAGCCAACAGAGCATGCACAATGTCGGCACTAGTACAGTGTATATCCACCTTTCGCAGCAATGCAGGCTGCTATTCTCCCATGGAGACGATCGTAGAGATGCTGGATGTAGTCCTGTGGAACGGCTTGCCATGCCATTTCCACCTGGCGCCTCAGTTGGACCAGCGTTCGTGCTGGACGTGCAGACCGCGTGAGACGACGCTTCATCCAGTCCCAAACATGCTCAATGGGGGACAGATCCGGAGATCTAGCTGGCCAGGGTAGTTGACTTACACCTTCTAGAGCACGTTGGGTGGCACGGGATACATGCGGACGTGCATTGTCCTGTTGGAGCAGCAAGTTCCCTTGCCGGTCTAGGAATGGTAGAACGATGGGTTCGATGACAATTTGAATGTACCGTGCACTATTCAGTGTCCCCTCGACGATCACCAGTGGTGTACGGCCAGTGTAGGAGATCGCTCCCCACACCATGATGCCGGGTGTTGGCCCTGTGTGCCTCGGTCGTATGCAGTCCTGATTGTGGCGCTCACCTGCACGGCGCCAAACACGCATACGACCATCATTGGCACCAAGGCAGACGCGACTCTCATCGCTGAAGACGACACGTCTCCATTCGTCCCTCCATTCACGCCTGTCGCGACACCACTGGAGGCGGGCTGCACGATGTTGGGGCGTGAGCGGAAGACGGCCTAACGGTGTGCGGGACCGTAGCCCAGCTTCATGGAGACGGTTGCGAATGGTCCTCGCCGATACCCCAGGAGCAACAGTGTCCCTAATTTGCTGGGAAGTGGCGGTGCGGCACTGCGTAGGATCCTACGGTCTTGGCGTGCATCCGTGCGTCGCTGCGGTCCGGTCCCAGGTCGACGGGCACGTGCACCTTCCGCCGACCACTGGCGACAACATCGATGTACTGTGGAGACCTCACGCCCCACGTGTTGAGCAATTCGGCGGTACGTCCACCCGGCCTCCCGCATGCTCACTATACGCCCTCGCTCAAAGTCCGTCAACTGCACATACGGTTCACGTCCACGCTGTCGCGGCATGCTACCAGTGTTAAAGACTGCGATGGAGCTCCGTATGCCACGGCAAACTGGCTGACACTGACGGCGGCGGTGCACAAATGCTGCGCAGCTAGCGCCATTCGACGACCAACACCGCGGTTCTTGGTGTGTCCGCTGTGCCGTGCGTATGCTTGTACAGCCCTCTCGCAGTGTCCGGAGCAAGTATGGTGGGTCTGACACACCGGTGTCAATGTGTTCTTTTTTCCATTTCCAGGAGTGTACTAGGGTCGTCTCAACATCGTTTAGAACTCCGTCCTGAAAATCTGGTGTACACACAGTCCGCCTACTCCCTGCACGTTCTTCGTAGAGATGGGCAAACTCGTTTATCTTTGGGAACTAGTTCGCTGGTGATTGCTCTTTTTTGGGAACCGTTCATTTTTACTCGTACTTGTACTTGGCATACGGGTCTTACGAAAAATTGAAAATTAGTAGCATAGACAGAAGATGGAAGGCGCCACGAGGGGGCGCTTGCCTCCGCCCTGGAGTAGAGTTTTTATTCATAACAGAATTCTCACACGCTTGTAATTTTCGTGATTCTGCAAAACCTGTCGTTTAGCCAACTGCTGCGTTATGTGGCTGATCGCAGTGAAATAATATAAGGTGGCGCACGAAAAACCGGCTTCCGAGTACAGACTGCTCGC
Source organism: Schistocerca cancellata (assembly GCF_023864275.1). Taxonomy (NCBI): domain Eukaryota; kingdom Metazoa; phylum Arthropoda; class Insecta; order Orthoptera; family Acrididae; genus Schistocerca; species Schistocerca cancellata. The sequence goes on along the minus strand of NC_064627.1, from coordinate 137,049,681 downwards.
CAGTTACGCACGATTCGTTGGCCGCTACGAGCAGAACGGATAAATATGTAATAATTAGGCAGAGAAGAAATAACAAATAAGTTAATGCAAACAACAAATTAGAAACAACAGGTGACGATTGGTGGGCGACAATGAACAGTCTAGCACACGTGGCCGATTTTTCGTGCGCCACCCTGTACCACTGAAATAATACTGTAGGAGTTATCGTATTCTCTTTACAAAATATGACATCATAGACTCGATTACGAAGCGCGGTTTTCATGCGGTTGCAAGTCGGTCTGCCTTCCATAACAATGATCATGTTCTTTTACCTTGAATCACAAAAAGACGGAAAGTGGCCACTCGTGTGTGCCGTGCCGACTTCTTTGCAAGTGTAATAACAAAAAAAATCTTGCATTTTTACAAGTACTTCTTCTGCTGTTTATCGAAATAGTGAAGTAAGATGATATGGCGTTTTGTTACCTAAAAAGATATATGTACACTACTGGCCATTGAAATTGCTACACCACGAAGATGACGTGCTACAGATGCGAAATTTAACCGACAGGAAGATGTTGTGATATGCAAATGATTAGCGTTTCAGAGCATTCACACAAGGTTGGCGCCGGTGGCGACACCTACAACGTGCTGACATCAGCAAAGTTTCCAACCGATTTCTCATACACCAACAGCAGTTGACCGGTGTTGCCTGGTGAAACGTTGTTGTGATGCCTCGTGTAAGGAGGAGAAATGCGTACCATCACGTTTTCGACTTTGATAAAGGTCGGATTGTAGCCAATCGCGATTGCGGTTTATCATACCGCGACATTGCTGCTCGCGTTGGTCGAGATCAAATGACTGTTAGCAGAATATGGACTCGGTGAGTTCAGGAGGGTAATACGCAACGCCGTGCTGGATCCCAACGGCCTCGTATCACTAGCAGTCGAGATGACGGGCATCATATCCGCATGGCTGCAACGGATCGTGCACCCACGTCTCGATCCCTGAATCAAGAGATGGGGACGTTTGCAAGACGACAACCATCTGCACGAACGCAGCCATGTCTCGATCCCTGAGTCAACCGGTGGGGACGTTTGCAAGACAACAACCATCTGCACGAACAGTTCGACGACGTTTGCGGTGTTTTAGGGCGCACAACAGCGAGGTTATCAGCGCCCGAGCAGCATGGACTATCAGCTCGGAGACACATGGCGGCGGTTACCCTTGACGATGCACCACAGACAGGAGCGCCTGCGATGGTGTACTCAACGACGAACCTGGGTGCACGAATGGCAAAACTTCATTTTTTACGGATGAATCCAGGTTCTGTTTACAGCATCATGACGGTCGCATCCGTGTTTGGCGACATCGCGGTGAACGCACATTGGAAGCGGATATTCGTCATCGCCATACTGGCGTATCACCCGGCGTAATGGTATGGGGTGCCATTGGTTACACGTCTCGGTCATCTCTTGTTCGCATTGACGGCACTTTGAACAGTGGACGTTACATTTCAAATGTGTTACGACCCGTGCCTCGACGCTTGTTTCGATCCCTGCGAAACCCTACACTTCAGGAGGATAATGCACGACCGCATGTTGCAGGTCCTGTACGGGCCTTTCTGGATACAGAAAATGTTCGACTGCTGCCCTGGTCACCACATTCTCCAGATTTCTCACCAATTGAAAACGTCTGGTCAATGGTGGCCGAGCAACTGGCTCGTCACAATACGCCAGTCACTACTCTTGATGAACTGTGGTATCGTGTTGAAGCTACATGGGCAGCTGTACCTGTACACGCCATCCAAGCTCTGTTTGACTCAATGCCCAGGCGTATCAAGGCCGTTATTACGGCCAGAGGTGGTTGTTCCGGGTACTGATTTCTCAGGATCTATGCACCCAAATTGCGTGAAAATGTAATCACATGTCAGTTCTAGTATAATATATTTGTCCAATGAATACCCGTTTATTATCAGCATTTCTTCTTGGTGTAGCAATTTTAATGGCCAGTATTGTAGTACACACCACGTAATTTTGTGTAATTTACGTAATTATAAAATACATTTTAATTGCCGTTCATGGACGCTGCATAGAACTCTAAATGAACAAGAAGTTCAGAGTTCAAAAAAGGTTGAAACAGATCTTAATGGGCGTGCGCAGCGAACGAAACGAACAACTTGATACTTAACTATGAGCAGCCGGCAGTGGAACTGCGACGGGTGATCACACGAAGGTGGACGAGTCCGGCCGAACGAGACCGAGACAGACGGGAACGAGACCGGCCGACGTGCCGTTGCGGGCACGAGACCGACCGTTTCCCGTTACCAGGAACTACAACTAGAAAGCCGCGACCGAAGTGAACTATGAAAGACTGTTCCTTAGAAATCGTTCATCGTTCGTTCCGTTCATGTTGATGAACCGTTCCTTTGGACCCGTTAGTTCGCGAACGCGCCATCTCTAGTTCTTCGACCTGAAAGGCCCCATGATCAGACAAACGGCCAAAATGGGCTTGAAATGTGTGGTGTGGTTGGTGTCTGTGAGGGTACTTGTTGTGGTACAGCTGTTCTGCTTCTCGATCGTTTCCATCTGCCTGGCCCTACACAAACACAATCTCGGCTTGTTCCCGAAATGAATACCGGACCATTCTGCTGCTTATAGTATGCTGCGTCACTAAAAAACCATGCAACACACAGGGACCACACTGCACGTGGTCAGAGGAACTTTCATTCGTCAGTGCCATCTGCATTCGTCAGTGCCATCTGCCGTGGAAACGATGCATTTCCGGACACATTTTCATGCGACCTTTTTTCCTCCATTTGCAGTCAGTAATCCGTACCTGCAGTTTGTCGATTTCATTACTACTCACCCTGTATATGAACATTTGCAAAAATCTGTCGCACCGATTTCTCTTTCACTTACGTACGGCCCCAAAGCTCAAATTTTCATAGCTGTAGGAACGCTCAATGGCTACACGGACGCCCATTTCTTCATAAAAGCTGGAACCTCTTGAATGAGTGCCACCAGCATGAACTCAAGTTCCATTGTTTCAGCACTCCAGTCTGTAAAAGGGCCGCTGAGGACTTCAGAACCTTTAAGGGTTACCAACCTCAGTATGAAACCAACCATAATAGCCACGCACATTTCATAAATTTTACTACGATGAAGTTTTCAACAGGTTGCCATGAACTGTTGTTTAAATTAACACATTCTTCATTCAAGTCGTGTGAGGCCATCATCATCCTCAAGTCACATAGAGGAACACCGTAATTTGCTATTTCTCCAGTCTGTAGATACCTTCAAAAATCTGGTGCTCCAATACGTAGACCATATCAACCTTGAAACATGAAGACTTAACAAAAGCACTAGATCGAACGAAACACACAGACTTAACAAAACTAATATATTTCCCGCCTAAAGTGAACAGACAGTTTTATCTGGACCTCAAGCCAGAGACTGTACATAATGAAAATGATAACGAGAACCATGAAGTGTCGGGTTAGGTCATAACAGTACGTCTGGTGCATTTGGTATATGTTCTTTATGTTCTGCCTATAGTTTCACATTCATTACAACCTACACACCAGACACACTTGCCAGTAGCCCATGTACGAAAACTTTGTGAACTATCATTAATAATCCTAAATATTAATTAAAATTGCGTGACAAAGTGGGTACGTGATTTTTTTTTTAAAGGAAATGCAGGATACTGAGACTTGTTTAAAAACAAGTCAAACCTATGAGACTTGTGGTTTGCCTACAAATTTGTTTTTCACAAATATCTATTTTTCTCGAAACTTTGTGCCTTGGACTCCTTCTGGTTCTCAGCGCCTCAATTGATAGAGCGGTGTATCGTACGGCAATTTGAGTGCGGCCGCTGCGGAAATGTTGGAACTGTGTCAAGCCAATCCAGGCGGCTGGCGAAAACATTCATCAACGGGCTGCAGACCACTTTGCTTTGGGTTCTCTAGCGTCGTAATACGGTACTGCGGAGTGGGGATTTCAATGAGTAGAGTGATTGCAGACATGCACCCTCAAACACACAAAATTACGCAATTCTACTTTTCCGATGTCATGATTTTTGTAGCAGAGCCTGAGCAAAAGAAGGGATCGATTGATAGGACACATTCTGAGAAATCAAGGGATCACCAATTTAGTATTTGAGGGAAGTGTGGATGGTAAAAATGGTAGAGCGAAACCAAGAGATGAAGGCAGTTAGAAGATTCAGAAAGAAGTAGGTTGCAGTAGTTATTCATAGATGAAGAGTCCACTCAGGATAGAGTAGCATGGAGAGCTGCAGCAATGCAGACTTCGGACTGAAGGCCACAACAACAATAATTAAGACTTCATTACTACCAGTTGTAGACACACTATAATGGACGTAATTGACTGTTGCATCTAATGTGCACGTACCTGTTCCATCAATGGCACGCTTCCCGGCACTGAAAAGACAAATATCAGAAGCAATACAGGGCACTAACCTTTCTTGCAAGTACGCAAATAATTCCGGATAGCCTGTGCGTGGGACAAATTATATAATCATTCTCATCGCGTGTGAATCAATTTCACATGCACGGCAACATCTGCCTCCTCACATTCCCCTTATTTCAATCTTGACGACCGTTCCCTATACTTGGTGAACAATACATGTCTTCTCACAGAGTTTAGAAACTACAGTATAAGTATCGAGAACAGAGCTGCAATTCGTAAGCTTCTTGTAATTGTTGCCATGTTGTGAGGACAACTCATATCTACAATAAATCTTGCTGACAGGTAAAATTTTGCGTTATACGAGGGTATTTCGTCCTGATATACACAATTCACAATAACTGCGTGACACTCAGTTTTCTGTTAGGTGCGCGCACAGTCGTCACGACACAGATGAATGTCGTCAACATGATGAACATTCAGCCACTCCTGAAATAAGCTCATTTAGCGTACACTTCCTTTTACTTTGCCTTTCACACGAAAGCATCACAGTGCACATACTCACGTCTCAAGATAGTCGCCCCGCTGCGAGTGACACTCCAAGACACGGCATACTTACTGGTTAAGTCTCAAACATTTTGCATTATCAAACACTAACTTGTTGCACCAAACATTATTATTTTTGTACGATCTAGATTTCGCGTTGTAAGCCCGTTTTCCAGTACACAACTGATTCAAAACATGGCAACCACGCACATACGACAACTTCTCAATCTATTGCTTGTCGCGCAAAACTTCTCAATCTGTTGCTTGTCAACATCAACCATAAAAGTTAATCTTTACTGTTCTGACACAGTAACATTTGTATTATACAACTTTATGATAGCCATTAGGATAACATTTACTGTATGACTGAACACACACTAGAATAGTGCTAAATCCACAGCAATCGTTATTTGTGTGATTATTTACGAATGAAGGCACAAAGGTTCCAATCATATGGTGAAGTTGGAAATTATCTAAAAGGGGTTAATACCTGAAATGAGAGTCCTCGTTCAGTAGTGAATTTGGACAAACACACACCTTTTCGAAATCACTCTGTGAGCGCACCGGACGTGCTGTGAAGCGCACAGCTACAAAGGGCTTCACCGTTTAACAGTGCACCAATATCGGTAGATTCCCATAACGGCAGACATTGGACGAAGACTGCCGAACTTTTCAACTTAGTACGCCGCTATAAGCGCGGTCACACTGTAGCCGTTCTCATTGTCCAAACGTACAGACTTCGGGCAACAATCGGTGATGGGTTTGTGGCATCCTGAGGATGAAAAATATCATAATCGGGATATACTTTCGAGCCTATGGACTGATATAGAAGGTTTATAGGAAAGCCATAACCAGGCAAAATCTTTATCGCAAATTTTAGGCGTACATTGTAAGCTCAAAATGTAATAAGACTGAGACGAGAAAAGGCATGGGAGAGCGATATGCACACACACACAGGTGGTGGCAGTATCACGTACACAAGGTATAAAAGGGCAGCGCAATGGTGGATCAGTCACCTGTACTCAGGTGATTCATATGAAAAGGGTCAGACCTGATTATGGCCGCACGCCGCAAGTTAACAGACTTTGGACGCGGAATGGTAGTTGGAGCTAGGGCATGAGACATTCCATTTCGGAAATCGTTAGTGAATTCAATATTCCGAGATCCACAGTGTGTCAATAGTGTGCCGAGAGTACCAGGCATTACCTTTCACCACGCGCAACGCAGTGGCCGTTGGCCGTAACTAAACGACCGAGAGCAGCGGTGTTTGCGTAGAACTGTTAGTACCTACAGATAAGTAACACTGCGTGAAATACCTGAAATGAGAGTCCTCGTTCAGTAGTGAATTTGGACAAACACACACCTTTTCGAAATCACTCTGTGAGCGCACCGGACGTGCTGTGAAATGTGGAAAGTACGACATACGTATCCATTAGGATAGAGCGGAGAAATCATGGTGTTAATGGGCTGTGACATCAAACGACCGACGCGAGTGGCTTTGCTAACAGCACGAAATCGCCTGCAGCGCCTGTCCTGGGCTCGTGACCGCATCGGTTGGGCCCTAGACGGCTGGAAAACCGTGGCCTGGTCAGATGAGTCCTCTATTTCAGTTGGTAAGAGTTGATGGTAGGGTTCGAGCGTGGCGCAGACCTCACGAAGCCACGGAACCAAGTTGTCAACATGGCACGGTGCAAATTGGTGGCGGCACCCTAATGGTGTGGGCTTTGTTTACATGTAATGGACTGGGTCTTTTGGTCCAGCTGAACCGATCATCGATTGGGGAATGTTATGTTTGGATAACTGGAGGCCGGCCGGAGTGGCCGTGCGGTTCTAGGCGCTACAGTCTGGAGCCGAGCGACCGCTACGGTCTTAGGTTCGAATCCTGCCTCGGGCATGGATGTGTGTGATGTCCTTAGGTTAGTTAGGTTTAAGTTCTAAGTTCTAGGCGACTGATGACCTCAGAAATTAGGTCACATAGTGCTCAGAGCCATTTGAACCATTTCATAACTGGAGACCACCTCCAGAGACTAATAGTTGTCATGTTTCCAAACAACGATGAAATTTTTACAGATGGCAAGGCGCCCTGTCACTAGTCCACAATTGTTCGTGATTGGTCTGAAGAACTTTCTGGACAATTCGAGCGAATGATTTGACCACCCAGATCTCCCGTAATGAATTCCATCGAACACTGATGGGAAATAGTCGAGAGGCCAGTAAGTGGGCAAAATCCTGGACACGCAACAGTTCCGCAGTTATGGTCGGCTAGTGAAGCAGCATGGCTCAATATTTCTGCTAGGGGTCTTGTTGAGTCCATGGCACGTGACGTCACGTTGAGTTAATACACTATGTCAGGCAAAAGGAAGTCTGGGACGATTTTAGGCGATCTCCCACGACTTTTTGTCACCTCAGTGTATGTTCAAGTGAGAAGGGTGAGGTATCTTACGCTTACAGTTATTGCTGTGGACCTTTTTTACGTTAAGAAAATTGTTATTACTGCTTACTGGCGTTTTTGTGCTAATAAGGTGGTCATTATGTTATTTGAAATGGTTTGCAATGTGTTTCCATTTTTCAATGCTTTAGGCGTTCATAACATCATATTTTAAACTTGATGTTTGTCTTTCACACCACGGGTGCTGAAGGTTAACTGTCGACTTACTGCACAATTTCAAATAAATATAGCAAAACAGAGTGTTTGCAATCTGGGTTTTTCTAGGTCACCACGAATCATCTCGAGTACGTAAAAGAATGTTTCTTGCTTCACCTCTATGGTTACTCCGACGTTTTAAGACAACGTGTACAATACTCGCCACTTAATTTTCGAGACAGATATAGCTCATTCACATGCTTTCGGTATCTTTTTAAAAGCAAAAGCCGCAATGCAGCAATCATCTCCAAGCACAGAGGCGTCGTGGTATACATTCCACCTTAGGAGGTTATAATCTAACCTACCTCATACATGAAGTAGATTCTAACCTAACCTGAAAAGTCGGACGCACCGTGACCATGCTGTCGGCCGATGGTATCGGACGATCTCTGGCGATGGTGTCTGGCGACTGTCGTCAGTGCGACTCTGCTAACGCAACCTTAGTAAACCCTTCGGCTGCTATCGGAGCATCGTATGGCTTCCATGCTCTCATATAGACTCGCCTTCGGATTCACGCAACGCAAAGGGGGGGGGGGGGGGGGAGCGAGTTTAGGCGGTCTGCACAACTCCGCGGACTGTGATGACGTAAAAAAAAATGTAAATACGAAACGACTGCTGCTCACCTCGGCTTCGTCATGCGGATGCAATGTTCTATACTGTGTCCAGAATAACAATAAAGCTGATATACACATTACACCATGTATTCTCCCACGATTTCCGGAATCTCACTGTATTTAATTTCATGTGCACCAGAAGCCAAACTGTCTTGGGTACAGTTAAGTAGGTCAGAAAACGTTTTATGCTTTGTGTCATGCGCGTATCGACTGAGCGGTAATACGGGACAACAGCTTTACCGGCGCATTTAACTAGGACAGCACATGCCAGCCAGCTGTTGCGACTAACCCGCAGTGATGCTAGCAGATGCAGTGAGAGAGAGAGAGAGAGAGAGAGAGAGAGAGAGTGAAAAATATACAGCTTTTAAAGAGAATGAACCAATATCCATGAAAACTCCAGCAATAACGCACACTTCTTGGGTGACAAGACGGAAGGCATAATATGGTCTCGTTCTTAGCTAGCATAGTACTGAAATTAAAGAATAAAGAGTAATGGAAATTCCTGAAACACAGGGTAATTTTTCTTAGCGAGCTGTGTGTGACGCAAAAACGTATTGTAGGGATTTCATTGTATAGCAAAATATTGAAGCCACTGAAGGTATTACTTATCTGGTCGTTTTGAACTCTCTCCGTATACCAATAGGGGAAATAAATTTCAGTACTGGAACAACTCAATTGGCGATCAACAACTCAATCGCCAAGTTTTCTCCTCTTCTTTTGACGTAGCCTAATGTTCTGCATCCCGCCAGCGTTCGGCAGTGACGTGTGACAAAGCTTCCGCCATTAGGTCCAGTACATCTGGCAGCTGAAACGTCTTGTTATTCCTCGCGAAAAATCCCTTAACTTGGCTGCAGATCAGTTCTGTTGGGCTCACATTGCAGTGGTACGATAGCAATTGTAAAAATGTAGAATTCGTACCGTGTGCTCAATGCTGTGGTAATTTTTTTCCATGTTTCTACAATACTTACCACTCTGGTTCGTGTGAGACCACATCTGTACTATCAAACAATGGACATAGTGCAAATAAAGACTATTTGATTTTTCATTTTTGTCCTAAAAATTTGTTAAGTTTTGTTAATTTAAACAACCTTCATCTACAGTCTTGTACAAAACTTATCAGAAAGATTAAGAACAACCAGTTTCTCGCCACTTTTTAACGATGTTCCACGCCCTTGTTTCACTGCATAGCGGGAAGCAGAGTCAGCCAAGAACAAGAAGTGCAATGTGTAAAGCAACGGGGAAGAGAAATGGCGTCGTGATTAAATGGTTACGCTGATGGGACTACCAAGCGGGCAAGCCGTGGTCAAAACTCGTTCGAACCATTTTTTAACAACATTATTAACTGTCCGTTCGATCATTGAGACGTTTGTTCTCTTTCTGCAGTTTTGACGGTTGTCACACTATACACTGACTACAAATTATGAGTCATGTGGTAAGAACACGTAACCATCGAAAGTAAATATGATGAGTAGTGAGAGCAGGCGGGTTACCACATAGACGTCTCACAGAAATCAAAACAACAAATGAAAGGGTGTGAACTATGTTACAAGAAAGGAATTCAAGAGTCACGACTCTCAAAACGGAACTCAACATCAAAAGCGTTAAAACACATATTTTTACAGAGCACAGACAAACTGCCTGGTTGTGAAATTGTTGCGTGTTCATTTCTTGCAGCTTACGTGACAAACTATTGTGTTTTCATCATTTCCTCGGGAGTGATCACATTCACACGAACACCTATGTCGGACAAGAAGTCAAATCACACTCATATATCAGGCGCGTTTATAAGAGATTACTGTTATACGTACTGTCACTAATGCCGTGTACGACACGCCAGACGTGTTTTCCGGTGGATGATTCGGTTGAACTGTCGCCTTGTCATCTAACGTTTGCGGTTCCCATTTGAAAGCTACCTGCTTTAGGCTGCAACAGTGTAGTCGTGCGGAATCAACTGTCATGATAGGTCCGTGCCTTACACCTCACTGCTGCAAGCGAACGTTACACCACGAGACAGATACAAATTTGAATAAAGCGAACAGCGAAAAAATCAGCTTGGCAGTCCAACACCGCAACCACTCAGCCACGACGTCATTTCTGTTCCCGGTTACTATTTATTGCACTTTTTGTTCTTGAACCATTTACTGCGTATTTTGCTTTTTTTCGCAGTCCCGTATATCTTATTCCTGTTTGTACGTTTGATCTGTGTTCAGGTTTTGACAGGCTGTCCACTGGGCGCTCTTACCACTGAATCTGAGGGGGATGGGATGAGGAGTTTCCCTTGTTAGTAATAAAATATCTGGTACGTACAGTGGGATGTACAAAAATGGTTCAAATGGCTCTGAGCACTATGGGACTTAACATCTGAGGTCATTAGTCCCCTAGAACGTAGAACTACTTAAACCTAACTAACCTAAGGATATCGCACACATCCATGCCCGAGGCAGGATTCGAACCTGAGCGTCTAGAACCGCTCGGCCACAGCGGCCGGCCAGTGGGATCTACATCCAAGGGCGTAACAGCACTAGTGTACGTATACTACGGCTGCTGACCAAGCACCGCGTTTGTGTTGCTTACATCAGGTTTATTCTTATGATGAACGAAGTACAGTAATCGAGAGAGAAAAATTCTAGAGATGACCGCGAATCGAACAGAGAATTTTGGATCCGCAGTCTGGTAAATTACCACTGGGTCACCGAGTCAAAGGAAGCTAGTGAAACGATTATTTCGTCGCTCGAACGTTTCTCAGTTCACTAGCGTGATAACGAAGATGGTAGTGCGGTACCTTTGTACACACCTCTAGGCTGGTCCTCCTCACAACAGTCTCGAGACGGCTTCGACCGCTGGTGCGGTGACAGCTCCAAACCAGCTGGAGTGCGCGCGTCGACTGAGGAGCTGGTGATGGCGTTCCCGCTACTTGAGGCTCCGTTGCCCCCCTCGATCCGCTTCCCACGAAGAGCGCAATGCACCCACCTCCCTTCCCGCAGTGTTCTGATGCCCCAGCAGACATCTGTTAACGACCTGCCACTGTGTTACCGGGTTACGCCGTTCCTCCAATGTTTACCTCGCGAACAGCTGTCTGCACAGCGATGCCACACCCCAGTAGCGCCAACAAACGACATCAGCCGATGGTGTCACAGTACAAGGTAGATATTTGACGTATTGAAGATCCACTGGGAGAACCCGAGAAAACTTCCGTGGCTGCTCAGTAATATTTTCCGAGTATTTTGATGTAACCTCCTCAGTCCTTACGTAGTACTTATGTTAATCCAACTCTAATTTTTTTTCTAGCTCAGAGAATAACCTAAGTTTGCTGTGCCAGACTGTGACATATACTTTAAACCACGTACTTTCTGTGCATCATGTGTTTCTACACGCTCCCAGTAGGTGGTAGAATCTCCTTAGAGAAAGCAGTCTTCAAGTAGCGTCAGTAACGCTCAGAAAAATAAAAGTAATTTCTTTTTGATTTTAGTAATTTTGAACTTATATGTATTTAAAAGCGCCGTAATATACTAATATACCCTACACTAACGAATAAGTTTTTATTTCATCACAACGATGCAACGGTATATTTTTTTCGTTAAACCGTCAGACTTCAAGAAGAATATAATAATTCCAATCCCAAAGAAAGAAGGTGTTGACAGATGTGGAAACTACCGAACTATCAGTTTAATAAGTCACGGCTGCAAAATACTAACGCGAATTCTAATTTCTGAAGGTGGCAGGGGTCAAATACAGGGAGCGAAAGGCTATTTACAATTTGTACAGAAACCACATGGCAGTTATAAGAGTCGACGGACATGAAAGGGAAGCAGTGGTTGGGAAGGGAGTGAGACAGGGTTGTAGCCTATCCCCGATATTATTCAATCTGTATATTGAGCAAGCAGTAAAGGAAACAAAAGAAAAATTCGGAGTACGAATTAAAATCCATGGAGAAGAAATAAAAACTATGAGGTTCGCCGATGACATTGTAATTCTGTCAGAGACAGCAAAGGACCTGGAAGAGCAACTGAACGGAATAGACAGTGTCTTGAAAGGAATATATAAGATGAACGTCAACAAAAGCAAAACGAGGATAATGGAATGTAGTCGAATTAAATCGGGTGATGCTGATGGAATTAGATTAGGAAATGAGACGCTTAAAATAGTAAATGAGTTTTGCTATTTGGGGAGCAAAATAACTCATGATGGTCGAAGTAGAGAGGATATAAAATGCAGACAGACTGGCAATGGCAAGGAAAGCGTTTCTGAAGAAGAGAAATTTGTTAACATCGAAGTGTCAGGAAGTCGTTTCTGAAAGTATTTGTACGGAGTGTAGCCATGTATGGAAGTGAAACATGGACGATAAATAGTTTAGACAAGGAGACAATACAAGCTTCGAAATGTGGTGCTACAGGAGAATGCTGAAGATTAGATGGGTAGATCACATAACTAATGAGGAGGTATTGAACAGAATTGGGGAGAAGAGAAATTTGCGGCACAACTAGACAAGAAGAAGGGATATTCTGAGGCACCAAGGGATCACTAATTTAGTATTGGTGGGCAGCATGGAGGGTAAAAATCGTGGAGGGAGACCAAGAGATGAATACACTAAACAGATTCAGAAGGATGTAGGCTGCAATTGGTACTGGGAGACGAAGAAGCTTGCACAGGATAGAGTAGCATGGAGAGCTGCATCAAACCAGTCTCTGCACTGAAGACCGCAACAACAAAAAACCAAAATTCCATAAAATTAGCAGAATTATAAAAAAACTTTGTGACTGCATATTTACATGTAACAGTGAAATAACATTTTGTGGTACTTAAATAAATATACTGGTGTGCAAACGTTAAGGAAGTAGAAACTTGGGCCATTCACAGAAAGAACTGCTACAGTATATTACAGAAGTTAAAGAAACACAGAATTACATGAACTAAATGACACTTTTACTAAAAGACTTTAATTACACTGAAGTCACCACGATTCGTGACGGCCCACTGGACGTTACGAAACGCGGAACAAAGTTTTTAATAGGGTCTCTGATGACCACGGACAGAAATACATGCTGTGCAATGTGATCCCATTCTACCCACATGGTTGGTACCCAGGTCTTGTGGTTTCTATTCCCTCGCCACCGCGATTGACAAATGATGGGTTTATAAGAAGTCTTCACGGGTTGTTAGCCGAGTAGCGTCGCCGTCTCGTAGCAACGTTTCAATGGAATGCGTCTCCCATCATCTTCAGGCGCCTGAATATGATGGAGACATTTCCATCGAAACGTTGCTACGAGACGACGACGCTACTCGGCTGACAACCCGTGAAGACTTCATATATTAAATTCGTCGAGAAAGCCTGCACTTACAAGTGATGGGTCGTCATTGATGCACCTGGACGTCTTCCAATACGTCTCCCTAACGCATCCCACACGTGCTCGATGAGATTTAAGTCGCCGGAACGGTCAGGCCAGTCCATTTGCCGAATATCCTCTCGTTCCAAGATGTCCACCACCTGCGCTGTCATCCAGAGAAATGATGTTAAGGCCGAATGCACTCCTGAAAAGTTGCACGTGGGGAAAAAACACGTGTTCACGATAACGCTGACCATAACATCTGGTTGGTTGGTTGATTTGGGGAAGGGGACCAAACAGCGAGGTCATCTGTCCGAACACATTAGGGAAGGGTGGGAAATGAAGTCGGCCGTGCGATTTCAAAAGAACCATTCCAGAATTTGCCTGAAGGTTTGGGCTGTCGTCCTCCCGAATGTGAAGCCAGTGTGCTAACCACTGCGCCAACTCGTTCGGTACCATAAAACCTGCATCACCAAAACGATCACGTTCGACAATGGTGAACTTATTGTTAAATGGCGAGAGATAGGAACGCGTGATGCAACCGAGAACTTTGTCGAACATGGCAGTTGTGGTGGTCCAGATACGAGGGTAAGTCAATTATTATCCGCAATTTAGTTATATTTTTGTTTATTTTCGTAGTACTACATTTTTACTTTGCTGACGCATGCTTTGTTTCTTTGTTGTTATATCTGCAATTTTGAAGCTGCTAGGTTAGTTTCGATATCGCTACCATGCTGTTAATCATGGATGCTCCTTTGTCTATTTGCACCAAAGAAGAGCAACGTTCAGTGATCCGTTTTTTGTGGTCCGAAGGCGTACCAGGGGCCAATTTCATCAAAGACTTACGGTACAGTAGGGAACAGTGTTTTGCCACAACGGAGTGTCTACGAATGGATTGAAAATTTCCGAAATGGTCGCAGAAGTGTTACACACGATGAAGGAGCCGGACAACCGTTTACCGCCACAACCGGAGAAACCACTGAGCGTTCACGTGAAATGATTCTCTTAGACATACGATTAACTATTGGCGAAGTGGCATATCGTCTGCAAATTAGTCACTGTCCTGCCTACGAAATCATCCACAACAGACTTACGTTTCATAAAGTTTGTGCAAAATGGGTCCCAAACAACTCACACAGTTGCTACGAAATTATCCACAACAGACTTGGGTTTCATAAAGTTTGTGCAAGATGGGTCCCAAACAACTCAGGCAGTTCCATAAACAAACGCGCTTGGACATCTGTAAAAAACATTTGGATCGCTATGGTAACGAAGGGGACAACTTCTTAAGACAGCATCATTACTGGTGACGAAACATGGATCAATCATTACGAGCCGGAGAGTAAACGGCAGAGTATGGAATGGAAACATCCAAATTCGCCAGGCAAGAAAAAGTTCAAGACTCAACCGTCCGCAAGTAAACTGATGATTACAGTTTTTTGGGACGCACAAGGTCCAGTACTGGAACATTATGGGGGAAGGGGCACAACAATTAACAGTCTACGATACAGTGAGATACTTACTGCCAGGCTAAAGCCTGCAATTCGAAGCTGGATGATCCGGTTGAATTGTCGCCTTGTCTGCGGTTCCCATTTGAAAGCCACCTCCTTTAGGCTCCAATAGTGTAGTCAAAAGGTGTTGTGTTGTTGCACGACAATGGCAGTCCGCATACTGCGGCCCACACTGCTGAAACGCTCCAGAAACTCAAATTAGAGGTACTGGACCATCCTCCATATAGTCCCGATCTTGCCCCTTCTAACTATCACTTGTCTGGTCCACCCAAACAGGCATTAAGGGGCCGTCAATTTGCCTCGGACGAAGCAGTGAAAGAAGCGGCGCATACCTGGCTCGCAGCTCAACCGAGAACCCTTTTATGAGGACGTCAGCTTGTTCAACGATGGACCAAGTGCGTTGAAACGCAAGGAGACTATTTCGAAAAATGATGTTCTTGTAAGTTTCCTATTTGATGACAATAAAATTTTATAAATTACACTCCTGGAAATGGAAAAAAGAACACATTGACACCGGTGTGTCAGACCCACCATACTTGCTCCGGACACTGCGAGAGGGCTGTACAAGCAATGATCACACGCACGGCACAGCGGACACACCAGGAACCGCGGTGTTGGCCGTCGAATGGCGCTAGCTGCGCACCATTTGTGCACCGCCGCCGTCAGTGTCAGCCAGTTTGCCGTGGCATACGGAGCTCCATCGCAGTCTTTAACACTGGTAGCATGCCGCGACAGCGTGGACGTGAACCGTATGTGCAGTTGACGGACTTTGAGCGAGGGCGTATAGTGGGCATGCGGGAGGCCGGGTGGACGTACCGCCGAATTGCTCAACACGTGGGGCGTGAGGTCTCCACAGTACATCGATGTTGTCGCCAGTGGTCGGCGGAAGGTGCACGTGCCCGTCGACCTGGGACCGGACCGCAGCGACGCACGGATGCACGCCAAGACCGTAGGATCCTACGCAGTGCCGCACCGCCACTTCCCAGCAAATTAGGGACACTGTTGCTCCTGGGGTATCGGCGAGGACCATTCGCAACCGTCTCCATGAAGCTGGGCTACGGTCCCGCACACCGTTAGGCCGTCTTCCGCTCACGCCCCAACATCGTGCAGCCCGCCTCCAGTGGTGTCGCGACAGGCGTGAATGGAGGGACGAATGGAGACGTGTCGTCTTCAGCGATGAGAGTCGCTTCTGCCTTGGTGCCAATGATGGTCGTATGCGTGTTTGGCGCCGTGCAGGTGAGCGCCACAATCAGGACTGCATACGACCGAGGCACACAGGGCCAACACCCTGCATCATGGTGTAGGGGAGCGATCTCCTACACTGGCCGTACACCACTGGTGATCGTCGAGGGGACACTGAATAGTGCACGGTACATCCAAACCGTCATCGAACCCATCGTTTTACCATTCCTCGACCGGCAAGGGAACTTGCTGTTCCAACAGGACAATGCACGTCCGCATGTATCCCGTGCACCCAACGTGCTCTAGAAGGTGTAAGTCAACTACCCTGGCCAGCTAGATCTCCGGATCTGTCCCCCATTGAGCATGTTTGGGACTGGATGAAGCGTCGTCTCACGCGGTCTGCACGTCCAGCACGAACGCTGGTCCAACTGAGGCGCCAGGTGGAAATGGCATGGCAAGCCGTTCCACAGGACTACATCCAGCATCTCTACGATCGTCTCCATGGGAGAATAGCAGCCTGCATTGCTGCGAAAGGTGGATATACACTGTACTAGTGCCGACATTGTGCATGCTCTGTTGCCTGTGTCTATGTGCCTGTGGTTCTGTCAGTGTGATCTGACCTCAGGAATGTGTCAAAGTTTCCCCTTCCTGGGACAATGAATTCACGGTGTTCTTATTTCAATTTCCAGGAGTGTATTTGCCGATAATAATTGACTTACCCTTGTATTATTGTGGGGAAGGGGCATACGTTGCATTGGCGTACTGACTTTCAAATCTCTGGATACGGTAGAGTCACCGGTCAACATTATTGTGACACTGTATTGCTTCTCCACGTGCGTCTTTTCAGGTGTGCATTCGACCTAGACTTCATTTTTATGGATGACAATGGGTCACTGCATCGAAAAGTGAATGTGGAAGCACTCTTGAAACGAGAGGATGTTCGGTCTATGGACTGACCTGCCCTTTCCCCCGACTTAAATCCCTTCGGGCACGTGCAGGATGCGTTGGGGTGGCGTCCACATGCACCAACGACGATCTGGCAGACGTCAACAGGAATGGAACGCCCTACCACGAGAACTCATTACAAACCTTGCCGTCCGCGGTGGCCGTGCGGTTCTGGGCGCTGCAGTCCGGAGCCGCGGGACTGCTACGGTCGCGTTCGAATCCTGCTTCGGGCATGGGTGTGTGTGATGTCCTTAGGTTACTTAGGTTTAAGTAGTTCTAAGTTCTAGGGGACTGATGACCTAAGATGTTAAGTCCCATAGTGGTCAGAGCCATTTGAACCATTTTTGAACGAACCTTGTGGCCAGCATGGGAGCACGTTACAGAGCATGCACTGCCGACCGTTGTCCTCAGACACACCACAAAAAACCATATCCCTCCTTCTATAATGTCCAGGAGAGCATCATTAATCGCGGTGACTTCGTGAAATGATTGTCTTTGGACAGATGTCTATTTTCTGTTTGTCTCAGTTACCTTCTGTACTCTACTATAGCAGTTCTTTCTATTTTGAGACCAAATTTCATTGAGCTGAGTTACTTGGCAGTGAAACCTCGTGCGAAAGCTACTTTCGTCTTAAAGTTTTGGACTCCAGTACGTGTCATGCATTTCAGTAGTCAGTCTCTACATTCAATCCAGCGAAGTAGGTCCCTGGAATATTTTACTGTGGGATTATAAACTTCTTTGAGGGCTGTTGTAGCATATGCTACATGTCCTGAAATTTTGGTGAATGACAACAACATCTTAAACTTAAGTGTTTTTCTTTTTTTTTTTTTTCCTTCTTCCAGGACTGCCCACCAATATAAACTTTTCATTCATAAAAACTCAGCTCAGGGCTGAGGAAGGTATGAGGTTCGTGTTCTCCGCTGACTCGTTATTGAGGACGAATATAATTATTTATTCGACAACACGATAAAACCTGTAATAAGGAATTACCAAAGCATACAAGACACAACACAGAGTAACGCGACAGTTCTCTGACAGCTTCTGTATGTCCATCTTTTCACAGATGGTTGCGGAACGTCAGCTGTTCAGTAAAGAATGTCAAACCGAACAGATTTCAGAGTCTAAAGTTCCAAATTCTTGTTTTATTGGGCTACCGGTTTGGGCGATATATTACGCCATCTTCAGGGCCCCTGACCGACGTGTAGGAAGATTCCCACCTCTGGTCCAGTCAGAGCAGGGGCCAGCATTCAGTGACTGGTATCCGTACATTTTTGAGACAGCGATCACTTCAAACATCACCTGAAGGTGAGCGTAAAAAAAAAAATTGTGTGCTGCAGTATGCTGTTAGTGAATCTGTAATTCAGCCCTAGTGCGTTTTTCTCTGTGACCGAGCGGCTCTAGGCGCTTCAGTCCGGAAGCGCGCTGCTGCTGCGGTCGCAGGTTCGAATCCTGCCTCGGCATGGATGTGTGTGATGTCCTTAGGTGAGTTAGGTTTAAGTAGTTCTAAGTTCTAGGGGACTGATGACATCAGATGTTAAGTCCCATAGTTATTAGAGCCGTTTGAACCTACGTGCGTTTCGTTTAAAGTTTAACTGTGATCTCCCGTGTGGTAAAACTATCCGCCGATCGTATAGTCAACTCGAAATCACCGGATGTTAGTGTGAAGGGAAAAGCACAAGACGACCTAAACCGTCTGAGAACGATGTTGACCGCGTCAGAGCATCGTACCTTTGCAGTATTAAGACGTCCATTTAGAAAACAAGTCTTGAACTTCACTTGCCAACGACGCTATTGTGGAAGGTTTAAAGAAAACATTTACACATGCCTCTCTACTGGTTACACTTGGTTATACTTTAAAGTCAGACGACTATGGCGTACATTCATAACTTTGCAAGTGAAGTGATGCAGCAGGAAAGCGGCTTGTGCGGTGTTCCGTGATGAGACAACTTTTCATCTAGTTGTGAAGATAAATACCCATAATGTTTATAGTTGGGAATCTAAACGTCCTCATGTACTCGTGCAGTATCAAAGAGATTCGCCAAAATTAAACGTTTCTGCGCTGTATCCCGACATCAAGTGTACTCTTTCCGCCGAAGCTACATTAACAGGCGTCGCTTATTTGGACATATTGGAAGAAAGGCTCTTTCCGAATTACAATGTGAACCAGAAACTTTATTTGGCAACAAGATGGAGCCCCTCCCCATTGGCATTTCCTTGAACGAGAGTGTTGAACGTCAAAGTTCCTGACCATTGGACTGTTTGGATTCGTCAATATGGTCAATACGACAAAGCTCTTTTCCGCTGACCCGCACGTTCACCTGACATTACACCATGTGGTTTCGGCCTTTGGGTCATTATAAAAGATCGCATCTATGTTCCGCCACTACCTAATGATAAACAGTTGACTCATATTTTCAGATGGAATTGCTTCCTTTGCTCTGGACTAGTTTACCAAAGTGTGGGAAGATTGGATGTGTGCCATATAACTAAAGGTGCACATACTGAACATTTGTAAGAAAGACCACGTTAGTTTGCCTTCAATTTGATGTATGATTTGCTGTAAATAATCTAAATTAAACTGTATAATATACCACTGAAACTTGAACATTGTTTTATGGACACCCTGTATTTGTACAATGCCAGAGTTCTAATTACTTGAATGACACGCTCAGTGTGAGCAACCGAGATCTGTAATGCAAGCTGTAGATGGACATACGTGGAGTGCTCGTTTTGACAGGCGGTAAGGTACAGGAAGTACGCTAGTTAGGTTGAAGCTGCAGCAGCAGCAACACACTGCAGTTTGTAGGCCTTTTCCCACGCTCCGCGCCAGTTCCCATGTTCATCATCATCCTGCGTTATCCAGGAATCCGGATGACACAGTTTCAAGCAGGTCATTGTTCGCGCACAAGGATTTCTTATATAAGCCTGGTATTTATTCCCACTCTGTGTGTTGTCATCATCGGTTTATTCTGTAATTCACTTTTATTCTCACACTGTTGATACTGATTTTTAGAACTACGTCAGACATCTCACAAGCGCTGCAAACAACAGATTGAATATCTGGTTGCCGTATAAATATTTGAAGATGGTAAAAGAAACCATCTGATGGCCATGTTTACACTTTCCACAGTCGAATGAAACAGACATCACGCATCTCACAGCTTGATGCAAACTTTCTCATTTGACAGCTTCTGTACCAATTTCTGATTCATTTATGCAAGCAGATCCTTATTGGACCTCACGAGTCTGAAT
Source organism: Schistocerca cancellata (assembly GCF_023864275.1). Taxonomy (NCBI): domain Eukaryota; kingdom Metazoa; phylum Arthropoda; class Insecta; order Orthoptera; family Acrididae; genus Schistocerca; species Schistocerca cancellata. The sequence continues at coordinate 137,029,260 of NC_064627.1, read as the reverse complement.
GTACTCCGTTTCAGGTCAGTATGTGCCAGAAACAATAACCGACGTTGGCATACAATCGATTAAGGGCTGCTGCTGTAGTTAGCCTTTGGTCACAAAAACTTGATTCATAATGACAGTCGAAGCTAGAGTGGCGGATACAGAAAAACCTCAAGTAGAGGACGCTAAAGATATCTTGAGCTACCTTTACTTTTACCGTAATAAAAAACAATCAAGTCACATGCAAAGTTTAAGAGAGTTTTATTTCAACTGATTATACTCATATACAAGACAATGCCATCTTATGACATAAAAGGTTACAATTGTGATTCTCTTCCTCAAATGATGAAGTCTATTCGCCTATTTTCCGGGCAAATTGGGTAATTACATCGTCAATAGGACAATCAATGTCTGGCTGAGTGTTCAACAGAGCTAAGCCATTAAGTCGATCCTCCTCCATAACGTGTCGAGATCACTAGAATGGTCGCGACTTTTCTAGTAGGTATGTGTTAGCTATCCACGTGCCAGACAGAAACGATAAAATACGATGACGCGGACGCGCGTGCTACATAGGATAGTACAACTACTTGATAACTCGATTCAGTCGAGTCGTCTGACGAAAGAAACGAACGAATAGCGTGCGGGCTGACTGGCGGGGGCGGCGTGGGTGTCAATGAGGGGGGGGGGGGGCAATCCTGCGCCCCCCTTATGTATCCGCCACTGAATGCGACTGCCTTATGTATCAATAACCCCACACAGTAGTCGCTCTTTTGCAGGTGCTATGGTATTTTATACAACACAGTACGATTTTTTATGTCTGCCAGAGCGAGTGTCAATCAAGACCCACCACTGGCATCTAATCAGAGGCGGTTTATCCGTTAAGCTTATGTAGGGCATGACTGTGTAAGTCGCTCAAAAAGTGGGAAGTACTAGGCCTTATGCGAATACCAGAACGCCCTATACAACTAATAATGAATCTGTACCAAAACCAAGAAGCAACAGTAAAACTACAGCAGGAATATACAGAAATTTTCAAAAAAAGTAGAGGAGTCAGTCAAGGATGTATACTGCCGCCGTTTTTTTTCCCCAATTTGTATGGTGAATTAGCAATGAGAGATGTAGGTCTAACAGATACGGAAACTGGAATTGAAATTGGAGGGCATTCAACTAACAACATAAGATGTGTAGATGACTTAACACTTATAGAACGCAGAGAAGAAGACACTGAAAAGTAAGCTGAAAATCATATGAAAAAGGAGTGAAAAGGTTAGTCTAAGGCTAAATTTGAAGAAAACAGAAGAAAACAAAAATTTTAGAAGAATGAAGACTAATGTGATGACACGAGAGGAAATCATTGAATGAGGATATAAGAAGGGTACAGCCTAGAAAAGTCACTATTTTTAAATTAAGCACGTTGATAAAGGAAAGGAAACTGTCACTACTGACCAAAACAAAAATGGCTGAAACTCTGAGCGCATAGGTTTGTACAGATGTGAGTGATGGGCAATTAAAACACATTGTTTTTAAGCATATAACCGCCATTGCCAGTACAACAGGTTTTAGATCACAATCTAAATTTCACCCTTAGACCATTATTAAGTGTTAGACTTGAGTACAACACAAGTTCAAATGGTTCAAATGGCTCTGAGCACTACGGGACTTAACATCTGTGGTCATATCCCCTAGAACTTAGAACTACTTAAACCTAACTAACCTAAGGACATCACACACATCCATGCCCGAGGCAGGATTCGAACCTGTGACCGTAGCGGTCACGCGGTTCCAGACTGAAGCGCCTAGAATCGCACGGCCAAACCGGCCGGCACAACACAAGCCATCGTCAAAATATGTATCTTCGTTTATGTAAACCAATCTTGTCAAAAGCAAATGCGAGAACATTTGTGTAATAGGCTAATTTAAAGGCAATTAGCATGACTTATTCACTTGATATGGATGAAATAAAATAGATGACGAAATCACAGGTTTTTCCCTGTGATTTGGTCATCTATTTTATTCCACAACACATCAAGTGGTCCATACATGCAAATCAAGCGCAGGCAATCGGGGTGTGATAAAATTAAATAATACACAAATGTAGGAAAGAAACAGGTGCTAATAAACAATAATTTAAAAGCCTAAAACGGAATTGCTTCATTCCAAAAAAAAAAAAAAAAAAAAAATCACGAAGGCTGTGGACCCAGTCCTCATCAAAATTCTACACTGTCAACGACTCTCCATTCGAGATGAGACGCAGCTTCCTTCCTACCTAGAAATCCTCAATCCACTCATAAATTTCGTTTCATACCCCATTTGATTGAACTTATGTTAGTAAGCGTTGTTGTCGTGCTGAGTCAAACGCTTTTCGGGAGACAAAAAATTCTGCATCTCTCTGACAGTCTTGAGCGAGGGCTTTTTGGATGTCTTGTGAGAACAACGCGAGTTAGCTTCTGCATAACCAATGTTTTTGGAATCCAAGTTGTTTGACATAGAGGTGATCGTTCTTTTCGAGATGCCTTATTACGTTTGACTCTAGAATGCATTACAAGATTCTGCAACAGATGGATGTCAAGAATATTGCAAGGTAGTTTTTTTAATCACTTCTACCACCCTTCTTTATGGACTGGTGTGACCTACGCTCTCTTCCGCACACTGGGCACAGTTATACGTTCATTGGATCTACGATGTACGAGGGTCGTTCAATAAGCAATGCAACACATTTTTCTCGGCCAATTTCTGTTGGAAATTCAGGCAGTGTTGTGGGGCATGGTGGAATATTCCCGATTGAGCCCCTATAGCTTCATGAAGTTCCGATAGATGCGTTCCAAGCACAGAGATGTCATCGAGTTTCTTTGGGCGGAATACCAGAGTATTTCAGATATTCACACGCGCTTAGACAATGTCGACATGGCAGTGAACAAAAGCACGGTAAGTCGTTGTACGAGGCGTCTATCGTTGTCGCAACGAGGTCGCGCAAACCTGTGCGATCTCCCGCGTGCCGGCCGGCAGCAGACAGCCGTGACTCCTGCAATGTTGGAACGTGCGGACACTCTCACTCCCTCGAGGTGATCGACGGATCACAAAGCACCTCGCTGCACAACGGGATGTCTCTGTTGGTATTGCTGACGCAGTCGTCCACCAGCTGGGGTACTCAAAGGTGTGCGAATGCTTTGTTCCTCGCCGCCTAACAGAAGAACATAAAGAGCAATGTAGGACCGTCTGTGCGGAATTGCTTGCGCGTTACGAGGCTGATCGTGACAATTTTTGTCGATCATCATCACAGACGATGAAACAAGGGTTCTTAACTTTAAACCGAAATCAAAAGGGCGCCATACCATCTCTCCTCCGAAGAAAACGTTTAAATCCTCACACACGCAATGGTAAAGTCACGGTTACGGTCTTCTGGAACTTGGAAGGGTTCTACCTGATATCCTCCCTCATGGTGCAACCATCAACTCTGAAGTGTACTGCCTATCCTCAGGAAATCGAAGAAACAACTTCAACGTATTCGTCGCCACAAAAAATGCAAAAGAAGCCTGTGCACCCGAGAGGACCTCACAAACCTCCATTGGACTCTTCTTCCTCATCCATCCTACTGCCCGGATCTCGCACGTTCCTACTTCCATCTGTTTAGCCCAATGAAGGATGCACTCCGTGGAAAGCAGCACGTGAATAATAGTAATGTTACTGATCCAGCAAGACGTTGGCTCCGCTGTCGACAAACAGAACGGTCCCAAGCAAGTATACAGGCTCTCCCCAGTAAGGTGATAGAAGGCCGACCCATTGAACGGAGATAATGTTGAAAAATACGGTTTTGTAGCCAATAGAATGGGGAATAATATGGTGTATTGGAATCCTGAATAAAAACAACCTGCTTTTAGAAAAAAAGTGTTGTATTACTTACTGAACGTCCCTCGTATTATTGTTGGGGGGGGGGGGGGGGGGAATCAACCGCATTTTTTTTTTTTTTTTTTTTTTTAGGCAATATGATATGGATCCATCCATCCCTGAAGGTTTGTTCAGTATTAGCGATTTCAGATGTTTCTCAATGTCTCTGGCACTACCACATGTATCACACATCTTTTCAGGTTGCGGGAACTGAACTATGGCAGTAGTCCTGCAGCTCCTGTTTAGTTATGTTCAGTATTGATAGCCGCCGCTGAAACTGCTACCCGCTGCTGCACAATCTCAGCAGTAGCTGGACGCCGATACCTGAAACATTTTCTATCAGTTTAGCGATGTTCCCACTCGGCTTGGTGTGACTACAATCAAGCACGAGCAATGACAAAAGTCCTTCCACCAGTGAATCTCTGTTCGGATCGCCGGGCAGCCGTGGTGGATCAGGACCACGTCTGATCAACAACAACCCACTCGCTAGTAACTTTGTATCAAGTCCAACGTTTTGCGACGCTTAACTCTGCCAACGTAGCACACACTGCATTCTCCTACCTTTGTCTATGTCTCCGCTTTGACTTCCTTCTCGCGGCCGCTAAAAAAAACTAAAATGATATTTCGGAATGCCGATGGATGATGGATGGATGGAGAGGGTTTTAAGGGCGCACGATGGCAAGGTCTTCAGCGTCCGCTCAGTAACAGATTGAGACGGGTGGCAAGAAAATACTCAGAACAATAAGATAAAACAGAACGTAAGACACGGGAAACAAGCTTGGAAAAATATGTGCCTACCCACATCGAAGCGTGGGACGAAGCTTGCCGCCAGCAATAAAAAAATGGAAAACCCAGGAAGAAAGTAATAGAGGGAGCTAAAACAATATAGCAGATGGAAGTGGCTGGCAGGCCGCAAGGAAAAAAGGGAGGAGCCAGTCGCTCTGCAATACACTAAAACCTCCAGCCTAAAAGTTTAGGCCAGAGCGCAGACGAATCATAAAACTTAAAAACCCTATACACACACGTCTCATCATTAGCTAAAACACAGGGCCGATCCCCATCAACTTGTGCTTCTGCCCTTGCATCACGGTATAAAATGCAGTCCGTTAAGATGCGGCGGACAGAGATGTGCACACCACAAGCATCACAAAACGGGGGATCCTCCAGCCGTAATAGAAAGCTATGTGTGAGAGGACAGTGCCCGATCCGAAGACGCGTGAGGGCCACTTCTTCCCGCCTGAGCACCCGGCAGGAGGTACGCCACGGCCGAGTTGTTGACTTCTCCAACCGCAGTTTATTGGCCGTCACCGCCAGCCATTCTTCCTCCCACATCTCCATGCAATTCTTGTGAAGTGCAGAAATGACACACTGAAAGGAATAGGACAAAGGCGCGTATGTTATTACGTAGCATCTTAGAGGCTACGAGATGTCTTCCTCTACCACTTAAACTTTTGTGACTGGAGCGTTCTTGACAATGATTCGATTGAACCTTCTGCCATCAGTAGAGCAGAGAATTTTTTTTCCCCCCCACAGCTTCCTTAATCGAACGGCAGTTGCGTGAGGGCACATCACCAGCTGTCACTGATCGAAAGTCTTCCTGCAGAGTCTTCTGACGTTGCTACCCTCCTACACACAACCGCATCATCCTCAAACAGGTTCACTGCTTGTAGCGGCGGTCGGTAAATTCGCATCCAGTTCACTGCAAAATCACATGAGCGTGTGGTTTAGAGTTTCCACTCTGCTCCAAACGAGAGGGCCGCTATCGACTCTGCGTACGATGAAACAAACAGCGAGCTGATTGTGCACCCGGTTTGCGTTGCTAGCTGCCTTCACCAAATCAGCCATCCGACGAAAGGAACCGAGGATGGCCTCAGAATCCAAGCGGCAGCCGCCATTCGTGCCGCCATCAGCCACGATTTGCAGCCGGTTGCACCCAATGCGCGCGACATCTGCCGGCAGAGCCTTTTCCCCATATCTCGGACGAGATACCGAGTGCACAATGGTGTACTTTCCGGTGCCTGCTATTTACGTGAGTGGCTCAATCACCCGCCTAATGGCTCGCTCCCAATGACCAGCACATCTGCCATATGCTCTTGTCAGAACTGGGCAGGAAAAATCGGGCATTGGCCCAACAGGTGAGCCATCCCGTGCTGACTCGGTCGTGTTGTAAACACTGGGTAACACATCGTACCTGTTGGCAAGGCTTAAGGGGCCACGTGTGCTGCCAATTACCACTTTCGCTCTCCGCCCAGAAGGATGCAGTGACGACGAGGTTTACAGGGGCTTCCAACGGGACCAAAGGTGCATCAGCTTCCGCCAATGGTGTCCCAAAGTCGTAGCAAAAAAAAAGGCTCTAAGCACTATGGGACTTAACAAAAATGGTTCAAATGGCTCTGAACACTATGGGACTTAACATCTGAGGTCATCATTCCCATAGAACTGAGAACTACTTAAACCTTACTAACCTTAGGACATCACACACATCCATGCCCGAGGCAGGATTCGAGCCTGCGACCGTAGAATGTCGTTGCAGCTTTGAGCAGTAGCCTGAAGGCTGCCGGCCGTGGCCAACGCAGATTTCAGCTGTTTCTGAGCAGCGGCCAATTATGCTTGTACCCGCACACAAGCAAAGTCCCTATGCACTGCGTACTATATAACAAATACAGCAAATCTCAAAAAATCGCGAACAAAGCAGTCAGAACTAATGGAGAAACAACAAACAGACCTCAGCATGACATAAAATTACTGGCTGTGGTGCTACTGACGTTGTGTTGCACACAAAACGTAAAGGAAACAAAAAAAAATCACTCCAAGAGATTGGACGAGTCTTGCACAAAACCACGTTCCACCTCTAACAACAACGAAATTCATCTCTATCCATATGCAAATTAACAGAGTATGAAGCCCTGAACACAGAAACAAGAAGAAGAAGAAGAGAGGAGGAGGAAGAAGCGATAGGCGAAAGATATTTAACAGCGGCTAGCTGGCAACGGAACACATGAGAGACCAGCTCTCCAGACCCAACGCGCGATGCCGTTACGTCACGACCTCGAGCGTAGGATGAGTGCCAGATGTCCATTAGCAACTGAAGTGACACTGCCACGCCGTGTGGTGACTGGAATTGATAAAAATAATTGGATGCGCTCAGCACAGGGCTCTAGCATAGTACTTTACGTCCAGGCCTGTCTTCACGTTCCGCTCTCTCAGCTAAGACACTAAACGCATCTGCTTAATCTGTCTTACATATTTCCTGGACTGCGCCTCTTCATTATTTTTATGCAAGCAATGCTTCCAGTTTTCCACAGTGATAACAAAAGTAAACGTCTGTTAACTTGAGTGTATCAACAACGTAGAGCGCTCACTGTACTTACAAGGTCTGACTGTCAGTGCCTGGATACCAAAATCATAAAGCAATACGACGGTATCCTAAACTTAAAAAACGTCTTTGCAAATTACAAGCTTTCCGAGCATTGTTACGCACAAAACTTACGTAGCTTAAGAAAATGCACTAGTAGCTTAGTCCGGTGTGAGTCTTCCTATTTCGCTTTTCGCACAACAATAATACCCCTTACTATCCTGTATACGGTACATTTATTTTATTATCAGTACCTGTCTTAATAAAAAAAGTTCGTAGCGTAATAAGATTGATATCATATGGTCACACGTTCGAATTTTTGAATTCCATATTTATCAACAAATGGAGAAGATGATTAACAAATGTTGAATCCTAACGTTTTATTTTTAATTGCTGGTCGTAAACCATGCCCTTACGAACGATGAAAAATAAACAATAAAGAAAACATTTTTCTAACATACGTTCACAAAACGCTAAGAATCACTTTGTGTTAAAAACGTAATATGTTTTTATTTACCAAAATTTATTTTTGTAATTAATGTAATCATCAAAGAATAACTATATGTTAAAGATTACATTAATATCTGAGGTCATGTTTATTTTCCGGTATTATTAATTTAAAAAAAAGAGCGCCATTACAGATTTCGCTGTTTGAGTAGTAGTAGTAGTGTGTGTGTGTGTGTGTGTGTGTGTGTGTGTGTGTGTGTGTGTGTGTTAAATATTTCAATATATGGTATAGAGCATTTTCTGGAATTATTTAACTACTGTTAATACACTTCCATGTCAAATTAATTAAGATTTTTCAGCATTTAGCATTTTTATCTGTTCCAGCATCTTCGCTGACGAGCTCCAGCCGCGTCATTACGCGGCAAATATGAATTTAAGGATAACCGTGCAAAAGGCACACGACACGCACCGATTTCAATTGTTTCATTTTCGAAACAGCAAAGAAGCTGAGCAGTAAAATTTGTACACATTCTCTTCTTGAATTCTGATTTAAAGCCCAACTTGGGACGACTTGTCCTGGACTAACGTAGGCACTTACAATATTTTTTGTGAACAGTAAAGAGTTTTCCTATGTAATGTCAATGAAAGCATTAACTAATATAAAAGTAATTATTACTACAGATGCTAAACAAATTTTACGTAGGCCAATGCGAATCTCTGTGCTTCTCTCCACCCTACGAAGAAATTGTAATAGATAATATTCTAAATGCAATATAACTGAGCTTAGCCGGAAAATAATAATTATTATTAACTGCATTATTGTGGTCAAATAAAAATAGAAGTTCTTTCATGATTTATAAAGACAATCTGCATCAACAATTAAGTTTTCAAATCTCACTCTACACAAAAAAAAAATATTTAAATGGAGAGATGGCATAGTCGTATGAATTTAATTTACATTTTGATACAGAATAGTATGATTATAATAATTTTCGTTTTACAAGAAAGGCATTTGGCGCCCATAACGTGGCCATGGTGGTCTAGTGGGCAGAAAGGACTCGCCTTCCAGGTCCCGGATTCAGCCTCAGACAGAGTAGTGGATCTTTTCCCCTTGTTCCAGACCCTCCAGGACGGCTACGGGTCCACCCAGCCTTCTACTAAATGAGTTCCGGGGACCTCTCCCGGGAGTAAAAGGTGGGCCGCGGCGATGTGTCCGCCACCCTCCCCCTGCTAGTGCCACTACGAAGAAAGGCTGCACTCTTATCTGCAGTCAGGCCAACAGCCTGGTCACGGATTTGCGGCACAGTCTCTACTTTGCCTTTTTACAGCAAATAAGGACTTCATTTTCTATCTGATATTTTTCATTTTTTTTTACCAAATTTTAATCGATTGTGAATAGGCGCATTTTCATGCGATTATAATTAAAAATAAACAGATGTCTTTTTAAATAATTATGTATCAGAATTTGATTAACAAACGGATACGTAAATTAGCAATGTGGTCTTATTAGTTAACGGACTATAAACGTTTTGTACTTAACAGGGCTCTGAAATCCTGTAATCCTCAAAGGCGCTTTTTTAAATTGCGTCTACTGCTTTGCGAAATTGATGTCTGGACAGTGACCCTCAGTCATGTACGGATGAACAAAATTGGAGAGGCACCTTCTTAGAACGAGAAGGCTGTGTGCCGTGATTGGTACGCCACTTGAGGTTGGCAATACTTCCTCCTGCGAGTCATGGTACATCGCCGGCGAGCGAGTTGTTTATCTAATGAGCGCGAAGCTGGGTTGTTTATCTAATGAGCGCGAAGCTGGAAGTGGAGTGACAGTTGCGGACCGGAATCGGCGGACATGTGGCTATCGCGTCAGTGCGTCAGTATGTGATTCGCGGCCGATCCGAAGCGTGGCTTTGGAGTCCTGGATGGCTTGTTGTATGCCAAGGCGACCACGACACCAATTGGTTCCTGGCGATAAATCGTTCTATGGAAGTGGCCGTATTCCGGTGGCGCTCCGTAGTAATTTCTTGTCTGTTCCGATTCACTCAGTGCCCTTCACTCATTGTAACATTTGTATCCGGCAGACAAAATTGTCCAGACCATCCAGGATGCCCTCCTCCGACTACAGCGACTGGAGAAGGTTGTAGCTTTCTGCTGGGTTCCGGGGCATGTCGGCATTGCTGGGAATGAAAGGGCAGATCTCGCAGCCAAGGAGGCGTGTCTCGCCCCACAAGTATCTCAGTGTGCTATCCCCTTGCACGCACTCACCTCGCTGTTGAGCTCACGGGCCATGCGTCGGTGGGAGGATGAGTGGCTGGGAAGTGACTGACAATAAGCTCCGTATAGTCAAGCCCACAACGCGTGTGTGGTTTACTTCCTTTCAGCCACATCGACGGGACGAGGTTCTCCTCACTCGGCTTCCAATAGGCCACAGCCCTATGACGCATGGCTTCCTGCTCCGGCGAGAGGACCCTCCAATGTGTGGTGCTTGCGGCGTCCAGGTCACTGTGCGCCACGTTTTATTGGATTGCGTTTTATTTTCTGACCAGCGGGTCGCGGCTGACTTGCCAGCGGACCTGCCATCTCTTTTAGGCAACACTCGGACGAATGTGGCTAAAGTTTTAAAGTTCTGTGCCCTGTCAAATGTTTTTACAAAGATTTTAGGGAGAGGATTTTAATTTGCTCACCGTGTGACAAGCTCGCCCATATTTTATGTAAGTGGCCAGCCAATAACAATTTCCTGTGACATTCTTGTTGCTATGTTTCCCCTTTCCTTAGGTTTTACTTTCTTATGTAGCATTTTCCTTCTTTTCCTGCTTTCTTTGAGTGTGTGCTTTAGTTTTCTTAGGTCTGTCCACATTCGTTCCTTTTAATGTGTGTCAGGGCGCTGATGACCTCGATGTTGAGCGCCCATAAGCCCCAACATACCACCACCACCACCTCCGTAGTAATACGCGGTGTTCAAAAAGTCTCTCCGCAGAGCCGTATGATGGTTAGCCGCACGTGTCGTATGATTGTTCGCCTGCCTACTTCCCTTCAAGTGGACTCGCCCAACATTCCACTGTTTCGTTTATCTCAGCCAGCGTCAATAGTATCGTTGGTGTGTGTCCTTATGTGTTGATGTGAACGTTTAAGTTTAGTTCCTTAGTTCGTTTGTTTCGTTTTTGTCACTTACAATGCTAACCATTGAAGAACGTGTGTTTTAAGTCGAACAACTGTTCAAAACTGGCGGTAAATACACAGTTTCAGTTCGTCAAACATTTAATTCAGTTTTCCCGGAGACAACACTCCCACATCGCGATACTGTGCGAGATTTGATTAACAAATTTCGAAGTACGGGTTCAGTGACAGATGCACCGAGAAGTCGTCGTCCTAGCGTTTTGTCTGAGGATAAACTACTCGATATTTCCGATAAAATGTCCATGAGTGCGAACAGGTCAGTGAGAAAACTCAAACAGGAAATCGATGTTAGTGTAGGAACCGCCCACACACCTGTAAGGAAAAAATTAGAACTTTTCCCATACTAAGTGCCAGTCGTGCAAGAACTGAAAAATACTGATCATGGCAAGAGACTGCATTACTGTCAATGGTTCAAAAATTTCGTTCAACAAAATGGAAGGGATATTCTTAATGAACCTTTTTTCACTAATGAGGCGTGGTTTCATTTATCCGGGTGCATGAACTCGCAAAATTCTCGTATGTGGAGTACTGCAAATCCATTGTGTATTCATGAGGAACCACTTCATTCTGTGAAAATAGGAGTTTGGATTGCAATTTCTAGACGTCGGATTGTGGGTCCCGCATTTTGTAACGAAGCAATAAACGCACAACGATACTGCAGTGATATTCTGTACCCATTCAAGGGAGAATTTATGTTAAGTGAAATACTGAACGGTTATTCTCAACAAGATGGTGCAACCGCGCATACAGCTCGCGTTTCAATGTCACTGCTTGCTGATGTTTTTGGGGACCGCATAATTTCACATGGACTTTGGCCTCCGCGATCGCCTGACCTAACACCACCTGACTTTTTCTTCTGGGGTGCAGCGAAAGCAACTGTCTATAAAAACCGTCCAAAATCCATCGATGAATTGAAAACTGCAATATCCACTTACACTGCTTCTGTTACAGAAGAAATGTTACAGCTTGTGTTTGGAAACATGATTATTCGAATTGAATTGTGTATTCAACAACAGGGGGGACACTTTCAACTTTTAATGTGAAAATATGTAAGTTAAAAGTGAATATTCAATAAATTAATAACTTTTATTTCACTGAGTTTTACTTCGGTATATTGACTGCGGCATACGGCACGCGCGACTAAGAATCATACGGCACTGCGGAGAGACTTTTTGTACACCCCGTATTATTCTAGAACTTGTGGAATAAGCATAACGGACGCGCTTTTGTGAAGACTTTGCTCTGTGGTGTTGCAAAACTGTGTTTCCTCGAAGTGTCAAAGTCCACTACAGCTGACGCACTGGGTTCTCCATAATGTGCTGAATTTTAGTCTGTTTCAGCTCACGTATTTTACGGTGTTTTGGTCATGTATGAAAAGGTCTGCCATGTGATCACATCTAGCCAAACAGGCCAATCTATCAGAGGCAACATTCGAGAAGACAGTTATTAACGGTATTGTGTTGCACTGTATGGAACTGGGGACCTATAAACAACGGAGAGGCTTCGTCCCGCCGTTGCCATCAGCGGTTCACAAGCCCACAACAGGCTACAGCAGTCCACCCACCCCACCGCAGCGACACACCGAACCCAGGGTGCGTTTCGGCTCCTAGTGGACCCTTCGGGAAAGACTCACACCAGACGAGTGTAACTCCAATGTTTGCGTGGTAATTATGGTGTACGCGTACGTGGAGACAGTACTCCGTAACTACTACAGCGCCGATACATTCACTTCACGTAATCGAAATAGCAAAACTGGAAATAAAGTAAAATGCGCTCTTTTCTGCAAATAAGGAGTACCTTACAAGTATGTATGTATGTGTGTGAAACCTTATGGGACTTAACTGCTAAGGTCATCAGTTCCTAAGCTTACACATTACTTAACCTAAATTATCCTAATGACAAACACACACATTCGAACCTCCACCGGGACCAGCCGCACAATCCATGACTGCAGCGCCCTAGACCGCTCGGCTAATCCCGCGCGGCTACCTTACAAGTATCCTGTGACCTAGCTCATTTTCCCGTGCTCCATAGGTCATGTGTTACTTGTTAGTTACTGTTTACGCACTTTCTCCTGGACGACAGCGCACACGACAAACAATATCGGAGTTTTGGTCCATACTCTGTCGATAAACAACGTTTGGTTCCAATCTGACTGACTGAAATCTGTAGGTCTGGGTATCATAACCTAACGATATCAACTTTCTCCGAATGGACAGTCTAACTTTTAATAACGTGTCAGATTTACTTCGCATTCACATTAAAAAAGAAGACAAGTACGGGGAAGTTTTTCTTCCACTTTATCATGTAACGAAAGTTCATTAGAATACCACAACTTGGAAACACACACATCGCTCGTGGAAGAACCGGAGAGCTTACATTTCATTATATTTTGTTGTGCTACCGCTTCTATGTTGTGCGCAGGATATCGATTTCCTTCTCAGTCTTTCTGTGTCATATAAAGCTGGGAACGACGCAACATCTCTACTATTTTGGTAACTGTCAGTGCCTCTTTTATTATCGTTTACAGTTGTCTCACAATACAATAGATACATTGTAATAAAATTCGTTTTTCGGTAAACATGCGCAGTGAAACGTACCCCAAACAACCTCCGCCATTTTGTCAAATCAGCCGCCAATCAACATTTCTGTAAATTGCGGTCTGTGTTTGACAAACACGCCATAGTGCCAAATATTTGAGAAAAGCTAGTTAAGTTTGAGAAACTGTTTCCTCTTTTACATAAAGCGCAGACAGGGGAAGGCGCGTTCCGCATCGGTGCTGCAAGAGGTCAGCACCGGTAACGAGACGAGATTGCGCAGTGGCGGATACTCACTACGCTGCGGGATACTAGTTTCACAGCACCGTAAAACGAGGACAGGCGAGCAGTCAGTACTCACCATGCTGCGGTTCCTGACGGGCGCCTCGGTCTCCGCTATGGGGAAGCAGGCGCGCTGCTGCTCGCCGCGCAGGCGCATCGAGTGGCTGCGGCGCATGGCGCGCGCCACGGGTATGCGGCTGCTACTGCCGCCGCTGCTGCAGCTGCCGGTGGGCGAGGTGGCGGCGGCGGCGGGGGCGGTAGCGGGGGCGGAGGCGCCACTCTGCTCTGCGCCGCTCATCGCCTGCCGGCACACAGGCGCGCCGTCAAGAGGGGGCACTTGCTTACTCCGACAATGTGCACTCTCATACCACTAATCCACACACAAAGAAAATTTCGGGAGTATCCCATAATTAATTCCTTTATGCCGTAACACATGTCCTATAACTTTAAGGGTCCGCTTACTGCCGACATGTTACTATTTTACACGTTAATATTCTAGGGAAGGGATTAGTTGAATGCTGTAGTGGCAAATAAGCAACTGACAAGGGAAACTCCCCATTGCTACCCCCTCAGATTTAATTGTAAGACAGCCCAGTAGGTAACCCGTCAAAAACTGAAACATGAAAACAGGAACAAGGTGTACTGAACAATATAAAAAAAAAATGTAAACTTAACAAGTGTAATATTGAGCGCGGATTAACAGCCGTGGCGTCGTGGTTAAGTGGCTGTTCGGTCAGTGGGTTAGCTGCCCTCTGTAATAAAATAAAAAAAAATAATTAAAAAAACTGAGTGAATGGATCAACGATGAACTTGAACGCGTGTCATGGGACGTCCGCCGCGAACAAATGTAGCGAACAATAACACACAAGTCCGCAGCTCGTGGTCTCGAGGTAGCGTTCTCGCTTCCCGAGCACGGGGTCCCGCGTTCGGTTCCCGACGAGATCAGGGATTTTCACCTACCTCGAAATGACTGGGTGTTGTTGTGTCGTCTTCATCATCATTATCATCAGTCATCCCCATTACGTTCGGAGGAAGGCAATGGCAAACCACCTCCACTACAACCTTGCCTAGTACAGCGGTGCCGGTCTCCCGCATCGTTCCCTATGCTCTTTCAGGGAGTATGGGACTTTATCATCACTAAGACGCAGATTACTTGGGAAAAAAATGTGGTCACAGTGTTGGAGTATGAAGCAGATGAGCTGTGTTCAAACCTATCTCATGCCATTTATTTTTATTTTGTTTTATTTTTTTCACGACGCTACGAACTGTCCGTCCAGTCATTGAAATGTTTGTTCTGTTTCTGTAGCCTTCGTATCTGTCATACTATACACTTGTTATACAGGGCGAGTCACTTAATGTTGCCACCAAGAATAACTCTGGAAATATGATAGGAGCTGAAAAGTTTGTGGGACAAACGTTAACATGGGACAACGGGGGCCATAATATGACGTTGGTTTTTTGTTGGTAGGCGGGGTCGCGTCAGTGATATGAAATACTTTTTTTCTAAAAGGGGATTCTAAAGTTTGGTACTTATTTTCTGATAGCGGCTATCGAGACAAACCAAATGATATGTAACAGTAAGGTCTTTGAAGGTCAACGCAGGTCACAAAGGTGGCTTGAACGTGAGGAGGTGTTCGAAGTGATGACCATTGGTATCAATGCAGTGCTGCAATCTTCTTATCATGGACCGAGTGGTATTCCTTATCACATGGGCACTTATCGAAGCGCATGCCCTCACAATTCTGTCTCGCATATCTTCAGGTGTAGTTGGAACGTCTTTATAAACAATGTCTTTTACGAATCTACACAAGAAAAAAAGGCGTCAAGTCTGGCGAACGAGCCGCCCACGACACCTCTACTCCACGTCCAATCCAACGATTTGGGAATTGTCTTTGCAACTAATTTCTAGCCATTAGCGAAAAACGTGCCTAGCCATTAGCGAAAAACGTGCCGGACACCCATCCTGTTGATACCACATTCTGTTCCTTCTTCCTAAAGGTATTTCTTTCAATAACAGGCTTAATGTTTCTTGCAGGAATGTGGTGTACTTCCTACCATTTAGATTTCCTTCGATGAAATAGGATCCTATAATTCTGCCCTCCAGAATCCCACACCGTACATTCGCCGACCGTGGTTTTTGCCGGAGCCAAAATGGATTATCAGTTGCCCAGTAATGCATGTTATGCAAATTAACATTTCCATGGTTCGTGAATGTAGCCTCGTCAGTAAATAAAATCAAATTAATAAATGTGTCATCCCTCTGAATCTGAAGTTGAGCCCATCGGCAGAATTCAATGCGACGCGTACAATCCGTACCAGTTAATTCTTGGGAGAGATCGATAAGGATGATATTTACGGCGATGCAGAACACGAACAACACTACTATGGCTCACGCCAGATTCCCTTCCGATTTGACTCGAACTAACACGAGGATCTCGAACCACAGTGGAAAAAGTACCAATTTCTGTTTCCTCGTTAGTAACTTTCCTTTGCCGGCTATGTTTCCGAAGCGTTAAAGATCCAGTTGTTCTCAATTTATCATACGCATATTTAAATGTACGACGTTTAGGGCGAGTGCGTTGAGGCGTTGGGATATCTTTCAGTGTATAAGTCTCTAGCTCTCACTGAATTTCGTTGGCATTCTCCGCAAATGAGAAACATATCGACTTGTTCTTCGAAGGAATACATCACTCAAATTCGCTTGATTCGACGATACTAGTCTTACCGTTCCTATTAGTGTTGTATTGCGAAACCGTCGAATTGTGTTTACATCTCAATGGCACGTTAGATGGATGGCCGTATTCGACGAATATTTACTATTCGCACGATATACGAGAGAATTGTCAGAGCATGTGCTTCGATAAGTGCCGAAGTAATAAAGAATACCTGTCAATCCATGATAAGAAGATTGCAGCACTGCACTGATACCAATGGTCATCACTTCGAATACCTTCTGTAAATGCTGTAAATGGACGTTCATGCCACCTTTTTTCCTTCGTTGACCTTCAAAGACCTTACTGTAGCACATCGTAAGATTCGTCTCGATAGCCGCTACCAGAAAATAAGTACCAAACTATAGTATCCCATTTGAGAAAACAAAGTTGACCTTCGAATCTCTGACGCGACCCCACCTAGCTACAAAAAACCAACGTCATATCATGGCCCCGTTGTCCCATGCAACATTTGTCCCACAAAATTTTCATCTACTATCAACTTTCAGAAAAAAATTATTTTTTTAAATAAATCTTTAGTATAATCATTATTTCGTAAGTTACCAATAGTTAATTCTTTTTTAAGTACCAGCATGAACGCGTGACACAATGTGGTGGAGATTACAGCTTGTGAAAGGCTGTGTGAACATCGTCTTCCTCATATTGTCTACTTTGTACCATACAGCTATGATAGTAAAATTCAGACGCATACATCACATATGCTTAAACATCTCATAAAAATGCCTTCTGGGAGTTGCAGCTGGTTCTTGAAACTGACTAGAAGTTGTTTCATTATTCACATCGCAACAATAAATGAATTAACTGACAGAATTACACAACAGTAACTACGTAGTGGCTGATACGCTCTGTAGGGCCTACACAGTGATTTTATTACTGAGTGATTGGGCCCTGTCAGATGACGCACTGTTGTTGTTGTTGTTGTTGTGGTCTTCAGTCCTTAGACAGGTTTGATGCAGCTCTCCATGCTACTCTATCCTGTGCAAGCTTCTTCATCTCCCAGTACTTACTGCAACCTACATCCTTCTGAATCTGCTTAGTGTATTCATCTCTTAGTCTCCCTCTACGATTTTTACCCTCCACGCTGCCCTCCAATGCTAAATTTGTGATCCCTTGATGCCTCAGAACATGTCCTGCCAACCGGTCCCTTCTTCTTGTCAAGTTGTGCCACAAACTCCTCTTCTCCCCAATTATATTCAATACCTCCTCATTAGTTATGTGCTCTACCCATCTAATCTTCAGCATTCTTCTGTAGCACCACATTTGGAAATCTTCTATTCTCTTCTTCCCGGGGCCTTGTTTCGACTCAGGTCTTTCAGTGCTCTGTCAAACTCTTCACGCAGTATCGTATCGCCCATTTCATCTTCATCCTCTTCCATTTCCATAATATTGTCCTCAAGTACATCGCCCTTGTATAGACCCTCTATATATTCCTTCCACCTTTCTGCTTTCCCTTCTTTGCTTAGAACTGGGTTTCCATCTGAGCTCTTGATATTCATACAAGTGGCTCTCTTTTCTCCAAAGGTCTCTTTATCTCATTTTTGAGACGTTTGTATTCCTTTTTGCCTGCTTCATTTACTGCATTTTTATATTTTCTCCTCTCATCAATTAAATTCAATATTTCTTCTGTTACCCAAGGATTTCTACTAGCCCTCATCTTTTTTCCTACTTGATCCTCACCTGCCTTCACTACTTCATCCCTCAAAGCTACCCATTCTTCTTCTACTTTCTTTCCCCCATTCCTGTCAATTGTTCCCATATGTTCTCCCTAAAAATCTCTACAAGCTCTGGTTCTTTCAGTTTATCCAGGTCCAGTCTCCTCAATTTACCACCTTTTTGCAGTTTCCTTCAGTTTTAATCTACAGTTCATAACCAATAGATTGTGGTC
Organism: Schistocerca cancellata; assembly: GCF_023864275.1. Taxonomy (NCBI): domain Eukaryota; kingdom Metazoa; phylum Arthropoda; class Insecta; order Orthoptera; family Acrididae; genus Schistocerca; species Schistocerca cancellata. The sequence goes on along the minus strand of NC_064627.1, from coordinate 137,010,987 downwards.
AGAGTCCACATCTGCCCCTGGAAATGTCTTACAATTTACAACCTGGTTCCTAAATCTCTGTCTTACCAATATATAATCTATCAGATACCTTCTAGTATCTCCAGGATTCTTCCATGTATACAACCTTCTTTTATGATTCTTGAACCAAGTGTTACCTATAATTAAGTTGTGCTCTGTGCAAAATTCTACCAGACAGCTTCCTCTTTCATTTCTTAGCCCCAATCCATATTCACCTACTACGTTTCCTTCTCTCCCTTTTCCTACTCTCGAATTCCAGTCACCCATGACTATTAGATTTTCGTCTCCCTTCACTATGAGAATAGTTTCTTTTATCTCATCATACATTTCATCAATTTCTTCATCATCTGCAGAGCTACTTGGCATATAAACTTGTACTACTGTAGCAGGCATGGGCTTCGTGTCTATCTTGGCCACAATAATGCGTTCACTATGCTGTTTGTAGTAGCTTACCCGCAATCCTATTTTTTTATTCATTATTAAACCTACTCCAGCGCCGGCCGCGGTGGCCTTGCGGTTCTAGGCGCGTCAGTCCGGAACCGCGTGACTGCTACGGTCGCAGGTTCGAATCCTGCCTCGGGCATGGGTGTGTGTGATGTCGTTAGGTTTAAGTAGTTCTAAGTTCTAGGGGACTGATGACCTCAGATGTTAAGTCCCATAGTGCTCAGAGCAATTTGAACCATTTGAACCTACTCCAGCAATACCCCTATTTGATTTTGTATTTATAACCCTGTATTCACCTGACCAAACGTCTTGTTCCTCCTGCCACCGAACTTCACTAATTCCACGCATTGCTATAGTGTTTCAAACTTCGGACTTTCCAAGCAGATTGAAACACTAGCAATGCGTGGAATTAGTGAAGTGCGGTGGCAGGAGGAACAAGACGCATTGCTACAGTGTTTCAATCTTCGTAGTTTCCAAGCAGCTCCCATTTTTACTCTGCGTTCTTTTTCTTTCTTCAGTCTACTTTGTCCCTGCTCTAGTGGTGACTTCACTCTCTGCTAGTACTTTCCAGCTGCTAATTGTTTGTCTCTCTAAGCTTCTGCTGAAAATATCGAATGGACTCATGTAAGTCTTCTCTTAAATGCTTTTTTACTGGCTAGATCCAATGCATGGTTTCGAGTTGTTCTACGTATGTTGCTACCAGCATCACTAGCTGAGGTACCCGGCATCGCTCAGGGAGTTGATATGAGGTTGTCTGGCATAATCTCCTCCTCTTTTAGGTTTGGCATTGTATAAGATATAAATTAAACCAACTTTTTTATAAACAAGTACACTAAGTACGCCTTACACACTTTATTTTCGATTTATATTCTGTCACTTTATTAATGAGTACTCACACTTCACTGTTTGTTTTTATTCACTCACTCCAATTTTTTCGGTTCCTCCATTCTTAAATGATAAGAAACTGACGTTCGAACACACTGTGGGTCTTGCTTTATATAACCCTACGAAAGCTTACCCCCTTCCCCCTAGTGGCGAATTGCAGAACATGCCAAAAACGCTTCGAATGGTCCGGAATATTCCACAACATTGGAGAGTGTTCTGGAATGTTCCACAATAATCTGGGATGTTCCGTGATGTTCCCGAACATTCTAGAATCTTCCCGAATGTTCAAAACAATTCCAGAACATTTCAGAACATCCCAGATCATTGTGGAATGTTCCGCAACATTCTGGAATGTTGCTGAATGCTGGAATGGCCTAGAAATTTGTAAAGTGCGAAATTTTCCAGCCCTTATATCCTCAAAAGCAAGCCCCTCATGTAAAAGTGGGAGCCTTCTTCATGGCTGGGGGATGGAGGGCTACCACACCATAAACTGCCTTGATCGTATCGGGGCTCGTTTCTGAGTTTTAGCAGCACGCACACTGTACACTTTTATAAGATATATTGATGATGATTACGATTATGATTATTACTATTACTATTATTAGCAACAGTGGTCAGATATAAAGCACTGGCAGCCTAAAGTCGTGCAATTTCTACCATTTCAGAAGTAATAAGTCCAGCAATCAACTGCTTAACAAACAGTATAGTGCGCGCATTTTTACTTGGTTGATTTGAAACAGAGGTGCAGGGTGTGGGTGAACCAAGTATCGCTCGGGAGGGTAGTGCAAAGGAATCATATTTTGTAGCAAGTGACTACCTCCAATACCGATACAGAAGTTGTAGGTGGCACTTGTGATGCACTGACAATAATTCCTTCATCATTCTACATAAAAGATTGTTAGAAATAACCAGTACCAATAGTGTGACTGACTCATTAGTTCGTGGTTTAATAAAACATCTATAAAAACTAAGTAACTTATGGTTTATCATTCACATTTACTAAAATTCAGCACCTTTATCTTATCCTCTTTACGCATCGGAATCGTGAACGCTCCTATCTACTAGATACATAATCAAGAACAAAATCATAAACACAGCAGTAGAGTCGTGAGAGGACGGGCAGCTCTTTATCAAACAGTCAGGCAACGTGACGTGCTGGTGCCAAGGCCGTTGGCGGAGGATTGCAGCTGGGGGTATCGACTGTTTCTTTGTGAATACTCGGTGACAATCTGGCGAGAATTTAAACAACCTGTGTGGGAAAATGTATTGACCAATACATTATCTGCATGCGCTGACACTGCAACAGCCACAGTAAATTCAGATTAGTATGCTCCTAGGTGAAGCCGGCCGAAATAATCCACATGTGGTCAAACCGGACCTGCTGCGGATCTCATTTGGCACGTCTGCTCACAGGACGTTTAAAACAGAAGCATTACTTAAGACCAGTCCTTCGGGACAGACGCGTTGGTTTGCGGTGCTGTTGCTGAGTAGCTAACGTTCATGATAACGTAAGAAAGGCAACACGGTCGTTGAGCAAGAAATGTCAGAGTATCTGCTGTATCTGTTTGCTCATGGCACTGCGACCATTCGTAGTGGTAATATTCAAAATCGATTTCGTAGCGAAATGGTGAAAGCTATTTCAAGTTTTCAAACTCGTGTGTCCTATATTAAAAGAATCCACGAAGCTTCCCATCGGAGCATCATTCGTAATGCATTTCATTTCAAGCGCCGTGTTTTTCCCGCGCACGAGGAAGACAACGTCTGGGAAAGAACTGATGTGACCAATTCGAGGATGTAAATTAGATAAGAAAAACACGTCATAACATTGCCAGTAACATGGGATTACTATGGAGATAGATACTTTGAGGTTAAACAGTGCAACCTAGGAATACTCCAACTGAAAAGCAAAGTAACTGCAGGTTTGTAAACGGGTATAGGCCAACTCCAAGAAAAGTAAGGGCACCCGTCGTCTAGGGATGCCGGCACGGTAGCTCAGCGGCTTCTGTCAGAGGGTTATCTACCCTCTATAATAAGAAAAGAAAACTGAGTGAATGGATCAACGATGAACTTGAAGGGGTGCCATGGGATGCAAATGTAACGAAAAAATGAGATTAAAAAAAAGAATAGCTTGTTTGACTAGTAATCAAAACGTCCTCGGTCCCGGATTCGAAACCTACCACCGCTTAAATTTTGATTAAAAATCAGCATTGGCGGCCTAAGACTTCCGGCATAAGACGTCGCCCTTATTCTGCCAACGGCCTTGTCAAAGAGGGCGGAGAAGCGGACAGAGGTTCAGGGCACTTTCGTGTCCTTGCGGTCGGAAATTGCTCCTAAAGGCGGAAGAATCATCAATGATCATCGGCATGAGCATGCAGAAGGCAATGGAAACCACTGCATGAAAGACAGAAAGTGTATCCACAGGACATGTGGCCTGTAACTAAAAAAGTGCAATGATAATCTCTCCATTGGCATAAGATTCTGGAATAGTCCCCGATTCGGATCTCCGGGAGGGGACTGCCGAGGGGGAGGTGACCATGAGAAAGAGATTGAATAATCAAGGAAAGGATGACGTTCTACGACTCAGGGTGTGGAATGTCAGAAGCTTGAATGTGCTAGGCTCAATCTACATATAGTAGGGGTCAGTAAGTGAAAGGGGAAGATTTGTCTGATGTGATAGAGGAAGAAACAGGAGTCGATTTAGAAGACATAGCGGATCCAGTATTAGAATCAGAATTTGAGAGAGTTTTGGAGGACTTAAAAAATGGTTCAAATGGCTCTGAGCACTATGGGACTCAACATCTTAGGTCATAAGTCCCCTAGAACTTAGAACTACTTAAACCTAACTAACCTAAGGACATCACACACACCCATGCCCGAGGCAGGATTCGAACCTGCGACCGTAGCAGTCCCGCGGTTCCAGACTGCAGCGCCAGAACCTCTAGACCAACGCGGCCGGCTGAGGACTTAAAACCAAATAAGGCAGAAGGTAAAGATAACATTCCGTCAGAATTTATAAAATCATTGGGAGAAGTGGCAGCATAACGATTATTCACGTTGGTGTGTAGAATGTATGAATCTGACTTTCGAAAAAATATCATCCACACAATTCCGAATACTGCAAGAGCTGACAAGTGCGAGAATTATCGCACAATCAGCTTAACAGCTCATGCATCCGAGTTGCTGACAAGAATAGTATAAAGAAGAATGGAAAAGAAAATTGTGGATGTGCTAGATAACCATCAGTTTGGCTTTAGAAAAAGTAAAGCCACGAGAGAGGCAATTAGACGTTGCGGTTGATAGTGGAAGCAAGACTAAAGAAAAATCAAGACACGTTCATAGTATTTGTAGACCTGGAAAAAGCGTTCAACAATGTAAAATGGTGCAAGATGTTCGAGGTTCTGAGAAAAATATGGGTAACCAAAAAAGGACATTCCTGACCAAGAGAAGGCTACTAGTATCAAACATAGGCCTTCATTTGAGCCGGACGGAGTGGCCGAGCGGTTCTAGGCGCTTCAGTCTGGAACAGCGCGACCGCTACGGTCGCGGGTTCGAATCCTGCCTCGGGCATGGATGTGTGTGATGTCCTTAGGTTAGTTAGGTTTAGGTACTTCTAATTTCTAGGGGACTCATGACCTTAGCAGTTAAGTCTGATAGTGCTCAGAACCATTTGAACCTTAATTTGAGGAGGAAACTTCTGAGAATGTATTGTACGGTAGTGGAACATGGACTGTGGGAAAACTGGACCAGAAGAGAATGGAACCATTTGAGATGTGGTACTACAGACCAATGTTGAAAATTAGGTTGACTGATAAAGAAGGAATGAGGAGGTTCTGCGTAGAATCGGACAGGAAAGGAATATATGGAAAACACTGACAAGGAGAAGGGAGAGGATGATAGGACCTCTGTTAAGACGTCAGGGAATGTCTTCCATGGCACCAGAAGGAGCTGTAGAAGGCAAAAACTGTAAAGGAAGACAGAGATTGGAATAAATACAGCAAATAATTGAGGACGTTGAAACTTGGTAGTTTTCGCGTTAACAAACTGTCACCAGAGATGAAACAAACGATCAATGACAGAAAATCACAGCAGCAATGCGGGACAGAATCTCAGACCTTCACGTTAGTAGTCCAGTATTTACTAACAGTGGAACACACACATACAGTCGTTTACTAGTGGGTAACTTATTTCTTTCTGTAAAAGACATGTAAGTCGCTCGCGAGAATGAAGTTTGCAGATCCTCAGTTACGAACGAATAGAACGCAGTAATAGCTTCCAACATTGTAATGACAGTTCCAGTGTAAGACGTATCGAGCTGCAGCTTTACTTCATTTGACAGAATGGCTGCCACCGTGTAGGGCCACGATGGCGCGACCGCAGAGACATCTATATATGACTTCGGTAGTCCCGTTCCACGGTCAGACCTTCGCTACGGCAAGTTTTCTTGAGGGGTCACATACCAACAACATTCGAAATCCACCTCACAGCTCAAATTAGGCATCGTGTGATTATTTGCTCTTCCCAAAAACACGAGAAAACATCCGTAGCCAGAGTTATGAGGTCCCTGGAAGCAGCTACGTCTGCCTGACAAGCTACACTGATGAGCCAAAACATTATAACCATATGCTTAATAGCTTGTTTGTCCGTCTTTGGAACGAAATACATCACTGGTTCTACGTATCAGGGATCCGAAAGTTTGCTGCTAGGTTTGCGAACATATATGGCATTAGATGTCTACGCATAGGTGATGTAATTCGCGTAAATAACGTGCTGCAGATTTGCGTACGCGGTGATGGCGCCCAATAGCGACCCAGATGGGTTGCAAAGAATGTACATCAGGCGAATTTGGTTGCCGAGACATCGACGTGAGTTCACTATAATGCTCCTCAAACCACTTTCCGCCCCGATAGCTGATTGGTCAGCGTGACGGACTGCCGTCCTACGGGGCCTGGCTGCGATTCCCGACTGGGTCGGGGATTTTCTCCGCTCAGGGACTGGGTGTTATGTTGCCTTAATCATCATTTCATCCCCATCCGGCGCGCAGGTCGCCCAATGTGTAGACGAATGTAATAAGACCTGCACCAAGGCGGCCGGACCTGCCCCGTAAGGGGCCTCCCGGTCAATGACGCCAAACGCTCATTTCCATTTTTCCTCAAACCGCTGTAGCACCTTCTGGCTCCGAGACAGGGGCAAGTACACTGCTGAAAAATGACGTCGCCGTCGGGGAAAACATCAAGCATGAAGGAATGCAGGTGGTTCGCAGCTGTCAGCGTGTCTTCGATTACTACCACTGGTCCCATGCGAGCGCAGGAGAATGTCTCCCACAGCATAATATTGCTCCCATCAGTCCGCACCCGTGCACGTTTCGAGCTGCCTTTCACCTCGATGACGGAGTTTATGGAGACGACTAGCGACTCTGTCTAGCAAAAATGTGATTAACCCGAAGAGCCGACACGTTTCCATTGATCGACGGTCGAATCCCGATGGTCCCGTACCCAGTGCAATCTCAACTGACGATGTCGCTGGGCCAACATGTGAACACGTAGAGATGGGTCCGCTGTCTCGTTCTCAGAAGCACTCGTGTGTGATCCAGCATTGTGTTCTTTCAGTAGAGATAACACAGATCACCATCTGCCTTACTTTACAGAGCAGACAAGCCTCCGTACCCCACTTTCTGCGAAGCGTCGTGGACGACGTCAAACCATGTAGCGCGTAGTGGTAGTTTCACTGTCCTACCTCTTTCCGTCGATGCTCACGACAGTAGCACGTGAACATTCAACCAGCTTTGCCGTTTTCGAGATCTCGTTCACGGGCTTTGTGTAGTAATGACCTGCCCTTTGTCAGAGTCGCTTATCTCAATGGATTTCCCCATTTTCAGCCGGTATCTTTGCTAGGGTGACACCTCGTCCGTGTCTGCTCCTCTTACGTACCTTCGTTACCGCATCACGTGCTCGCAACGGCGTCAGGCGGCATCCAACGCCGCGGTGGGCAGTGGTCATAATGTTTTGGCTGATCAAGGGTATCACACTCCGCATTTTTAGCTTGAGAGGCTGCACCATTACTGACAACTTCAAGATGAATATTGTGAAAAGTTATATTACTGAGAAAGTGTATAAGTTCGTAGAGGTTTACACAGTGTGCGCCGATACAGCTGTTTTGTCAGTCTGATTTTCACCTATGACCTTTCTAGACACTGAGAAGCTCATCTGCAGAAACCAGCACGGTTTTAGGAAACAGCGGTCATGCGAGACATACCTGGCCCTATTTGTGCATGATATACAACAGGCTCTAGGTACCGGCTCCCAGGTTGACGCCATATTTCTCGACTTTCGAAAGGCGTTCGACTCAGTTCCGCACTGTCGCTTGCTACAAAAAGTGCGCGCTTACGGTCTATCCGATGACGTATGCGGTTGGATAGAAAGTTTTCTAATAGACAGGGAGCAGTATGTCGTCCTGAACGGGGTGGCTTCAACAGAAACAAGGGTAACTTCAGGTGTGCCCCAGGGCAGCGTAATAGGTTCTCTGCTTTTTGCGATTTGCATTAACGATCGAGTTGATGGTATTGACAGCGGCATTAGATTGTTTGCCGATGATGCTGTAGTCTATAGGAAAGTAGTATCACACAAAAGTTGTGAACAAATCAATGAACATTTGCAAAAAAATAAATGAGTGGTGTGATGACTGGCAGTTATCTCTCAATATTAATAACTGTAACCTACTGTGTATAACAAGGCGAAAATCCCCATTAATGTATGAGTACAAAATAAATGATCAGTCTTTGGACGCGGTAACATCCGTCAAGTATCTGGGTGTGACTATTCGACATCATCTCAATTGGAATGATCAGATTAGACAAGTAATGGGTAAGGTGAACTCTATATTGCGGTTTATTGGTAGAATCCTGAAGCGATGCAGTCCTTCAGCAAAGGAAATAGCTAACAATACGTTAGTTCATGTAGTCTTAGAGTATTGTTCGTCTGTATGGGACCCTTACCAGTTGGGTCTGATTCAAGAGATTGAGAAGGCCCAAAGAAGAGCGGCAAGATTCGTGACTGGTACATTTAGCCATCGCGAGAGCATTACAAATCTCATAGAAAGTTTGAAGTGGGACACACTGGCAGATAGACGACGCGCTAAACAGAAGGGGCTGCCCACTAAATTGCGAAATCCAATCTTCACCGAGGATGTAGAGCATACATTAGTACCACCTACTTTCAAATCGCATAATGATCATCATTCAAAGATAGGGGAACTAAAAGCTCGTGCTGAGGCGTTCAGACAGTCGTTTTTCCCTCGCGCGATCCACGAGTGGAACACAGGGGGGGAATATGACTTAGGCGCGAATTGTGACCTCCGCCACACGCGGCTTGGTGGCTAGCGGAGTATATATGTAGATGTAGATACTTGCTCCACCAGCTATTGACGACAGACAGTATTCTCTCAGATTTCAGTGAAAAACAGCGATCAGAAGAGCTACACAGATCATGAATGCACTTGGACTGCAAGAAGAACTGGTGTATCAGGTATCGTGACGGCTTAGGTAACTGCAGAGCAGATGATGGTAACGAAACAGATAGCTAGACAATGCGTCTCATTTGCGCCACCTTGGCACGCCTTTGGCGGTTTTCTTTCTCTGCTATCTTCTTTTTTTGCGGACGGAGCTTCAAATGACTCGAGGGAACCGCAAAACCTCACAGAGCATAGGGAGTATCTGGTGCGTCCGTCGCATTCAGCCCCCTCCTGTGATACCGGTTACTTCACGGTGAAACAAAAGCATCTGGTACGGCATGGCAATATTTGTGTACGATGCTGGAAACATTACAAAAACTGTATACTCTTATGTTCACTTGTTACGTATAAAGCTACAATTCCTAGAGAAGACAATTTTGATTTGTGACAAAACCTGGGATGTTACTATCCACATAGTGGTTATTGTTGATATGCAGTGAAAAGAAGTAAGTATGACAGTAAATTATTTGAGTTTAAAGAGTAATAGCTAAGACACCTTAACGAGAAAGTGGAGACGGAACGAATGACAAGGGGCAAACGTAAAAGTTAAGACTGTTCTTTTGGGTAATCACATATGGAGTTGAATCTTGGGTCATGATCTGAGTTAACTTTGTTTTTAACCGTTTGATCGACTGCCTGATTTTCCCACTCGTAATTAGTTTCAGGCCTAAACTCATCTTCAGACAACGGCACAAGTGGTAGGTGTACCTTGTAAGATAGCTCAAAATTAATTACAAGAGCGGTAAACAATCGTTATCCCGAATGTGAGTCCACTGTCTTCATCACTGTGTCATCTTGCTCATACATTCAGCAACATCACGAAATCTCCCAGAACTACACGTCGTATTGATTTGAAATGTTCAGCAAAAGCCTTTTAGATGACCCTGAAGGAATGGTTCTCCTCGACTTTCCTCATATTTATGGAATCTGAAGCTCAATGCCTGGACATAATTTCTTAAAGCAGTACGACACATTGAAAAACCGCCTTTAAAAGAGTTAAGTCCAAAACACTCATACATTACTCGCCAGTAGCTGAATGCAGTGTGCAACTTGGTGGCTGAGTGGCTTAATGACTAAAATCCTAAAGGTTTAGGGTTCGAACCTCAGTCGGTTCTAACAGTGTGTAGTACACAACATTCGTAATCTTAAGGTCAGTGATATTCGATTCTCGATAGACTGAACTTACTTATTTAATTTTATTGAAATTCTATATTTATTTTCAAATGCCAATTTTAATCAAAAACTCATCAATCATAATTTTTAAAATAAAAGTCTTTCACTTATCAGTTACTGGTCTTATGGAAATGAAATTTGATACGGACATGTTAAATGTCTTTCTGTAAATGTATTTTTGTTAAAAGTTTATATATCACAAATACACTGTTCAGTCTGCACAAATGAAGTATATTTTTTGTTTTGAAAACCCACATTTTCATGTGATTGGCAATTAAAAATAAAAAAGACTTTATTTTTATTGCAAACTTGCGTTCAATATTTTTGATTAGATTTACATTTGTTAATAAATACAAAATTTAAATAAATGTCTAAAGAAGGTACTACTAACGAAGTTCGAACCATCTGCTTTACAATGAGAAGACTTTTACGCTATGCACTGAGCTACCGACGACTATTTTGCTAAGCTAGAAATGTTTTGTACTTATCAGAGCTTGGAAATTAATTCTGAAAGGCGATTTAATTGAGTTCTTTTCTATTTTCGTCCTGCTGCTTTAGGAAATTCATGCTCGGGCACAGCTTCAAAACCTGCAAGTATAATCGTAATAGGATATCGTTGTACCATTCCATGCGGCCCCCTTGTTAGATCAATTCTGCGTAATAGCAATGGTGCACTTCAACGCAGTTTTGGAGCAAATTACATACTGCCTTTGGAAATGAAGTGATTGTTTCATATATACAGGGTGTTACAAAAAGGTACGGCCAAACTTTCAGGAAACATTCCTCACACACAAAGAAAGAAAATATTTTATGTGGACATCTGTCCTTAAACGCTTACTTTCCATGTTAGAGATCATTTTATTACTTCTCTTCAAATCACACTAATCATGGAATAGAAACACACAGCAACAGAACGTAGAAGCGTGACTTCAAACACTTTGTTACAGGAAATGTTCAAAATGTCCTCCGTTAGCGAGGATACATGCATCCACCCTCTGTCGCATGGAATCCCTGATGCGCTGATGCAGCCCTGGAGAATGGCGTATTGTATCACAGCCGTCCACAATACGAGCACGAAGAGTCTATACATTTGGTACCGGGGTTGCGTAGACAAGAGCTTTCAAATGCCCCCATAAATGAAAGTCAAGAGGGTTGAGGTCAGGTGAGCCATGAAATTGGTCCGCCTCTACCAATCCATCGGTCACCGAATCTGTTGTTGAGAAGCGTACGAACACCTCGATTGAAATGTGCAGGAGCTCCATCGTGCATGAACCACATGTTGTGTCGTACTTGTAAAGGTACATGTTCTAGCAGCACAGGTAGAGTATCCCGTATGAAATCATGGCGGTGAATCGAGGAAGTACAGTACATACTGATGAAACTAAAATGAGCTCTAACATGGAAATTAAGCGTTTCCGGACACGTGTCCACGTAACATCTTTTCTTTATTTGTGTGTGAGGAATGTTTCCTGAAAGTTTGGCCGTACCTTTTTGTAACACCCTGTATATACGAGGGCAGTTCAATAAGTAATGCAACACATTTGTTTCTGAAACAGGGGTTGTTTTATTCAGCATTGAAATACACCAGGTTATTCCCCAATCTTTTAGCTACACTACACTATTTTTCAACGTAATCTCCATTCAATGCTACGGCCTTACGCCACCTTGAAATGAGGGCCTGTATGCCTGCACGGTACCATTCCACTGATCGATGTCGGAGCAAACGTCGTACTGCATCAATAACTTCTTCATCATCCGCGTAGTGCCTCCCACGGATTGCGTCCTTCATTGGGCCAAACATATGGAAATCCGACGGTGCGAGATCGGGGCTGTAGGGTGCATGAGGAAGAACAGTCCACTGAAGTTTTGTGAGCTCCTCTCGGGTGGAAAGACTTGTGTGAGGTCTTGCGTTGTCATGAAGAAGGAGAAGTTCGTTCAGATTTTTGTGCCTACGAACACGCTGAAGTCGTTTCTTCAATTTCTGAAGAGTAGCACAATACACTTCACTTCAGAGTTGATCGTTTGACCATGGGGAAAGACATCGAACAGAATAACCCCTTCAGCGTCCCAGAAGACTGTAACCATGACTTTACCGGCTGAGGGTATGGCTTTAAACTTTTTCTTGGTAGGGGAGTGGGTGTGGCGCCACTCCATTGATTGCCGTTTTGTTTCAGGTTCGAAGTGATGAACCCATGTTTCATCGCCTGTAACAATCTTTGACAAGAAATTGTCACCCTCGGCCACATGACGAGCAAGCAATTCCGCACAGATGGTTCTCCTTTGCTCTTTATGGTGTTCGGTTAGACAACGAGGGACCCAGCAGGAACAAACCTTTGAATATCCCAACTGGTGAACAATTGTGACAGCACTACCAACAGAGATGTCAAGTTGAGCACTGAGTTGTTTGATGGTGATCCGTCGATCATCTCGAACGAGTGTGTTCGCACGCTCCGCCATTGCAGGAGTCACAGCTGTGCACTGCCGGCCCGCACGCGGGAGGTCAGTCTTGCTTGACCTTGCGGCGATGATGACACACGCTTTGCCCAACGACTCACCGTGCTTTTGTCCACTGCCAGATCACCGTAGACATTCTGCAAGCGCCTATGAATATCTGAGATGCCCTGGTTTTCCGCCAAAAGAAACTCGATCACTGCCCGTTGTTTGCAACGCACATCCGTTACAGACGCCATTTTAACAGCTCCGTACAGCGCTGCCACCTGTCGGAAGTCAATGAAACTATACGAGACGAAGCGGGAATGTTTGAAAATATTCCACAAGAAATTTCAGGTTTTTCCAACCAAAATTGGCCGAGAAAAAAAATGTGTTGCATTACTTATTGAACTGCCCTCGTATATACACACATTGTTAAGACTGTCATGTGGCTTCGTCATAAAAGTATTATAAAAAGTTAAAAGAAAAAATATTTAATGAAATATCCCGTGCTTTCGTCAAAATTTAGCTGAATTGTATTGAGTTTACAGCTAGCGATATAACAGATGCTTCTACACAGATTATGTTGTAATCTAACCACGGAACAAAACCGACAGGATGCAACTCGGGCAGAGTTCCGGCCGTTTATCAGCGCCGCAAATCGGCTCACGCAAGAAACTCCCTCAAACTCTGTTCATTAGCGCCAGGCAGGAAGGAGCCCGAGTTTCGCCCCATATTCGAATTCGGAACACAAAGCAGAAAAAAAAACCGCCCTGCACGAACTACGCCTCCGCTGCAGACTCGGGCAGCAGGGATTGCCTGTGCTCTGCACACTGCACTACCTCCACTTCCCTCCTAATCGCGGCTCTCCATCAGTCGGCAGAATTGCTCCACGGCATGCGAACGTCTGACTGTTCCGGTATTCCCTAACACTGGAATACCCGTCACTCAGCAAACGCTTCCATTCCGAAAAAGTGTTTCTATCGGTTATAATGAGTTGCAATTTCATTTTAAACACCAAATGTCATAAGAAAATTACGACGCTGGACGAAATATTTGTAACATTGGAGACATCATGCTAACATCGTGGAACACTGCCTCTAGCTTTGATAATGGTCTCAGATCGGTGATTAAGAGAGTCTGCGAGTTTCCTCAGGTGTGTCATACCCAGATGGATCCACAAGTTGTTGATTAGGCTACATCATGTAGAGGTAATAAATCCTACGTTTCACCCTCTATTCCAACGGCACAGACGTTTCCTATCGGATTAAGATCGGATGATTTAATGGGAAAATTACTTTAAATTACAGTATAAAGACGCAGAAAAGGTGGAAATCAAAAAATAGTCACCAAAGCACAGAAAACGACAGCCAAATAGACTTCTCACTGAAGGAAATATGCTCCGCAATAAAAATAATTAAAAATAGATAATCTCCAGGCATATCGAATTAATAAAATACGGAGGCAGGCATTATAACAACTGCTGCATACTTTGCTTAACAGTATCACGAAGGAAGGCAAGATGCCAAGAGAATGGAAAGAACGTATTACAATTGCAGTGTATAAAGAAGGAGATAAGTAAATGTTAGATGATTACTGGGGATTAACCCTGCTTGGTACCACCTTAAAAGTCTTAACATCATTAAATAGAAACAGAATGCTGAATTATATGGAAATAGCACAAGAACGGCAAGAATTCAGGAAATACAGGAGCACAGTAGATGCTACTTTCGCTTTAAGACAGACTATGGATAAATCCACAGAATTTAACAAGCCAGCATACCTATGCTTCGTTGATTCTAACCTTAATCGACAAGAGAGTACCGAAGGATTTTGTGAAAAATGACAGAACGTACATAAATATAGGTAATGAAACTAGAATTAAAAAACACGAAGGATTCACAGATAAAATTATGCTAGGTAAAGAAATAAGACTTTAATAATGGATCACGTCATTCATGATGTAAGAAAGGAACCGGGCTAAAAAACTGGAAATAAAGTGGTAAATACTATGTATTACGCTGACGATGCTATACAAATAGCAAACAACGAGAATAATTTAATAAGGTTACTTCACCAAATTAATAAAACCGCAAAGCAATATAACATGGAAATCTCATCTACAAAACTAAGAGTATGGTAGTATCAAAAGCACCTGTCTCACGTAAATTAGAAGTACACGGTGCGTCAACTGAACAAGTGATGACCTGTAGTTAACCACGGACTTTTATCACCAGCTATGAAGACTTACCCAGAGAAGTGAAAAATCAAGTGACAAAGGCAGCAAGGGTAGCCAGACACGTGCAAAATACTGCACAGAGAAAGAAATTTGTGACAAATGAGGAAAAAATAAAAATATATAAAACAATGGTGCGTCCTGTTTTAACATATGCTTTAGAAACTAGAGCAGAAACGAAACAAAAGTTAACGGCAGTGGAAATGAAGGTACAAAGACAGATACAAGGTGTAACCATGTGGGACAAAAGAACAAATTTGTCGATAAGGGAACAGTGTGGAATACAAAATAAAAATAAATGGATGAAGACAAGAAAAAGAAATTGGAAGGATCATGTGGAAAGGACGTTCATTTTTTTCCGCGCGCTGTTCAAGATTGGAGTAACAGAGAATTATTGCGAAGGTGGTTCGATGACCCCTCTGCCAGGTACTCATGTGTGATTTGCAGAGTATCCATGTAGATGTAGATCTTTCAAGACTAGCTAAAATTTCTACACATGGACAATCGCAAGGGAAACGACTGCCCAGATGACCACCCGAGAGATGGTACAAGTGTAGTAATAAAATGTTTGAAATGAGAGATTTGTGTGGCTTGACTAATATTTGGATACGATTTCTCCCGATGTCGCACACAGTCCCGACAGCTGCAGCACAGCATATCTGCCTCCACATTTAGCACGTTGTAACGGAACGACATCCCGTTACCACTGGAGCTACGGCGATAATTTCTTGACGAACAGTTGCTAACTCTTGACAAACAATCGTCGTTTAGTACTTTTAATGATACGAATTATCCAGTGTGAAAGACGTTTTTGGGAAGTACACCGCTAGGCAGGAAAAGGGAACATGCAGCTGGCTACGGAATCTGTGTGTCAGCAGCTGTTTTTACTGTTTAGACAAATTATTCGGGATACATTACGATGACTGACTAAATGGCTGGCTGAAGCCTTGTACTCATTGCTGACCTCGATAACATTGTGGAACATCCCGCATAGTTCCCTTGTGAACATCTTAGCGGAGTGGCTTGTCAGTCATCACCTGCCATCTGCGTGCGATCTGCGTGCGATGCGTCTGTTTCTTGTGGATGGCTGATGATCGCTAGCGTAGTGAGTGTCGAGTTGGGTTTGTAATCAGTGTCGTTGTGCTGCCTACACCCGTCGAGCAGCCTCAAGACCCGGCGACTTTCCTAACCACTTTGTCAGCTCGATTTTAATCATTTTTATCCTTTTTATGTTACTGATTTGTTAAATATTACGACTCTCAAAAGTTCTAGGGCTAGACGTTGTGCGTCTACCTCAGTGGCACGTCGAGGTCCAACACCTGGGAACCCACGATACAGCACAACTGGCGGTGCTACGACAAATGGAGGTAATGCCTGTTACTGGCAGCCCTGCTGTGTACGAAGGTTTGTGAGGCAGATGATCTTAGTAACAATTATGAGCGAAATCTTAGGTACTTGCGCTTAAAACGCCTTTACTTGTATTATTAATTAGCCGATTACTCGTCCTTCGTAGGTGTGGAAAACTGAAGGTGCATCTTTTAACAATATCCCAGGAAATAATCATAAGCCGTTTATCACGAAGATCTATAAATTCCCTTGTACGTCCCAAGTTAATAAAGTAATCGCAGGTGCTTAATGCGCGAAAGTAATGGGAGGGAAAAATCACAAAGTCTGGGTTGGTCTTCGGGACATGCCAGTATGGCTTGACAGGTTGCAACAATCGCTCGTGATAAGCAAAACATTCTGGTTGGAATCCCGGTGTGGCACAATTTGCAGTTGTCACAGCAGACGACTAGTCGAGATCTGCTTGCGAAAAAGACTTTTGGACAATATTTACTGTCTTTCACTCTAGACAACATTAATTTTGTTTCTACTTAGAACCTGGAAGCAGGCCATTAGTTGCCAGTGCGGGTAACACTAACCCTCCAGCTGGAGGCTAGAAAGTTAAAGTGTCTCACCTTGGGAACTAATCCTCGTAGCGAAGGCAACTGACTGGAATGTGAAGGATAAGTGTGATGATATCGGGGACGTCCTGAGAACGAAGAGGACTTCCCCACACAGTTAAAACAGTGACTGCTGTTTGAATGTGCAGATTTGAGGCTTGGACCAACAGTGACTCATGAATATCAACTGATATACACAAATGATTGCAACCAGTAACTTCTATTTTATTTACTCACTAAACGTCTCGCAGGAGTTTTGGTTCAGACGTCTAACAGTGATGACATTCTGACAATTTACAAGGCTCCAGATGTTTGTTGCAGTGTGCAGTGTACTATTAAATTAATGACATACTGAATCACCTGAACAGTGTTTAAAGTCTGTGTATTGAGTTCTGTTGTCCATTTCGTGTTTTCGATGTTGTACAGAGTGAGGTGTAACAGCAGGTACGTCTCCATACAGACGCTGTAAATCAAAAATTTCCTGTGTTTGATGATGCTTCGTAAAAATCTGAACTGGTAGCAAATATGTTTTTATAGCAGCAGGAGGGGTGCAACACTATTTTCCCCCAGGTTCCGAAAAAGCACTCACTAGGTAGATTTATGTTAAAGTGCAATCGATACATCCTCTGTGGAAGTTACAGTGTCTTTCAACGGTCACGGGTCGACTTTCCGAGTAATATTTACATTACACTCATCAGCTTTTATGAACAGTTCCTAAGTAACATCCTGATCGCACCACAACACACTTTGGGAGTCTTCATGTGCCTCTGTTGAATTCCTAGAGTACCCAATTTCAGGTCAGGTTTATAGGGGGGGAAATCCAAGTAGTTCCAGATGCAATTAGCGTCTAATAGCCCTTGTTGTGCTTTAGAAGACGGCTGAAATGACATTCCGTTGACGTCAGCTGCTAGTCACACCTGGCGATGTTACAACGTTTGTGAAGTACGCTGGCAGGCGCTTGTCGCAGAGCGTACACCACTATTCGTCCTCATGAGTGTTTCTTATCTTCACCGTTCCTCAACGTGAACGCTACCCTAGCTGTCATAAGTTTTTGAAAGAGGTTACTCTTGTTTCTCTTACGCATGACATTTGTCGTTTATTTATTTATTAATATAGTTTACGCCCACATTGGAGCACTAAAATCAAATCTACAGTGATTAAGTTTAGGTCTTAGCAGTCAGCAATTTCTTCGTTTCCCAAAATTTCTTCATTCGCTGTGATCTTCTGCAGTTATGACATACTTCTTTCGTTCTGATGGTCTGAATGTCACTCGTATATATTTGTTCTTCAGAAGCAGTTTCTCTTCTCTGTGCTGAATTTGGTGTATGGTAATGTTCAGCTCATCCAGATCACTTTGTAATTCTTTAAAATAGATGGTTTTGATTTTACTGTTCATTAATAGTCAAAAAGTTGCTTCAGGATTCTAGTATTTGGTAGGCGAGATATGTGGCCGAAAAATGCAATCCTCCTTTTCCGCATTGTATCAATAATGGATTCACTTCTTAATACACTACTGAAAGGGGCAAAAGTCTCCACTGCCCATTAACGTGATGTTTTTTACTGATAACTGATCGGAGTATTCTTTTATCAACTTTCTGCAATTTGTAAGTGTTGCTTGAGTATTTAGTTGAATAGTGTTTCACTTGCATATGTTGCTTCCACTTTAACGACGGAGGAGTAATGTCGAAATTTAGCATTTATTGAGAGAGATCGTTTTTTGTAGGTTGGCTATGTGGTTCTCTGCGCTCGCTGTAGATTTAATGTTCTACTATCTATTGATGCTCTTTCATTAGCATTCCAGGTAATAATCTCACCAAGATATTTAAACTTTTTTACTACTTTAATTTTTTGATCATTATGGAGTATGATTTGGGATGTGTCAATTGGGAAGCTGGGCATCATTTCTGATTTCTCAAAGGAAATTTGCAATCCAACCTTTGTCGCTGATCGTTCTAGTTGTTCTATCTGAACCTTTGCTTCTTCAATATTGTTTGCTAACAGCGCCAAATCATCTGCAAATGCAAGGCAGTTAAGTCGAATCTTTCTTCCAATCTCAACAGATGATGGGCATATCTTGTTCCTTTCACGCATGATTTTCTCCAACACCCAACTTAACAATAACGGAGACAATCCATCGCCTTGTCGAAGGCCAGTATGAATCTCAAAAGGTTCAGAGAATTCATTTCTGAATCTTACTCTAGCTTTGGTATTTAGAAGGGTGACTGCTACGAGGTTGACAAGTTTCTGATGTAAACCAAATTCTTTAAGAATTGACAGTACAGATTCACGGTGGATACTATCGTAGGCTTTTTAAAATCGAGACAAGTGATTAACAGCTTCTTGTTCCTGACCTTTTGATGTTATATTATCCATTTGAGAATAATAATTTGATCATGACAGCTTCGTCCTGGACGAAAGCCTCCTGATATTCGCCTAGTTCACCATCAAGCTGTTCAAGAATTCTGAAATACAGAAACTTGGAAAAAAATTTATAAGTAGTATCCAGCAGGGATATACTCCTATAATTATTTGGATCCGATCTATCTTTTTTGTGTAGCGGATGGATTATTGCAAGATTCCATTCCTCTGGTAACTTCTCAGTATTCCAAATGTCGGTAAGATGTTTGTGTAAGTTCAGAATAGTTTGTACATTTGCATATTTTAAAGTTCTGCCACTAGTCGGTTCTCACGTGCTGCTTTATAATTCCGAAGTGAGTTAATCGCTGCTTGTACTTCATCTGGATGTGGCGGTATAACTCTTTCGAAATGCGTTTTGTTTCTTGGATAGGAGTCATATTCCAAATGATGTTCAGGTTCCGAGCTATTTAGTAACTGTTTGAAATATTTAGCCAATATCACTGAATTAACATAATTGATATGTGCTACATCTGTCGTTTACTAGAAATAAAATGACGGAACTGAAGCCCTATTTTTAGGCTGAACTGTCCAGTTTTTATTGCATCAATGAACAAAAAGAAATAATTTGAAACTGACAAAAATGCAGAAATTAGACGTAAAAAGGATAAATAGACAGCCACACTCTAACCCTACCATCTGCCCTACCCTCACCGAGAACACTAATTCCTCGATTGTGTAGTGTGCAATCTTATATGGTTTTCTGTCGGGAATATGGATTGCTGCCAAATGACGATTTCAGAAATTGTGTGAATTCTCATCCAGAGAGTTGTGTGAAACTTCGTAAGAAAGGCGCCGGTGCTGCTTTTCCATTTCAATTGCACTGCGCGCGGTGTATCAGGAAAGGTCATCGATAAGGAAAAACACAAGGTTCGACAACTGTAAGTTGTTCATCGAAAAGAGCATTATTTTAGTCTCGTGTTGACTAAGATGCTATACCCTACCAGCGACCCTTTCCGAAACTGAGTTACACGCAAAAAATGGTTCAAATGGCTCTAACCACTATGGGACTTAACATCTGAGGTCATCAGTCCCCTAGACTTAGAACTACTTAAACCTAACTAACCTAAAGACACCACACACATCCATGCCCGAGGCAGGATTCGAACCTGCGACCGTAGCAGCAGCGCGGTTCCGGATTGATGCGCCTAGAACCGCTCGGCCACAGCGTTCGGCAGTTATCGACAGACACCGTTTATGACTACTACAGGTTCTGACGAGAAGTCTGCTATGTGATAGTCACGAACAACAGTGCTCTATCGGTGGAGAATATAAGATAGTTGAAGTAGACGAATCGCATAAAGCCACTCGGACCGGCCGGAGTAACCGTACGGTTCTAGCCGCTACAGTCTGGAACCGCGCGACCGCTACGGTCGCAGGTCCGAATCCTGCCTCGGGCATGGATCTGTGTGATGTCGTTAGGTTAGTTAGGTTTAAGTAGTTCCATGTTCTGGGGGACTGATGACGTCAGTAGTTAAGTCCTGTAGTGGTCAGAGCTGAAGCAACTCGGAGTTTGTTGCCAGTGTGACACTAACCCACCTCGCAAGTCACATGGACTTCTGAGCTCTAGCCTCCTCCTCGCCTCTACTTTCCTGACTCAAGCGTCACCGAGTCCCCGAGGGTGACGTCGCAGGGCGCTACGCTTTTGTTCCATCACATAGGAAGGCTGTGCGCACCTTTGAGCCAAATTTCAAACGTGTGCCTCGCAATGAGAGACACTAACGGGGCTTCGGAAAACTGACCCTTTAAATTTATTGGGCAGTGTAGATACGAGGATAATCCCTAAAAGTAAGGCCTCCTATTTTAGACCTGTTTATTTCTACAATGGTTTACATCAGTTTACAGCTTGAACATTTAGCTATTTTTCGACATAATCACCATCTCTGTCGATGCATTTTTCTAGACACTGTGGCAGTTTTTGTATGCCCATGTCATACCAGCTTGAGAGTTGGCAATACTCTCTTAGGGCCGGCCACGGTGGTCTAGTGGTTCTAGGCGCGCAGTCCGGAACTGCGGGACTGCTACGGTCGCAGGTTCGAATCCTGCCTCGGGCATGGATGTCTGTGATGTCCTTAGGTTAGTTAGGTTTAAGTAGTTCTAAGTTCTAGGGGACTGATGACCTCAGAAGTTAAGTCGCATAGTGCTCAGAGCCATTTGAAACCATTTGAACTCTCTTAGGATTTAAAGGTTGGCTACAGGGCGCATACACAAGCTCTGGAATCTAAGATATTGTTGTCGCGCTTCGCAGCGCACGGATGAAGTAGTGACAGTTTGGAAGCCAGTGTAGTAGAGATGGCCAAACTGAAACACCTAACTGTTTCGAAACAAATGAAACAGTACAATGTAATGTTTCGATACGCTGTTTCGAAACAGTGAAACCGTTTGTGTCTTGTTATCTAACAGACCTACACATTTTATCATCTTGAGTGTCTACTGTATAAGTATGTCCACAAACACAAATGAGGTGCGAGAGCGCTAATCATATCGCAGAAAGTATGAAATTATCACTTAGGCGTCTTGGCAGTTTCGTATTTCTGCAGCAAATGCGCTGCTTTCGTGTCGTGTGACTTTCATACTTTTCAATTGGCTGAGGACAGCCATAGCTGAAGACAGAAGGGCCACCACGGACGGCACTGGAGGTGGGAGCAAACTGCAGAAACAATGGATATGTTACTGGGATTCCCACATTCCGATAGTATGGGTAATATACCCATCCTGCTAATTTCCATGCGCACAAAGGGAATCATTGTGGATAATAGGCACAGTGACTATAGAGTCACAAATAACACCAAATAATTCGAATAAATAACAAAATATAACAGAAAATAATTTTGTCTTTCAAGGTGATTAGAACCGTTACTATAAATTCACCATGCTTCCTAGTCCTTCCCGTTCACCATTACACTATCAGTGATATGTCAAACAGATTGCTTGCAATTATACCTACACCAATTTATGTATATGTCTAGTAACTGTCACTCTCCGCATTTTTTTTATTAAAATGTTGTAGGCTTACTTACGTCTCTTAATATGATTACTGTACATGAACAGAGAAGCGTATGTTATCAAAAAGTGTAATTTAACTGAATGATTTTCACATATTTATTATTTTGAATTTGAATAGTATGCGTTGTTTTATTGCTTGGTTAGTGTTTATAAAGCAGATGTTACGCCATTTCGGAATATGACAGTCAGCTAGAAACGAAGCTTTATTTTTGGATATCTTAAGCTTCATGCTATTGCTTGTCAAAAAGATTTCGACACTATTGAAAGTGTTTCATGAAGTGGTATGTTAAATGTGTTTCAGTACTTGTGCCGAGCCCGAATCTCGTCCGACACAGAGGGGAATGAAACATCACTGTTTCGATACAATTAGTCCGTTCCAAGCACTGGTGGACTGAAACAGCCTTATTTTGAAACAATGATACAGTTTCTGTGTCTGGCTCGAGACCGAATCTGGTCCAGTTATCCGAGACAGGGGTGGAATGAAACACCACTGTTTCGAAACAGTTAACCGTAGCCGTTCCGAAACACTGAAACAGTTCCACGTATCGATACACCGTATCGAAACAGTGGCCAAGTCTACAGTGTAGGAATCAGCCTGCAGTGGTGCGCACGTGTGTTGGGTGAGGGGTCGTCGCCGAGCTGCCGTGTCCGCCAGCAGCGACGCAGGGTTTAGTACTGAGTTGATATTTTTTATAATTTGCAGCGCGCTTATTAATTTAAAGAAAAGGGTTTGTGTATGTGTGTAGCAGCAGACGGTAATTTTGAATTCTTAAGGGAAACCATTGTTAGGCGAATAGATTAAGTATTGATTTATTTTGTAATTGTCAGGAAATTGTTTCACTATGTATTTAATTGAGAAGTATTTCAGTCTGTCTCAAGAGTTTGATTAATTTGTAATATTGCTTTAATGCCACTGGAGGCAGATTTACTTACGAAGCGATTGTTCAAAAATGGCTCTGAGCACTATGGGACTTAACATCTATGGTCGTCAGTCCCCTAGAACTTAGAACTACTTAAACCTAACTAACCTAAGGACAGCACACAACACCCAGTCATCACGAGGCAGAGAAAATCCCTGACCCCGCCGGGAATCGAACCCGGGCGCGGGAAGCGAGAACGCTACTGCACGACCACGAGCTGCGGACGAAGCGATTGTTCAAAGAGCTTCTAGCGTTTTGTTCATTGAATGAGAAAGAATCGCTTTCAGGATAGAGAATTACTTGTTTGGGTTATCATTTATCGAGTTTAGATTTGACCAAACCTTTTCTCTTGAATTATATCCAGTTGTAGTAAGCAACAGCAGGAGCCGCCATACAGAACATGCATTGCACTCAGCATGAATAATAGGTGTTTTTTATGTTTTTGTTAAATAATGGAGTGCAGCAGATCAAGGAGTGGCAGCAGAAAGACCAAGTAAGTTATTTGTTGCGCACAGGACCAATAAAAAAAAATATAAAGTTTAGGCGATCTCTGCAATAGTAAAGTTAAAGAGAATACAAGCACGAGATTTTCAATAGAAAACACGAGATAAGAAGATAGAGTTCGCGACTTTCAAGCTCGCCGCCACGCTGTTCAGAAAGTTATGAACCTCTTCATTCACCTCGTCGTCGGAGCTGAATCGCTTTCCGGCCTAATGTTCTCTTATCCTAGGGAACAGGTGATAGTCACTGGGCGCCAAGTCACGACTATAGGGTGGGTGGGTGATTGTGTTCCACTGAAACTGTTGCAGGAGAGCAACGGTTTGCCGAGCAATGTGTGGGCGAGCGTTGTCATGGAGAATGTGTGCGCCCTTGCTCAACATTCCTCTTCTCCGGTTCTGAATTGCCCGTTTGAGTTTTTCCAAAGTCTCACAGTACCTGTCAGCGTTAATTGTGGTCCCAGTGGGCATAAAGTCGACCAACAATACCCCTTTCCGATCCCAAAAATCGGTTGTCATGACTTTACCGACAGACTGTGTTTGTTTGAATTTCCGCGGCTTAGGCGAAGAAGGATGCCGCCACTGGCGTGATTGTTGCTTGGTCTCAGGTCTAAAGTGGTATGACACCTTCCGGTAGTTCAATATTTCCGTTAAAATTCTGTGAGCGGTGCTTTGGGAAAGCTCAGGAACCAACGTGCAGAGATCATCCAGGGTGATCTGCCGATCTTCACGCATGCTTTGCTCAACGCTCAACACTGTCAGAAATTGAGGGTCTCCCCCTCCTTTATTCGTCGTGAATTTCGGTCCGACCAGCTGCAAACTCTCTACACCACTTATTAACATTTTTGACATCCATGCAGGACTCACCATACACTTCCGTCAATTGGCAATGGATTTCAATCGGCGCAGTGCCCTCTGCGTTCAAAATCCGAATAACTGCGCGCAATCCACACTTGGTAAACATCCAACGGGGACTCCATCTCAACGGCTGCTAAGACAAGACGGAGCGCCTCAGCGCGGCGTGCGCATGTTAACACACAGCGCGTGAAGCACTCTTCATAACAGTGTGACCAACTGCCACACACAGTTCTGTACTTATAAAAGAATAGGAGACATTACTCTTGGGATTACCCTCGTAGGTTCCGAAAACATCGATCAAGAAAAGCTCACCATTTACTTCTCAACTCTGCACCTCGTTCACTGTACACAACGACTTTATTCGCCGGCCGCGGTGGTCTAGCGGTTCTAGACGCTCAGTCCGGAACCGCGCGACTGGTACGGTCGCAGGTTCGAATCCTGCCTCGGGCATGGATGTGTGTGATGTCCTTAGGATAGTTAGGTTTAAGTAGTTCTAAGTTCTAGGGGACTGATGACCACAGATCTGAAGTCCCTACAGTGTTCAGAGCCATTTGAACAAATGACTTTATTCAAAATTGTGGGGACTTTTAGTTTGAAATCGACCATTAACGAACGTTCCAGTAACGGGTTCCAGACCCTGAACACTCCCGCAACCGCATCCTCAAGTATCTGCGGCGAAACTACTACTTAATTTCTTCCCGTAAACACCAATGAAGGAAGCGGCGGGTTGGAGATGGAATGTCGCACATCGCAAGCGCTCTCGCTGCAGTTGCGGCAGGAAGGAAAGTGCACAGCTCTACAGAGCAGCGTGCTGGAGCAGCTATATTTGGCGAGATACTTCCTGCTGCCTGGCCTCGAGACAGACAGACACGGTGCTTTCACTGCCGACGCTCGCAACACTGCATCCGCTGCCGCCACGGGACAATGCACTCTAGCCGGCGGGGCTCGGGTTGACTAAGACGGTGGAGCAACTGCATGTCGCCGACTCTCCCCGGCTCCGTGGTACACCGTCGCTTTCCTCAGCAGGCCCGGCAGTCATGTTCTCCCTGCAGATTGCTCTCACAGTGTTGCGCAACCGTTATGAAAATTCGACGCTACTGAGGCTTCCGTATTACTACAGCCAGCCCCCAGCGAGGACAATGGACCTAGCCGTAGTGCCATCCTATAATGATACAGGTAGCCGTACTGTAGGTGCAATCTCAGCGGTGGGTTATCTGTAGAGGGGTCACAGTGAGGTTATTGCAGACAGCCAGCAGCCTTTAGAGTAGTTGCAGGGGCACCAGTCTGAATGGTTGACTGACGTAGCATGGTAACATTATTCAACACGGTATTGCTGTGTTAGTACAGTGAATGGCTGAAAGCAAAGGTAAACTACATCCGTTCCCGAGAATACGCAGCTTTACTAAATGGCTCTGAGCACTATGGGACTTAACAGCTATGGTCATCAGTCCCCTAGAACTTAGAACTACTTAAATCTAACCAACCTAAGGACATCACACAACACCCAGTCATCACGAGGCAGAGAAAATCCCTGACACCGCCGGGAATCGAACCCGGGAACCCGGGCGTGGGAAGCGAGAACGCTACCGCACGACCACGAGCTGCGGACACGCAGCTTTACTGTGTTATTCAATGATGGCTTCTCCATGGAGGGGACTACTCAGGAGGATGTTAACACTGGAAATAACAAATGATTATAAATGATAATTAACTGAAACCCTCAGCTGTCGACAGGTTTTGTTGATATACCTCGATGGGGACAGCTGAAAAAGTGTGCCCCGACCAGGACTCGAACTCGGGATCTCCTGCTTACATGGCAGACGCTCTATCCATCTGAGCCACCGAGGACACAGATGAATAGCGCGACTGCAGGGACTTATCCCTTGCACGCCTCCCGTGAGACCCACATTCCCAACTGTCCACAATCTACATACGTAATGTACCTAATAGATATTTGCCCATCCACTCATTACTCGCGCACACTACTCCCGTAAGAGTTGCAACCTGTGCGCATTCGCACAGACGAAGGTCAATGGCTGAGTAGCCTTTAACTATATATACGAAGGTAGTAACTGTTCTCGAAAGAACAGATACCACTGATGACCGTGCAGCTTCTCTAGAATAAATGATAATTAATTGAAATCCTCAGCTGCCGACAGTTGTTGTTGATATACCTCGATGAGGACAAATATCTATTAGGTACATTACGTATGTAGATTGTGGACAGTTGGGAATATGGGTCTCACGGGAAGCGTGCAAGGGATAACTTCCTGCAGTCGCGCTATTCATCTGTGTCCTCGGTGGCTCAGATGGATAGAGCGTCTGCCATGTATGTAGAACATCCCGGGTTCGAGTCCTGGTCGGGGCACACTTTTTCAGCTGTCCCCATCGAGGTATATCAACAACACCTGTCCGCAGCTGAGGGTTTCAATTAGTTATCATTTATTCTAGAGAAGCTGCACGGTCATCAATGGTATCTGTTCTTTCGAGAACAGTTACCATCTTCAAATATATACAAATGATTATGTTGTACACGTTAGAGCTTGGAATGCTGGGTTCGTTAATCTTGTAGGTAGACAAGAGAAGTTGAAAGGGAAACGCATGGATTGAAGTTAGATATAAGTGAAACATGCCGGCAGGAAGAGTGGGACTTCTGGTCATGTGAGTACATGGTTATCAACACAAAAGGGTAATGAGGCGGAAGGTCTAACAATGAAAAAATAAAAGTTCAGGTGCGCTACTAAAAACAACAAAGAAAGAAATAACTGGTAGAAGGCGACTGGCGCAAATATTACATTAATGTGACCACCAGTCGAAAGCCTGAATAACGAACTTTTGAGTCAGTGAGTTTCTGGAAGATACCGACATGGATGTCGAGTCATCCTGACTCCAGTGCTGTGGCCATGTGCGCGTTGAGACTCCATGGCGCGAACAGGTTGATCGAGGTGATCCCACAAATTCTCGATTGGGTTTAAATCCTATTTTCCTCAGAATTTCGATCATCTTGCACCATTTTACATTGTCGAGCGCTTCTTCCAGGTCGACAAATCCTATGAGCGTGTCTTGATTTTTCTTTAGTCTTGCTTCCATTATTAACCGCAAGGTCGGACTTGCCTCTCCGGTGACTTTACCTTTTCTAAAGCCAAACTGATCGTCATCTAGCGCATCCGCAATGTTTTAAGGGAAGTTAGAACGGAATTTTTTTTCACATTTCCGGATTTTTATCTCATTATAAAATTTGCAATTTTCCGAATAAAGTGATTATATATATATATAAACTCACATGGGAAGTATTTTATTTTATTTTTTTAAATATAGTCTACACCGGTTGAAAATGTTAAAAATTTTACGTGCTTTACTTCAAGATCTAATAAAATCGATGAGAAGATTATCACAAAACTGGAATGTGTTGGTCATCTCCAGAAGAGGATGGGCACCAGGTTGAGGAAGTTAAAACAAAGTTTGAGAGACAAGAAACTTTCTCATGGTAAAAACATAAGAGGAAGGGTGACAGGCAGAATGACTGATGAACTACAGCAGTATCATGGGATGGTCATTATAAGTAATACTGAGGAATTGTTGAAAATGAAACAGGCGGTATGGGCTACCTTCTTCCACAGACTGTCAACTGGTGAAAAACCAGTACACCACCTTTGCCCTCCTGGACCTGATTCATGGTGCAACTACCGCGATGTCCAGTGCTCAAACAGTTCATTCAGCCATAGACATTCCATCCCAACAGCCTCATGGATATCATAAAAGCTATTTACAGAGACCTGGTAAATCCTGAATTACTGAAGAAGTGTCTGCATGGATAGGCTCAATTCCCAATGATTCGTTCAATAATCTGATATGGACTCGCTTACCAAAAAATGTTTGTGTTGGAATGAAGACCCTAAAGTGGGGAGTCAGTGATGCTGTTGTAGCTTTTAATGATGGCAACATTGGTAGAGTGAAAGTGCTACAGCATATGGGAATTAATCCTGGAGCAAACTGCATCAGAGGACTGGAACGGATGGACAAGGTTCGCATTGATAAAGCAGAGTATGCAGCACAGTTGGCCACTAAGGAGTCCAGAAAGAAGAAAAGAACAAAAAACTTGGAAAAAGACTAAAGGGATGATAAACATTATGGTGCAGGCAGCTTCTGAGTGACTAAAAATAAAATATTAAGTGAGTTACAGTCTTTTGAAACTTTAGAAGCTGTTCCTGAAAATTTACATTTTCTGTTGCATTTTTTCCTAAATCTCAGAAACCACTTCGAGTAGAGTATTCAAATTTTCAGGGAGTAATAACATATAAATTCTGAGTCTACTGAACTAAAAGAAGAACATAATGTTAGGTATAATTAAAATTATCTAGGATAACATACAAGAAACGTACACAAAATTTTAACCGTGTAATTAAAAAATTGTATTTCCGAAAGTAGTGGCTGAAATGCAGTTATTGTTGTTCAGAGAGTATTCGCTATTACTAGCTGAAGTTTATTACAGGACTCAGTTAATGTTTCTCCTCTCTTATTCCTTGTCCCAAGCCTATACTCTCCTGTAACCTTTTCTTCTGCGCGAGCTGTCCTAGAACCCAAGCATCCGTCCCATTAGAGGACCAGCATTAGTCTTCTTCAGCGGCAGCGAGATTTTCATCAAAGCGGACGCCCCCAATAGAATCTGAAGAAAAGACGTTACTCCGCCAGGCTGTATTTTGAACTTTCACTTTATTCAGCCCTACTAGTTTCGGGCATGGCCCATTTCCAAGTGCATCTAAATACACAGTAGTCCTGATACAGTGTTTACACAAACATTATTATTACCTGTAACACACGTGGTCCATGTTATAGAGGTTTTAAATTTTAGAAATATGTGCCATTCTTGTTTCGTTCTATTCTCACAAGCAGGTATTATTAGTGGAGTTGAAAATCTTGCTCGCCTCCGCCTCTGTATCACTGAAAGTAAGCGAAACTGGACAGCGTGCTCAATGAGCGTAACGGCTTTCTTCCTCGCTTTCTACGTTCATACTTGTCATGTCGGACGTACAGAAAAGCAGCAGTGCCCGGTCGCTCATAAGACACACAATTACATCTCATAACGGACCTTGAGTTGGCTACTTTCCCCACCGGTTTAGTGCGTGTCTCAGAAACAGGTAGACTAGGCTGGTCCGAGCGATTTGCCTGCCAAAGGACTGGCGTGACATCTGCTACACGGAGAAGCTGACCAGCGACCAGCTTTCCTACGAGTTTTAAGCAGCCCAGCACGCTTGGGAGGAAGAGAACCAAGCTGCGTCGACGTTTAGGTGTTCTATGCACGTCAGTTAAACAACTACATTCGCGTACACGCTGTATGAACAGGTTACGGTCAGACTATGCTCAGGTTACGTCGTAGCGACATGACGGATACTGCGTCGCAGAAATGCATACCGGATCACGTGTTGGGGGAATGATCATCATAATCCACCTACCGCGGTGAGTGAGTTTTATAACCTAATAGGTCTGCACGACTACCAGAGAGAGACTAAAAAGAAATATTGCTTGACATTTTTTTATTAATGAAGTCAGTTCGATGTTTATTCACCACACTCCCTCACCTACAGTGTGCTTATAAACCAAGTGGATTCTCCAAAATCTATTCCTCTCTCTCCCCCCCCCCCCCCCCCTCCGCCACCACAAAAGAGGAAGTCACTGAACGCATGATCTTTAGTCTAAATCATCGTAAGTTAGCCCGAAAACTCCCAAAACAAGATGTAAAAGCAGTATATAGAATACTTTTATATTTACTATCGAAGAATACTGTATGTGTCCAAAATGAGATTTTCACTCTGCAGCAGAGTGTGCGCTGATATGAAACTTCCTGGCAGATTAAAACTGCGTGCCGGACCGAGAAAAGCACTTGCCCGCGAAAGGCAAAGGTCCCGAGTTCGAGTCTGGGTCTGGCACACAGTTTTAATCTGCCAGGAAGTTTCAATACTGTATGTGATTCGCGGAATCGAAGGGAAGCGTAGCATGAGAACATTTGCAATAAACTTTTCCTCCACAACTTTCACTTAAGCCAGTTCGACCACAGTTTCCGACGCTTTCTTTGAATAATGAATCAAGATAAATAGAAAACTAAGCTCCTAAACGTTAAGAGCATTGCAATCAAGAAACAGTAAATTTGTAATTTTTGTGGTAAGTTCCTATGGGACCAAACTCTGAGGTCATCGGTCCCTAAGTAAATTTGGAAGTGCACAAAAAAAGCCACTAGTACAGTTTGTGCAAAAGGAAATTATGAGAACTTATTGTACTAATCTGTAGCATACAGACAGGGCCGTCTTGGCTAATCGCGGTATTTACTTCACTGAATGATAACTGGAGGAAGGAAGGAAGTTTAGGGTGTAACGAACCATCGAAAACTAGGTTCTTAGAGACATAGCGTCCGTTCAGACTGGGGAATTAAATCGGCGGTTCTCTGTCAAAGGACCAATTTCCGCATTCGTTTTTAGCGATTTAAGAAAATTACAGAAAAGCTAAATCTGGATAGCCTGACACGAGTTTGAACCGTTCTGTCGCTACCTGATCATTCGAGTGCCAGGGGACTTTCAATATTTTCATTTAGACTCTCATCGTCAAAAAAACACAAACACATCTCATCGAACAAACGTCACACTAATCTGATAACCTATATCAAACTCCCGGGTTCGATTCCCGGCGGGGTCAGGGATTTTCTCTGCCTCGTGATGGCTGGGTGTTGTGTGCTGTCCTTAGATTAGTTAGGTTTAAGTAGTTCTAAGTTCTAGGGGACTTATGACCACAGCAGTTGAGTCCCATAGTGCTCAGAGACATTTTTGAGCCTATATCAAACACTGAGTTCTGCATGACACCCTAATAATCTACAGGGTGATTCATACACGTGGAGCCATTCTTCTACATAAAACTGGTGGGTAAACGGAAATTACGAGATGAGATAGGAGAGGGGGAGAAACTTTTAAGACATAGCTTTATTCATCTTCGGGTTATGACTGATGTTTCTTCCTCACGTGTGACGCGAAAGCCGATGGTGTTAACTCCTGCACAACGCACAAAGATCGTCCTGATTTCAGAAGAGACGAGAACCCGATTATAGCAGATAATTTCAACCAACGCCACCCAGACAGACCACCTGTTACCCGCAGTGCTGTGCCGAGACTTCTCGCGAAATTCCACAAACTGACTCAGTCGCAAGCAAGCAGAAAGCTGGACGATCTGTAACGGCTTCGGATGAAGCAACGTCGTCAACCGCTGTTCTCGCATCGTTCAGCAACAATCCAGAGTTCAACATGCAATGCTCGCAGCATCTCGCAGGAAATTGGGATCATCCATGTGCGAATAATGAGAATTTCAGCCACATACAAATGGCACCTTTACAAAAATGAAAATGCTAGAACATCCTACCAAGAAAGACCACATCTTCCAGTTCAGTTTGCAGAATGAAAGAGACACAAACTGGACGAAAAGCGTCGTTTACCCTTTGACGCTTTGGTTACATATGAAGCTGAGGCAAATAAAGAGAATCACAGATACTTGTCAAATGTCAACCCTCGCTGGATGGATCCATCGAAGGGAGTTCGCCTATCGAAAGTGACGATTAATGGGTTGTCGCATTCCTGGACCCTTTTTCATTCAGATTACACTAACAACAGCCCGATATCTAGAGTTGTCACAAGATGTGTTGCTGTCACTACTATCTGAAGACAAGACTTTCTAGCTTCCTTTCAGCAAGGTGGTGTTCCATATCTTTACGCTCTAACGCTCTGGTTGTCAGGGTATACCTAGATATCCCGTTTCCTGGAGATGGATAGGCTGTGTAGGACCTATAAAGTGGTTGCCACGTTCCCCGGGTTTAGGTCCACTAGATATGCAAGTAACGAGATGAATGTTAGTGTATCAGCAGTATGAAGCATGAAGACATAAATTTGCGACACGTATATCAATGGACGTGACGCCTATATGGCAGAGTAGCCATACGCCAATATTAACCCTAACGAAAAGCGGAAAGAAAGAAGTAAAAGTCGTAGTAGAGGGAGACTTGAACACAGGTATGCATTCAAGTTCACATTTAATCCAGCAGTCACAAGTGTTCATTCATAAATGGTTGTCTTCGGCAAATCATCAACGTAGGTGCACCGAGGTGCCTTAAAATGAGGACATAAGGAAGACAACTACGCAGGACTGGTTAATGTGGAAGCAAGGAAAAGAAAAATAAAGTGTTTAGAAAGGACAACGCGTGAAAGACAACGAGACAGTTGGAAACACCCCACTTAGGAACAATTACGAGAGGGATGGGAATTTGATAATGGTCTTTGCTAAAAATAAATTGCAGCTCCTTCTGTGTTGCTCCACGATTTTCCAAAATGACTCCAAGCATTTCCAAAATGACTCCAAGCATTATGGGACTTAACATCTGAGGTCATCAGTCCCCCAGAATTTGAACTACTTAAACCTAACTAACTTAAGGACATCACACACATCCATATCCGAGGCAGGATTCGAACATGCGACCGTAGCAGCAGCGCAGTTCCGGACTGCAGCGCCTAGAACCGCTCAGTCACAACGGCCGGCCCACGATTTTCCATGAGCGACAAGAAATGATGGTGGTTATTGTGCAATTGACTATATGATAGTCGCCAAAGCAATACCGGGGTCCTTGCCACAAGATCAAATCTGAGCAGTTCGTTTCAAAGACAGCCACTTTTGTCAAAGCATTGACTTAATTACTTTTTTTTTTCATATTCGGTCTTGTGACATTCAACGTCCTCAATTACTTGTTGGGTATTCCAGTTTCTGTCTTCCTCTACACCTACAGTTTTTATCCTCTGGTCCCTTCTACATCCCTTGAGGTTTTAACACATGTCATATCATCCTGTCCTCCCTTCTTGTCAGTCTTCTCAATAAGTTCCTTTCTTCGCTGATTCTGCGGACAACCAACACATTCCTTACCTCATCAGTCTACTCAGTTTCCAACAACATATAGCACACTTCACTGCTCTTCTGTTTTTCCCACTGTCCATGGTTCACTACCATGCTGTGCTCCAAACGAACATTCTCAGAAATTTCTCCCTAAAGACACGGACTATGTTTGATACTAGTTAAAAGACTGAAGCTCCGTCTACTGGCACTGTCCGGCTATTCAGCACCGACCGGCCGCCGTGTCGTACTGTACCAATGACGTCATTCAGATGCAGTGTGGAGTGGCGTCGGGTCAGTATACTACTCTCCCGGTCGGCGTCAGATTTCCAGACCTTGGAGCCGCTGCTTTCGACTCACTGTCTTCACGAGGCTGACTGCACTGCTCCAGTTCTCCCACCAAGGGGAAAAAACTCTGGTAATAGCAAGAATGGAACCCGGGTCCCCCGCATCGGAGTTGGGCGCTCCAACCACTTAGCTGCGTAGAAGTAGAGCTGCGAATTGTAGAGTGTAACATGACGGTGCGATGATGACGATGATTTTAGGTGAGGAGCCCTCAACATCATTGTCATCAGTGCCTTGACGAAAAGTCTGTACGACAGTCTCGTGGGTGGGGACGAAGGTTGTCCCCCCCATGACGAGCAGTTTAGAATGCATTAAAACCTGTCCCACTTCCCCACCAATTGAGGGACGAGGCCTGACAGTTCACAGAATTTCACCTCTCTTGCAACACTGGAATCAGTATTGGCGCGGATGGTGGACAGATCTCCATCGAGACTGAGGGCTGTCCTCGTATCAGTATGTAAGACACGTACTGAAAAAATACAGGGTGATTCAAAAAGAATACCACAACTTTAGGAATTTAAAACTCTGCAACGACAAAAGGCAGAGCTAAGCCCTATCTGTCGGCGAATTAAGGGAGCTATAAAGTTTCATTTAGTTGTACATTTGTTCGCTTGAGGCGCTGTTGACTAGGCGTCAGCGTCAGTTGATGCTAAGATGGCGACCGCTCAACAGAAAGCTTTTTGTGTTATTGAGTACGGCAGAAGTGAATCGACAACAGTTGTTCAGCGTGCATTTCGAACAAAGTATGGTGTTAAACCTCCTGATAGGTGGCGTATTAAACGTTGGTATAAACAGTTTACAGAGAATGGGTGTTTGTGCAAAGGGAAAAGTTCTGGACGGCCAGGCAGCCCGTGACAGAGCACTTCATCACTGGCCTCCAAGAAGCCCTGATCTTACCCCCTTTGATTTTTTTCTTATGGGGGTATGTTAAGGATATGGTGTTTCGGCCACCTCTCCCAGCCACCACTGATGATTTGAAACGAGAAATAATAGCAGCTATCCAAACTGTTACGCCTGATATGCTACAGAGAGTGTGGAACGAGTTGGAGTATCGGGTTGATATTGCTCGAGTGTCTGGAGGGGGCCATATTGAACATCTCTGAACTTGTTTTTGAGTGAAAAAAACCTTTTTAAATACTATTTGTAATGATGTATAACAGAAGGTTATATTATGTTTCTTTCATTAAATACACATTTTTGAAGTAGTGGTATTCTTTTTGAATCACCCTGTATACTAAACTGAAAGTGCCATACCACAATCCTCACAGAGTGGTGGATCCTCTCGCCGGAGGAGGAAGCCATGTGTTAAGGGGGGGGGGGGGGGGGGGGCGGCTATGTCCGATGCGCAGCCTGGTAGAAAGAACCTCCATCCAGCGGTGAGGCTGACATGAAGCCCACCATACCTGTGAGATCGATTTGAGCGAACGCAGCTTGTTTTCTGTCGCCTTCAACCATTCAGTCTCCCACTGACGCAAGACGCGTCTGTCAGAAAGTGACATGACGGCGTGCAGCGAGATGGGACACTGATGGACAACAGCATCCCGACATGCTTCCTTCGCTGCTTTGTCGGCCATGTCGTTTCCTTGTATCCCGATGTGGCCAGGTACCCAGTAAAACGTCATCTCTTTGCCATGATGTTGGAGCCACTGTAAGGAGTCGTGAATCTGCTGCATCAACTGGTCTTCTCGCTACATTTCATGTAGTGCTGTTGGGGCACTAAGCGAGTCGGAACAGACAAGAAACTTTGTACAATGATGCCTGTGAATCCTCTCCAGTGCCATCATAATGGAATATAGCTCCACGCCGTAAGTCCACAGCTCGTGGTCTAGTGGCTAGCGTTTCGGCCTCTGGATCACGGGGTCCCAGGTTCGATTCCCGGCCAGGTTCGGGATTTTCTCTCCCAGAGACTGGGTGTTTGTGTTATTCTCATCATTTCATCACCATTCGTGAACGTGGCTAGATTGGACTGTGTCAAGATTGGGACTTGGTACGGGCGCTGATGACCGCGCAGTTGAGCGTCCCACAAACCAAACATCATCATCATCCACATCGTAATTTGTAAATTGTACTGGAAGATGCACTTTAAAAACACTATCGGAAAACAGCAGAACAATCGAGGACATTCTCTTGCTGGGATTCATCTGTATGCTACAGTCGCAGGTTCGAATCCTGCCTCGGGCATGGATGTGTGTGATGTCCTTAGGTTAGTTAAGTTTAAGTAGTTCCAAGTTCTAGGTGACTGATGACGTCAGATGTTAAGTCCCATCGTGCTCAGAGCCATTTGAACCATCTGTATAAACAACGATAAAACTGTGGTACGTACTTAAAATGGAAGAAAACAAAGTCGTAAAAACGTAATTTGGAGTGCAAGTTTTCTTGTTTCGTGTCAAGCTTAAAATCTCTTTGGGCCTCTGAAGACACCAAGGCGACAAGGGGTTCCATCCCTGGCTCCGTGAACAAAGTCAAACATCCTACAGTCTCGGAATCAACAAGTGGTCTCTCGTTGGGAAAAATATGTTCATCACCAATGTGCCTATGTTGAACAAAAATGCGTAGACATGAAGAATAAACATGTAGAATGAGATTTTCACTCTGCAGCGAAGTGAGCGCTGATATGAAACTTCCTGGCAGATTAAAACTGTGTGCCGGACCGAGACTCGAACTCGGGACCTTTGCCTTTCGCGGGCAAGTACTTTACCGTCTGAGCTCAGATGGTAGAGCACTTGCCCGCGAAAGGCAAAGGTCCCGAGTTCGAGTCTCGGTCCGGCACACAGTTTTAATCCGCCAGGAAGTTTCATGTAGAATGTTAATAATGTGTGCTTCATTTAAAAAGCTTTAGAGCTTTCACACAAAAACTTTTCAGTTGTTGTTGTTGTGGTCTTCAGTCCTGAGACTGGTTTGATGCAGCTCTCCATGCTTCTCTATCCTGTGCAAGCTTCTTCATCTCCCAGTACCTACTGCAACCTACATCCTTCAGAATCTGCTTAGTGTATTCATCTCTTGGTCTCCCCCTACGATTTTTACCCTCCACGCTGCCCTCCAATACCAAATTGGTGATCCCTTGATGCCTCAGAACATGTCCTACCAACCGATCCCTTCTTCTGGTCAAGTTGTGCCACAAACTTCTCTTCACCCCAATTCTATTCAATACTTCCTCATTAGTTATGTGATCTACCCATCTAATCTTCAGCATTCTTCTGTAGCACCACATTTCGAACGATTCTATTCTCTTCTTGTCCAAACTATTTACCGTCCATGTTTCACTTCCATACATGGCTACACTCCATACAAATACTTTCAGAAATGACTTCCTGACACTTAAATCTATACTCGATGTTAACAAATTTCTCTTCTTCAGAAACGCTTTCTTTGCCATTGCCAGTCTACATTTTATATCCTCTCTACTTCGACCATCATCAGTTATTTTGCTCCCCAAATAGCAAAACTCCTTTACTACTTTAAGTGTCTCATTTCCTAATCTAATTCCCTCAGCATCACCCGACTTAACTCCACTACATTCCATTATCCTCGTTTTGCTTTTGTTGATGTTCATCTTATATCCTCCCTTCAAGATACCAACCATTCCGTTCAACTGCTCTTCCAAGTCCTTTGCTGTCTCTGACAGAATTACAATGTCATCGGCAAACCTCAAAGTTTTATTTCTTCTCCATGGATTGTAATACCTACTCCGAAATTTTCTTTTGTTTCCTTTACTGCTTGCTCAATATACAGATTGAATAACATTGGGGCGAGGCTACAACCCTTTCTTACTCCCTTCCCCACCGCTGCTTCCCTTTCATGTCCCTCGACTCTTATAACCGCCATCTGGTTTCTGTACAAATTGTAAATAGCCTTTCGCTCCCTGTATTTTACCCCTGCCACCTTTAGAATTTGAAAGAGAGTATTCCAGTCAACATTGTCAAAAGCTTTCTCTAAGTCTACAAATGCTAGAAACGTAGGTTTGCCTTTCCTTAATCTTTCTTCTAAGATAAGTCGTAAGGTCAGTATTGCCTCACGTGTTCCAGTATTTCTACGGAATCCAAACTGATCTTCCCCGAGGTTGGCTTCTACTAGTTTTTCCATTCGTCTGTAAAGAATTCGTGTTAGTACTTTGCAGCTGTGGCTTATTAAACTGATTTTTCGGTAATTTTCACATCTGTCAACACCTGCTTTCTTTGGAATTGGAATCATTATATTCTTCTTGAAGTCTGAGGGTATTTCACCTGTCTCATACATCTTGCTCACCAGATGGTAGAGTTTTGTCAGGACTGGCTCTCCCAAGGCCGTCAGTAGTTCCAATGGAATGTTGTCTACTCTGGGGGCCTTGTTTCGACTCAGGTCTTTCAGTGCTCTGTCAAACTCTTCACGTAGTATCGTATCTCCCATTTCATCTTCATCTACATCCTCTTCCATTTCCATAATATTGTCCTTAAGTACATCGCCCTTGTATAGACCCTCTATATACTCCTTCCACCTTTCTGCTTTCCCTTCTTTGCTTAGAACTGGGTTTCCATCTGAGCTCTTGATGTTCATACAAGTGGTTCTCTTATCTCCAAAGGTCTCTTTAATTTTCCTGTAGGCAGTATCTATCTTACCCCTAGTGAGATAAGCCTCTACATCCTTACATTTGTCTTCTAGCCATCCCTGCTTAGCCATTTTGCACTTCCTGTCGATCTCATTTTTAAGACGTTTGTATTCCTTTTTGCCTGCTTCATTTACTGCATTTTTATATTTTCTCCTTTCATCAATTAAATTCAATATTTCTTCTGTTACCCAAGGATTTCTACTAGCCCTCGTCTTTTTACCTACCTGATCCTCTGCTGTCTTCACTACTTCATCCCTCAAAGCTACCCATTCCTCTTCTACTGTATTTCTTTCCCCCATTCCTGTCAATTGTTCCCTTATGCTCTCCCTGAAACTTTGTACAACCTCTGGTTCTTTCAGCTTATCCAGGTCCCATCTCCTTAAATTCCCACCTTTTTGCAGTTTCTTCAGTATTAATCTACACGTCATAACCAATAGATTGTGGTCAGAGTCCACATCTGCCCCTGGAAATGTCTTACAATTTAAAACCTTGTTTCTAAATCTCTGTCTTACCATTATATAATCTATCTGATACCTTTTAGTATCTCCAGGGTTCTTCCATGTATACAACCTTCTATCATGATTCTTAAACCAAGTGTTAGCTATGATTAAGTTGCGCTCTGTGCAAAATTCTACCAGGTGGCTTCCTCTTTCATTTCTTAGCCCCAATCCATATTCACCTACTACGTTTCCTTCTCTCCCTTTTCCTACACTCGAATTCCAGTCACCCATGACTATTAAATTTTCGTCTCCCTTCACTATCTGAATAATTTCTTTTATTTCATCATACATTTCTTCAATTTCTTCGTCATCTGCAGAGCTAGTTGGCATATAAACTTGTACTACTGTAGTAGGTGTGGGCTTCGTATCTATCTTGGCCACAATAATTCGTTCACTATGCTGTTTGTAGTAGCTTACCCGCATTCCTATTTTCCTATTCATTATTAAACCTACTCCTGCATTACCCCTATTTGACTTTGTGTTTATAACCCTGTAGTCACCTGACCAGAAATCTTGTTCCTCCTGCCACCGAACTTCACTAATTCCCACTATATCTAACTTTAACCTATCCATTTCCCTTTTTAAATTTTCTAACCTACCTGCCCGATTAAGGGATCTGACATTCCACGCTCCGATCCGTAGAACGCCAGTTTTCTTTCTCCTGATAACGACGTCCTCTTGAGTAGTCCCCGCCCGGAGATCCGAATGGGGGACTATTTTACGTCCGGGATATTTTACCCAAGAGGACGCCATCATCATTTAATCATACAGTAAAGCTGCATGCCCTCGGGAAAAATTACGGCCGTAGTTTCCTCTTGCTTTCAGCCGTTCGCAGTACCAGCACAGCAAGGCCGTTTTGGTTATTGTTACAAGGCCAGATCAGTCAATCATCCAGGCTGTTGCCCTTGCAACTACTGAAAAGGCTGCTGCCCCTCTTCAGGAACCACACGTTTGTCTGGCCTCTCAACAGATACCCCTCCGTTGTGGTTGTACCTACGGTACGGCTATCTGTATCGCTGAGGCACGCAAGCCTCCCCACCAACGGCAAGGTCCATGGTTCATGGGGGGGTCTCGCAAAACGGTAATTGCCCAAAGTGAGACGAAGAAGTTCCTGCAGTTTTGGATGAGGGACATTGGACTCACTATCTTAGAATGGCAATCCGTAAAGCATTTGGACGTATCTCCCAAGGTACTGTGTTGGACTAGTAAACAAAATCAGGTTACTCTAAAGCGACTGCTGAGGCTTCGACACTCTTTCTGGCTTTGCGTCTCATTTGCAGACAACAGAATCAGACAATGGAACGCGCGCTGCGGAGGTGACCGAGTTCCCACGAAGGCGCGAGTCTGTTATCTGCAGTAGGCAGCCGCTTTCCCGTTTGTCCTCGGCCGCAGGCACGCCGTGTACTTGTGGAAGCGCTGTTTTGTAAATAATTTGCCGAACACTGCGTACGCGGCGGCGCTCGCTTCGGCTGAAGGTGTCGCAACAACAAAAACTGCGGGATCGGGCAAACGCCCAGAGTGCGCACCACACTAGGCTCTGGCACACTTCGCCGTTAGTTCCGTGCCCAACAATGGTTTGGTGTTGCACTGAACACCGCTTAGCCCCAAACTCACAAAACGGCTCTTCTGTAACGTATACTACCAGGTGGACTCGTAGGAACCCCTATGTTTAAACCGAGATTTAAGGTGCAAATCATTGGAAATTTTCTGTTTATGTTATACAGGGTGTTTCCGTAAGAGCGTGCAAAAATGTAACAGGGCACAATTTGAGATACGGAACCGGGGGTCGGAGAAGTCAGCTTAAGGAGATACGGGCCGGCCGCTGTGGCCGAGAGACTCTAGGCGCTTCAGTACGGAACCGCGCTCCTGCTACGGTCGCAGGTTCGAATCCTGCCTCGCGCATGGATGTGTGTGATGTCCTTAGGTTAATTAGGTTTAAGTAGTTCTGTTCTAGGCGACTGATAACGAAAAATGGCTCTGAGCACTATGGGACTCAACTGCTGAGGTCATTAGTCCCCTAGAACTTAGAACTAGTTAAACCTAACTAACCTAAGGACATCACAAACATCCATGCCCGAGGCAGGATTCGAACCTGCGACCGTAGCGGTCTTGCGGTTCCAGACTGCAGCGCCTTTAACCGCACGGCCACTTCGGCCGGCGCGACTGATAACCTCAGATGTTAAGTCCCATAGTGCTTAGATCGATTTGAACCATTTTTAAGGAGATATGAAAGCAACTTGTTTACCGCTTTGTAAGCATTACTGTTTTCCAGCTTATTTACAATTAAAATGCGTACAAGTTTACACGTATTGTGCTGCTTATTTACATGTTTTACAATTAAAATGCGTACAAGTTTACACGTATTGTGCTGTTTATTTACATCTTCATTCTTTATTTCCTACAAGGAAACATGGGGGATGAGCCTGATGACTAGGAAGTCCTGATGTTTATTTTACTTGTCAGTAAGGCTGCTCTGTTGTATCGTATTTACAGTGTCCCATGAGAGAACGTGCTATGTATCAAGGACAGACCCCCGTCCATCACTCAGTGCTATTTAGAGATGCACAATAGCCTACAACAGGGGTTTCCAAACTACGGCCCGCGGCCCGAAACCGGCCCGCGAGAGCAGGCAAACCGGCCCGCGTTAGCTGGCCGGACAACCCCCGTATATTTGAGGTGGTACCGCCGGCCGGGATGGCCGAGCGGTTCTAGGCGCTACAGTCGGGAACCGCTGCGGTCGCAGGTTCGAATCCTGCCTAGGGCATGGATGTGTGTGATGTCCTTAGGTTAGTTAGGTTTAAGTAGTTCTAAGTTCTAGGGGACTGATGACCTCAGCAGTTACGTCCCATAGTGCTCAGAGCCATTTTGAACCACTTTTTTTGAGGTGGTACCTATACTGCCAACAATTGAGTTTCGAGGCCTATCGCGACCAATACACCGCGACATTGGCGGCTCTGCCACTCGCTACAAGACTGTGTAACTAAACTTATTGTTGGGCCGCTTGAAATAACAATGCGTCGACATACTCTACCTCTGTTACGTCTTGCAGTAATAATGTTGCTAACAATGATTTTGAGATTTCGTTAACTTTGCAGGACGCTTTCGTGACGAATGTGCAATGACATACTTTTTTGTCATTGAAATTCGCCAGAATTTCGGTCAGGTACGTCCACTAATCAAAATTATGTAATTAAATAAAAATCGTAATTCGTTTCAGTGCTAGCTATTCCCACAACCTTAGATTTTTGCGATTTCATCTTTCCTTTAGCCTTACATTACGGTGATCATGGAGTGCTAGGGTGCTTTAATCCCTCTAGGTAGATCTTGGCCCTTATGACATCGTGGAAGAGTCAATGTGGCCCGAAGACTAAAAACTTTGGAGACCCCTGGCCTACAATACAGTGGAGCAGTACCGGTGCAGTATTTCCTGATTGCTGGATTGGAAGGGGAGGTCCTACTCCATGACCTGCGAGATCACATGACCTGAATCCCCTTGATTATTTCCTATGGGGATATCCAAAGTCACTTGTGTATGAGTCCCCAGTGGATATGGAGCGGGAATTACTTTCCAGAATTGTAGCTGCTTGTGATGCTATTCGAAACAAACCAGGGACATTTGTCAGGCTGCGTCAGAATCTTGTTCGGCGATGTCATGATTGTGTTAAGGCTGACGGCCATCACTTTCGCACATTTTGTAAGATACAGTGTACGTAGGCTGTTTAGGGTTTTATACTGGTAACGCCACGTAGCGCTCTGTATGTAAATCACTGACTGTGCTGTGTGCAGTCTGTGGCTGGTTAGACTCATTGTTGGAATATTCGCTTGTGTAGTGTTGGGCAGTTGGATGTGAACAG
Source organism: Schistocerca cancellata (assembly GCF_023864275.1). Taxonomy (NCBI): domain Eukaryota; kingdom Metazoa; phylum Arthropoda; class Insecta; order Orthoptera; family Acrididae; genus Schistocerca; species Schistocerca cancellata. The sequence continues at coordinate 136,968,459 of NC_064627.1, read as the reverse complement.
CGCGTAGCGTTGGGCAGTTGGAGGTGAGCCGCCAACAGTGGCGGTTGTGGGGAGAGAAATGGCAGAATTTTGAGAGCGGACGAACTGGACGTGTCTATCAGAAAGAGTAACTTTGTAATAATGGATATATATATACCTATCAGTAGTTAGTGTTAGTGCCTTCAGTAGTTAAGACTCTTTTATTTAGCTAGCAGTATTGGCGCTCGGTGTATTGCAGAAGTTCGAGTAACGAAGATTTTTGTGAGGTAAGTGATTCCTGAAGGTATAGGTTATTGATAGCCAGGGCCATTCTTTTGTAGTGATTATTTAAAGTCAGATTGCGTTGCGCTAAAAAAATTTGTGTATCAGTTTAGTTGGTTCAAATGGCTCTGAGCACTATTGGACTTAACATCTATGGTCATCAGTCCCCTAGAACTTAGAACTACTTAAACCTAACTAACCTAAGGACATCACACAACACCCAGTCATCACGAGGCTATCAGTTTAGTGATGATCAGAATGAGTAAAGAGAGAACTGTCTGAGTACGTTCAGTTTCACTCAGCTGTCTCTGTATCGAATAACGTAGAAGTTTACCAGCACAATAATTCATAATTTTCTAAAGGGGACGTTTCAACAATACAGATGGTGCGTTCATTGTCTCAGTGATGGTCTTTGCAGTTAACTAATGTAAATAAAAAAATTACACAGTAATATGATTTAAAAAAAAAATTACACAGTAATATGATTTTATTCCTATTATCTTATTAAGATGGCTTCTCCGACACCAGGTTCCCTATATCTCAAACTGTTCAGTGTAGCACCCTCTATGTCCTGTTAAATTTCTGTACGGTCTTACGAAACACTCTGCATAACATTATTTTTACAATTGTTTAAGCGTTGTTAACTACTACTATTTGATTTTATTGCACTAGATAACACTTGCGGTAGTTTACTTTTCATCACACAAAATCACATTTCATGCCTTTTTTTTTTTTTCTTAGATAGTACGCATACGCGAATTGTTAGAGAATTTATATTGCGGAAAATTATACTAACTAAATTTTCACACAAACCTAAATTCCAGGGTTTAAACCTGAATATAAAAATTGCTCTAGATAGGTAGAAAAAAAAGTGTTCAAGGCTGGCTTTCAGTGCTGCGACCTTCATTTTTATCACTACTCACAATACATTTGTTTTTAATTAACGCTAAATATTTTATTGCAGAAACAGAAAGGTTCCCATCACAACTGTCCCAAAGCTCTTTCTTCTGAACGATCCTCTTGTTCGATGCTAATAGTGTAATGACTGGCTTCTGCAAAATAGTTTTGTCTATTTATTGATCTCGTATATCACTGACATCTTCCTCCATCCACCGACTAACAATTTCTCAAACTTACGATCGTTAAAACTGACATGTTCCTGCAAACACGTTTTGCAATAAATCGAAGAAAACAGGTACGTAGATGTAGTTCACGAGGTGCGGTGTAAGAGAACCCAACACATGATAATAATAATGTCGTGTGACGAGGGCCTCCCGGCGGGAGAGACCATTCGCCTGGTACAAGTCTTTCGATTTGACGCCACTTCGGTGACTTGCGCGTCGATGGGGATGAAATGATGATGATTAGGACAACACAACACCCAGTCCCTGAGCGGAGAAAATTCCGACCCAGCCGGGAATCGGACCCGGGTCCTTAGAATTGACAGTCTGTCGCGCTGACCACTTTTTTTTTCTTTTTCCTTCTTCTTTTCATTTTGTTCGGTATTGTTCGTTGCGTTTGGTCTGGGCGGACGCCACAAGACATTCGTTCATGTTGATCGTTGATTCCTTGACTCAAGGTTTTTTATTGCAGAGAGGACACAGCCCTCTGACCGAACACGCTGAGTTACCGTGCCGGCTGTCCACTCAGCTACCGGGGGGCGGACACCCCAGCACATGCCAATAACAAATAAAGATAGCCATAACACAAGCATCAGCAAAAAATTATAGGGTGGGCGATTGACAAGCTAGACGGGAGTGTAGAAGCATTCGGCCAGCACTGACTTTGGAGAAAGGCCAGAACTGACTTTGGAGAAACGGCTGCCAGCGAACATTCGTTTTATATGAGAAATTTAAAATGCAAAATATCTACGCTTGAAGTGGGGTCGGATTTTGACGTACAGTATATCTAACGCTGAGTTATATGGTCGGCTCTAAGTGAGGCGCTACAGCGTCATCACCGCAAGGCACTGCCCTGAGCTTGACGCTTTTAACAGCAGTACGAGTGGCACCGATGTAAACAAAATGGAGATCACGCTGAAACAAACCACGTTACAGGGTAATTGAAAACGAAAGTAGCGACAGTAAATCGCGGTCAAGGGCATTCTACTGCCTTCTGGGAATACTATTCCACGTATTTGCTCTTTTAACACATGGGCTAGAGTCAGTACACAACTAAGGATCACAAACTCTGCGCTCGGAGTCAGTGCAGAAGAACCTCGTGTGATCCCACTCCCCGCTTACTCCGACCATCTAATGTAGGCAGTTTGTTTCCATTTGTTGATGACCCATCGTCCGCGATATGATCAGTAGCCAGTTGACCATTGGTAAGTGCGGTAGTTCGATAAGTGTTAGCCCGAAATAGTTTTTTTCTGACTCGGTAAGCGTTATTGTGCACGCATTTGATTTATAGATTAGTGAAAGTGTTGTTCTTGTACATTAAAGTTTGTAAAACTAAATTTTGGCGTCAGCTAAACGTAAAAATGTGATGATGACTCCAGTGGAGAAACTGAAAGTGCATGAAAGGTTAGACGAAGGCGAGTCTCTTTGAAACATTGCAAGTGAGATGGGAGTTGGCGTAACAACCAGAGGAAAGATAGGAAAACTCTTGAAAGTCATACAATGAAGACTGATGATGAGAAAGGACTTACGGAAAACAAGACTTTGAAGAAACCTGAAAGTGAAATTCTACACAATGCTTTGTGGGTGTGGTTTGAGTAGGAGAGAAGAAAAGGACATCCGTTCTCTGGACCAATCATAAAAGAAAAGGCACTGCTTTTCTATGAAAAATTAGTAGGATGCAATGAAAGTGAAAAGTTTTCAGCGAGTGAAAGCTGGTTACATTCGCGGCAAATATACTTATTTCCATCGAGAAACTGTGTGCTGACGAAACAACTGCAATCGAACTTGTACCGACATTCGAAAACTCAGCATGCTGATCCTCGATGAGTCTATAATATTCACGATTCTGCCTTAAGCTACAAACTGCTCCCCACAAGAAATCTTGCTGCACAAAATTAGTCAGTTGTGCATTACTGCAGTTCTGTAATAAGGAACATACAGCTGTTAAACTGTTATTCACAGTAACAGTATCTTACCATACGATACAGAAGTATTTCACACTACACGCTCTACTGTAAATTACACTTCCACGTATAATTTTTTAGTGTGTCGACCTTCTCGTATTGTTTTAACACATAAAAGTATTCTAGGCAGTAGGTTAAGGGGAGGTTTACTATCTTTGGCCCAAGAAAAGCATGTTCTTTGAGAATTTTCTCGAAATGTGTTATAGATATCAATGTCAAATTTGGTCATAATGTTTATTGATATTTCCTCTACAAACTGGAATTTTTTCGACCGGAAATGTCGAAGAGTAAAGGCGGAAGTGCAGTCGGAACGAAAAAACATTCGATGTAGAGCTCCACGCGCGCTATGTCACAGGCAGCCGGCTCGTCTGAAATCAAAATTGAGTTGACGTTAGCGAAGTATATCAGATTCTTTAAGAGTTGTACCTCGCTTAAGTTATTTGGACCATAGGAACAACATGTTGGCCATTTGAAAAGAATAGGGTTTTTTCAGCGATTTTTCGACTTCGTCGGCCAAGTGCAAATATTTATAGTTGATGGATCGGAATAAAAGTGGTACAACTCCTAGACAGTTTAGTTAGCTTCGTCGGAAACAAAGAATCATGCCAATCGGTGCAGTAGATTTGAAGTTACCATACCGCGCGATAAAACAAAAACGTCATTTCGAGAAAAACGCGTTTGAAGTTTTGACTACATATAAATGCAATATTATGCAACGTACGTTCAATCTGCTATTCCGGGCCCTTAAACTAGTCCTTCCTCTTCCTCACAGAGGGCGTTCTTCCTAGATCTGGGGCCGGCCGCGGTGGTCTATCGGTTCTAGGCGCTCAGTCCGGAACCGCGCGACTGCTACGGTCGCAGGTTCGAATCCTGCCTCGGGCATGGATGTGTGTGATGTCCTTAGGTTAGTTAGGTTTAAGTAGTTCTAAGTTCTAGGGGACTGATGACCACAGATGTTAAGTCCCATAGTGCTCAGAGCCATTTGAGCCTAGATCTGGGCCATCCTGCGCTGCTCCGGTGCCGATCGTATGGCCGGTGCAAGCGGTTTTGAGCCGCTTGAGTCCTGTGGTCGTCCGAATGCTTGGCGAACTGCCCCGAGTCCCAGGGTGACGTCGACCGTTGTCATCGTCATCAGAATTGCTGAATACCCTTCGTTGAAGCTGCTCACTGCCAGGAGACTCGCAATCTCCACAGTCTTCGCACCAGAATGCAAATGCTTGGGGGCTAACTTCTAAACTCACGCGTTCAAACTTTCATTTGAATTGTGCGTGTTTCCTCCCAAGCACCGGTACAATAACTCGTCCTCCGAAAGAAAAAAAAAAATTGGTGCGTGAGAAAGGCCGATTTCAGGCAGGTGAATTCTTTTGTTCAACCGCGAATACCAAACACTTCCGTTCCGTATTCGGAAAAACCGTTTCAGGGGTGGATTCTAAAAACTTTTATGGATCCAAAAATACAATTTAAAAAAATCGATTTTTTTTAACCAAAAGATAGTGAACCTCCAGTTGAAGTTATACTGTGCTGTATTGTGATGTCACGGGTCAATAAAACTGTTGCTCTGACAATCAGGATTTTTTTGTTCCTACTATCCTTAGGGCCCCGTAGGGGGCGGATTAGCGAGGTTCTACTGCAATATGGCGCAAATCAAGACGCCAGTGGAAAAGCCAGCGTAAGAGTTTACCGTTCCGTCGCTATCGACGTCATTAGAGACAGGACCCAAGCTAGGCGTTGGCGAGAGTTGGGACGGAAACTGGACTGGTCTTGTTTAAAGGACCAAGCATGCACTCACCATTAGTGTCATAGGAAAACCGCACAATACGTAGCTCAGTACAGTGAATTTCAATTCCTCTCCTGCGTAACGGGCAGAGCGAGGTGGCGTACTAGTTAGCACAGTGGGTTCGTATTCGTGGAAACGGTGGTTTAAAATCCCGCCTGGCTATCAAGATCTCGGTTTTCTGTAATTTCCCTAAATCGCTTAGGTCTAATTCCTTCGAAAGGATGGATGGATGGAGAGGGTTTTAAGGGCGCACAACGGCAAGGTCTTCAGCGCCCACTCAGTAACAGATTGAGACGGGTGTCAAGAAAAGACTCAGAACAATAAGATCAAACAGAACGTAAGATACAGGAAACAAGCTTGGAAAAATATGTGTCTACCCACACCGAAGCGTGGGACGAAGCATGCCGCCAGCAGTAAAACATGGACACACAGGAAGAAAGTGGTAGAGGGAACTAAAACAATATAGCAGATGGAAGTGGCTGGCTGCCCGCAAGGAAAAAAGGGAGGAGCCAGCAACTCTGCAATACACTAAAACCTCCAGCCAAAAAGTTTTGGCCATAGTCCAGACACATCACAAAACTTTAAAACCCAAGACACACACGTCTCATCATTAGCTAAAACACAGGGCACATCCCCATCAACTTGTGCTTCTGCCCTTGCATCACGGTATAAAATGCAGTCTGTTAAGATGTGGCGGACAGAGATGTGCACACCACAAGCATCACAAAACGGGGGATCCTCCCGCCGTGTGTGAGAGGACAGTGCCCAATCCGGAGACGCGTGAGGGTCACTTCTTCCCGCCTGAGCACCCGGCAGGAGGTACGCCATGCAAGAATTCTCAGGAAGTGTGGTCCACCCACGAAGAGAATAGTTTACAAAACGCTCATTCGACCAGTACTTTAATATTGCTCGTCAGTTTGGGATCCGCAAAAATTACAGGAAATAGATACAAAGAAGAGCATCGTGTTTAGTTACAATTCGATTTGGTAAGCACGGAAGCGTCACAGAGATGCTCAACCAACTCCGGTGCACTTAAATTTTCTGTGCGAGCCCTGATTTCTCTTATTTTATCGTGATGATCATTTCTCCCTATGTAGGTGGGTGCCAACAGAATGTTTTCGCAATCGGAGGAGAAAACTGGTGATTGAAATTTCATGAGAAGATCCCGTCGCAACGAAAAACGCCTTTGTTTTAATGATTGCCACTCCAATTCACGTATCATGTCTGTGGTGCTATCTCCCCTATTTCGCGATAATACAAAACCAGCTGCCCTTCTTTGCACTTTTTCGATGTCATCCGTCGGTCCCATTTGATGCGGATCCCACACTGCACAGCAATACTCCAGAAAGGGCGGACAAGCGTGGTGTAAACAGTCTCTTTAGTAGACTTTGCACCTTCTAATTGTTCTGACAGTGAATCGCAGTCTTTGGTTGGCTCTACCCACAACATTATGTATGTGATGTTCCAATATAGAGTATTTGTAATTGCATCCCTAAGTATTAAGTTGAATTTACAGCCTTCATATTTGTATGAGTTATCGCGTAGTCGAAATTTAGCTGATTTCTTTTAGTACTCATGTGAATAACTTCACACTTTTCTTTATTCAGGGTCAACTGCCACTTTTAGCACCAAGCAGATATCTTATCTAAATCATTTTGCAAGTCATTCTGATCATCTGATGACTTTACAAGACGGTAAATGACAGCATCATCTGTAAACAATCGAAGACGGCCATAAGAATGTCTCCTATGTCGTTAATATAGATCAGGAACCATAGAGGGTCTATAACACTTCATGGGGGAACGCCGGATATTACTTCTGTTTAACTCGATGACTTTCCGTCTATTACTACGAACTGTGACCTTTCTGACAGGAAATCACGAATCCAGTCGCACCACTGAGGAGATATTCTGTAGGCACGCAGTTTGGTTAGAAGACGCTTGTAAGGAACGGAGCACTCATTACTTCATGAGTATAAAGAGCTAGTTGTGTTTCGCAGGAACGATATATTCTGAATCCGTGCTAACTATGTGTCAATAAATCGTTTTCTTCGAAGTAATTCAAGTTCGAATACAGTATATGTTCTAAAACCCTACTGCAAATCGACGTTACTGATATAGGCCCTTAATTCAGCAGATTACTCCTACTTCCCTTTTTGGGTATTGGTGTGATTTGAGCAATTTTCCAGTCTTTATGTACGGATCTTTCTGTGAGCGAGTGGTTGTATATAATTGCTGAATATGGAGCTATTTTATCAGCATACTCTGAGAGGAACCTGACTGGTATACAATCTGGACCGGAGGCCTTGCCTTTATTAAGTGATTTAAGCTGCTTTGTTTCACTGAGGATATCTACTTCTATGTTTCTCATCTTGGCAGTTGTTCTTGATTGGAATTCAGGAATATTTATTTAGTCTTCTTCGGTGAAGGAGTTTCGGAAAACCGTGTTTAGTAACTCTGCTTTAGTGGCACTGTCACCAGTGTCTTCACCGTTGTTGTCGCGCAGTGAAGGTACTGACTGCGTCTTGCCACTCGCGTGCTTTATGTATGACCAAAATATCTTTGGGTTTTCTTCCAGATTTCGAGACAGAATTTCGTTGTGGAAATTATTGAAAGCATCTCGCGTTGAAGTACGCTCTATATTTCGAACTTCTGCAAAACTTTGCCAATCTTGGGGATTTTGCGTTCTTTTAAATTTGCATAAAGCTGAGGTCTACTGTTAAAATTTCGAGCGCGTACGTGCCTCGAAGAGTGAACCAATACGTTTCTTCGTCCTACATATATCTCGCAAAATATGTAGTCCAAGTACCGCATCGGCGATTGTCACGGCCGAGTTTAACCACAGCGAAGCATTGCTTGGATGTCCTCGCCGTCGTCGTAACACACAGCCCTGTGCTGAAGGGGACGAGGTCGCGAGCCGTAACGCTGACCCCACGACCAATCGATAGATACCTACCTACCTACCAGGCGTTATCGAACAAACGCAGCAGGCCCGCGAAATTCATGACGGAAGAGACACTGCACGTTCTGCATTGTGCCTTTATCTTGGCAAATTATGGGTCCCTTTATCTTGGCAAATTATGGGCAAACGGAAGCGGGGAGAGGGACAGCAAGCGACGCGACGTAACGAAGATTGCGTAACACTCAGCAGTGCGTCCACAGAAATGACACACGAGTCGCATATCCGGCAACGGCATTCCGCCTCCTCTCCTCGCTGCCTGAATTACTTCCCACGCGCAGCAGCACAAAGTCTTAAGGTTTACCTAATTAAAACACACCACTAAATAGACTTCACAACTCTAAAAGCGAGTGCATTCAGGTATTTAAACACGTGTCATTTTAGAATGAAAGAGTACTGATTCTTTAAAGAATCGAACTCGTATGCATAAAACAGTTTCAAACGTCTGAAAGTATTATAAATGAGTTTTTTTTTCCTCAAGTTCCATAGGACCAAATTGAGGAGCAAATCTCCAAGGCCACGGAACGTGTCAGTACATGAAATTACAACACAGACGTCATAACGGATAAAAATAAATGTTCATCAACGTCGAAAAAAATCAGTCCATAAGTTTAAGTAAAAGCTATCAGCAACATAATAAAAAATCAGCTTAATTTTTCAAGGAAATAGAAGGAGTGACCCTTGAGGAAGCTCTTCAGTTTCGATTTGAAAGCGCGTAGATTACTGCTAAGATTTTTGAATTAGATTGGCAACTTATTGAAAATGGATGCAGCAGGACTGCACACCTTTTTGCACAAGAGTTAAGGAAGTGTGTGTGTGAAATCTTATGGGACTTAACTGCTAAGGTCATCAGTCCCTAAGCTTACACACTACTTACCCTAAATTATCCTAAGGAGAAACACACACACCCATTCTCGAGGGAGGACTCGAACCTCCGCCGGGACCAGCCGCACAGTCCATGACTGCAGCACCTTAGACCGAGTTAAGGAAGTCCGATCCAAATGCAGGTTTTGATTTCTGCCGAGTATTAACCGAGTGAAAGCTGGTTATTCTTGGGAATAAACTAATATTGGTAACAAGAAACGAGAATAAGGAATATACGTATTGAGAGGCCAATGTCAAAATACCCAGACTCGTAAACAGAGGTAGAGAAGAGGTTTGTGAACCCACACCACTTACTGCCCCAACCGCCCGATTCTGAGCCAAAAATATCCTTTTAGAATGGGAAGAGTTACCCCAAAATATAATACCATACGACATAAGCGAATGAAAATATGCAAAGTAGACTAATTTTCGTGTCGAGCGATCACTCACTTCTGATACCGTTCCAATAGTAAAAATGACAGTATTAAGTCTTTGAACAAGATCCTCGACGTGGGCTTTCCACGACAGCTTACTATCATAACACCTAGAAATTTGAACTGTTCAGTTAAATATTGTTGGAAGTCACCAAGTGCTCTCATCATGGAACACTAGATGAGTGGTCTGGGTAAATTGCGCTCTTTTTTAAGGAAAGCTAGTTTCTCAAACATCTTAATGTCTATGATGTCATATCTCCCGAAACTGTGTGTCATACAATTATGTAATTTTGAAGATACGTTCACCGGTGTATGTAGATACTGACTGAAAAATTTGTTGCTAAGATTATTAGCAGTAAAGACGAGAATCCCTCCTGTTCGGCAGCCCGCCGTATTTATTTATTTATCTAGGCAAGATTACGGCCCTCTTTCGCGTCTAACCATGACGATTAGTTTTTCTTTAGGAAACGTAAAAGTATCAGAGGGGCAGCTCTGTCGTTGCGCTTGATAATTGAAGCAAGGCTTTAGAAAAATCAAGATACGTTCATAGGATTAGTCGATCTTGAACAGGCGTTCGACAATGTAAAGTAGTGCAAGATGTTCGGAAATCTCAGGAAAACAAGTATAAGTTACACGGAAAGACGGCTAATACCCAACATGTGCAAGAAATAATAGGGAAAAGTAAGAACAGATGGCAAAGAACGAAGTGACATGATTACAAATGGTGTAACAGAGGGATGTAGTCTTTCGTCCCTATTATTCAGTCTATACATCGGATAAGCAATGACAGAAAAGAATCTTTGGGAGCGAGATAAAATTCAACAGTAAAGCTATCAATGGTGAGTTTCGCTGATGACACTGGTATACTCAGCGAAAGTAAAGAAGAGTGTCAGTACCTGTTATATCGAATTAACACTCTAAAGAGCACACAGTATAGATTGAGCGTAAACTGTAGAAAGACGAAAGTAATGAGGAGTATCAGAAATGAATCTGTCGATCAACTTATGAAAATTGGAGACCACTGTACAGACGAAGTGAATTAATTCTGTTACCTTGAATGGAAAATAATATGGGACGGACGAAGACAGGATTAAAAAAAAAAGGACTAGCCGAGACAAAAAGGGTATTTGCTAGCATAAAACATTGAAACATTGGCCTTTTCTGAGAATGTACGTTCAGGCACAACTTTGTATGGAAGTGGGTGATCAACTGTCGGCAAACCGTACTAGAGAACCAAATATACAAAAGTACAATACAAAGATGCTGAGAAGTGGGTGGACTGGTAAAGAATGAGGTACTCTGCAGAATCAGGGACGTATCGTCAAGGAGTCTGCCTCCAAAAAACGGATGCTCTAATGCTTTTTAAATAAACTCCCTGGACCGTGAAAGACTCCGTGATTTCCTTTCGGCGGCTCTACGGTGGCAAACGAACAGGAGCTTTATCAGTGATAAAACAATTATTATGGAACATCAATACTTTGTATTTAAGCTTTTAATATGTCTACGTTCCTCCTCCGACAGAATATCCCATTATTATTATTATTATTATTATTATTATTATTATTATTGTTACTAACCATCACCATCATAATCACCGTAGTCACACAGATGAAGCCCTATAGCGAGGGACGACTGTTAAGATCTGCAAGTACCAACTTCGCCGTAATAACAAGCAAAGATTTGTGGGCGGTAGAGAACTATTTATTATGCTGCACAGAACTATTTATGCTGCCAATAGCAACATTTATAATAGCATCCAATGGTTTTGGGAAGTCACAGGCAATCCAGTTAATGAGGAACTGATTTATGTGCTGGCCAGTGCGAGCCGATTAGACCCTCTGGCATCATGCAGTGAAGTCAGGTTGATTTATTTCTATAGTGCCAGGGCTTCGTGATTATTACCGAGTCAGAAAAGCTAGATGAAATCCGGCAATTTTGTTCTGTATCGATTTTAGTTGCTTCAGTTACTGTCAGATGGCAGGTACACCGGTATTCATAAAATGGCTGCCATCGATAAAGTGTTTTGTAATCTCGAATATCAACATGAGACTGTTACCGCAGTCCTGAGCTATTTTAGAAAGACCATGAGAAGAACTCTCCCTTCGACAACTCTATTCGCACATGGTTCGCTATATTTGCGGACGCGCGTTGTTTTGTGAAGAGCGAAGCGGTGGACGTCACACGTCGTCAAAAGCGGCAGTAAATCGGATCAAGGTAACTTATCGACTACAAGAGGCAATGGTGAACTGAATATATCCCAAATCACATTAAGTATGCGTTACAGAGGCGCCGGAAGTAAAGCCATGTCGCTTGCAACTCAGTCGAGCTTTAACAGGCAATGACAGGAGACTATATTCGAAAATTAGAATCGCAATGCAAGACCGTGTGAAAGAAGATAACTTTCATGAGACAGTAGTTTTCAACGATGAAGAAACGTGACTTTACAGAACGATCGCATTTGGGGAACAAAAAACCCCACAGTTACGTGAATCATGTTCTTGAGTCCCGCAGTGTACTGCAGACAGGGGAAAAGTCTACGGCCCGTTCTTCTTCACAGAACAGAGTCGAGACTGACACCCCCGGACACGCTTAAAGAAAGTCTGTTACACTAGCTGACTGATGACAGTGACGATTTCACACTGCAGCAAGACACTGCACACTTCATTTCCACGCAAGGGACAGAATGTGTTTCAAACCATAGCGCCGGGCAACGGCGATCAGCTTCCAGTTCAGCAGACCAAAGTACGATTTATTGGTTCGAGGGGAGTGAACGATAAAAATCAAGTCGTTGTCACTCCCGTGCCAGCGAGTGTTCTGGAACTGATGCAGCACATCCGAGCAAGCAACCTGAACATCACTGCTAAGATGATGTGGCGCGCGTGGGTAGTTAATGGACTAGCGCTTAGATGTGCTTCGAGTGGTGAAGTGCGAGCGTACGTAGTACTGAGCATTTGTGATGGGGGAGAAACTTGAAACTGAAAACATTTATGAGTTTCTCTGGAGATTAGTATATACACTCCTGGAAATGGAAAAAAGAACACATTGACACCGGTGTGTCAGACCCACCATACTTGCTCCGGACACTGCGAGAGGGCTGTACAAGCAATGATCACACGCACGGCACAGCGGACACACCAGGAACCGCGGTGTTGGCCGTCGAATGGCGCTAGCTGCGCAGCATTTGTGCACCGCCGCCGTCAGTGTCAGCCAGTTTGCCGTGGCATACGGAGCTCCATCGCAGTCTTTAACACTGGTAGCATGCCGCGACAGCGTGGACGTGAACCGTATGTGCAGTTGACGGACTTTGAGCGAGGGCGTATAGTGGGCATGCGGGAGGCCGGGCGGACGTACCGCCGAATTGCTCAACACGTGGGGCGTGAGGTCTCCACAGTACATCGATGTTGTCGCCAGTGGTCGGCGGAAGGTGCACGTGCCCGTCGACCTGGGACCGGATCGCAGCGACGCACGGATGCACGCCAAGACCGTAGGATCCTACGCAGTGCCGTAGGGGACCGCACCGCCACTTCCCAGCAAATTAGGGACACTGTTGCTCCTGGGGTATCGGCGAGGACCATTCGCAACCGTCTCCATGAAGCTGGGCTACGGTCCCGCACACCGTTAGGCCGTCTTCCGCTCACGCCCCAACATCGTGCAGCCCGCCTCCAGTGGTGTCGCGACAGGCGTGAATGGAGGGACGAATGGAGACGTGTCGTCTTCAGCGATGAGAGTCGCTTCTGCCTTGGTGCCAATGATGGTCGTATGCGTGTTTGGCGCCGTGCAGGTGAGCGCCACAATCAGGACTGCATACGACCGAGGCACACAGGGCCAACACCCGGCATCATGGTGTGGGGAGCGATCTCCTACACTGGCCGTACACCACTGGTGATCGTCGAGGGGACACTGAATAGTGCACGGTACATCCAAACCGTCATCGAACCCATCGTTCTACCATTCCTAGACCGGCAAGGGAAGTTGCTGTTCCAACAGGCCAATGCACGTCCGCATGTATCCCGTGCCACCCAACGTGCTCTAGAAGGTGTAAGTCAACTACCCTGGCCAGCAAGATCTCCGGATCTGTCCCCCATTGAGCATGTTTGGGACTGGATGAAGCGTCGTCTCACGCGGTCTGCACGTCCAGCACGAACGCTGGTCCAACTGAGGCGCCAGGTGGAAATGGCATGGCAAGCCGTTCCACAGGACTACATCCAGCATCTCTACGATCGTCTCCATGGGAGAATAGCAGCCTGCATTGCTGCGAAAGGTGGATATACACTGTACTAGTGCCGACATTGTGCATGCTCTGTTGCCTGTGTCTATGTGCCTGTGGTTCTGTCAGTGTGATCATGTGATGTATCTGACCCCAGGAATGTGTCAATAAAGTTTCCCCTTCCTGGGACAATGAATTCACGGTGTTCTTATTTCAATTTCCAGGTGTGTACAATTAGCGTCCATTGTTTAAAGGATAAGATGAAGGAAACGTATCTGAAATTTATGCACTGTGTTCAGGGTGAATGTAGGAAGAGGCAACTGTCTTAAACCGAAAACGGTGATAATTGATTTCGAACACTCCATCCACGGCAGTGCAGCCAAGATTACTTCTCGTCGGTTTCATCTAGCCCAAGCTCCCTAAAGTACAATTTTAATGGTTATTTTAAGAAATTCGTATTACTGTTGAACGATAGACGGGAATAATTAATATAGAGTATTATTTTCCTTTTTTAAAACATGGCAGTTACTTCTAAAATCAGGTTACTTCTACAATTTGGCCGTGCGGTTCTAGCCGCTTCAGTCTGGAACCGCGTGACCGCTACGGTCGCAGGTTAGAATCCTGCCTCGGGCATGGATGTGTGTGATGTCCTTAGGTTAGTTAGCTTTAAGTAGTTCTAAGTTCTAGGGGACTGATGACCACAGCTGTTAAGTCCCATAGTGCTCAGAGCCATTTGAACCATCTACAATTAGATTTACATATTATCATTCACGCTGTCAAGGGTTGTGTACATTGCTTAAGATCTCGACCTCAAACTACTTTTGCCTTTCAAATTTTCACAAACACTTCTTCGTGTACCTTTCAGGAGCCGATAAATACAAACACTTGGTTTGGCTTCGATATACAAACGCCAGAGTAGTGAAAAAGGCCAGTGGGTGCATTACATATTTCCGCTTAATTACTTAAATCCCGTTCCTGATGTTTTTGCTGAGACGGTCAGCATACAGCCACAAGACTAGAATCTCGCCAAAGTTGCCGATTATGCAACTGAAAATTACACTGATGACGAAGAAGGAGCGCAATTTCCTCCTCGCGTTTAGGCAGCAGATTATGGGGAACGACTAATGCTTGTAAAAGCTTTTATTCCAGTTTCAGTGCTCCATGAACAAACTAATACCTACGTATCAGTTAACTCTGAAAAAATGGCCACGTTATCTAAACTGACTAAAAAACCAGGAAGATGTAAGATTTCCTACAACAAAAATTAGATTTACTCCACAAATGGTGAAACAGACAAATCAAAATTTGTAAAGCGCTTTTCATACAAAGCAGCCGTGAACAGAACATGAGTTAAAAGAAGTGCAGTTGTTTTCTGGTAATACTTTCCCAGGAGGTGGATCAAAAATAACGGAATTTTCTGAATTTCACAGGCTTTATACAGCAGATGTTCAGATTTTTTGTTTTCTTGTACATATGTTCCTGACGTATGTTTTCATTTTCAGCTGTTTTGAATATTTAGTTTATTGCTGACAGTCGAAGAGGCTGTGTGTGTTTCCGAGTGCATTTTTACTTTCGAAAATGATGAATCAACGAATTAGCATCAAATTTTGCTTGAAAAATCGAATAAAATACAGCATCGCATTAGAAATGCCAACTGCAGCTTTAGCCGGTCGTTGTCGCCGAGCGGCTCTAGGTGCTTCAATCTGGAACCGCGCGACCGCTACAGTCGCAGGTTCGAATCCTGCCTCGGGCATGGATATGTGTGATGTCCTTAGGTTAGTTAGGTTTAAGTAGTTCTAAGTTCTAGGGGACTGATGACCTCAGATGTTAAGTCCCATAGTGCTCAGAATCATTTGAACTGCGGCTTTTGGCGAATCTACTATGAGTCCGACAAGAGTTTACGAATGGTATTAATGTTTCAAATAGGATCGAGAAGACGTTGACACCGAGGAGCACTGTGGACGCCCTAGCATATCCATTATTGATGGGAATAGGGAAGAAGTAAAGAAACTGGTACTGAAAATTGGCCAAATCCCTATCAGAGAGGTCGCTGGTGGTGTTGATCTTTTGGCTCATGCTAAGCAATTTTTTAGGATTTTTTGAGCATGAAATGTGTAGCAGCAAAAGAGCATGAAATGTGTAGCAGCAAAAGTCCGAAAACTGTTGAATTTGGACCGAAAATGACGTCGCATAGATAGCGCTCAGGAACTGATGAATGATGTCGACAACGATTCAGAACTTCAAAACATAGGTATACGGTATGACATGGAAACCAAGGCCCAATCGTCCCAATGGAAACTGCCCGAAGAGCGAACACCGAAGAAAAATTGACAACTTCGATCACATGTGAAGGTTCTTCTCACTACTGTTTTCTTCGATTACAATGGGATCGTGCACCAGGAGTTCTTGCCTTGTAGTCTAACGGTCAGTGTTGAATACTACGTGGAAGTTATGGCCGGCCGATGTGGCCATGCGGTTCTAGGCGCTACAGTCTGGAACCGAGCGACCGCTACGGTCGCAGGTTCGAATCCTGCCTCGGGCATGGATGTGTGTGGTGTCCTTAGGTTAGTTAGGTTTAATTAGTTCTAAGTTCTAGGCGACTGATGACCTCAGAAGTTAAGTCGCATAGTGCTCAGAGCCATTTGAACCATTTTGGAAGTTATGTGCCGTTTGTGTGAAGAAATCCGAAGAAAACGACAAGAATTGTGGCAAAGCCACTCGTGGAAATTGCATTATGATAATGCTTACGCTCACACCTCAACGCTTGTTTGTGGTTTTTTTGGAAGAAAAAACCGTTACGTTGCCTCAGCCACCGTATTTGCCGGACATGGCCCCTCTACGACTTCTTTCTACTGCCTAGGCTGAAAAGAACCACGGAAGCAAGTCATTTTGCCACCACTGGTTAGACAAAAACAAATTCGCCGAAGGATCTAACCACCTGAACGAAAAATGAGTTCCAAAAGCGTTTCGAAGACTGGGAAAAGCGCTGGCACAAGGTTTTTTTTTTCATGGGGATGGTTACTATGAAGGGGACAACGTTGATGTTGATTAATAAATAAAGAATCTTTAAGAAAACAAAAATTCGTCACTTTTGATCAAATCTAGTATGTGAAGTTTGTAATAAAATCTTTGTGTTTATGTATAATTTGTTTTCTTTAATATGTAGTTCACTGGTCAAATATTTGCAATATTCCTTACGAACGTTGTAAGTACTGGCTGAGGTCGTGTACTTGCTCAGTTCAGATTTGGAAGAGTTATCCTAGTTTGTGCTGCTGGTGTGCCACGAGGCGGTAGCAGTTGCTGAGTTGGTGCGAGCCGCTCAGGAGGCGAATTCGAGAGTTTCATTTTCCACCAGCAGGTAGAATTTACCGACTTCGGAGGAGGCGATCAGACCATTCGACAGATTTAGAGGTGTATGTAAAAGGTGGCCTCATACAGGGCAAGCAGCTCTGCAATAAAAACCGAGCACTTGTCTGACAGGGGATAACTAAAAACCTCTTCGCCGACAACAAAGGCGCATTCCATACCACAGTTATTCTTAAAGACATCGGCGTAAGCAAATACTTCCTTGCGTCATACTGTCATCTGTCTGCAGATATTTAAGAAATGTCGTTATGACTCGTTAAAACTCTGTACTACAAACATCCTTGGTTCAAATGGCTCTGAGCGCTATGGGACATAACATCTATGGTCATCACTCCCCTAGAACTTAGAACTACTTAAACTAACTAACCTAAGGACATCACACAACACCCAGTCATCACGAGGCAGAGAAAATCCCTGACCCCGCCGGACAAACATCCTTGTTTTGATTGTTCATGCCTTGGGTTTCTGAAGAGGACATGGGAAACTAACACGGCATTCTTATACTATCGCGTATGCTGCTACGGTCGCAGGTTCGAATCCTGCCTCGGGCATGGATGTGTGTGATGACCTTAGGTTAGTTAGGTTTAAGTAGTTCTAAGTTCTAGGGGACTGATGACCCCAGATGTTAAGTCCCATAGTGCTTAGAGACATTTGAACCATTTTTGAACTATCGCGTACCTGTACCGTAAATTTCGAATATTCCAGACTCCCAGAGTTAGATGACGATAACCGGATATTCTTTAAAGTGTTCGCCCAATATTTGGGGCGCGAGCAAGGATAGCAATGCCTCATGTGAACCATTACATCCAGACAACTGTGCACTATCTCTTAAACTCTTGACGTGTACCAGGCTTTTGAACTACACGCTGTGACGTTACAAAGCGCTAAAAGTGCTCTTGACATGTCTAGATAACGTCATACCCGACAAAGGCGTGCAGCCAAGTGGCTACAAGGTTTCGCCACGGCTAACGACAGATTCCTTTCAAAACAATGACTGTAGAGCAGTAGTTTCCAACCTGGAGGTAATACGAAATTTTCTGAGGGGTAAAAACTAGAAGTTTCGATTCTGTTTCAGTAACTAAATTATTTTCATTGGATCATTACTATTGTCGCATTTTTGTAAGTCTCGATATTGATTATATAAGTTATCAAAAATTACATTTTCTTGTTAGTAGCATTAAAGCAGTGGAGGTTACAGGCCCCACACATAATTCACCTTCTACGCACATATTTTGTGCTTTCTCCCTTACATCGCTGATGATAAAAGTGAGACATAGATGTAACAGATGCTAAATATCTCAAGAAAATGGCTTCTGCAAGTTGTCGAGAGTACCTACAGTACTCCTCCATAAATTGCTTCATTAATCGCTTCGAAAGAAGTAAATGAATTAATTGATAGCACGACACAGCAGTAACTAATTAAGGGCTACTATAATGCTGTACACAGTAATATTACTATTATTATTATTATTATTATTAGAGTGGTTAGGCACAAAGCATTAACAGCATTAAGTCTTCCTATTTCTGCCAATTCAGAAGTAAGGAGTGCAGCAATCAAGTGCTTTACGAAAAGTAAGTGTAGTGCATACATCTGACCTTGTTTGATTTTAAATGGCGTTGCAGCTTGCAGGTCAAGCAAGTACCGCAATGAAGAGGAATAATGCAGGGGAAGTATGCACTAGGAATTCCGTCGTCATTCACCCCCCCCCCCACCAAACACAGACAAATTATCATTCGTCTTTCATCATTTTAAAAAGAAGTTTAGTCAGGTGCTAAACTTCGGGTCGGCCGGAGTGGCCGAGCGGCTCTAGGCGCTTCAGTCTGAAACCGCGCGACCGCTACGGTAGAAGGTTCGATTCCTGCCTCGGGTATGGATGTGTGTGATGTCCTTAGGTTATTTAGGTTAGAGTAGTTCTAAGTTCTAGGGGCTGATGACCTCTGATGTTAAGTCCCATAGTGCTTAGAGCCATTTGAACCATTTGAGCTAAATTTCGTGATGATGATGATGATTAGTGGTTTAGGGCGCACAACAGCGAGGTTATCAGCGCCGTTAAATTTCGTGATAATGTGGGGAGGGGTGCGGGAAACAGGCGGCAGGGGGGAGGGGGAGCGCAGGGGTACTAGTTGGTGTCTGATTGCACTCAAGGGTGAGGGTTCAAATGGCTCTGAGCACTATGGGACTCAACTGCTGAGGTCATTAGTCCCCTAGAACTTAGAACTAGTTAAACCTAACTAACCTAAGGACATCACACACATCCATGCCCGAGGCAGGATTCGAACCTGCGACCGTAGCGGTCTCGTGGTTCCAGACTGCAGCGCCAGAACCGCGCGGCCACTTCGGCCGGCAAGGGTGAGAGTCTGAGAATGGTTGGGAACCAGTGCTGTAGAGTAAAGCTGGCTATCATGAATGAATCCGTCTCCTCCTAAAGTACAAGGTGCGTTTAACATGTTCTATGAAGGGACCAATATTGAAATGGTTACGTATGGAAGCGTCTAAAAATCTTAGTTGAAGCAGTTTTGTCTGCTGAGGCCAGTCGAATGTGATGGCTGCGAAGAATCGTGCTACAACTATGGAGCAAATTTTATTGAGCAAGGAAGGGAAAGCTAAAATGTGGAAGTAGTGCAAAGAAACGTAAAGACTATGTTACAGAAAGAGAAGAGGACGTAAACGAAGATGAAATGGGAGGTATGATACTGTGAGAAGAGAGCTTTGAAAGACCTAAGTCGAAACAAGCCCCTGGAGTAGACAATCCTTCAGAATTATTGAGATCCTTTAGAGAGTCAGTCATGACAAAATTATTCCACGTTCTATGTACGATATATCAAAGAAGTAAAATACCCTCAGTCTTCAAGAAGAATATAATACGGTTTTTCCAGCGAATATAGGCGCTGATAAGTACGAATGTCAACGAACCACCAGTTTAATAAGTCATGCTTGCGAAATGCTGTCATGGATTGCGTACTGAAGATTGGAATAACCGGTAGGAAATGACCTCTGGGAAGATCATTTTGGGTTTGGAGAAATGTAGGAGCACTTGAGGCAATACTAAGCTTACGATTTATCTTAGAAGATGCACTGAAAGAAGGCAAACCTACATTTATAGCATTTGCAGACATAGCAAAAGCTTTTGACAATATAGACTAGAATTCACTCTTTGAGATTCTTACAGGAGCAGGGATAAAATACGGGGAGTTAAAAGCTAAGTACAACAAATCAGACTGCAGTTACAAGAGTCGAAAGGATGGAAATGGAAGTATGGTTGAGAAGGTAGTTAATCTGTACACTCAACAAGCAGCAATGGAAACCAAGGAGAACTTGGGAAATAAAATTCAGGGAGAAGAAATAGGAACTTGGAGGTTTGCGATGGCATTGTAATTCTGTCGAAGACGGCAAGGAACTTGAGCGGAGTGGACAGTGGCTTGAAAGGAGGTTATAAGATGAACATCAACAACAGTAAAGCAATGGAATGTAGCCTAATTACATCAGGTGATTCTAAGAGAATCAGATTAGGAAATAACACATAAACAGCCTGTGATTTTTGCCATTTGGGCAGCAAAATAACTGACTATGGCCGAAGTAGAGAGGATCGAAAATGCAGACTAGCAACAGCAACGGAAGCTTTCTTTTTTAAAAAAGAGAGAAGTTTGCTAGTATCAAATGAGATTAAGTACTGGGAAAATTTTTGTTAAGATATTTGTATGGAGCGTGGCCTTGTGTTCAAGTGGGCAGTAAGCAGATCGGACAAGGAGAGAATAGAAGGAAGAACTAATGAGATACAGAATCCAACCGGGGAGAAAAGAAATGTGTTGCACTACTTGTCCAAAAGAAGGTCTCGGTTACTAGAACATATCCTCTGGCATCAAGGACTAGTCCACATGGTGATGGAGCTCGCGTGCTTGGTAGAAAGTGGAGAGGGAGACAAAGCTTGAATGTAGTAGGCAGTTTCAAAAGGCTGTAGACTGCAGTAGATACGCGGAGATTGAGAGACTGATTCAAGGGCTTTCATGACTGAGCTGACAGACGTCATGGGATATCGGTATGCACGTATACAGATGGCGGTAGTATCGCGTACAAAGAAGCAGTGTATTGGCGGAGCTGTCAATTGCATTCAGATGATTCATGTGGAAATGTTCCAGACGTGGTTATGGTCGCACGAGGGTAATTAACAGATTTTTGACACGGAACGGTACTTGGAGCCAGACGCTTGGGATAAAAATCCATTTCGGAAATCGTAGGGGATTCAATATTCCGACATTAACAGTGTCAAGAGCGTGCCGAGAATAGCAAATTTCAGGCATTACCTCTCACCGCGGACAACGCAGTGGCCGACGGCCATCACTTAATGACTCAGAGCATCGGCGATTGCGTGGAGTTGTCAGCGCTCACAAACAAGCAACACTGCCTGAAATAGCAGGAGAAATCAATGTGGGAAGCATGATGAGCCTATCCGTTAGCACAGTGTGGCGAAATCTGGCGTTAATGGGCCATGGCAGCAGACGACGGATGCGAGTGCTTTTGCCAACATCACGACATGGCCTGCAGTCCCTCTCCTCGGCTCGTGGCCGTATCGGTTGGACCCTAGGCGGCTGGAAAACCGTCGCCTGGTCAGGTGAGTTCCGATTTTAGTCAGCAAGAGCTGATGGTAGGGTTCGAGTGTGGCGCAGATGCCACGAAGCCATGGACCCAAGTAGTCAACAAGGCGCTGTGCGAGCTGGTGGTGAATCCACAATGGAGTGGGCTGTGTTTACATGGAATGGACAGGGTCTCTGGTCCAACTAAACCTTGCCGGCCGCTGGTGGCCGAGCGTTTCTAGGCGCTACAGTCTGGAACCGCGCGACCGCTACGGTCGCAGGTTCGAATCCTGCCTCGGGCATGGATGTTTGTGTTGTCCTTAGGTTAGTTAGGTTTAAGTAGTTCTAAGTTCTAGGGGACTTATGACCTCAGCAGTTGAGTCCCATAGTGCTCAGAGCCATTTGAACCATTTGAACCATCCAACTAAACCGATCGTTCAGTGGAAATGGTTATGTTGGGCTACTTGGAGACCATTTCTTCGCAAACAATAATAGAAGTTTCATGCACGACAATACGCCATGCCGCCGCAATACAATTGTACACGATTGGTTTGGGGAACATTCTAGACAATTCTAGCGAATTATTTGGCCACCTAGATCACCCCACACGAATACCATTGAATATTTATGGGGCATAATAGAGACGTCAGTTCGCGCACACCAGCACAGCTCAATATTTCTGCAGGGGATTTCCAATGACTTACTGAGGTGATGCCACGTCGAGTTGCTGCACTAAGCCGCGCAAAAGGGAGTTCGACATCGTGTTAGGAAGTATCACATGACTGCCACCTCAGTGTTAACTACTGAGCCGGCCGGAGCAGGTGTGGATCACCTTCACTATTTAGTAAAGCGGATGTCCTAGGTTTTAATCTGATTGTTATACTTACAAGTACTAAGCGTTTTTTATATATAAATACAGGACAGGAAATGACAAAGGAAAAATCAAAAGTAACGAGTAAATAAACACTACTGGCCATTAAAATAGCTACACCACGAAGATGATGGGCTACAGACGCGAAATTGCTGTGATATGCAAATGATTAGCTTTTCAGAGCATTCACACAAGGTAGGCGCCGGTGGCGACACCTATAACATGCTGACACAAGGAAAGTTTCCAACCGATTTCTCACACACAAACAGCAGTTGACCGGCGTTGCCTGGTGAAGCGTTGTTGTGATGCCTCGTGTAAGGAAGAGAAATGCGTACCATCACGTTTCCGACTTTGATAAAGGTCGGATTGTAGGCTATCGAGATTGCGGTTTATCGTATCGCGACATTGCTGCTCCCATTGGTCGACATCCAATGACTCTTAGCAGAATATGGAATCGGTGGGTTCAGGAGGGTAATACGGAACACCGTACTGGATCCCAACGGCCTCGTATCAATAGCAGTCGAGATGACAGGCATCTTACCCGCATGGTTGTAGCGGATCGTGCAGCCACGTCTCGATCCATGAGTCAGCAGATGGGGACGTTTGCAAGACAACAACCATCTGCACGAGCAGTTGGACGAAGTTTGCAACAGCATGGACTATTAGCTCGGAGACCACGGCTGGGGTTACCCTTGACGCTGCACACAGACAGGAGCGCCTGCGATGGTGTACTCAACGACGAACCTGGGTGCACGAATGGCAAAACGTCATTTTTTCGGATGAATCCAGGTTCGGTTTACAGCATCATGATGGTCGCATCCGTGTTTGGCGACATCGCGGTGAACGCACATTGGAAGCGTGTATTCGTCATCTCCATACTGGCGTATCACCCAGCGTGATGGTATGGGGTGCCATTGGTTACACGTCTCGGTCACCTCTTGTTCGCACTGACGGCACATTGAACAGTGGACGTTACATTTCAGATGTGTTACGACCCGTGGCTCTACCCTTCATTCGATCCCTGCGATAATGCACGACCGCATGTTGCAGGTCCTGTACGGGCCTATCTGGATACAGAAAATGTTCGACTGCTGCCCTGGCCAGCACATTCTCCAGATCTCTCACCAGTTGAAAACGTCTGGTCAATGGTGGCCGAGCAACTGGCTCGTCACAATACGCCAGTCACTACTCTTGATGAACTGTGGTATCGTGTTGAAGCTGAATGGGCAGCTGTACCTGTGAACGCCATCCAAGTTCTGTTTCACTCAATGCCCAGGCGTATCAAGGCCGTTATTATGACCACAGGTGGTTGTTCTGGGTACTGATTTCTCAGGATCTATGCCGGATCTTGCGTGAAAATGTAATCACATGTCAGTTCTAGTATAATATATTTGTGCAATGAATACCCGTTTATCATCTGCATTTCTTCTTGGTGTAGCAATTTTAATGGCCAGTAGTGTAGTATGAATAGTAAATTCAAAAGCGACGAAACGGCAGCACACAGGTAATGCAATAAAGCTTAAGTAATGAAAAAACGTATCTGTTTTTGATGCCGTATATTCAGGTGGACCGTCTGTAATGAAAGGCGACACTGAACAAGTGCGATCTCGGTATGTGAGGATGTCGGCATGTGGAAGGGCAATGTTAGCCCCACTAATCCCGAATAAGCGGAAGATGTGAGCTAACTTACGCGGCACAAGCTGACATGTTGTCTGTGCCGATGAACAGATGGCAACAATGGATGGGAACTGCCAGCCCTTTCATTAATTCTCATAACCAACATCCGTCCTTTACCGCACGTCGTCACATTCTACAAATAGTCATTTGTATTCCACGTGAAACGCAACCATCATAGTCGATGCTGACAGCTGCAGATACCACAATTCTACGAATACCCAAAGAACGCGAGACATCAATGCGTCGATCATTCCAACAGACCCCTTCGCCTGTTTCTATTCGTTTTACAAACGCTGAAAAAAGTACATTGAGCTCGATAGATATAAACTGCAGGTGACTTAAGATGTTTTGTACGTTCTTTCTATTTTCTTTGCTTTATTATGTTATTCGCCGAACTCGTAAACGACGTAGTAAATGGAATGTGGAATGACTTAATTATTCGGAAACCGAAGCTTGTGAGGCTTTTTCGTGGTTGTTCGTAGGCACTTCTGAAATACAAACGGGCTTCCCCTTTTAAGCTTAATGTGTAGCTGTATACTGTCAACGATTAACGAGTGTTGTTTTTCTACTGCTATCGACGATTATGTAAATGGAAGAATGAACGTTCCCATGCGGTGGACGGATGTCACACATGACCCGTGTCACATACCCTGTCTACACGAGTGACTGGATGCAATTATGACATTTAACCCACCTAATGCCACACAGTATGGTTATCTGGCACTCACCCAATATTATCTTATCATGAAAAGGCCATTTTGGTGAGGAACTTTTCTTGTCTTAGCATTACTCGAAACTATTACTTCTTTGGCGCGGCCGTAATACTTTCGCATGTTATCAAGCAAGGTTACGGAAATGGTTAACTCCACTACAGTACCCTTGCTTCGTAATAACTTCGAATTTCTCAAGTATTTTGCATAATGTTTCGGTCTTTTTTAAGAATGTCTAATCTCATGTTTCCTGTTCACTCCCGTTTTTTGTCAGTTAAAAAATAACACATCTCTTTGAAGTGTTTAGCCAATAAATGAGCACAGAAATGACGTATTTGAGGAATAAATGCAATCCCTATCACTACATACACATATCCGCTGTGCAGACGGGGCACTAAAAATAAAGTAAAAACATGTTAGGAAGGACTACTAGGATGGGTTCGATATAAACTATTTCAGATTTTGTAGTTTTTTTTTTTTTAACGTGGACAGTGTAACTGGCCGAATAAGCCGGCAGTTAGTTGAAGTACAAAGACAGGTTCCACTTAATCACACTGATATCCAGTACATATGTTTTCTATCTCACGATGCAGCATCAAAGATAAGAACGATAAACCATGTCGTAACAGACACGCAGCGGAAGTTATACGGTCGCTGCATTCGCTCGCACGCCTGGCGGGACTAATAACACATTTCTACATAAATTCCCTTTCTCTTATACAAACAAATAAACCTGAATCGATAACTCTGAACTGTGTAATACATTGGCCAAGAAGCAACATGAACCAAGACGTACCAACACTACATCGCGTGCACGTGAGAAGACTCAAGAAGATAACTACTGCACCAACACCACATCTCATCTTCCACCTGTTCATGTCAAAGAAGTTTCCTTCCTCCAAGTTTGTAGAGCCATTTTGCTCGAGCCCAATGCAATATTTGATTTGGTGGTATGTTATCGTCCCTGCATAGTCAAACAACATCTTGAATCTTCCGGGCAGATTAAAACTGTGTGCCGGACCGTGACTCGAACCCCCGGACCTTTGACTTTTGCAGGTATGTGCTCTGCCGACTGAACTACCCAATCAGGACTCCCGAGCCTTCCTCATAGCTTTACTTTCGCCACTATATCTCCTTCCTTCCAAACTTTACGGAAATTCTCCTGCGAAACTTGCAGGACTAGTACTCCTGGAAGAAAGGATATTGTGTAGACACTGGAAGGTACCGGCGGAAGTAAAGCTGTGAGGATGGGTCATGATGCGTGCTTCGGTAGCTCAGTTGTTAGAGCAACTGCCCGCTAAACGCAAAGGTGGCAAGTTGGAATCTTTGTCCGGCACACAGTTTTAATCAGCCACGAATTTCATATCAGTGCATACTCCACTAGAGAGTGAAAGTTTTATTCAAGCAATATCTTCTTTCTACACTACTGGCCATTAAAATTGCTACACCAAGAAGAAATGCAGATGATAAACGGGTATTCATTGCACAAATATATTATACTAGAACTGACATGTGATTACATTTTCACGCAATTTGGGTGCATAGATCCTGAGAAATCAGTACCCAGAACAACCACCTCTGGCCGTAATAACGGCATTGATACGCCTCGGCATTGAGTCAAACAGAACTTGGATGGCGTGTACAGGTACAGCTGCCCGTGCAGCTTCAACACGATACCACAGTTTTCATCAAGAGTAGTGAATGGCGTATTGTGACGAGCCAGTTGCTCGGCCACCATTGACCAGACGTTTTCAACTGGTGAGAGATCTGGAGAATGTGCTGGCCAGTGCAGCAGTCGAACATTTTCTGTATCCAGAAAGGCCCGTACAGGACCTGCAACATGCGGTCGTGCATTATCCTGCTGAGATGTAGGGTTGCGCAGGGATCGAATGAAGGGTAGAGCCACGGGTTGTAACACATCTGAAATGTAACGTCCACTGTTCAAAGTGGACCGCGACGTGTAACGAATGACATCCCATACCATCACGCCGGGTGATACGCCAGTATCGAGATGACGAATACACGCTTCCAATGTGCGTTCACCGCGATGTCGCCAAACACGGATGCCACCATGATGATGCCGTAAACAGAACCTAGATTCATCCGAAAAAATGACGTTTTGCCAATCGTGCACCCAGGTTCGTCGTTGAGTACACCATCGCAGGCGCTCCTGTCTGTGATGCAGCGTCAAGGGTAACTGCAGTAATTGTCTCCGAGCTGATGGTCCATGTTGCTGCAAACGTCGTCGAACTATTCGTGCAGATGGTTGTTGTCTTGCAAACGTCCCCATCTGCTGACTCATGTATCGAGATGTGGGTGCACGATTCGTTACAGCCATGCGGATAAGATGCCTGTCAACTCGACTGCTAGTGATACGAGGCCGTTGGGATCCAGCATGGCGTTCCGTATTACCCTCCTGAACCCACCGATTCCATATTCTGCTAACAGTCATTGGATCTCGACCAACGCGAGCAGCAATGTCGCGATACGATAAACCGCATTCGCGATAGGCTACAATCCCACCTTTATCAAAGTCGGAAACGTGATGGTAGGCACTTCTCCTCCTTACACGAGGCATCACAACAACGTTTCACCAGGCAACGCCGGTCAACCGCTGTTTGTGTTTGAGAAATCGGTTGGAAACTTTCCTCATGTCAGTACGTTGTAGGTGTCGCCACCGGTGCCAACCTTGTGTAAATGCTCTGAAAAGCTAATCATTTGCATATCACAGCATCTTGTTCCTGTTGGTTAAATTTGGCGTCTGTATCACATCTTCGTGGTGTAGCAATTTTAATGGCCAGTAGTGTATTATGTCAGTTATCGGAACTGACTCACAATCTCGCCTACGGTTTCGCTTTGGTATGATTCATTACAAGAATCGTAGGAAGGGTTTCGATATGAGAAAGTACGTAAACGCGCAGTGAATCGTGTGTCGTTATATGGATGGGAGGCCAACGCTATTTATCTGCGTATGTGTTATTTTTAAAAAAATTGGCATGTATAGTTTGAAGATGACAATTGCCGACGACGACCAATTGCGGAATGGTAGTCACTTGTCCGATGCCGGCAACGCTGGTCTTTATATTTAGCATATTTTCCGGCTTCCTTCACGAAAAGTTTCATTTCATAGACACTTTTACAATCAAACTATTTTAGAGGCCATAGAGTGTGTTAAAAATTAAGTAGGGCCATAAAAAAGTTACTTCAGTACTAGCAGCTTAAACAGTTACGAAGAGGAATCATGCTGCAAATCCCTCGCAATATTTCTTATATCGTTTGTGAAATATTCTTGTTGCTGTGCCATGAAAGCCGTTATAAAACGTTACCGGTTTTCTGAGCGCTGGTCACATTTGCAACCGTAACCCGTCTTCCAGACAAGGTGGTCGAGTTCATTAAGACGTCCAGATGCTTACAGGGCAAAATTCCAATTTTCGCTAACCAATTTTTGTTGTGTGTGAGTGCAACTTTCACTTTACTAGTTTTAATAGCTGCAAATGAACGTGTTTTAGTTGCCACACGACCTATTGGTGATTAATGCAAATTCAGTTAGGACTGAAAACAAGATATAAAGGAAGGGGTTGATGTTTTTGTTCAAGAAATAACGTACAGTCGTAGTAATTAATAACACAGCACGCACCAACAACGGCAAACGAAGCCGCCTGGGATTCGTAGGTTAGAACACCTTAGAGGCTGCTCCTAATTTGCAGTAGTACTTATTCACTATGATTGAGGAATTTAACAACAGCTTAGAAACAGCACAAAAACTGTTACTTTGATTGAAAGAAATATGGCTAAATCAATAGCTGGACATCAAAACAGTAGTATACTTATATTTTTACCAGCAACGCTAAAAGTAATGAGGTCTTGTCTTTAAGCTGGTCGTAGGTTGTGTTCCAAAAATAAACAGCTTAGAGACACAAGTTCAAATGGCTCTGAGCACCATGGGACTTAACTACTGAGGTCATCAGTCCCCTAGAACTTAGAACTACTTAAACCTAACTAACCTAAGGACATCACACACATCCATGCCCGAGGCAGGATTCGAACCTGCGACCGGAGCGGTCACGCGGTTCCAAACTGACGCGCTTAGAACCGCACGGCCACACCGGGCGGCAGAGACACAAGTGATGACACTTTCTGCAGGACCTGACTATCATTTTGCAGGACAATACTCAATCACGTATAGTGCAAGCTGTTACTGATTTGTATGACTGATGGCGCGTCTCACACCATATACTGCACTCCCCTGACTGAAGCCCTCGTGAGTTCAACTCTTCACGGCATTCGCTTCAGAACTGCTACTAATTCGTCGGCCAATAGACCGCGCCGCTCGAACTGTCAACACAACTGGCACAACGAAGAGTATTCTACGACTTCCACATCGCTGGCAACGGGCTATACACAATGCTGGTTACTACTTTGAAGGTCAGTAAAACTTTGAAACACGTATCTATTTTGTACGAGCTGTAAATAAATAGTTGCCATTATTAAAGTTCCAAGCCTTGTATATGCTGGCACCTTGAGGGAAGCCATTTTTCCGAGTGGGTTGATGTTTTATTTTGAAACATACACTATTTAATAATGTAGCATTTAGCCAATTTCGTCCTTTGGACATTATGAAGCTACACAACAGTAATAATTGTAAAGCATGTCGGGTGATATACTACAGATATCCACGTGGGCAGGGCAACACGTGATGGCGTTCCCCAACACTGATTTCGCACAAACATAACGGGTACGTGTAACACGCCCACGTGGCCGAAGTCAGCTAGCACGGCAGCTCAGTGTGTTGGGTCGGAGTGTTAGCTGCCGTCTGTAAAAAGAAAACTGAGTGAATGACTCAACGATGACCTAGAACGGGTGTTATGGGGCGTCCGGCCCGAACAAACGGAACGACCAATAACGAACAAAATGAGATAAAGGAAAAAGTCACTAACGCACGTCTCTACGGTGGCGCTCGACTCTGGGATAAGTCGGTTCGATCCTGGTGGTGCATAAAATTTTCATTGCCAGTATCTTGTCAGCAAGTGTAGAAGGGCTGGTGGCGTAAAGTCCCGATCATCAGACTGCGAGAATGTCCTGGGTTTAAAAACCAAATCTCTCCGCAGTGTCTCATGAAGTGACACTGTGATACTGTTGGTGGTGACCCGTCCGTCGGATGGGGAAGTCAAGTTCGGCGGTTCCCTTGGTGCTAGTAGGCTATGTGCCGGCACAGGGTTTCACCTTCTCCCTTCTACGGGGTTTTTTAAAAGTCTCTCCGCAGCACCGTATGATAGCCGCGCGTGCCGTATGATTGTTCGCCTGCCTGGGGTACTTCCCTTCAAGTGGACTCTCCCAACATTCCACTGTTTAGTTTATCGCAGCCAGCGTCAGTAGTATCGTTGGTGCGTGTCGTTACGTGTTGACGTGAACGTTGAAATTTAGTTCCTTTGATCGTTTGTTTTGTTTTTGTCACTGTTAAAATGCTAACCGTTGAAGAACGTGTGTTTTAAGTCTAACAACTGTTCAAAGCTGGCGGTAAATACACAGTTTCAGTTCCTCAAACATTTAATTCAGTTTTCCCGGAGACAACACTCCAACATCCCGATTCTATGCGAGATTTGATTAACAAATTTCGAAGTACGGGGAAATCGATGTCAGTGTAGGAACGGCCCACACAGCTGTAAGGAAAAAATTAGAACTTTTCCCATACAAAGTGATAGTCGTGCAAGAACTGAAAAATACTGATCATGGCAAGAGACTGCATTATTGTCAATAGTTCAAAAATTTCGTTCAACAAAATGGAAGGGATATTCTTAATGAAACGTTTTTCACTGCTGAGGAGTGGTTTCATTTATCCGGGTACATGAACTCGCAAAATTCTCGTATGTGGAGTACTGCAAATCCATTATGCATTCATGAGGAACCACTTGATTCTGTGAAAATAGGAGTTTGGATTGCAATTTCTAGACGTCGGATTGTGGGTCTCATATTTTTCAACGCGACAATAAGCCCACAACAATACTGCAGTGTTATTCTGTACCCATTCATAGCAGAACCTGTGTTAACTGAAATACTGAACGGTTATTTTCAACAAGATGGTGCAACAGCGCATACAGCTCGCGTTTCAATGTCACTGCTTGCTGATGTTTTTGGTGATCGCATAATTTCACAGGGACTTTGGCCTTCGCCATCGCCTGACCTAACACCACCTGACATTTTCTACTGGGGTGCAGCGAAAGCAACTGCCTACAAAAACTGTCCAAAATCCATTAATGAATTGAAAACTGCAATATCCACTTTCACTGCTTCTGTTACAGAACAAATGTCGCAGCTTGTGTTTGGAAACATGATTAGACAAACTGAATTGTGTATTCAACAACAGGGGAGACACTTCCAACACTTAATGTGAATATTTGTAGGTAAAAATTAATATTCAATAAATTAATAACTTCTAATTCACTGAGTTTCATTTCGGTATATTCAGTGCGGCATACGGCACGCGCAGCTAACAACCATACGGCACTGCGGAGGGACTTTTTGAACACTCCGTATGTTGCGAATAAAAATCACTCGTTTTTTAAAGCATATTTATTCAAAAACGAAGAATTTAAGCACTACTACTGTGGCTAATTGATATTTCGGTTTTTTAACCGGTTATTAGTAAAAAATAATCACATGTTATAAGAAAAACCAAACAAATACCAAAAAAATATCAGTTATTCACAACTAAAATATCAGTATCGGTGTTAACCGGCCGGTTTTTCCCCATTGTTACGACCTGCGTGAAAGGCGCAACCCCGAGAGACGGCGGGCCAGGTTCTTCGGCGGTCAGCGGCTCTTTCTCTGCTGCCGGAAGTCCGCAGTGGAGAACCTCGAGATTTCGGCAACTGCCCGACAGGCGGCAATAGCTCTGCGAGAAAGTGCGAGAACAGCCAGCCTGCGGAGGTCGCGGAGACAGCAGTTCTGAAGGACTTTGCGGCCAGCCGCTGGCGTTCCGGTTATCGAGCAAGTGAGACTGCAAAAAAGCCGCAAAACAGTAACGGGAAACCAGGCGGCAACAGCAGCAGCAGCCGCAGCGCTCTTGTGTTTACGTCTGCCGCTGGTTTCTGCGCGCTAACCGCCGAGTAACTGTTCCCGCCCGGATGTGGACAGCCGCAGCGGCAAAGCCTTCCTACTCGACGGAACCACCTACCGTCGCGCTGAATAGCTGCATTATGCCTCTAATCTGATGGAGAGGGACGTCGCTGTTGCGTCCACAAGGAACCATTCGCCATCGACCAGATGAGGACAACGAAACGTTCCTTTCGCACGTCCTCGGAGCTTCCACGGCCAGGATCAACGCACTATTGGAGCAATGCGGCGGGCGAGATCAGTGAAGCAACATACTGGTCCGTGATTTAATCGGAAAAGTTTTGGCAAACCCTGATCAATTCCCTGGCTACTACCAAAGCCTAGACTGCTTTTAGAACTGACTGCTTACAAGAAGCATTGTACCCCAAACCATGTTTTTAAAATTAAATTTAATGAATTTTTACGTAGCCACCCAGATTTTACGAGGTGCATTCAAGTTCTAAGGCCTCCGATTTTTTTTCTAATTAACTACTCACCCGAAATCGATGAAACTGGCGTTACTTCTCGACGTAATCGCCCTGCAGACGTACACATTTATCACAACGCTGACGCCATGATTCCATGGCAGCGGCGAAGGCTTCTTTAGCAGTCTGTTTTGACCACTGGAAAATCGCTTAGGCAATAGCAGCACGGCTGGTGAATGTGCGGCCACGGAGAGTGTCTTTCATTGTTGGAAAAAGCCAAAAGTCACTAGGAGCCAGGTCAGGTGAGTAGGGAGCATGAGGAATCACTTCAAAGTTGTTATCACGAAGAAACTGTTGCGTAACGTTAGCTCGATGTGCGGGTGCGTTGTCTTGGTGAAACAGCACACGCATCATTTTTTCAGCACTGGCGGTTACCCGAAATTTTTTTGGTGGCGGTAAATCTGTGTGCTTCCATTGAGCTGACTGGCGCTTTGTTTCTGGATTGAAAAATGGCATCCATGTCTCATCCATTGTCACAACCGACGAAAAGAAAGTCCCATTCATGCTGTGGTTGCGCGTCAACATTGCTTGGCAACATGCCACACAGGCAGCCATGTGGTCGTCCGTCAGCATTCGTGGCACCCACCTGGATGACACTTTTCGCATTTTCAGGTCGTCATGCAGGATTGTCTGCACAGAACCCACAGAAATGCCAACTCTGGAGGCGATCTGTTCAACAGTCATTCGGCGATCCCCCAAAACAATTCTCTCCACTTTCTCGATCATGTCGTCAGACCGGCTTGTGCGAGCCCGAGGTTGTTTCAGTTTGTTGTCACACGATGTTCTGCCTTCATTAAACTGTCGCACCCACGAACGCACTTTCGACACATCCATAACTCCATCACCTCATGTCTCCTTCAACTGTCGATGAATTTCAATTGGTTTCACACCACGCAAATTCAGAAAACGAATGATTGCACGCTGTTCAAGTAAGGAAAACGTCGCCATTTTAAGTATTTAAAACAGTTCTCATTCTCGCCGCTGGCGGTAAAATTCCATCTGCCGTACGGTGCTGCCATCTCTGGGACGTATTGACAATGAACGCGGCCTCATTTTAAAACAATGCGCGCCCGCGACAGTGTGAAGAAGTAGCCCTCACTCGTCCTCACTCGTCTTAGAGTGGGACATTGTCCACTGACGCACGGCTTCCTCTTACGTCGGGAGGGGCCCCCAGTATTTCAGAGATGCGGGACACAGCTGTCAGTACGACATCTTTTAACCGAGTGTGTTCTATATGACGACCTGAGGGTTGAACTGGGTCACCCACAGGATCTTCCCTCTATTTTAACTGATAACGAGGCGAGTGTTGTTCGTGTCATAAAATTTTGTGTGGTGTCCGGAGTTCTTCCCAAAATACTGGTTGTGAGATCTTAATGTGTCACAGAGTGGCTGGATCACGTATTATTTCTAAGGCGTCATCCAGCCACGCTTATTTGTCCCTTTCTTAACAGCATCCTTACAGGTGTTTTCTCCATGATTTCGTTTAGCTGAGTTGGGTTGTTTTTGGGGGAGGAGACCAGACAGCGAGGTCATCGGTCTCATCAGATTAGGGAAGGAAGAGGAAGGAAGTCGGCCGTGCCCTTTCAAAGGAACCATCTCGGCATTTGCCTGGAGCGATTTAGGGAAATAACGGAAAACCTAAATCAGGATGGTCGGACGCGGGATTGAACCGTCGTCCTCCCGAATGCGAGTCCAGTGTGCTAACCACTGCGCCACCTCGCTCGGTTTTCGTTTAGTTATCCTGCTGTGTCACGCTGGGGTCTTATTAGGGGGTTTTCTGAACCTCACCTTCCTGGTGTTGCTTTACATTGCCTGTGGTGAGATCAAACGTAGTTTTCCAGTTTATTGACCTCCTTCCATAGAAAATGGCGCTGATGACGCCTAGCTGTTTAGCGCCCTCCACCATAAATCATCATCATCATCATCATCATCACATGATTAATTGTCTACTATACAACACTGTCCAGTCAGTTGCCAGTTTAAATTTTCAACAGCCCAGATTAAAAACCCTGCTCGTAGAAAACTTCTTCCGGCCAGACTCGAACATAGAAATTCTTAATGCCCACAAGAAGTGTACAGTGAAAGGGTCTGTTAATCTCACAATCGAACTCGGCAGTTCTGTACGCAGATAGGACGGTCCGACGCCACGTAGGAGAAAAAAATTATAAATAAAAAAGGACGCGCAGGATACAGTGGCCGATGCGCAGTGACCACTTTTTGTCCAAAGCACTGAGTGAGTTTATTCGTTTTTTTGGAAGGATAGGTCGACAAGTTTCTTCCACCTTCCGGCCGGTCAGCGATGAGACGGAATCGAGGCGCACGCCCTGCAATTTTCTCAAAAGATTTTCTATAAACTATTCGGTAAAAAAATTTCATTTTTGCTTTACTTATAGGTTTATACGTCAGGTTCATCATGATTTCCCCATCATTTCGTTTATAGTCGTAGTTATTATGCCGCCCGGTTTGAGGCGTCATGTCACGGACTGCGGGGCCCCTCCCGCCGGAGGTTCGAGTCCTACCTCGGGCATGGGTGTGTGTGTTGTTCTTAGCATAAGTTAGTTTAAGTAGTGTGTAAATCTAGGGACCGATGACCTAAGCAGTTTGGTCCATTAGGAATTCACACACTTTTGAACATTTTTTGAGTTATTCTGATTTTTACATAGGAGCAAGACACTGCGTGAAATTCGGAAAAATTTCATATAAAGAATAGAGGTCGCTATGATTTTGCGTTTGATGCACATTACATAATACACTGAACCGCCAAAGAAACTGATACAGGGAAGCGAGTTCAAATACAAAGATACATAAAAGGGCAAAATACGGCGCTGCGGTCGGCAAAGGCTATGTAAGACAAGTGTCTGGTGCAGTTACTGCTGCTACA
This sequence comes from Schistocerca cancellata, assembly GCF_023864275.1. Classification (NCBI taxonomy): domain Eukaryota; kingdom Metazoa; phylum Arthropoda; class Insecta; order Orthoptera; family Acrididae; genus Schistocerca; species Schistocerca cancellata. Next base: position 136,933,240 of record NC_064627.1, on the reverse strand, counting down.
ATGTCAGGTTATCAAAATTTAAGCGAGTTTGAACGTGGTGTTATAGTCGGTGCACGAGCGATGGGACTCAGCATCTCCGAGGAAGCGACTAAGTGGGGATTTTCCCGTACGACCATTTCACTAGGGTACCGTGAATATGAGGAATCCGGCAAAACACCAAATCTCCGACATCGCTGCGGCCGGAAAAAGATCCTGCACGAACGACAACTGAAGAGATGCGTTGAGTGCGACAGAAGTGCAACCCTTCCTCAAATTGCTGCAGATTTCAATGCTGGGCCATCTACAAGTGTCAGCGTGCGAACCATTCAACGAAACGTCATCGATATGGGCTTTCGGAGCCGAAGGCCCACTCGTATACCCGTGATGACGCCACGGCAAGAAGATTTATGCCTCGCCTGGGCGCGACAACACCGACATTGGACTGTTGATGACTGGAAACACGTTGCCTGGTCAGACGAGTCTCGTTTCAAATTGTATCGACCGGATGAACGTGTACGGATATGGAGACCACCTCATGAATCTATGGATCCTGCATGTCAACAGGGGACTGTTCAAGCTGGTGGAGGCTTTGTAATGGTATGGAGCGTGTGCACTTGGAGTTATATGGGACACCTCATACGTCTAGATACGATTCTGATATGTGACCCGTACGTAAGCATCCTGTGTGATCACTTGCAACCATTCATGTCCATTGTGCATTCCGACGGACTTGGGCAATTCCAACAGGACAATGCGACATGCCACACGTCCAGAATTGCTACTGAGTGGCTCCAGGAACACTCCTCTGAGTTTAAATACTTCCGCAGGCCAGGCTTTTTGAAGCGTATTTCATACAAAGCAACGGTGAGGAGAACATATGACAAAAGAAAGGCAGTGGTTTTCAGGAAATATTTAGTATGTGAAACTCGTAATAAAATATTTATGTATAAGTTGTCTTCTTTTACACAATGTTCATTGGTACAGTACTTAAGATATTCTTTAAGAACGATGTAAATAGTGGGGAGTCATGCACTTGCTCCGTTCAGATTTGGAAGAGTTCGCCTAGTTTGTGCAGCTGGCCTGCCACGATCAGGTAGAAGCTGCCTAGTTCGTGCGTGCAGCTGATAGGGCTGTTTGGGGAGAGAAGCCGAACTCGGGCGCTTCGTTTTCCACCAGCAGGTAGAAGTTGCCGAGTTCGGGCAAGCCGCTTCTTTCAGGTAACTTTCCACAATCCAACCAACCAATGGATTGAAAAGATTATTGGCCAACACTTCAATAAATCACCTTCAGCTGGCTGTTAGGAATTTGTAATTACCCTATCAACCAAATGGGAACGCAATTCAAATGTCTACAGGGAAACGGTCACTCATAAACCAACACTCTCAGATTTTCACAGAAAAGAGCGAAATTTATTGACAAGAAATAACCCTCGTCTAGTCCGTCACTTTCTATTCGACGCCACCTCCTGCTAGCTAAAGGTTCCACACCGAGAACTGAGGTTTGTCTTTACCGAATCTGTCCCCACTCATTAATTCACAACACTCTGAGAAGAGCAGGACAGTGCTAAAGCAGATATCTGTGCCTGCATCTAGTAAATGCACTTTGGATTCACTTTGTTTTCAACACAGCACTCTGTCACTTGAATGGTCACAAAAGATGGCCTACTCCTGACAGCATAAATATGCAGTGAAGACACCACCTCCACTCTCGAAGTTCATGGGTTGGCAGCTTCACTCCATGAAAGCTCCTAGCCAACTTCCTCAATTTCGTGAGCCCCCACCGTACCATGAAAATGTTTTAAATTATAGTTCTTCCGGCCAATCAGAATGCAGGAACAAAAGCATCCTCTACAGGAATGTTAGTATAACGGTTTATGATGCCAAGCGATGCAAATCTGGCTGTTGGTGGGATGTGCACGTCTTTGATTTTGTCAGTTTGTTCGTACATGTCCCTAATGGAGTAGTTTTTTCACAAGTATAACAGGTCTTCAGAAGAGCTAGCAACTTGTTATTTGATCTGTATGATAGGGGTGTTCCCAGAATTAACAACTGGTCTGACTGGACAATTTTCTTTGCAGATTTTCTGCTGTGACCAAAGTCGAGTTGCAGTGGTCTCCATAATGATGCAGTCGCGCAAATCCCACTTAGTTAAGTGGGATTACAGCTCTGAAGTGTTTTTTAATGTAGGCCTGAAACTTAGAAGTGGAACCAAAGTCTAATTGAACTGTGTTAATACTATTGAACAATTCCAAGGTTTTCCCAACACATTCAGTTTTATTTTCTTACATGACAACTGCACAGTTACCTTTGTCTGCCTAAATCATTAGAGCTTTACTGTAATAAAGTTCGGAGTTGATAAAATTTAGTGTCTTTAGACCACTGTTTTTATGTGAATTATTGTTTTCTTAGGTGTCTTGTGATTCCTAGTAGTTTATTGTCTTTGAAGGATATTGCATTGGTTTCCGTGGAGTTGAATGATATTATGTAAATATTGTGGTATACATGGGGGAACAGAATAAGTGATGATGATAAATAAGTGTTGTAACAGTAGAAATTATATGAACACATTATCGGTGGTTGAAAGTTTTAATTAATTTAGAAATTGTGATAATGTGTGACTGAGCAGACTGCTGGATATTACTGACTGCATGTTATTGTCAAAGGGAGCAGTGTTTATTTATGTTTTAAATTGGAGATTAGGTGACAAAGCAAGGCATCACATGCAAGCTTAGTGGATGCAATAAGCCTAAGTTACTGCCATTACGTTTTGGCTCTATGTTGTGCAAGTTCACCATTTGTAAAGATGATGTTGGATGAGTTAATACACTCCTGGAAATGGAAAAAAGAACACATTGACACCGGTGTGTCAGACCCACCATACTTGCTCCGGACACTGCGAGAGCGCTGTACAAGCAATGATCACACGCACGGCACAGCGGACACACCAGGAACCGCGGTGTTGGCCGTCGAATGGCGCTAGCTGCGCAGCATTTGTGCACCGCCGCCGTCAGTGTCAGCCAGTTTGCCGTGGCATACGGAGCTCCATCGCAGTCTTTAACACTGGTAGCATGCCGCGACAGCGTGGACGTGAACCGTATGTGCAGTTGACGGACTTTGAGCGAGGGCGTATAGTGGGCATGCGGGAGGCCGGGTGGACGTACCGCCGAATTGCTCAACACGTGGGGCGTGAGGTCTCCACAGTACATCGATGTTGTCGCCAGTGGTCGGCGGAAGGTGCACGTGCCCGTCGACCTGGGACCGGACCGCAGCGACGCACGGATGCACGCCAAGACCGTAGGATCCTACGCAGTGCCGTAGGGGACCGCACCGCCACTTCCCAGCAAATTAGGGACACTGTTGCTCCTGGGGTATCGGCGAGGACCATTCGCAACCGTCTCCATGAAGCTGGGCTACGGTCCCGCACACCGTTAGGCCGTCTTCCGCTCACGCCCCAACATCGTGCAGCCCGCCTCCAGTGGTGTCGCGACAGGCGTGAATGGAGGGACGAATGGAGACGTGTCGACTTCAGCGATGAGAGTCGCTTCTGCCTTGGTGCCAATGATGGTCGTATGCGTGTTTGGCGCCGTGCAGGTGAGCGCCACAATCAGGACTGCATACGACCGAGGCACACAGGGCCAACACCCGGCATCATGGTGTGGGGAGCGATCTCCTACACTGGCCGTACACCACTGGTGATCGTCGAGGGACACTGAATAGTGCACGGGACATCCAAACTGTCATCGAACCCATCGTTCTACCATTCCTAGACCGGCAAGGGAACTTGCTGTTCCAACAGGACAATGCACGTCCGCATGTATCCCGTGCCACCCAACGTGCTCTAGAAGGTGTAAGTCAACTACCCTGGCCAGCAAGATCTCCGGATCTGTCCCCCATTGAGCATGTTTGGGACTGGATGAAGCGTCGTCTCACGCGGTCTGCACGTCCAGCACGAACGCTGGTCCAACTGAGGCGCCAGGTGGAAATGGCATGGCAAGCCGTTCCACAGGACTACATCCAGCATCTCTACGATCGTCTCCATGGGAGAATAGCAGCCTGCATTGCTGCGAAAGGTGGATATACACTGTACTAGTGCCGACATTGTGCATGCTCTGTTGCCTGTGTCTATGTGCCTGTGGTTCTGTCAGTGTGATCATGTGATGTATCTGACCCCAGGAATGTGTGAATAAAGTTTCCCCTTCCTGGGACAATGAATTCACGGTGTTCTTATTTCAATTTCCAGGAGTGTAGTTCTTCCATGAACTGATGTGGTCTGTCATGGGAGTTTTGCAGTGAAATCAGATTTTTTTTTTTTTTCATTTTCAGGGTCTCAAGTTTTTTGCTATGCCTACGCAGTATTTTCTGATGTTCTTCATCAATTGACAGACTGATTTAGTCAATGCAGCATTTGTACAAAATTTCACGTAGCTACTCTCAAGTTTAAAATATTAATAAACACTGCTTCCTTTGAAATTAACATTCAGTCAGTAATCCAGTAGAAACACTACAGTGATACATAGCTGCCTGCTCAGTCACATATTAGCACAACTGCTAAATTAATTTTAACTTTCAACCAGCCATCATAAGTTAATAGAATTTCCACTGTTGTAATGTTTATCATCATCATTTATTTTATTCCCTGTGTATACCACAATATCTACATAATATCATTCAAGTAACATTTCCTAACAAACGGTTACTATATTTGCCGACTTAACTTGTAATCAATGCTCATTGAATATTAAATGCCTATAATGCGACGTTTATTCTTTGTAAATTTTCTACTGTCAAATCAATGTAAATACTGTGATATCTTTGTAAGAGATTTTCTTTCCCATGTGGCAAAAACTTTTTGGTGCTCGTGAGGGGCTTTACGCAATGTGGTTATACACAAATCAAATAAGTAGTGCATACACCCTACAGTATTTCGTGAATTCAAGTCAACAACATTACAACACAATGACATAGGATGTTAGACATAAGTAAAATACATCTACAACAATTCAGTATTGAGGATTTGTTTACATTGTGTTCTAGCCATTATGAAGAACAGTTACGTTTAAATAGGTCGTTTCTCTAACATCGTCTTTTACTGTAGGGCACCACCATCCTAAGTATCTTTCACCACAAGCGGTAATAAAAAGGGAAAAACTTCAGGAAATCTGCATGTTGAGCTGATTAGTCGTCTGAAGATGAACCAGTCGGTTCGAAACCGGTTACGGTGCTATTTGTGTCAATAAATAGCATTATCAATTTCTTCTTTGAAAGAATCAACTAATATTTTCTATACAGCCACGGTTTCAAAGTGAAACTTTTCGAGAAAACAGGAAAGGCTTCCGAATTCTTGCAGGCTTTCCGTAATGGAAAAATAATTTAGCTGATGGTAAGAACCGCTAGTTACAATCTTGAGAAATGCAAATCACTCCCAAAAGTAAAGCGAAGGGCACCTGCGCCCCAGAGAGCAAACAACCTGGCTTTCACATACGAAAGGGCTGCCAGCAGACCTGTCAATTTTGATAGCTCAAAGGAGCTCCAGAAATGGTTTTTTAACATTCAGACCTTTCAGCCAAAGAATGCAGGCATTTTCATTGGTCATTTCCTACTACACTAACAGCACTTCTCACGAGAAATTCTGGTGCCAGACAGGACATTTTGCGTATTTATTTCCTCAACATGTGCTCGAAAACATCAGCCTTCATGGTATATGCACTAGTCCTTAAGTAAGTCTCGCGGGGTCTGACCGCGAACCTCTTTAGAATAATTTCGGAAAGACCATCGGGTCTGGGCTGAACAATACCGGATACATGCTGTGGCGGCATTGAACAACCAAGATGATGACCCGACGGCAGGGTCAGGCATGATATTATACAGTTGAAGCTCATAACCGAACCAAGCATGACAACGAATACAGAAGAGAATATGAACAAAAATGGGCTTAAAATTCTTGATAGATACGGCAGTTCGGATAAGCAATTACGGTCCTGAACACACAAAGATAAGGTATGGAGACTTCATCGACCTCAAAGTGGAATCTGTATCGACCACAGGACGGAATTTGAAGATATTTTCATCCAAATGAAAATTGAAGATAATAAAAATTAAAAGGCAGTTACAATCGAAATTGACGTACTGGCTGTTTGACACCAGTTTTATCGAAAATCGACACACATGGACCGATACCTGCACCAAATTTCAAATCATCACCCAGGCCAGAAGAGAGGAATGATTAATACGTTGGAAAAGCGCTCAGGACGAATATGCGAGCCGCAGAACCTCGGACGCGTGATGCAACACCGGGAATGCGTTCTGAGGAGCAATGGGTACCAGTTGCGTAAGAAGTCAGGTTTCATACCTGGCGAAGTGACGCGTCGGAAGAAAACAAGTCGGGTTACGGCCTTCCTGTCACACGTACCCAGAATCGGCGGCCGGATTCGCGCAAACACGGCGTAAACCGATCAAGAAGATCAAAGATCGGCAAAGAAGAAGGGCAACCCGCTCGCTATGTCTGGAATATACAGCACACCGTGTCCAGATGGACAATTCTATGCTGGAATGACTGGGCGATCCATAAATACCTGGATCATCGAACATAAGCGGTACTGCAGGTCGAGACAGGTGAAGAAATTGCCCGTGGTGGAGCATGAGTTGTGTGAGGTCGATCACTTAATAAAATTCGCCGACACGCAGGTTATCTCTGTGAAGACGAACTACCAAGCCCGTTTGTTCGGGAAGCTATATACATCCACAAATATGACAAAATTTTCAACAAGAGGAAGATTTCTAGGTAAAGGGATCCTCGATTCCTTCGCCGCAGCGACGACAGTTACAGGCATCGAGGGGAGAAAGTGAAAAAGCCCTCAGAACTTGGCGCGACAGGTGAATTTAATATCCGGCCGCGGGCTCGAGGCAGCCAACATCGTTAAAGGGTGGAGCTCTGACAGTACCAGCTACTCGTGTTGGCGAAACGTCAAGAAAATCGTTAAACGTAGGCCGAAGATCCCGAGATAAAAGCCAGTCGGTAATACGTTAACAAACTGCCTCGAAAGCTTCAACAATTTTCTGCAATCGTTACATTTTACGGCCAGAAGGCGAGACGTCAAAAACACGCCGTTGGGAAAACACCCCTTAAAATCAGTGCTACAAAAACGACAGCTTCGATAGCAGAATCAAGAATGTACTAATGAAGGGAAAGGGAACACCTCAGTGATACAAAATACAAGTACACCAGTGGCTATTCACTACACCGAGAATAATCTAACTAAATGCACCATTTAAAAAATTAAAATCCCTTAAAAGTAATGATCTGAGACAAAGTTATTCACTTTACACACTTAACCACTAGCCACCAGAGTGAAAATATCATACTGAAAGAACGAGTTAATGTGCATCCTGGAAAACGAAATTAATAATTCTAAATGAGTTGAGGAATCAAGCACCTGCCCAGCCAGAAGTGTGCAACGTTAGCCACCTGTCAAGCTGGTTTGAAATATTTCGTCATGCTACGTAGTAAGATACCGAAATATAGGCCCGAAAAAAATTATGTTCATTTCGAGGCAGTCATGAAAGCAGTGACAGACTTCACGAATGTTCCATGCCCAGGATGAAGAAAACTGAGCATTTTTTGCAAACTTTTGAAGAGGTTGCAATGTTGTTATTGGTTTAAAAGAGGGGGAAGGGATGAAAGTACGACGCCATCGGTACCTTCTTCCCAATAAAACAATGCAACAAGTGTGAGAATATAACGGACGAGACATATAACACAAAACGGAAAGGAAAAACCACAAGAACGAAGGAAAGGCAACGAACCCTAAAAGGAAAAAAAGAGGACAAGAAAACAACAGAGACGCTAGAAACAGAAGAGAGTAAAACATGAAAGTAGATTACAGTGACTGGCCGACCACGAGAATAAAAAGGAGAAGCCAGCCACTCTGCAACACATTAAAACTTCCACCCTAAAAGCACTAGGGTGGAGGACACAGAGGGACAAAGGACATGCGCTAAAACCTACATAGAAGTATAAAACCCACTCTCACGGATAAAACTTATAACTAAAGCTGCTGCTGAGGCATCGTCGCCCAACACCGAAGGTTGGGAGCTGGGAAAGTTAAAAGTCCGCCGAAGAGCGGCTAAAAGTGGAGGACGACTGTCATTTGGGTGAGTGCAATACAGGAAGTTCAGTATGTGCACAAGCCAAAGAGGGATTGGGAACGCGGCGAAAGTAAAGAGCTTAACGTGCTCTGTCATCGAGGGCAATAAAAAGAGAAAACATCCCGTCACTTGCCTCTAGAGCATTACGAAAAACATGGAAACCTACGGCACAGAATAGACAGTGTACAGAAAGGAAAGTAGCGTGCGGCTCCTGTGATCTGTATGCAGCCAAGCGTAGCGCATTGAAACCGAGTAAACGCGAAACGACAGCTGCTTACTATTTCGGCTCGAAATGGACCGTCTTATGAAACCGACTAAATTAAAACTTTTACGAAAGGAAACGCTAATGAAACAAGTTGTAATAAATCTTTGGCAGAAAACTTATTACATAAGTTTTTAAATTCATTACTGCTCACATGTGCAAGTTTTAGCTTTAGATGACAATGAAGCTATTTTGGTTTGTAAATATCTTTGTTTCCTTGCAGCAATTTCATTTTACTTTTTAACTGTTCTTTTCTGCAACTTTACGCTGATAAATCAGCTTCACTATCAACAGAAACAGCTATTGTGGGACACAATGTAGGAGTTTGAATGTATGTATATTTGCTAGACTTTTCATGATGTTTCCGGCTTCAAAGTGACACGTAGATGTTACTACACTCCTGGAAATGGAAAAAAGAACACATTGACACCGGTGTGTCAGACCCACCATACTTGCTCCGGACACTGCGAGAGGGCTGTACAAGCAATGATCACATGCACAGCACAGCGGACACACCAGGAACCGCGGTGTTGGCCGTCGAATGGCGCTAGCTGCGCAGCATTTGTGCACCGCCGCCGTCAGTGTCAGCCAGTTTGCCGTGGCATACGGAGCTCCATCGCAGTCTTTAACACTGGTAGCATGCCGCGACAGCGTGGACGTGAACCCTATGTGCAGTTGACGGACTTTGAGCGAGGGCGTATAGTGGGCATGCGGGAGGCCGGGTGGACGTACCGCCGAATTGCTCAATACGTGGGGCGTGAGGTCTCCACAGTACATCGATGTTGTCGCCAGTGCTCGGCGGAAGGTGCACGTGCCCGTCGACCTGGGACCGGACCGCAGCGACGCACGGATGCACGCCAAGACCGTAGGATCCTATGCAGTGCCGTAGGGGACCGCACCGCCACTTCCCAGCAAATTAGGGACACTGTTGCTCCTGGGGTATCGGCGAGGACCATTCGCAACCGTCTCCATGAAGCTGGGCTACGGTCCCGCACACCGTTAGGCCGTCTTCCGCTCACGCCCCAACATCGTGCAGCCCGCCTCCAGTGGTGTCGCGACAGGCGTGAATGGAGGGACGAATGGAGACGTGTCGTCTTCAGCGATGAGAGTCGCTTCTGCCTTGGTGCCAATGATGGTCGTATGCGTGTTTGGCGCCGTGCAGGTGAGCGCCACAATCAGGACTGCATACGACCGAGGCACACAGGGCCAACACCCGGCATCATGGTGTGGGGAGCGATCTCCTGCACTGGCCGTACACCACTGGTGATCGTCGAGGGGACACTGAATAGTGCACGGTACATCCAAACCGTCATCGAACCCATCGTTCTACCATTCCTAGACCGGCAAGGGAACTTGCTGTTCCAACAGGACAATGCACGTCCGCATGTATCCCGTGCCACCCAACGTGCTCTAGAAGGTGTAAGTCAACTACCCTGGCCAGCAAGATCTCCGGATCTGTCCCCCATTGAGCGTGTTTGGGACTGGATGAAGCGTCGTCTCACGCGGTCTGCACGTCCAGCACGAACGCTGGTCCAACTGAGGCGCCAGGTGGAAATGGCATGGCAAGCCGTTCCACAGGACTACATCCAGCATCTCTACGATCGTCTCCATGGGAGAATAGCAGCCTGCATTGCTGCGAAAGGTGGATATACACTGTACTAGTGCCGACATTGTGCATGCTCTGTTGCCTGTGTCTATGTGCCTGTGGTTCTGTCAGTGTGATCATGTGATGTATCTGACCCCAGGAATGTGTCATCAAAGTTTCCCCTTCCTGGGACAATGAATTCACGGTGTTCTTATTTCAATTTCCAGGAGTGTATAAATGAAGACAGTAAGCTGCATTAAACTTTAATTTATGCAAATGTTACGACTTAGTTCCAGACTTGTAAGTTCGCTCTAACATATTATATAATATTAATCAAATTCGTTTAATAAATGACGATTGATAAGCGTCACAAAGATACTTTTGTCAAGCTTTAACCTAAATACGAAATGTGTTTCAGCTGTTCCATTATGTAACTGTTGGTGTGGAATTACTTATTCTTCTTAATCATCATTTGCTTCCATCAGTAAGTAAAACAATAACTCGCTGCCACTAAGTTGAGAAACATGCATCTACTTGCAGGAACTGTTCGTGACTGAGCTGCAGGTTACTTACTTGCATGTGGCGCCGTCAGGAGACGTGCTCAAATGAAGTACTCCAACTTCTATCTTCTCCGTGCTGTACTAAGCTGTAGCTTTCCGTACAACTTGAAGAACAATTTCTACACATGTTAGCTACATTTAGTACACAGCAACGTATCGCCTAAAATGAACCAGCCAGTGACGACATTTTCCACTGCAAACCCTTCAAATTTTATACTGCAGAGTACTTCGGAAGTAAGTGTCACAGTAACTACAACTAATATCGAAAAAATAGGCAGTTGATCACTGAGCTGTGAAATAAAACAATAAGACATGAAAGAAATCAATTTGGTGTGTCAGTTTCCTCAGAATCTTATGAGAGGTGTTATATACAGCAGTGAAGAAAACGCACAAACGCGTAACAAGTTGTTCGTAATTTTTAAACGAAAAGCAGAAACTCTTTGGAAAAACTATCTGCAAGAGTTGACGTAGCTTTGTTTCATTTACATACAGTATTTTTGCAGTTTAATGATCTTTTATTGTTCACAGCAAAAACATCGTAAAACTCATTTTTCTCATGTACTGCTATCAGCCACTTTGTGGGAACCGCTGGTTACTTTCCTGTGTGGACTTTTTCTCCTGCTACTGCTCATTGTATATCTCTAAATTTAACAATACATCAAAAAAAGTGTTTACTCGTAGGTAAGCCCAGCAGCTAAAATACGCATTAATAAAATAAACAAAACGTATCCATCCGGTTTTGGCTTCAGACACAGCGGTTTACTCTGTTTTAATATGCATACTTCGCGCATGGGCACTATATTTTGGCGCATGGATTGCAGCCGTGTGTCCATTCTGTATAACTCTATTCTGTGCCTAAAATATGTCTGAGAAGACAATGTAAACCTGTACAGGTATGCAAGCAGCTGCGCCATGCCCACTGCAACGGTCTAGGATTTTCTTTCGCCGTCCCTGCTGTAGGTCAGAACAGCATATTGTACAGTGGAGAAGTCCTGGGTGTAATCCTTTACCGACGTTCGGGGCTTATACTGATGTCCAGGGAGGTGAAGTTTAACGTAGGAACTCTTATCTGGAAACGTGCCGTTTTCCCGCTACACGCAAAATACCACAGCTCACGTTCACATCTCCCGCATTTTCGGCGCCACTGAGAAGGGTATTACGTAGGTCATTAACGGGTCACCTGATGTCACATGCCCACTACAGATTTGTTTACACGCCATTTAAAAAGTTGAGTTAGTGATCTGCCATGAGTGTTTTGTACCGCTTGCTGTGCTTGTGGTCTTTGTTCCTACTGTACTACTGTGCAAAAGTAATCGTTCACTACAGCACACGGAAGCTGTACGTACATATCGTTTTTAGTGTATTGCTGTTCACCATGGTGTTCTACACGTCCGCGGAACTCAGCAAGATGAAGCCACTGTACGGCGAAGCTCGGTGCAATGACAGGTCTTGTGGTCAGTTGTATGCGGAGCGTTTTCCACTCTGCTACACGTCTTCGCACTCTATCTTTGCTACGGTGTACCAGCGGGCCTCTGAGACGGCTACATCCACCACCAGCAGGTCCGACCGTGATGCCCGACGGCTGCGCCGAACACCCGAGTTTGAACAAACTGTACTCCATGCAGTGGAAGATGACGCGGATTGAATGTGGACCACAGACTGTCTTGCATGTTCTACATGTGCAGCGCTACATCCCTACATTCCCGGAAGGTACAAGTTGAAAGGAATGGACAGTGTCTTGAAAGGAGGATATAAGATGAGCATCAACAAAAGCAAAACGAGGATAATGGAATGTAGTCGAATTAAGACGGGTGTTGCTGAGGGAATTAGATTAGGAAATAGGTCACTTAATGTAGTAAAGGAGTTTTGCTATTTGGGGAGCAAAATAACTGCTGATGGTCGAAGTAGAGAGGATATAAAATGTAGACTGGCAATGGCAAGGAAAGCGTTTCTGAAGAAGAGAAATTTGTTAACATCGAGTATAGATTTTAGTGTCAGGAAGTCGTTTCTGAAAGTATTTGTATGGAGTGTAGCCATGTATGGAAGTGAAACATGGACGATAAATAGTTTGGACCAGAAGAGAATAGAAGCTTACGAAATATGGTGCTACAGATGAATGCTGAAGATTAGATAGATAGAGCACATAACTAATGAGGAGGCATTGAATAGGATTAGAGAGAAGAGAAATTTGTGGCACAACTTGACTAGAAGAAGGGATCGGCTGGTAGGGCATATTCTGAGGCATCAAGGGGTCACAAATTTAGTATTGGAGGGCAGCGTGGAGGGTAAAAATCGTAGAGGGAGACCAAGAGATGAGTACACTAAACAGATTCAGAAGGTTGTAGGTTGCAGTAGGTACTGGGAGATGAAGAAGCTTGCACAGGATAGAGTAGGATGGAGAGCTGCATCAAACCAGTCTCAGGACTGAAGACCCCAACAACAACACACGCAATCCATCCACAGGATTTTGCACCACGAGCTCACTTCTGGAGGTGGTTCTTGCACCGTTGTGTGGACGAGCCCAACTTCCCGTAGCAGTTGCGTTTCACGGACGAAGCCACGATCCCCAGGGAAGGTGTCTTCAGTTCCCACATCAGTCACGTGTGGGCTGATGAAAACCCGCATGCTGCAGGCCCTCGAGGGTTTTAGGAACGATACCGTCTGAACATTTGGGCGGAGTTCTTGGATGGTCATGTGATTGGGCCATAACTTCTTCCATCACATATCACTGGTGCGCGTACTTTTGATTCCTTGGGCTCTACGAAGATGTGCCACATCATATGCGTCAGAACATGTGATTTCAGCACGGTGGCGCACCACCTCATTTTCCACGTGCGTTCTCAGACCATATGGAGTAACGATTTGTGCAACAACTGACAGGTCGTGGTGGCCTGGTTGCTTGGCCTGCACGTTCTCCTGACTTGAACCTGCTAGAGTACTATCGATCCGCACTTTTTTAAGTGGACCCGGACGACAAGCCTCAAGAGTCAGAAAGCAACATGTGTTTTGACATTCTGTGTAGCGTGAAAACTGTATGTTTCCAGACGTGAGTTCTTATGCTAAACTTAACTACCTTGGTCCGTACTACAAGTCCTCGAAATCTGTAAAATGAATTTAGTTACACGCTATACAAAAAATATGTACCTAAAGTACCTGCATGTGCACCATTCTGCGTTACACAGAGATCTTTTCGTCTCCACTTCGTCCTGAACACCTAGCGGAGTATCTCAGGAATTATCTTTCGAAAGGTTTCCTCAAAACCTTCCCGCAAGTATTCATTCATCTTGTATCAACGATGAGCCACATTGGGCTTCATTGTCCATCACAATGAGTTGCCTGCCGTTGTAAGGTTCGGCCTTTGTGATTGCTATTTTTGATAGAGCTGGTGACGTTGCTGAAACGCACCCTATCCAGTGGCCTCTAAATTGTCCATGAAGAACACACGCACCAGACTAGAAACATGTGCAGGAGCTTTGTCCTGCTGAAACCACACATGTCCTGCTGAAACCACACATGATCGTTAGTCCATATGATCCCTTTTGTTCGAACTCTGTTATTAAACACATTTGCAACATGTCTAAATAGGGTTCTCCATTCACGTAGCCTTCAAAACAATATGTTTCGAACAGGAATTGACATCCCAGCCCATACCATAACACTAGTGCTTACTTTGAGATTCCTGCACATATGGGAATTTCTTTAGACCAGAAACCACATTATTCCTTTGCCAAATATGATGTATCGCACACTCGTTGTAAAATAACACTCTTGAGCGAGATGCGGCATCTTGAAATTGCGCCAACAAAGCATGGAGGGCGGGATATAGCTGCTCCATGTCGCCATCAGCTGATCTATCCACAAACGGTCTCTAAGGCAAGTCCAGCTGAAAAGGAGATCTTCGCAGTAGGGGCATTGTATGTAATCTCAGTGTCTCCTGAGAGATGAAGCGGTGATATTCCCAGTTGCACAAGCGGCGTTAATAGCTACACACCAATTCCCTCATTTCTGGAGAATTGTTTCCGTAGTTCGTTGTATGACGGATTTCTCACGATCAGCATGAAAAGCGGTTACCGAATTTCTTCATGCAAAAGGCGAGCATGATTCACAAATGCATCGTATAACGAAAGAGGTGTACGCAGAGCAGTGTCCCGCGTGGTACACAGTATTCTGGTGGTGTCTAAGTTAAGAGGCAGGACGTGTAAACGTCAAGGACATGCCCTGGGCAGGCGCATGTTGTTACCTCCAACGCCACGATTTCGACTGTGGATTATCTCATACGGACGCATCGTCGGATCACCGAACGTGACATTGCTATTGAACTGTCGATAAGAAAAGAAACTGTATCACAAAATTCACGAGAAGCTTCGTGATGGCAAAGTTTGTGCACACTGGGTGTCCCAGGCATCTTTCAGAGAGACGATGGCGAGAATGGGTGTTTTCCTGACCCATGTGTTGAGATATGCGAAGGAAGGAACAGCAACACTTTGCTGATACTCGAACATGCCATCAAGAACAACCCCTCTAATCGAGCAGTGCTTCCCCATCGACATGATTACTCTGTAGTTCACAACTGAGTGCCTGGCATAGGGTTCATCGAACCACCTTTAAGCTACCTCTCTACCGTTTCACACACTAACAGTGGGCGGAAGAAACGAACACTTAAATCTTTCCGTGCGAGTTCTGAGTTCTAGTATTTTATTATGACGATCATTTTTCCCTATGTAGGTGGGCGCCAACAAAATATTTTCACACTCGAGAGGAGAAAGTTCATGACAGAAATTTCATGCGAATATCCTACTGCAACGAAAGATGCCTTTTTTTAAATGACTTCTAACCCAATTCGTGTATCATATCGGTGGCACTCTCTCCTCTATTTCGCGATAATAGAAACGAGCTACGCTTCTTTCAACTTTTTGATCGTCCCCCGACAATGCTATCTGACGCGGATCCCAAACCGCACAGCACAGCAAGAGGGCGGACGAACGTAGTGTAAGCAGTCTCTTTAGTAAAACTGTTACATTTTGTAAGTCTTCTGCCAATAAATTGCAGTTTTTGGTCTGCTTTCCTCACAACATTATCTATGTGATTGTTCCAATTTAAGTTATTCGTAGCCGCGCGGGATTAGCCGAGCGGTCTAAGGGGCTGCAGTCATGGACTGTGCGGCTGATCCCGGCGGAGGTTCGAGTCCTCCCTTGGGAATGGGTGTGTGTGTTTGTTCTTAGGATAAATTAGGTTAAGTAGTGTGTAAGCTTAGGGACTGATGACCGTAGCAGTTAAGTCCCTTAAGATTTCACAAACATTTGAACATAAGTTATTCATAATTGTAATCCGTAAGTATTTAGGGCAATGCTACGCCTCATGTGTCCAAGAAGACGGTCGGACTCCTTCAAAAACTTTAATCGGAGGTGCTGGAACATCCTCCAGCTTCGATATCTCCCTATGTAACTCGCTTATCTTCGGACACTTAAACTCTGAATTGTCAGAGGTTCACCTGTGGCAAAGTAGTGCAAGACACCATATAAAATTGGACCCGTCAGCCACCCAAGAGTTTCTACAATGAAGTCATCCACTCCCTTTCTAAATATTGGGATCGGTGTATCAATGTTAGCTGTTAATTATTGTAGTTACACTATTCCATATAAACTGTAATGATAATACTGTTGCCGGCCGGGGTGGCCGAGCGATTCTAGGCGCTACAGTCTGGAACCGCGCGACCGCTACGGTCACAGGTTCGAATCCTGCCTCGGGCATGGATGTGTGTGATGTCCTTAGGTTAGTTAGGTTTAAGTAGTTCTAAGTTCTAGGGGACTGATGACCTCAGATGTTAAGTCCCATAGTGCTCAGAGCCATTTTAACCATTTCTGATAATACTGTTATTTAAATTTCTTTGCATATAACTGTAGTCTCTTTTTCATTTTGGCACACCTTACAAATCCTTTCATTTAACTACTACTACTAATGTTATCATGCACTGTTGCAACTCTTTTTGCGGCTGATTTAGATTTCAGGCTACTCAGCTGACTGAGGGATGTCGGTACAGGATTTTCGTATATCCTCTACGTAGATTCGTCTTTGACGCTGCCGGATACAAAATCACATTTCTCCCAATCAAACAGGGCTGCTTCCCACCGTATCGGCTTACTAATGCGATCTCTACACGCTCTCATTAGCTCTGTCACTGTTTGCCCTGTCTGCGGAAGTTCGTGCACTCACACACGTCACGACTAAACCCTCCTTAATAGTGAAACTGTGTCCACCCACATCGAGAATGGCTTCACAACAGAAACAATACAATACTGAAACAAAATAATACTATACTGACAACTAACCGGAGGGGTGGGGGGAGGGGATACAGAGGAGTTTTATGACCACCTTAAAAAATACAAATTTCTTTAATTACTTTTATTAACAACATATCTGTTAAAGATATACTGGCGTGAAAGTAGGGTCCAGCACCTCAACTACTGAATTTCACATTCAATGTGAAAAGTTTCATCTACTAGTAACGAATGGGACACTACGACCACCTCAAATTTCATCCAAAAATTTAAGACTAACTGAAAAAATGTTTGTCAGTTATTTAAAACCAATAAATACTTTTTCAAAATTTATATGGAAAATTGTTATAAGGATCTAACCCCGCCCCCCCCTTCCCAACTGGTGCTGATAGGGTTAATAGCAGGTACACCGGTACAATAAACTACGTGTGTGCTCATTTTCCTAATAATTGCACAAAGTCAGGAGATGGTATTTGAATTCTGCTTGTACTGATTGCTACTGCGGTGGTACCAACTGCGTCTTCCTGTTTGGTGAGGGCGGAGGAATGGTGCAGATGCAACGAGGCCATCGTCGCAAGGTGACCCCGCATTGCAGCGGTCAACGATGCTGTCGTGGCCCACTTAACGAGCGCCTTAAGTGAATAATGAAGAGATGCCTGTTTAGCAGATTAGGCACCAGTGGTGCGAAATTGGTCCGTAGGCGAAGCGCTCTTGCGCAGGACCGCCACTCTGACGAGCACGTACAGCTCCACAATTGGATTCCGCCAGTTACGACCGAACAGTTCTTTCTTACTGCCTCGACTTCTGCTAATTGTCGCACCTAAAAAAACTGAACGCAAATGTTTATCTTTCTACTATCTTTTCATTGCGCTTTCGTTTCCTCGACTATTGTTTGATTTCTGAAACACATCAAATGATGAGCTACGAACAGTATAATCAATTTACTGAAGTCGCGTGACAAGATTCCGTAACAGTGAATTCCGTGTTTCAAGCCGCAACTGTCAGTCGGGACAGCAAAATAAGGCTGATATGAGGTTAAGTCTGTAAGCAGCCTTTCGGAAATTGTTTGAAGTTAACCACGCTGGCAAGCTAGTACAAGTTCTCGACCTAAGGGGTCCCGTACACGATCGATTTAACAGTTTTAACCAATGTTTCGAACACAATTGTGTAGTATTTATTTAATGTATGGCTAATACAGACATATCATAAAATTAAAGTACATATACACTACTGACCATTAAAATTGCTACACCAAGAAGAAATGCAGATGATAAACGGGTATTCGTAGGACAAATATATTATACTACAACACACATCTGATTGCATTTTTACGCAATTTGGGTGCATAAATCCTCAGAAATCAACAACAGCTGGCCGTAATAACGGCCTTGATGCGCCTGAGCATTGAGTCAAACAGAGCTTGGATGGCGTGTACAGGTACAGCTGTCCATGCAGCTTCAACACGATACCACAGTTCATCAAGAGTAGTGATTGGCGTATTGTAACGAGTCAGTTGCTTGGCCACCATTGACCAGACGTTTTCAGTCGATGAGAGATCTGGAGAATGTGCTGGCCAGGGCAGCAGTCGAACATTTTCTCTATCCAGAAGAGCCGGTACAGGTCCTGCAGCATGCGGTCGTGCATTATCCTGCTGAAATGTAGGGTTTCGCAGGTATAGAATGAAGGGTAGAGCCACGGGTCGTAACACATCTGAAGTGTAACGTCCACTGTTCAAAGTGCCGTCAATGCGAACAAGAGGTGACCGAGACGTGTAACCAATGGCACCCCATACCATCACGCCGGGTAATACGCCAGTACGGCGATGACGATTACACGCTTCCAATGTGCGTTCACCGAGATGTCGTCCAACACGGATGCGACCATCATGATGCTGTAAACAGAACCTGGATTCATCCGAAAAAATGACGTTTTGCCATTTGTGCACCCAGGTTCGTCGTTGAGTACACCATCGCAGGCGCTCCTGTCTGTGATGCAGCGTCAAGGGTAACCGCAGCCACGGTCTCCGAGCTGATAGTCCATGCTGCTGCAAACGTCGTCGATGTGTTCGTGCAGATGGTTGTTGTCCTGCAAACTCCCCATCTGTTGACTCAGGGATCGAGACGTGGCTGCACGATCCGTTACTGCCATGCGGATAAGATGCCTGTCATCTCGACTGCTAGTGATACGAGACCGTTGGGATCCAGCACGGCGTTCCGTATTATCCTCCTGAACCCACTGATTCCATATTCTGCCTAGAGTCGTCTCTTACCTTCCAAACTCCACACAAGCTATCCTCCCTCCGCCAGGACGTTTCATATCAGCGCACATTCCGCTGCAGAGTGAAAATCTCATTCTGGACAGCTCTGCAATTCCGATATGTCTACAGAAACGTTATCAAATGCTGCACTGTTGTGGTATCAATAACTTTTGTTATAAGTTGTGTAAAGAAGACTTAGATTACATGAAATGACAAGGATCTTATGTGTAGCTGTGGTGTTATTATGCCCTACTCATTTAAACTAAAATGTCCTCGTAATGTTACCTTATTTTGTTCACCAGTTAGAAACTTAAATAATGAACCTGGCTGTTTCGTAAATAAATAAAAATCACCGGACGCAGTCGAGCATATCGAAACCATTGCTATGAATTTATCAACAATTTCTACTACGGCACAAGCTACAAAATGGTAATCATGGCAAAATCTGAGGGTGTCGGAGTTTTCAGATTTGCTTTCCTTCTTAATATAAGTGATATCTCTGGCTTCAGCTTCACTTCTCTGAGTGGTTTGTGCTCCCTGAATATCTACATATACTAGCGTAAAGTTCCGGTTCCACGTGGTTGTATCTAAACGAAACAAATTTACAGAGCCGTGCTTAGTGTTTAGACAAACGAGTCGCAGACAGATAGTCATATGGCCACACGTCGTATGCAGTTTACCGGAACGCATGGCAGTTGCGAGCAATCAATCTCTCTGTCTACGATTCGGACACACACGTGCGATCTGCGGACATATCGCGTGACCTGGTGATGGAATGCTGCAATCCATTTCTTGTGTGGGGGGCATTTTAACACTAGTGATTTGCGTGTGTCGAGCAATATCTGTTCACGCAAGCAGCTCTGCAGATTCCATTACGATATTGAACGGATTGTTCCGTACCGCTCAGCTGCGAGAAAGTGTGTCTAGACAGCACGAATTTAACACACCCTCCGCATTACAGAGCCGACAAAAATACTTGAGAAGTCTTGAAAAAACATTTCTATTCTTAAACCGCCGGTTATTATGAAAATATGAGATACTTGCAACACAGTCATCAAACAGTAATAATTGACGTAAGGGGTGAAAGTGTACAGTAGACAACGTTTAGCTGCTAAATTGATTGGCGGGAATACTTAAACTCGTAACAATCTTCTCACAAATTAACTTTTTTCGTTTTTTTCCAAAAGCAGCAAGGCCTTGTGTTCTATCTAGGGTTGCGTTAAGTTCACCGGAAACATCACATCTGTAACACAGACAGTTCGTTATTTCATTTGCTCTTCGATAACTGTTTAAGGCCACGAAATTTAATAATCGTTATTTCTGTAATTTTGCAGCAGAATAGATAAAGGCGTTCCCTATGCAATAAAATGTTCCATTTCTGTATAGCTTAATGGGGATACTGCATTTAGTACTCAGCGTGAAGTTTAAATACAGAAATTATTTTAGTGTTTTCAAGGGTGTCCAAACTTTTTCTTGGATCTGTAGTTAACGCAAACACTGCGTAATGATGTGATGTGATGTGATGTGTGTCCGAGACGGCATCGACATGAGGGGAGTGCAGCTGCATATACTTGCATACACATTCACTTATTGGGCGTGAAGGGAGGAGAATCACTTTTTTTTAAATTTAAAAGTAGATATCATAACGCGATAGGTGTCACAGCTGAAAAACATGTTTTTCGTAAGAGCTGCGCGTTAACATAAGTGAACCTAAAATATTTTCTGAACCGTTTGAGATAATGTAATTCTGTTTACACTCAAATGAATTGTGAAAAGTCTTCGCAAAACGACGCATAGTCTCTTTTCACAGCTATATTAGTTGGAGATCTGTATCAGCTTCGCTTTTTCAAATGGAACTAATGTAATTTCTTTTGTTAGTATCGTAGTTCTAAAACACACACATTCAATGGCGCTTGACTCTTCACAATCCCGTTACTAGTTTCGGAAAAATAAGAATATTTAGAACTTGGGGTTTGTTCGTTTTGAAGATGAAATCGATTGCTGTCGTTTTCAGAGGTTTGTGTTGTCATACGTGACACTCGCGCAAGGCTTGTATGAAGTTGCGTCACACGTTATTTGCGTGATGTCTTCTGGAGGTGACTTTTGTCCGGTGTGCTTATACTAATTTTGAAACTACGTTTACAATGTATTTGAATAGGAATTTTGTCAGTCACGTGTACTGTCAATTTAGACTTACGGAAGTGAGGCATGGACTTTTAATGGAAGTATCATTCAGAAACAGATGGTTGACCTGTGGGAAGGAAATGCATGTTGGCAATTAATAGGGGAGAAATGAAAACGAATAAATGGATCCGAGAACAAATGAAAGACGCGATTGTGATTGCAGTGAAAATGAGATAGGAGTGGGCGGAATATATAGGCAAGCGAATGAACGGCAGGCATACGAACAAGTTCTGTGCTGGAACATAAGCGACAAGCAATGACCAAGACGACCAAAAAACGGAAGGTGCGTAGATAGCGTTAGAAATCGCCCGACACCATGATGAATGCGTACAGCTGAACATCGCAATGCCTGGAAAGGCCAAGGATGTCAAATGGTTGGTGGTGACCGTTCAGTCACAGACTGGTATAGAGGGGTTATGAAATTGTGCTTGCGAAATTAGAAGTTACGTTTTTGCTCAACCAATTAAACAGTATTTTCGCATAAGACGTCTTTCGTGTGATTAAGACGTGTTTTGCCGATAACATATAGCGGACCTAAACCGGGAAATCACTGTCACGAAGCAGTAAGATACGCTAAATTGATAATAAATGCAAATGCAACCAACGGCGAAGATAAGTGTCACCAACTGGGTTACTAACGCTAGAATGCAAGTCTGTCGAACACGAACTTGAATGTCTCTGTGATATCAGGAAAACCAGCACGAGAATTTGCTATACAAGCCCAATTTTGGTGGCATTTACGAGACGATGGATTTATTTATCAACTGTATGAACACGTGTGATGGAGTTTCAAATAATAGAGCAAGAAGGTCCAGAATGAGTGTATGGTCAACCATATATAGGTTTTCCTTTTAATCACTAAGGTGAAAGCTGGAATGATTCCTTTCAAGAGGGCACGGCCTTTCTACGTTCTTCCTTGTTCTACGAAATCTTATGGCCCCCTTCAGTAACATGTCGTTGACAGGAGTAGGAATTGCTAGGGGGAAAACGGGTCAGCTTTAGTGGGTTATCGCCAGATCCAGTTGTGGAAGGTATCGACAGGAATGTCGAGCCACATCGACTCCAACGCCGTGGCCAACTGCAGTACGTTTCTTGGCTGAGGATCCAGGGTGCGTACAAAAATGATGGAGCTTGTCCCACGGAGTCTCTCTCGATTTCGTTCAAATCCGGGCTGTTAGGTGGCTGTAAAGACATCCCGGTGCTCTTCGAACCACAAACGTACAACGCGAGCTGTGTGACATTGCATTGTCCTGCTGGTAGATGTCATCGTACCGAGGAAAATGAACTACATATAGGGGTGGACATAGTTCCCAAAGATACATGCATACTGTTGGTGATCTATTGTGTCTTCCAGAATGACGAGATCACCCATGGAATGCCACGGAAACATTCCCCAGGCTATAACGCCCCCTACTCCGGCCTGGACCCTTCCGAGAACTGTTGCTGGGTATTTGCTTCAGACGTTTCACGCCTTAGACGCCAACGGCAATCACTCCGATGGAGCACAAAGCACCATTCAATGGACCTCCAGTTGCGGCACTGGAGTGTAAATTCCAGGCTTCGGCGTCGGAGAACAGCAGCCAGCACGGACGCATGAACCACACACCTGCTGCAGACGCCCACAGGCAGCAACACTTGATGTACCGTCGTTGAGGCAACACTTGATGTACCGCCGACACTTGATGTACCGTCGTTGAGGCAACACTTGATGTACCGCAGTTGAGGAGACACTACTGGCAGGCACTTGGTTCTCCGGGCGGTTATTTGCCCAATAATTGCACGTTTATTCGTCCGAACACGCATCTGCAGCCGCCGTTCACTCGTGTCATCCGTGACCTGTGGTGTATACAGTTCCCTCAGCGCCAGTTTTGGATGACGCCATTTTGCTATGCGCAGTAGACTTTAACCACGACGGCACGTGAACAGTTTACAAACTTAGCCGTTTCAGAAATGCTGGCAACTATGGCCGAAAGGCCACTGATCATGCATTTTGGGACGTCAGAAAAGTCACTCTGTTGCCGCATTACGTCAATGACAGCACTGTTTCCTCAACCTCCGATACGCTTTATATACCCTCCTCTGCTGCTGCTGCCACCTGCCCTCTGTGAGTGCTTATTGCACGTTGACGTCGAACGCAGTCGGTGGTCACTTTCATGTGACTGGAAGGTGCGCTAAAGACTGACGGAAGAACTAACGAAACATTGGTCAGGCAAATAAATACACTCCTGGAAATGGAAAAAAGAACACATTGACACAGGTGTGTCAGACCCACCATACTTGCTCCGGACACTGCGAGAGGGCTGTACAAGCAATGATCACACGCACGGCACAGCGGACACACCAGGAACCGCGGTGTTGGCCGTCGAATGGCGCTAGCTGCGCAGCATTTGTGCACCGCCGCCGTCAGTGTCAGCCAGTTTGCCGTGGCATACGGAGCTCCATCGCAGTCTTTAACACTGGTAGCATGCCGCGACAGCGTGGACGTGAACCGTATGTGCAGTTGACGGACTTTGAGCGAGGGCGTATAGTGGGCATGCGGGAGGCCGGGTGGACGTACCGCCGAATTGCTCAACACGTGGGGCGTGAGGTCTCCACAGTACATCGATGTTGTCGCCAGTGGTCGGCGGAAGGTGCACGTGCCCGTCGACCTGGGACCGGACCGCAGCGACGCACGGATGCACGCCAAGACCGTAGGATCCTACGCAGTGCCGTAGGGGACCGCACCGCCACTTCCCAGCAAATTAGGGACACTGTTGCTCCTGGGGTATCGGCGAGGACCATTCGCAACCGTCTCCATGAAGCTGGGCTACGGTCCCGCACACCGTTAGGCCGTCTCCCGCTCACGCCCCAACATCGTGCAGCCCGCCTCCAGTGGTGTCGCGACAGGCGTGAATGGAGGGACGAATGGAGACGTGTCGTCTTCAGCGATGAGAGTCGCTTCTGCCTTGGTGCCAATGATGGTCGTATGAGTGTCTGGCGCCGTGCAGGTGAGCGCCACAATCAGGACTGCATACGACCGAGGCAGACAGGGCCAACACCCGGCATCATGGTGTGGGGAGCGATCTCCTACACTGGCCGTACACCACTGGTGATCGTCGAGGGGACACTGAATAGTGCACGGTACATCCAAACCGTCATCGACCCCATCGTTCTACCATTCCTAGACCGGCAAGGGAACTTGCTGTTCCAACAGGACAATGCACGTCCGCATGTATCCCGTGCCACCCACCGTGCTCTAGAAGGTGTAAGTCAACTACCCTGGCCAGCAAGATCTCCGGATCTGTCCCCCATTGAGCATGTTTGGGACTGGATGAAGCGTCGTCTCACGCGGTCTACGCGTCCAGCACGAACGCTGGTCCAACTGAGGCGCCAGGTGGAAATGGCATGGCAAGCCGTTCCACAGGACTACATCCAGCATCTCTACGATCGTCTCCATGGGAGAATAGCAGCCTGCATTGCTGCGAAAGGTGGATATACACTGTACTAGTGCCGACATTGTGCATGCTCTGTTTCCTGTGTCTATGTGCCTGTGGTTCTGTCAGTGTGATCATGTGATGTATCTGACCCCAGGAATGTGTCAATAAAGTTTCCCCTTCCTGGCACAATGAATTCACGGTGTTCTTATTTCAATTTCCAGGAGTGTACAATCATAACATGAGTTAATTCTTTTCATACATGTTAGGCGATAAGTTGTAGAATTAAAGTTACGAGGCAGACTTAATGGATTTCCGAAGGCCTTCACAAGTGAAAAAATGCGACGTTCTCATCGGATACCTTATTCCTGAATTCGGGCATACTCAAAGATAGTGTTATACGATGAAGAGCCAAATAAATTGGTACACCTGCCTAGTATCGTTTAGGGCCACCACGAGCACGCAGAAGTGTCGCAACACTACGTGGCATGGACTCGACTAATGTCTGAAGTAGCGCTGGAGGGAAATGACACCGTGAATCCTGCAGGGATATCCATAATTCCGTAAGAGTCCGGGGGGATGGAGATCTCTTCTGAACAACACGTTGCAAGGCATCCCAGATATACTCAATAATGTTCATGTCTTGGGAATTTGATGGCCAGTGGAAGTGTTTAAACTCGGAAGAGTGTTCCTGGAGCCACTCTGTAGCAATTCTGGACGTGTGGCGTAAGGCATTGTCCTGCTGGAATTGCCCAAGTCCGTCGGAATGCACAGTGGACATGAATGGATGCAGGTGACCGGACAGGGTGTTTATGTACGTGTCACCTGTCAGAACTGTATCTAGACTTATCAGGGGTCCCGTATGACTCAAACTGCACTCGCCCCACACCTTTACAGAGCCTCCACCAGCTTGAACAGCACCCTGCTGACATGCAAAGTCCATGGATTCATGAGGTTGTTTCTATAACCGTACACGCTCATCCGCTCGATACAATTTGAAACGAGACTCGTCCGACGACACAACATGTTACCAGTCATCAACAGTCCCATGTCTGTGTTGACGTAAAGCTTTGTGTCGTGCAGTCATCAAGTGTACAGGAGTGGGCCTTCGACTCCTTAAGTCCATATCGATGATGTTTCGTTGAACGGTTCGCACGCTGACATTTGTTGATGCCCCAGCATTGAAATCTGCAGCAATTCGCGGAAGGATTGGTCTCTCTTCTGTCGAACGATTATCTTCAGTCGTCACTGGTCCCGTTCTTGCAGGATCTTTTAACAGCCACTGCGATGTCGGAGATTTTATGTTTTGCCGGATTCCTGATATTCACGGTACACTCGTATGGCCGTACGGCAAAATCCGCACTTCATCGCTACCTCGGTGATAATGTGTCGCATCTCTCGTGCGCCCACTGTAACACCATATAACTTGAACTTATACTGGCGCACATGGAAATCCTTCCGCTGACACGCACCAAAACACGACGTGTCGCAGAGACTCAGGCAGTAACAATTCAGCAGTTAAACCAGTTCAGTGCCTTCACTCAGCTCAGAACAGTTCTCTGAAGACTTAACTTCCGACTAAGTATAAAAGACATTTACGCCAGTGACTGAACACTTTCATTATTTCACGATTGCAATTTCGGCCTTAGGCCATTATCAGGTGAAGATGTTATGGCTATTAGGCCATGTCAACCTAAAATGAGCTGACATATTACGAGGGCAGTTCAGTAAGTAATGCAACACATTTTTTTTCTCGGCCAATTTTGGTTGAAAAAACCGGAAATTTCTTGTGGAATATTTTCAAACATTCCCGCTTCGTCTCGTATAGTTTCTTTGACTTCCGACAGGTGGCAGCGCTGTACGGAGCTGTTAAAATGGCGTCTGTAACGGATGTGCGTTGCAAACAACGGGCAGTGATCGAGTTTCTTTTGGCGGAAAACCAGGGCATCTCAGATATTCATAGGCGCTTGCAGAATGTCTACGGTGATCTGGCAGTGGACAAAAGCACGGTGAGTCGTTGGGAAAAGCGTGTGTCATCATCGCCGCAAGGTCAAGCAAGACTGTCTGATCTCCCGCGTGCGGGCCGGCCGTGCACAGCTGTGACTCCTGCAATGGCGGAGCGTGCGAACACACTCGTTCGAGATGATCGACGGATCACCATCAAACAACTCAGTGCTCAACTTGACATCTCTGTTGGTAGTGCTGTCACAATTGTTCACCAGTTGGGATATTCAGAGGTTTGTTCCCGCTGAGTCCCTCGTTGTCTAACCGAACCCCATAAAGAGCAAAGGAGAACCATCTGTGCGGAATTGCTTGCTCGTCATGTGGCTGAGGGTGACAATTTTTTGTCAAAGATTGTTACAGGCGATGAAACATGGGTTCATCACTTCGAACCTGAAACAAAACGGCAATCAATGGAGTGGCGCCACACCCACTCCCCTACCAAGAAAAAGTTTAAAGCCATACCCTCAGCCGGTAAAGTCATGGTTACAGTGTTCTGGGACGCTGAAGGGGTTATTCTGTTCGATGTCCTTCCCCATGGTCAAACGATCAACTCTGAAGTGTATTGTGCTACTCTTCAGAAATTGAAGAAACGACTTCAGCGTGTTCGTAGGCACAAAAATCTGAACGAACTTCTCCTTCTTCATGACAACGCAAAACCTCACACAAGTCTTCGCACCCGAGAGGAGCTCACAAAACTTCAGTGGACTGTTCTTCCTCATGCACCCTACAGCCTCGATCTCGCACAGTCGTTGTCGTAGTGCGGGACAAGGATGGAAACTTTTTCTAAACAGCTAAGTCTGTAACGTGTACTGTGCAAAGGGTTATCCAAAACCGATGAGATGACATGGGTGAGCGACGGCTTCAGAGATGTGTACGGGCCATATGAACCAACGACCTATCAACACCATCTCATCCATATGTTTGGCCCAATGAAGGACGCAATCCGTGGGAGGCACTACGCGGATGATGAAGAAGTTATTGATGCAGTACGACGTTGGCTCCGACATCGACCAGTGGAATGGTACCGTGCAGGCATACAGGCCCTCATTTCAAGGTGGCGTAAGGCTGTAGCATTGAATGGAGATTACGTTGAAAAATAGTGTTGTGTAGCTAAAAGATTGGGGAATAACCTGGTGTATTTCAATGCTGAATAAAACAACCCCTGTTTCAGAAAAAAATGTGTTGCATTACTTATTGAACTGCCCTCGTACATAATGGTGCTGACTGCGTTTACATGGAATGGACTGCATCCTCTGGCCCATCTGAACCGATCATTGACACGAAATGATTATGTTCGGCTACTTGGAGACCATTTGTGCGCAAACAACGATGGTTTTTTTTATTGATAACAACGCGTCATGTCGTCGGGCCACAATTGTTCACGAGTGGTTTGAGGAACATTCTGGATAGTTCGAGCGAATGATACGGCTACTCAGATCGCCCGACATGAATCCCATCGAACATTTATGGAATCCAGTCGTGAACAAAATCCTGCAGCTGCAAATTTTCGCTCAACGGCTGTAGAGGCAGCATGGCTCAGCATTTCTGCGGGAGACTTTCAACGACTTTTGAGTCCATGCCACGTCGCGATGCTGCATTACGCATGGCATAAGGAGGTCCGACACGATATTAGGTTGCAGTCGTCTTCTGGAGATTGGCTCGATGCAAACCTCCACGCTAGTCTTTCCTGTGCGAGGCTCTTCATCTCTGCATAACTTCTGAAACCCACATCCTTTCGTCGCTGCTTACTCTCATCAAAGTTTTTGTTCAAATGGTTCAAATGGCTCTGAGCACTATGCGACTTAACTTCTGAGGTCATCAGTCGCCTAGAACTTAGAACTAATTAAACCTAACTGACCTAAGGACATCACACACATCCATGCCCGAGGCAGGATTCGAACCTGCGACCGTAGCGGTCGCTCGGCTCCAGACTGTAGCGCCTAGAACCGCACGGCCACTCAGGGCGGCAAAGTTTTTGTCTCCCTATACATATTTTGCTTCCCGCACTTGATAACCAAACTGGCTATTCCTTGGTGCCTCACGATGTGTCTATCGATCGACCACTTCTTTTAGTCATTCTTTTCTCCCCAATTTGATTCGGTGATTCCTCGTCAGTTATCTTAATCTTCAAGATTCTCCCGTAACACTAAATTTCAACAGTTTCTATTTTAATCTTGTCTAAATAGTTTATCGTCCACGTCTCGCTTCCGTACAAGGCTACACTACAGACAGACAAACATCTTCAGAAAAGACGTCCTAACATTTATATTCGAGGTTAAGAAACTTCTCTTTCGTAAATGCTTTTCTTGTTATTGCTAGTCCGTATTTCATTATCATATCCACTTCCGCCATCATTAGTTTTTGCTGCAGAATTATCAATATTCATCTACTGCTTTTAGTGACATTTCCTCGTACAGTTCCTCCCATCGTAAGCAAACTGGTACTAACAGTAGCGCCGTTCAGATTACGATTTTACCGCCACTGTGGCACTTTTGCACTATATTATTACATGTATTCGACGATGCCAAGTTAGTATATTTTTATATCTTTCGACCGTGTCACTCTGGTTTTGTCACTTTAGGCTAATACAAGGATCCTTCTTTTTTAGTTAGATCTCAAGATCGTCAGTACGGTCCGAAATGGAGAGTCTGACGTCAATTTTTCGATTACCAAGTGGAATTAAGGAAACAAATGCTGTACCTCTTACATAACTGCCTTTATGTGCGACTTTGTCGCAGCTTATAGGACTGAATTACTTATTGTTTTTATATTGGTGGCCGCCTCCCTCGGGCATGGGCGTGTGTGTTGTTCTTAGCATAAGTTAATTTAAGTAGTGTGTAAGTCTAGGGACCGATGACCTCAGCAGTTTGGGACATTAGGAATTCACACATTTTTTTAAAAAAAATATTGATCACTAAATAAATGATTATTAACCAAATAAATAATTATTCTTCCTATACTGGAGAAAAAAAATTCACTCGTTTTGGTGACAATGTCGTCATTGAAACGCAAGTGTGGCATCTGAAATAAAGAATTAATAACATTCTAGTGACGGCTCTGTATTGTAGTGATACATGGACTGTGGGAAAACCGGAACAGAAGAGAAATGAGGCATTTGAGATGGGGTGCTACAGACGAATGTCGAAAATTAGATGGACTGATACGGTATGCGATGAGCAGGCACTCCGCAGAATCTGCGAGGAAAGGATTATATGGAAAACGCTTACAAGAAGGGGCAGGATGGTAGGACATCTGTAAAGACATCAGGGCATAACTTCCATGCTACTAGATGGAGGTGTAGAGGGTAAAAGCTATAGAGGAAGACAGAGATTGGAATACATCCAGCAAATAACTGAGGACGTAGGTAGCAAGTCCTACTATGAGGTTGCCGAGCGGTTCTGGGCGCTACAGTCTGGAACCGCGCGACCGCTACGGTCGCAGGTTTGAATCCTCGTCGGGCATTGGTGTGTGTGATGTCCTTAGGTTAGTTAGGTTTAAGTAGTTCTAAGTTCTAGGGGACTGACGACCTCAGAAGTTAGGTCCCATAGAGCTCAGAGCCATTTTGAACCTACTGTGAGATGAAGAGGCTGGCACAGGACAGGAATTCGTGGCAGGCCGTATCATACCAGTCAGAAGACTGATGACTCAAATAAAAAAAAGTGTGACTGCGAATTACAAGTTGTTCTGAAAAGCAAGAAGTGGAATAAGTTTAAAGGGGGGGGGGGAGACGAAAAGTCAGTTCAGAGAACAGGGAAACGCATTCTCCGGAACCGTACGCGATTTTCTGCGAGAAGGACGACAGATTTCGACACCAGTTACCGATAAAACAGACTTAGTACGTGAGACTATTTTGCCGTCCTGATACGTATCACAGAACTGGATACAAAGAGAAGCGGTTTTGCATTGGAAGATTCAGACAGACGACTTCCTCTTGGTGTGAGAGAACGGGGAAACGTATACGAAGCAGCCTTCATCGTACAGCGAACGGTGCTTCCCGAGCATCAATGTATCTGCACGTGCAGGACGAACAAACCTTCTACGGTATTCGCTGAAGGACAGTTAGGGGGGGGGGGGGGGGTAGGAGGGGAGGGGAAGGGAAAATCTAAAACTTGGTGATGCGGTGAACACTGTTGCCTCGCGGTGTAGGCAGGCGGCGGCGCAAAGTGCTGAAGATAATGCCATCAGCCTTCTTTCAACACGACGACGTCAGCAGCAAAAAAGCGCCAACCCAGTTACTCGCCGCGCGACCACGCAGGCCCTCGTCACGTGACGTGTAGCGGACGCTCCGCGCTCCTCAGGCAAGACACGGCACTTCATACCATTGTGTTCCGTGAAAACACCCGTGGCGCACAGCACTATAGGCCCCAGTGAAGTTAAACGACACGGATATTCTGTGGACCGGTGATCTCGCTGTTTGGTCCCCTCCCTCCAAATCAATCAACCAACCAAATAATCTGCACAGCTGAATCTTCAACTTGGACGAGAGACTCGTGTATAATAAGGCAAATTTTGCTATATCCGAAGTAGAATACATGCCACACGGCAAAAACAAGATACACTCACGCTCATAAATTAAGGATAGTTGTAGAATGTGCTGCCATACAACGTGGCACTACACAAACCTGGCGCTAATAGCATAGGCGCATAGTGAACACACACGACACAGATCAGTAAGTCCACGGTATTGGTGATAAGTTGAGAAAACCGTCCCAAAACACATGTGCTACAAAACGCCACGTTTCCTGCGCATGTACCCCGACATCAATATAGGATATTATCACCATGCACACGTACACAGGCCGCACAACGGGTTGGCATACTCTGGATCAGGTGGTCGAGCAGCTGCTGGGATGTAGACTCCCATTCTTGCACCAGTGCCTGTCGGAGTTCCTGAAGTGTCGTAGGAGTTTGAAAACGTGCAGCGATATGTCGGCCGAGAGCATCCTAGACGTGCTCGTTGGGGTTTAGGTCTGGAGAACAGACAGGCCACCCCATTCTCCTGATATCTTCTGTTTTAAGGTACTCCTCCACGATTGCAGCTCAGTGGAGCCGTGCGTTATCATCCATCAGGAGGAAGGTGGGACCCACTGCACCCCTGAAAAGGCGGACATACTGGTGCAAGATAACGTCCCGAGACACCTGACCTCGTAACAGTTCGTCTGTCAAAGACATGCAGGGGTGTACGTGCAGCAATCATAATCCCACCGCACACCATAAAAACACAACCCCCATACAGGTCCCTTTAAAGGACATTAAGGTGTTGGTATCTGATTCCTGGTTCACGCCAGATGAAAATCGGGCGAGAATCACTGTTCAGACTATGCCTGGACTCGTCTGTGAACGTAACCTGGGACCACTGTTCCAATAACCGTGTTCTTGACACCAGGCTTTACGGGCTCTCCTGCGACCAAGGCTCCGTGGAATGCACCTTGCAGGTCGCCGGGCGTATAAACCATGTTTGTTCAGTCGTCTGTAGACAACTATTGACGTGTCTGGAGACTTCAGCCCTTGTGAGGCAAAACTGAGGAGCTACTTGATTGAGAAGCAGCGGCTCCGGTCTCGGAAACTGACATACGGCCGGGAGAGCGGTTTGCTGACCACATTCCCCGCCATATCCGCATCCAGTGACGCCTGTGGGCTGAGGATGACACGGAGGCCGGTCGGTACCTTCGGGCCTTCATGGCCTGTTCGGGAGGAGTTTTTTGGAAGAGAAGAATCGCAAGATGACAGATATACGAGCGTTAGTCAACGTTGCAATTACCACATTGAAAAAGAAATAGTTACGTAATTTTTTGTTTGTTTGTTTGTTTGTAATAGTTGCCTGCAGTCCTGGCCACGATGAAATCACCGCGCCAGCACCGTAGAACGCCGTTAGGAGCGTCGAAACAAAACCGCGCAGACCACTGGTGGAGCAGCGGAAATGTTGGAGCTGTCTGATCATCCGAAATCGGTAAAGAAGTCTTCTGGATTGGCCTCTCACAGCTGCAACACTGGTCCGGGGAAGACGGTACTCCTGGTAATGGAATTAGGTTAGAGGGTTAGAGAATGAGGAACCAAAAGTCGATGACTTTTGCTATTTATGCAGCAAAACAACTGCTGAAGCAGAGAATATACAATGCAGAGTGGCTACAGCACGAAAAGTATTTCTGAAAAAGAAGAATTTGTTTATATCTACACTCCTGAAAATTGAAATAAGAACACCGTGAATTCATTGTCCCAGGAAGGGGAAACTTTATTGACACATTCCTGGGGTCAGATACATCACATGATCACACTGACAGAACCACAGGCACATAGACGCAGGCAACAGAGCATGCACAATGTCGGCACTAGTACAGTGTATATCCACCTTTCGCAGCAATGCAGGCTGCTATTCTCCCATGGAGACGATCGTAGAGATGCTGGATGTAGTCCTGTGGAACGGCTTGCCATGCCATTTCCACCTGGCGCCTCAGTTGGACCAGCGTTCGTGCTGGACGTGCAGACCGCGTGAGACGACGCTTCATCCAGTCCCAAACATGCTCAATGGGGGACAGATCCGGAGATCTTGCTGGCCAGGGTAGTTGACTTACACCTTCTAGAGCACGTTGGGTGGCACGGGATACATGCGGACGTGCATTGTCCTGTTGGAACAGCAAGTTCCCTTGCCGGTCTAGGAATGGTAGAACGATGGGTTCGATGACGGTTTGGATGTACCGTGCACTATTCAGTGTCCCCTCGACGATCACCAGTGGTGTACGGCCAGTGTAGGAGATCGCTCCCCACACCATGATGCCGGGTGTTGGCCCTGTGTGCCTCGGTCATATGCAGTCCTGATTGTGGCGCTCACCTGCACGGCGCCAAACACGCATACGACCATCATTGGCACCAAGGCAGAAGCGACTCTCATCGCTGAAGACGACACGTCTCCATTCGTCCCTCCATTCACGCCTGTCGCGACACCACTGGAGGCGGGCTGCACGATGTTGGGGCGTGAGCGGAAGACGGCCTAACGGTGTGCGGGACCGAAGCCCAGCTTCATGGAGACGGTTGCGAATGGTCCTCGCCGATACCCCAGGAGCAACAGTGTCCCTAATTTGCTGGGAAGTGGCGGTGCGGTCCCCTACGGCACTGCGTAGGATCCTACGGTCTTGGCGTGTATCCGTGCGTCGCTGCGGTCCGGTCCCAGGTCGACGGGCACGTGCACCTTCCGCCGACCACTGGCGACAACATCGATGTACTGTGGAGACCTCACGCCCCACGTGTTGAGCAATTCGGCGGTACGTCCACCCGGCCTCCCGCATGCCCACTATACGCCCTCGCTCAAAGTCCGTCAACTGCACATACGGTTCACGTCCACGCTGTCGCGGCATGCTACCAGTGTTAAAGACTGCGATGGAGCTCCGTATGCCACGGCAAACTGGCTGACACCGACGGCGGCGGTGCACAAATGCTGCGCAGCTGGCGCCATTCGACGGCCAACACCGCGGTTCCTGGTGTGTCCGCTGTGCCGTGCGTGTGATCATTGTTTGTACAGCCCTCTCGCAGTGTCCGGAGCAAGTATGGTGGGTCTGACACACCGGTGTCAATGTGTTCTTTTTTCCATTTCCAGGAGTGTAATATTAAAGAAGGTGTTAGGAAGTCTTTTCCGAAGGTATTCTTGTGTAGTCACGTACGGAAGTGAAACGTGGGCGATAAGCAGTACAGACAAGAATACAATGGAAGCTTTTAAAATATGGCAATACAGAAGCTGAAGATTACATGGGTACATCGAATAGCGAATGAAGTGGTACTGACTGGAAATGAGGGAAAAAAAATGACAACTAAATGAAGGGATCGGTTGATAGAACACATCTTCAAGGGTAAAGAAATCGTCAATTCCAATTGGAGGACAGTATAGAAGTAAAATTGTAGGTGGTAGACCAAGAGATGAATATAATAAGCAGGCTCACCGTGAGAAATGCATGCGAGAACATAAACGCAATTGCTAACCAAACCTACAGGTTGCGTTGTTGCATTTGACCGTGAACGGCACCTGTGCAGTGTACTCAATATATTGAAAGTGTCTGTCGTAGTCAAAACAGTGTATTCAACAACAGGGGGGGACACTAACAACATTTAATGTGAAAATTTGTAAGTAAAAATGAATATTCAATAAATTAATAACTTGTATTTTACTGACAATGGGTTTCATTTCGTTATAGTCATTGAGGCAAACGGCACGCGCGGCTAACAATCATACTACACTGCGGAGAGACTTTTTGAACACCCCGTAGATCGCTAACCTCGTTGTTGGTAATGGACGTTACATGATGACATAGACGAATTTGAATACAGTTGGTGAAAAAAAAAAAAAATTGGCACGAGGGAGCTTTGAGCATGGGTCGCCTGCTTACCAGTCCAACATCGTGACCACTTTTTTTGTGGCTGATCGTTGTATTTGGTTGTTGCGGACGTCACATGACATCCGTTGAAGTTCGTTGTTGATCCTTTCACTCAATTTTTAATTACAGAGGCCAACCATCTCTCTGACCGAACACGCTGAGCTACCGTGCCGGCGTCCATGTTGCACTTCTTTCATTTGGACCGTTCACTGTTTCCATCTTTCTTTTTTTTTAACAGTTCAGTACACCTCCTTCCTGTTTGCATGCTTGATCTATCTGCGTTCAGTTTTTGACGGGCTTTCCACTGGGCCCCCTTACCACTAACTCTTAGGGGGAAGGGGGAGGGGGGGGGGCGGGATTAGCCGAGCGGTCTGAGGCCCTGCAGTCATGGACTGTGCGGCTGGTTCCGGCGGAGGTTCGTGTCCTCCCTCGGGCATGGGTGTGTGTGTTTGTTCTTAGGATAATTTAGGTTAAGTAGTGTGTAAGCTTAGGGACTGATGACCTTAGCAGTCAAGTCTCATAAGATTTCACACACATTTGAACATTTTTTTTTGGAGGGGGGGGGGGCAGTGCTATGGGCAGTTCCCTTGTACGTAGTTTCGTTGGACTGCTCCTGCGGCTAACTGCTCCACGGAGGGTATATCGGTGGGGGATGTGGCGACGCTACGTCCCCGAGTATGTGCGTAGGCGGCAAGGCCGGCAGTGGGGCGGGATCGGCAATTGGAAGCAA
The DNA here is from genome assembly GCF_023864275.1 of Schistocerca cancellata. Lineage (NCBI taxonomy): Eukaryota > Metazoa > Arthropoda > Insecta > Orthoptera > Acrididae > Schistocerca > Schistocerca cancellata. The sequence continues at coordinate 136,897,481 of NC_064627.1, read as the reverse complement.
TGGACGCTGCCGGCCCAGGGCGGCGCGGTGCCAAGCCGTCTGGCAGGACACAGCAGCACAGCACAGGCGGCGGTACAGCCGCAGGCGGGGCGAGAGGGCCAAGCGGAAACAAAAAGCAACACAAGGCGCTACAGTTCCTAAGTGGGCGCTTCGCAAGTACTGCTTCGCACGTACCAGGGCAGTTAACGTGGAATCACACGCCACGGGTACTGCCGCACTGAACATAATAAAATAAAAATATTGGGTTGGTGCATAAGTTGGTACCGTTTTTCCATAAGGTTAATAAACGCAACAGATACACGTAACAGAGGCATCAGTAACCTAGTCTTCATATTTACGTCAATCTGTTAATGCTGGGGTAACTTTTTCGATTCCGCTGCTATAGAAATCACGTGGTTTTGACGCGAACGATTGATGTTCGCAGCGCCAGCCAAAGTGGCCGAGTGGTTCTAGCCGCTACAGTGTGGAACCGAGCGACCGCTACGGTCGCAGGTTCGAATCCTGCCTCGGGCATGGATGTTTGTGATGTCCTTAGGTTAGTTAGGTTTAAGTAGTTCTTTAAGTCCCATAGTGCTCAGAGCCATTTGAACTTTTTTTATGTTCGCAGCGCATTTACGTCAGGAGAGGAAGTTCCTTTGAAAGTTGTTCGATAGTGAGCGGAAAAGGTGTAAATCCGAGGGCGCAAGATCAGGTGAATAAGGTGGGAGGGGAATGACTTCCCAAATCAACTCCTATACAGTGTTTTTCTGACAGTCCAACAGAATGCGAGCGGGCGTTATCGTGGAGTAGCACCACGCCACATATCTTCCTCGTCACTGTTCTTGGACCGAGTCTGAAAGAAATCTCATTTCTTGACAATATACGTCAACAGTGATTGAACACGCAATTCGTGCCGCGCGGGGTAGCCGTGCGGTCTACTAGGGCGTCCTGTTGCGGTTCGGACGCTCCCCCCCCCCCCCCCCCCCCGCCGGAGGCTTGAGTCCTCCCTGGGTGTGTGTGTTGTCCTTAGTGTAACTTAGTTTAAGCTACATTAAGTAGTGCGTAAGCCTATGGACCGATGACCTCAGCTGTTTGGTGCCATAGTCCTTACCACAAATCTCCAATTTCCGCAATTCGTAGTACACTACACTATCAATTCAGTTCGATGACGAATAATGGAACAACTTACGATAACACAGCAACTTCCGTTTTGGGAAGTATCACTCTTTAATTACTACATACATATTGCATGGTCCCCAGCAGAAACTGATTTATGGAGGGTTGAGTGGGGGGGGGGGGGGGGGGCTGTAAGACTCAAATTGTCAGTCATGTTTGTCATAAATGAGTTGGTCAGTTTGGAGACTTGTCATGTAGAGAACTTACAAGTGTGCCTTTTATTCATATATGTATCTAAATTTTTACATTTGTGTATTTTATTCGGTGCTGTAATCTTATTTCGCTTGATTTGAGATGAAAGCTTGCCTTCCCCTTCTCCTTGTATTTCTCCGAAAGCTTGCCTTCCCCTTCTCCTTGTATTTCTCCAAGTTGAAAGCTGCCTTACAAAATCAAGCTGAAAAAAGTTCGTCACATTTTCCTCCATTATTACAGTTCCACACAATTAAACTACTATTGGATCGCCCGAAAAAAAATTAAGTCGTTGGCGCAATTAGAGGGACCTATTGTTACTCGAATGGATCTACAGCTACATTACATCTCTGTGCTCAATTCTCTGCTACGGATGTAGGGCAGGATATAGCTGAGGTTATCGCTTTTTCTTGTGCCGAATCATGTATCTTTCGGGTGGTGATGACAAAACTGCAACTCACGTATTATGTTGGAATTTGTTTGACATAATAAAGGTACTTACTTCCTTTTTTTACAGATCCTACCCTAATCCCTAGCTAAAAAAATACTTTAAATGTGACTTATACGTCTCACTCGACTCTAGCAGGAATAAATTTAGGGAACCATTTTTCCTCCTCCAGTACAGCGGGACATACGTGTCCCACTTAAAATAATTGTCGGCCGGTGTGGCCGTGCGATTCTAGGCGCTTCAGTCTGGAACCGCGTGACCGCTACGGTCGCAGGTTCGAATCCTACCTTGAGCATGGGTGTGTGTGATGTCCTTAGGTTAGTTAGGCTTAAGTAGTTCTAAGTTCTAGGGGACTGATGACCACAGATGTTAAGTCCAATAGTGCTCAGAGCCATTTGAACCATTTTTAAAATAATTATAAAACTATAAACACCAACAGAAATGTAGAAACATGGCCTCACTCAGCATCCATTCCAAAAGCAGAAAACTAATATTTACAGTAATATGCGAAATTTTGATTAATTCGCTCACGAAAGGGTTAAAATAATTTTTATTCCGTTGTAACGTAACCGCTCGAGTTTAGATACTTTCATCGTAACAAAAGCGTTTTACACACTGTATTATTCTCCTCCCCTGACAAAGACAGAAAAAGAAGTTAGTGGCACGTTGACTGCACCATAATTCAAGTAAATTTAAGAAATTACGTTAATAATTCTAAAAGATTTAAGCGAATGAAGCACTGTTTCACATAAATATTATCAGAAACGGAGTGGTAGTGCAGTTGGAAAACCACGATTTGTAACTCGTTTGTGCCTTAACAGATTTTGGGAAATGAAAGGGTTTAGAGTACGAATTGACGAATGCGTCTGTGGAGCGTTCTTTTTCCGTTTACTTAAGTCAATCTGTAGACTGCATATGTCTGAACACCCTCATTTGTTCCGCACATTCAGCGATATGCTAACTGCTCGTGGTAAATTGAAAGTAAAGTCCTGCCCCGTACAGGCACCAATCCCACGCTGTTCCAATGCAATTTCCACACGATATTTTAAAGGAAATTAAGTCAAGCGTTGTTTAGTAAACTGTGTGCTAACCGAGACAGTTTTCTAATAGATTGACTTATCACAAAGCCTGAGAGAGCGAAACACTGAAAATGTCTCGAGCGCGAGAGAGACCAATATTAGCATTTTTGTTTTTGTTTCTATAAAATGCAGATCATACACAAATAATCTTCGCTCTGTGACAGAGGCACTTGTTAATAGCACCAAATGTAAATAAATAATTCAATAAGCGTATGACAAAACAAATGAATACCGAGTTTGGAAACGGGAAGTTCCATGCTCTCAATTCGCTTACAGATTAATATAGCAGATCGATATGACTGAAAACATTACCTCGCAGATATACTTACGGTTACTTGGTGAAGATAAATGTTATCTATTTCAACGTGTGGCATGCAGGAAGCTCAAATGACGTAAGAGACTGTGGCGTTGAGCGTAATCTCGTTGCTGACGTAGGCGGTTCAATATCAGCACCACCGCCAGAAGCCCGACTTTCACTGACTTTCCTGTCGAACTGGTTAAATGACACTGCGAATATTCATTGTCTATTTGTAGTTCGATGCGTCACTATTTGTACTTCTGAATGTTGAAATATCTCTAAAATTGTTATTTTTAATTTATCTGTGTACATGATTAAAACAGAAAGAAAGACCGCTGTTTGTTTATTCTATCTCAATTTATTATTCCGAGAAATTAACGCAAACAAAAGGCGGTAGAAGTAACAGCTCGACATTCGCCAGCAGTGCGAAGCTCAGTAACATTTGCGAATGCTCCTATTTTCATGGCTAATTTTGAGTATAGCGTGTTTTATCTTGGAGATGAAAACGTAATTTTGAACATATTGAAATACTGGTGTTCTTTTAAAGGCTTTCCTCTCCCAAAGAAAACAAATCTCATGATTAGAGGGTATTAGGATTACAAAATGGACTTCGGTGCCCTAATTTTGAGAAAGTGATTTCCTTGGCAGAATTTCTGACAAAGCTAACACAGTGCAGGAAGACGCAACAGTGTGGTCTAACGGTCCAACTTTACTATGGGCCGTCCACGAGCCGCTCGTGTTCGCGGTACAGCCTAAAAAAAATATGGTTCAAATGGTTCTGAGCACTATGGGACTTAACATCTGAGGTCATCAGTCCCCTAGAACTTAGAACTACTTAAAACTAACTAACCTAAGGACATCACACACATCCATGCCCGAGGCAGGACTCGAACCTGCGACCGTAGCGGCCGTACAGCCTAAATGTTGGAAACACTTCTGCTTGTATCATTGGTGGTAGCCAATTGGAGACAAGCGGTTTTAGAACTAATGAGTTAGCCAGCAAATGAGAAAATACGAATTATTTTCACACATACGTTTTTCGCAGGATATCTACGTTTATGAAGAAAATAAAGAACACAATACCATATTTCACTTGTGCTGACGGAAGCACAAGAATTATTCGCGTTGTATAGACGGCCCTTTCTTTAATTTTTACTATTCCAGCATATTGATGTTTCTATTATCGATGTATCCAGCAATCTGTATGGTGAAATATTGCTAATGATTTTTTTTCTTAAATGTGTACTGTTGTGTTGGTGACAGCAATGAATTACTCGCCTTTTGTGGACGGTCCTTTCTTAATTTTCTACTTCTGCTGCATTTTGGCGTTTCTGTTATCGATGTATATAGGCAATTTGGCGTTTTTAATGTTGAAGTTATTACGAGGTATGTCTAAACTACAGATATTTTTGTTCTGTGGCATTCTAATCGGAAGTATATTGTCTACAATAGTCAATTTTGGTTGCGAAGAGAGATGAATTACATGCGTTGTGTAGATGATCTTTCCTTTACTTCTTGCGGTTACAGTATATTGGTATTTTTATTATGATCTGTAGTCTAGCGATATCTAGATTAGGTGAGAATTTGACAGTTTGTGTGTTGACGAAGCCAACAAATGAGAAAGCAAAAAAAAAAAAAAAAAACTGGTTGTGGTGCCAGGCTGACCTGTAGCGTAGCTCGAGGCCTAGGTTAGGTTGAGAGTCAACAGTTTGGTTGTGAGTTTGCGAAGCCAACGAATCTGAAAGCTGGGAAACTAGTTATGTTGTCGGACTGACATGTAGCTTAGCCCAAGGTCTATGTAAGAGCGATGTGTCTCAACCTGTAACAGTATTCGCAGTGATAAATAGGTACTAGTTTAAGCTACATTGATAGTTTTTTCTGAGTTGCACAGATTCTTCTGATCGGACCACAACGAAAGGAGGTGGGTCTACATAACGGGGGGTATTTCACCCTATCCTACAGGAAAAATTACTGAAGTGTATTTATTTTCGAAGATGTTGCCTTTTAATTTTCTGACCTGAGTTTCATTATTGCTAATCACGTTATAAGACAATCATAGATATTAACGCTGCACTTGGTATTCTTGTAAGTAATAAATGAGAAATACCGAAACAGATGACTTCAGCCACTTTTGAGCGAACAGTTCGATTTGGGTAGGAAGAACAAACCTGTAACGTTCGGATACAGTATTAGTAGTTTCCTGCTTGACACAGTGAAGTCGTTTCAATATCTGGGCGTAGCGTTGCAAAGCGATATGAAATGGAACGAACATGTGAACTGTGGTAGGGAAAGCGAATGGCCGACTTCGGTTTATTGGGAGAATTTTAGGAGCGTGTGGTTCACATGTAAAGGAGACCGCAGGTGCGACCTATCCATGACTACTGCTCGAGTGTTAAGGATCTGTACCTCCTTCGAGGAGGAGGAGATTAGTGTTTAACGTCCCGTCGACAACGAGGTCATTAGAGACGGAACGCAAGCTCGGGTGAGGGAAGGATGGGGAAGGAAATCGGCCGTGCCCTTTCAAAGGAACTGTTGTGTCTAGACAAGACAGCCTAGACACAATGAGAGGAAGCCGAAAGGCACGCGCTTAAACTCACGCAGGCTGGCGTGAGGTCTGAAACAGGATACGTAATGAATGCTATAAAGAAAAGTACGTAGCTTCTGGAATACTTAACTTTAATCCACATTTGTAGAACATCGCTCTTGATAATACATTAATAGAATCTCAATATCTATACTGGTAATGGCGCCTTGCTAGGTCGTAGCAAATGTAGCTGAAGGCTATGCTAACTATCGTCTCGGCAAATGAGAGCGTAGTTGTCAGTGAACCATGGCTAGCAACGTCGGCTGTACAACTGGGGCGAGTGCTAGTCAGTGTCTCTAGACCTGCCGTGTGGCGGCGCTCGGTCTGCCATCACTGACAGTGGCGACACGCGGGTCCGTCGTATACTAGCGGACCGCGGCCGATTTAAAAACTACCACCTAGCAAGTGTGGTGTCTGGCGGTGACACCACAGGAACCATCCCGGCATTTGCCTGAAGCGATTTAGGGAAATCACGGAAAACCTAAATCAGGATGGCCGGAGACGGGATTGAACCGTCGTCCTCCCGAATGAGTAGTTTCGAACAACACGTGTCACGGCGATGCTTCGGCAACTCAAATGGGAATTCCTGGGGCGAAGGCGACGTTCTTCCCGTGAAACGCTACTGAGGATATTTAGAGAACCGGCGTTTGAAGCCGACTGCCGAACGATTCTACTGCCGACAACATACACTACGCGGAAGGACCGCGAAGATAAGAAAGGAGAAATTAAGGCTCATACGGAGACATATAGGCGGTCGTTTTTCCGTCGCTCTATTTGCGAGTAGAACAGGAAATAAATTACTAGTGGTGTTACATGGTACTCTCCGCTACGCACCGTACGGTGGCTCGCGGAGTATCTATGTAGATGTAGATGTAGGCTCCATTGTGTTTTCAGCTGCTGTCTCCGAACGAGTTCGCTATAGGGGCCTTGTCCTTGTGGAACAGGAAGCCAATGTACAGTAGTTAACTGGTGTATGTCCCACGGTTTCATGGCCAGTCGTAGTAAGTGTCCGAAGTGTGGTGGGACTACGAGTTATTTCTCGTACGAAAGGGGATGCAATGGAGCTGCAGAATGACTGATTACAAAGCTTGCTGCAGTATTAGGAAAAATACGTGGTTTAATGGTTCAAGTAAGTTACGTATCGCAAAAAATCTACAAATTTTAACTCATCCCTGGGTCAAAAGGAGCAGAAACTTTATTACTGGTGAACTATAGTTATCCGAGAAGACAGAGGTAGACTGATAAAGCTTTTGCAGAGAACTAGCTATTGAAATGTGCTTCAACGGAAGTGGAAAAATTGGTGGCGACGGAGTCACTGTTGACATCGACGAGGCTATGTTCGGAAGAAGAAGATACGGCAGAGGGAATAAAAAACAGGAATATGGGTTTTCGGAGGAATCCATCGAGGAACCCACAAGCGTTTTTTCAAAGTTGTTAGCAGGCGTACGAAGGTGCTGTTCGGTATCGTCAAGGAATACATCCTTCCAGGAACGACTACCATTTCCAACTGTTTTCGGTCGTACCAAAGTTTAAACGATGCAGGATTCAAGCATTTTACAGTTAACGACATTTAAAGATACCGAAACGGGTACACACATTAGTAGTATCGAAGGCACCTGGTCGCCCATAAGCAGATCACTTCACGGTACCAGACAGTGCAAAAAACGTTGTAGCAGTCACTTGTTCGAATACGTGCGACGCAGAAGGTCCTCTCAAAAGCACAATTTATCTATACATGAAGAGTGCAGCAATAGTGTACAAGCCCTAGTGTGATGTGTTGGTTTCAATAAAATCGTGGTGTTATTGTTTTTATGGTTTTAGGAATTCCTTCGTTGTTTCTATATTTTTATTTTCTTGGAGATGTGGTCCGTCTATGCAACTAAATAAAAAGCCGTTTGTTTTTGTCATAAACGTTTCGCTTCCTTTAATTTACGAAATATCATTAATGGCTTGAAATACATGGAGTTTTGTAAATACAAAGTTGCGAAACTGTGTACGTTGAAAATAAAATCTTGTTTTGTTCCATAGCGAGGTCACATCTCCAAGAACAAATGGCTCTGAGCACCATGGGACTTAATTTCTGAGTTCATCAGTCCCCTAGAACTTGCCGGCCGCGGTGGTCTAGCGGTTCTAGGCTCTCAGTCCGGAACCGCGCGACTGCTACGGTCGCAGGTTCGAATCCTGCCTCGGGCATGGATGTGTGTGATGTTCTTAGGTTAGTTAGGTTTAAGTAGTTCTAAGTTCTAGGGGACTGATGACCACAGCAGTTAAGTCCCATAGCGCTCAGAGCCATTTGAACCATTTGAAACTACTTAGAACTACAGGGCTATTACAAATGATTGAAGCGATTTCATAAATTCACTGTAGCTCCATTCATTGACATATGGTCACGACACACTACAGGTAAGTAGAAAAACTCATAAAGTTTTGTTCGGCTGAAGCCGCACTTCAGGTTTCTGCCGCCAATATTTACTAACGGGCACTAATGTTCTACACTGCGACAATCCATAGATAGTAACTAACGCAATCAGTATAATAAACAGTTCTAGTACTTCCACAGCGCCATTAGGGCGTGGTGATATTGCGGTAAATTCGGGCTCGAATACCGACCGGATCATGGAATTTCACCTCTCAGTGCTGCGAAGATTCGACAGGAACGACACGTGGTTACGATTCTACGTTGAATTATAGGTTCCCTTTTACTGGGACAGGTTAGGATGACGTAACTCACTGAACTGGCGTCCGACGAACTACTTGCACCACGCCGTTGTGCCAAACGAAATAATAATAATAATAATAATAATAATAATAATAATAATAATAATTAAACTGTCCTGTGCACACAAGCACCAATACGGAGCACTATCAATGTCGTCCTGTTTGTATCGATGGGCAATCGTAATGTGGTCTTATGGGTCTGACTGTCTGTCTCGACGACCATCAGCCCTCCAGTTTCACGTTCTTCGAGAGTGCATCCCCTTCCTGAATTGGCAGCACAGCCACGAACCTATCGGCATTCGCTGACATAAATTTTATTTCTATGACAAAAATACCGCCAGCTCCTTCCACACGCCAAAGCCTGGCGTAGCACGCGACGGCCATAAATTTCTGCGCTAGAATTGTACGCTGAATTCGGCCACTTCCGAACACTCCGAGTGACAAGACAGACCATTAGCGCAACGGCGCCGAGCGGTACCTTATCTGCACGTTACATACACTCCAGCACACCTGTCACGGGCGTCCTTCACATGTACTCTGGCTTACTTGGATTCCTCATTAAATCTACAAGGCAAGACTGACTATTCGTGGCTGCAGAAAAAAGAAGTTTCGAGTGAGGGGCTCCGCCCATTACATATTTATTCAATGTACTATTTATATCGAAATGTGATAACATCAAAGAGGCACCCTATTCATTCTCTTCCCTGAAGGAGAAATTGACAAAAATATCCTCGTTTACACCGGAGCAAACTGGAAAGAGCATTCACAGATAATTCTCCAGTGTTCACATTCTTTCGTTTGTATCCGTGAAGGAGCGTTTGTACTAGAGGAAAGGAAGAGAGCACGAGAGAAACAGCACAACTATATCAATCTACGGAATTACGAACTACTATTCCACACTTATAAGGGAACCTCCCCGTCGCAGCCCCCTCAGATTTAGTTATAAGTTGGCACAGTGGAAAGGCCTTGAAAAACTGAACACAGACCAATCGAGAAAACAGGAAGAAGTTGTGTGGAACTATGAAAAAAAATAAGCAAAATATACAAACTGAGTAGTCCATGCGCAAGATAGACAACATCAAGGACAATGTGAGCTCAGGAGCGCCGTGGTCCCGTGGTAAGCGTGAGCAGCTGCGCGGAATGAGAGGTCCATGGTTCAAGTCTTCCCTCGAGTGAAAAGTTTAACTTTTTATTTTCAGACAATTATTATCTGTCCGTCATCACGTTTTTGGGAGTGATTATCACATCATCACGTTTTTGGGAGTGATTATCACATCCACAAGAAAACCTAAATCGGGCAAGGTAGAAGAATCTTTTTACCCATTCGCCAAGTGTACAAGTTGGGTGGGTCGACAACATATTCCTGTCATGTGAGGCACATGCCGTCACCATTGTTGTATAGGATATATCAGACGTGTTTTCCTGTGGAGGAATCGGTTGACCTATGACCTTACGATCAAATGTTTTCGGTTCCCATTGGAGAGGCACGTCCTTTCGTCTACTAATCGCACGCTATTGCGGTGCATTCGCAAGACACAGACACTAAACTTATTACAGTGAACAGAGACGTCAATGAACGAACGGACAGATCATAACTTTGCGAAAATAAAGAAAGTCAACTCTAGACTCGAGGGAAGACTTGAACCAAGGACCTCTCGTTTCGCAGTTGCTCACGCTAACCACGGGACCACGGCGCTCTTATGCCTACACTATCCTTGATGTTGCCTATGTTGAGCATGGACTGCTCAGTTTGTATATTTTGCTTATTTTTTTCATAGTTCCACACAACTTCTTCCTGTTTTCTCGATTGGTTCGGCCCGCACGCCTTAACTTTAACAAAGACAACGGCGCGTGAACGCCTGCTGCGACTGACTGAAATGCAAAACGATACAATTCATTCCTGCAAAAAACCGCCAGGGGTGACGAAACTATGTTATCAGTACGAACCTAGCACAAAATTACACACTGCAGAAAGTCATGTGATGGGTCAACGCTATGACAACATTAAGCGACGTTCACGACAATGTGAGACGTGAGCTGGCCATCCCAAAGTAGGACTTTTCTGGCAGCTTTAGCTTCATATGATTCTATAAACATTCTGTGCGATGTACCCCTTTTGGGAAGGAGGGGAGGGGAGGGGGGGGGGGAGTCAAGAGACACTATGTAGATTACATGAAGCATTAAAACCACCACCTTAACGTTTCTCTACCTTTATTGAGTCTCGAAACCTTTTGGACTGAGATGCTACACTGATTATTAGAAACTGAACATCATTACGCAAGGAACTGTTTCGCATTTCAGTAGCTACTGTATCTACACTCATGCTCATAAATTAAGAATAATTGCAGAATGTGGTGCGACACAACGTGGCACTACAGAAAACTGGCGCTAATAGCATAGGCACACAGGGAACACACACGACACAGTTCTGTAAGTCCTCGGTATTGGTGATAAGTTGAGAAATCCGTCCCGAAGTACATGTGCTACTAAACGCCACTGTTTTCTGCGCATGTACCCCGATATCAATATAGGATATGATCACCATGCACGCGTACACAGGCCGCATAACGAGTTGGCACACTCTGGATCAGGTGGTCGAGCAGCTGCTGGGGTATAGCCTCCTATTCTTGCACCAGTGTCTTTCGGAGCTCCTGAAGTGTCGTAGGGGTTTGAAGACATGCAGCGATACGTCGACCGAGAGCTTCCCAGACGTGCTCGATGGGGTTTAGGTCCGGAGAACAGGCAGGCCACTCCGTTCGCCTGATATCTTCTGTTTCAAGGTACTTCTCCAGGATGGCAGCTCGGTGGGGCCGTGCGTTATCATCCATCAGGAGGAAGGTGGGACCCACTGCACCCCTGAAAAGGCGGACATACTGGTGCAAAATGACGTCTTGATACATCTGACCTATTACAGTTCCTCTGTCAAAGACATGCACGTGCACCAATCATAATCCCACTCCACACCATCAAACCACGACCTCCATACAGGTCCCTTTCAAGGTCATTAAGGGGTTGGTATCTGGTTCCTGGTTCACGCCAGATCAAACCCCGGCGAGAATCACTGTTCGGACTATACCTGGACTCGTCCGTGAACATAACCTGGGACTACTGTTCCAATGACCATGTACTGTGTTCTTGACACCAGGATTTACGGGCTCTCCTGTGACCAGGTGTCAGTGGAATGCACCTTGCAGGTCTCCGGGCGAATAAATCATGTCTGTTCTGTCGTCTTGGAGACAACTATTCCAGTGGCTGCGACAAGTTCCCGAACAAGGCTTCAGTACTCCGTGGCCGTCTGCGGGCACTGATGGTCACATATCGGTCTTCTTGTGGTGTTGTACACTGTGGACGACCCGTACTGTAGCGCCTGGACACGTTTCCTGTCCACTGGAATCGTTGCCATAATCTTGCGATCACACATTGTGGCACACGGAGGGTAGGTGCTACGGCCTGCTGTGTTTGACTGGCCTCCAGTCATCCTAGCATTCTACCCCTCATAACGTCATCAATATGTGTTCTTTGAGCCATTTTCAACACACAGTCACCACTAGCACGTCTGAAAACGTCTGCACACTTGCTGCACCGTACTCTGACACGCACCAACACACCTCTGCGTATGTAGACTGCTGCCAGCGCCACCGTGCGACGCCCGCAGGTCAAATGCATCGCATGGTCATACCCCGAGGTGATTTAAACCCGCAAACCGCCCAGCAGAGCATTATCCTTAATTTATGACCATGAGTGTATATATCACCAACATTACATATTCACCAGATCTCTCCACCCCTCACACAACTCATATCTCCGATAAAAGTAATTAACACGCAAACCACGAGTCAAATACCCTCTCTGCTACTAGCGCCCAAGCGGACAGAAGGGGAACGTTCTTCGATGTTTCGCTGAAAAACCGACAACCACAAAAACATGAGCGAGCACAAGCGAAAGCTATGCGAACATGACCGCATAGTATTCGCTCGTGGTCGTCTACCGTTTATACCAAAGAGAATTCTCGTTCGCTTGTATTCGCTCCGATATAACCCATGCTAAAACGAATTAATTTAATGGTCTGGAGACTGCATAATCGCTCAACGCACACGAAAGCCCTGCAATGAACAGCAGATGCGCAAACCTTGGAAAGCGCTTGTCTCTCCAAGAGGATACTCAAGGCTCTCACACTAATAATACATTACAGTATAGTAAATTCATTTTCTGTTTTGTTTGCTTCAAAGTGACGGAAGGGAAACTGAAAGACAGCATGATCCTGGAGACAATATAGGCTCTTGTACGGAAGGAGATAATCGTAATATTAGCCACAGTCAAAACTTACGGGGACACCCTAAGGGCTAAGGGAAAAGATGAGGATACTAGGTTATGGTCATTAAATCGAGATGGACAGTCTAAGACCACGATGACGTTCTACACGTCTCCTGGCAGAAAGTAACAAACGCTAAGTGGTCAAAGAAAGTTCGGAAAGATCTGCAACACCTAAATGTCGATGCTACAGAACTCTATAGTAGAGATAAGCACAGTGTTTTTATATCAGCACATCTTGAACCTAAAATACTGCGCTCTCGAGCAGGACCGAACTAATACAAATAACAAAATATGTTCATTTTGCACAGATGAAAATACCAGGCTAATGAAAAAGCTCACCAAGGTGAGAATCGCGAAATTAATAATTTATTCGCTGTTTACATTAAATTTTTACTACGGTAAGCTTCATCGAAGCGTATAAGCGTCTTCGAACATCATTATGTGAATTTAAAAAAATTGATTGATAAAATTGTAGCTTTATCTTCAATAACATACGTATCACGAAGCTTTTTTTAGTAGCAAAACAACCTCCGTTCTGCATAGGACAGTCTGCGAATGTGTGTAAAAAAGTGCCACGATGGTAGTCAAACTTCACACAGCGCTGATTCACACACTGTCCAATATTCCACCGCAAAGAAGTGGATAAAACATTCGTATGTTTCATGTTAAATCTAAGAAAAATTTGTATAGAAGCGTATGTTTACTCATTTCCCTTCGTAGGCGTCTATGTGTACCAAGAAACAGTGCTGCTATTTCTGCTGCTGCTACTACTCCTTGTGGTGGTGGTTGCTTTATACGGTTATGATTCTTAGCACGTACACTGTTGTAATTTATCGTTATTGCCTGTATATATATTTTACGACAGCTGTCACATGCAAAAATTACTATTGCTTTTAAGGTTGGGGTTGGGTTGTTTGGGGGAAGAGACCAAACAGCGAGGTCATCGGGCTCATCGGATTAGGGAAGGAAGTCGGCCGTGCCCTTTCAAAGGAGCCATCCCAGCATTTACCTGGAGCGATCTAGGGAAATCACGGAAAACCTAAATCAGGGTGGCCGGACGCGGGATTGAACCGTCGTCCTCCCGAATGCGAGTCCAGTGTGCTAACCACTGCGCCACCTCGCTCGGTAGTTGCTTTTAAGGATTAGATATGTTTAAAACTATTACATTAAACGCTTGTGTGCACGCTGAAGCAAAGGTGCTTTAAGCAAACAAGAAACACAATAAAAAAAGAGAATTCAGGTGACGAGAAACCAAACCATACTAATGTGACTGGTCTGTAAAATAGTTACTGTGTTACGCATTTAAGTACCATCCCTTGCCCCCCCCCCCCCCAAATGTTCTAGCAGTTTAAGACAGTAGGCCTGTCTAAACACAATACTTCCAAACTCTCACGGTGTATATGTGTTGCCAGATAAAACTGAAGGCAGGGCCCTGAAAAATTTTAAGTATGTACTAGTGTCTACAAATAAAATACATCGCGTTAAAATATAGTCCACAGATAGCTTAATACCGCAAGCGCCGCGTTCAGATTGTAGTCTGTTCGAAGAAAGTAGTTACGGATCATGGGGCACTGGCCTAATAACGGCTTAAAGATTTTAATTTTCATTCAATTCCAGTCCAACAGCTACGAGAGGATTCTGTATTGCGGTGTAATTTACTGTTAAAATTCCTATAGCTTACTTTCCTAGAAGAGTCAAGTACTATATATAATGTTTCTCATACGTATACGTCGTGAAACACCATGAAGTTAAAACTAGAGATATTCAAGCTACACGGAGGCTTATGGTGCATGGTTCTTTTACGCGCACTATGAGGTCAAGTGACACTGGTAAACAAATACCCTCCGCTACACACCATAATGTGACTTGTGGAGTATGGATGTAGATTTAGATATATTCTCAATTCGTCTCACTTCAACGAGCACCTCTGAGAAATTGCATTTCAGTCGCCTGTTTGTACTTTTGTCCTTGTGACGTGATGTCGCTACCACAGCGACGAACACACTCCTGAGTGTATGGGATGGTACGTCATGGAAATGTTACATAATAAGCTGGCAGGTGGAGAGACAGCTGCACACAGGAAGTTCACGATACGAGCTGTCAAGCACATTTAATCGCCGCGATACGCCTGGGCAATTGCTTACCTTACGTCGTGTGGTGCAGGGCTTTCCGTGGGTGACCTTAATCAGATTTTTAATCATTATTATTTTGGTTCGCCTAGAATATCTGCCGCCAGAGTGACAGCAAACAGTGACGACCAGGTTGACACTACATTCACGTCAGGAAGGCTATAGTTCCATACCGTTGGCCAGTAAGTAAAATACGAACATATGGAATATCCGGCCTGTTTTGTGATTGGATCTGTGACTTACTATCATGTTGAACAGAAAACTTCGTTCGTAAAAAGAAACATCGTCACATGTATCTAAGATGACCTGATAGATAGGAAATTCCATGATATTCTTCACGAATGATGCTTGCTGTTTATAGGAACGTCAAGAAACTGTTGCAAAGTTCAAGAAGACGTGTACAGTAACGACGCTTGTCGCACGGTTTGGCAGTTGACCTTCAACGTAAATAAATGTGACACATTGCACATAAACAGGACAAACAGATTACTGTTCGATTACACCATTGGCGATAAAGCACCCTAATCAGTATCAGTCGTAGAAAAACTGAGTGTTTCCGTCCAGAAGGACCTGAAGTGGAACGATTACATGAAGGTAGTTCAGGGAAAATCAGACGCAGAACTTTATTACAAGAATCCTAAAGAAGCGTAAGTTACTCATGAAGCTGGTACCTTTCAAATCTCTAGATCGATAGAGTCTCGAATATTGGTACTCTGGGACCCTTACCACGTAGGATTAATAGTGGACGGAAAAATTCGAACAAGATTACTGCGTTTCCTGATGGGACTGTTTAGTGAGCATGAAAGCGGCACGGAAATGCTCTCCCAAACTCCTGCAGCAGGCGCTGGAAGAGATGTATCACGGAGATGTTTTCTGTTAAATTGCCAGAGCGCACGTTCTCAAAAGGCGGACCACATATTACTTCCTCCAACATATATACTGCGAAATGACCACGAAGGAAAATATGTTTACTGACAGTTCTTCCCTCACCCCGTTCGGGAATATAACGGAAAAACAGGAAGAGGGGTGTGGAGTGGTGAGTGGTACCCTGCGTCACACACAGTAACTGGTGGAATAAATTGTAAATGTAGATGTAGATGCAGTCGACATGGCACTACGTGTGACGAGAGATCGTTGCAGTCATGCCTGTGATGTAACAGCAGATAGACAGGTTGCAGTGCAGGTACTAACGGACATTAAGCTGGATGTAATACGTTTTCTGCTATACCACGCGTAATCCTCTATTCGTCACAAAATGCAGAAAATAACGCACCGTACTCTGATACACGTTTGTACCCACAAAACTGGTGGCAGTATCT
This sequence comes from Schistocerca cancellata, assembly GCF_023864275.1. Classification (NCBI taxonomy): domain Eukaryota; kingdom Metazoa; phylum Arthropoda; class Insecta; order Orthoptera; family Acrididae; genus Schistocerca; species Schistocerca cancellata. Next base: position 136,881,248 of record NC_064627.1, on the reverse strand, counting down.
GCGAACTTTCATCGCGAAATGAAGTGCAACTATATTACGTCTTCGACCCAAGAGGCCAATATACCTGCTAGGCCCTTTGAAAAGTTGGTGTGCACTCAGCGCCCCCCCCCCCCCCCCCCCGCCCCTCCCCATAGCTTCTGCCATGGCGCGGGAAGTTCTATGTATGATACTATTTTCCTGCCTCTATTCGACGTTAACATCCATTTTTTGTTCTTTCAATAAATCTGTCCTCAGACAGGTATCAACGGCATGTCCTCCAAGTCTCTCTGTCCTCGGCATCCTCTTCCATCTACTTCCTCTCTTCACATTTCCTCTCCCTCTTTTTCCTTCTACTTTTCTCTCCCTGATTCTCTGTTTTAGACAATTCCTACATAATGTGCGTCACATTCAAGAAGTTTTTTATCATTGTCATGAAGTTGAGCTCCTCTCAGCACCTTCTCAGTTTTCTTTCTGTCTATACATTTTAATTTGTCTTTTCTTCTCCATAATCACATTTCAAAACTTTCCAAATATTTTTATACTTTCTGTCTGACTGTCCATGTTCCAGAATCATGAGACAAACACTCCTCACAAAACATTTGGCAAACCTCTTCCCAGTTGCAGTGGGGATGCTTCTGGCTGTCACTGAATCTTTCACTCTCCCAAAATCTCTTTTTTCCCATGGAAATTCTGCTTCTTACATCCTCTGTACAGCTTCCGCTGGAGGTTGTGAAGCTTCCTATATACTGGAATGACTGAACATGTTCTAATAGTATTCCATCTAGTGATATATTAAACATGTTGTTTTCTTTTTCGATTCCAATCACTTTGGTCTTGGTAATGTTCAGTTTCGTTCCAAACTCTTTACCCATACTTGCAATATTCTACATCATTACCTGGAGCTCTTCCTCCGTTTCTGATGTGCTAGCAGCATCTGATCAGCGTACTTAGTGCTTTTTATTCTTTCTCCTCACACTACAAACCCTTTTGATTTTTCCACGGCCTTATTGATTAGCTTTTCAGCAAATATATCGAAAAGTGCTGGTGACGTACAGCAACCCTGTCTCACACCTCTTCCAATACCCACGTCTTCAGTTCGAGTGGAAGAAGATGATAATCTTTTTCTATTCGGAGTATCACTTCCTTCCCGTATAGAGTTGCTTTAACAATCTCCTGACCTTCAAATCTAGACTAGTACCTCTCAAAAACTTCAACAGCATACACCAGTTAATTCTGTCAAATGCGTTTTCCCAGTCGACAAAACTTTTCCCTATTCAGTTCCTAAAATCTTTCTGCCATCATCCTCAAACACCAAACTGCGTCTCTTGTCCCTCTTACTTTTCTAAATCCGAATTGATCTCCTCATACATTCTCCTCTATTTTGTTTTCTAATTTTCTCAGCACTATTCTGGTCACAGACTTGGTAACATGGCATATGAAACTTATTGTCCTATAATATTAATATTGATAGGCATTGCATTTCTTTGGTAAGGGAACCATTATGGTCTTAAGGAGATCTTAAGGCCAGGTTCCAGTGTCGTATATTCTACTAATCACATTTGTGACACAGTATTTGATCACAGCCCACTGCTTTTCGTTCCTAAAGGTCCTGTATCACTTTCTCCACCTCCCGTTTTTCTATTACTAGCCCCATTGATTTTCCTAACTTTCTTGTTCATTTTCCATGACTAATCATCTATGATCAGCCGGATAATCTTATAAATTTTCTATGTATGGCTTCCATACATCTTCAGTATTTGTTGTTAACCTTCCCCTACTTTTTTAACGTTCCTTGCTTGCTAACTTTTCGCAGTTCTTTAATTGTCATATACTTTGCAACTCTCGTACATTTCAGTTGTTTTTCCTTTTTCGCATTGCTTTTTATCCAATCTTCTCTTGCTTTGACAGTAGTCTGTAAGTTCTATGCCGCTATTCAACTGTCACGGTTCGGCATGGCTCCCTAAAAGTTTAAGCGACTCTCGAGAACCTTGCCATCCAAGTAGAACAAGAACATGCCATAGTCACCTCCATGCGCCATTTTACAAATGGCCTCAATTCGGCAAGGAAATTTCCACGGATAGACCCCGTAGAGCTAACAAATTTCATGGATATGGACTGCTACGTTCCATCTCTTGTTGCAGTTTCCAAGTAATTAAGATTCAGGGGTAAGGCCGGCCATTGGAGGTGTCATAGAAAGCCACAGTGTTCGCCAAACCAAAACCAGTGCAGCAGTATGAACACGGCTGTTGTCATCTTAGAAGGTGGGAGTATCGACAGCATACTTATCATTTCTGGAGTACATCAAAGAAGTGTGATAAATGATCCATTAGGAAGCGCCAGAAGCTTTATACGTATGTTCGCAGATGATGCGGTTGTGTACATGAACGCAGCGACGCCAGTAGACAGCACAGAGTCGCAGAACGACCTGTAAGGATTGAAGAATGGTGCGGGCTCAGGCAGTTGACACTGAACGTAAATAAACGTAATTTATTGGGCATACACAGGAAAATAAATCCACTAGTGCATAACTACACTACTGACGACAAATTGCTGGTAACTCTGTCTACACTAAATTACCTAGGAGTAACTATACAGAGCGACTTTAACTGGAATGACCATACAAACACCTTAACTGGAACTTCCATATAAAACAAATATCAGGAGAAACAGATGCCAGACAGAGGTTCACAGGAAGAAGCTTAAAAAAATGTAACTCACATCGAGGAAGGTGGTGGCTTACAAGGCGTTTGTTCGAACGCTTCTTGAGTACTGTTCACAATCTGGGACCCTTACCAGGTAGGATTGATCGAAGAGAGAGAGACGATCAAACATAGAGCGGCGTTTTCGTCACGGGATCGTCTGGTCAGCGCTAGAGCGTTACACAGATGCTCAACAAACTCCAGAGGCAGACGTTACAAGAGAAGCGATGTGCATTAAGGAGAGCTTTACTCTTGAAATGTCGAGAGAGCACTTTCCGGGGAAAGTCTAACAAGATATTACTCCTTCCCACAAAGATCTCGCGAAACGACCACGACGAGAAATTTGAGATATTCGAGGTGAGAAAGAGCCTTATCGATAATCATTCTCCCCACGCACCACTCACAAGCGGGACAGGGAAGGGAGGGGGGGGGGGGGAAATCAGTGGTACCAAAAGTACCCTCTGCCACACACCGATGTGCATGTAGACGTACGAGGTCTGTTCAAAAAATTCCGAAACTTAGTCCACAAAATTTTTCTAAGCTTACCGTTCACATATTGTGCATGGTCTGGTTTGAAGTACTTTCCTTCTTAACTTATACACCGCTCCCAACGCCTTTTTCACTTCCGGAAGCAGTCTTGGTACGCCTCTTGTTGGATCGCGTGAGGCACCGTCTGCGAATTTTCTTTTATCTCGTTGCAAATCTTCGTTCTTTCAAAGGGATTTTCAACTGGAAATAAAAAAAAAGCCCACGGGGGCCAGGCCTGGAAAGTAGCACAGTGATTTCGTTTTCTGTGCAATAGTCATGCACCAACAGGGGTGAATGTGCGGGTGTGCTATCGTGAATCGAGAGCCATGAAATGTCTCGCCACATTTCAGGCCGTTTCCCTGTCACATTTTCTTGCAGGCGTCGCAATACTTCTCGATAGTACCACCAAGTAAGAGTTTGTCCTTGTGGCACGAATTCATGATGAATTAATCCCTCAAAGTCCAAGAAAACTATCAGCATGGCTTTGACCTGACCTGACGAGCTTTTTTTGGTCTCGGATAAGCTTTCCCGAGTCATTGTGAAGATTGAACCTTGGTCTCAACATCATAACCGAAGACCTACATCTCATCACCAGCTATGATTCTCTTAAGGAACATCTCGTTCGCAGCTGTGTGATCCAAAACCTCTTCCCAGATTGTGAGGCGAAGGTCTTTCTGGTCATGACTCATGAGCTGTGGGGCGAACTTCGGGGCAACACGATGCATTCGAAGATGCTGTGTCAAAATTTCATGACATCATCCAACTGATATATTAACACCCTTCAGCAATCTCTCGGACGATCAGTCTTCGATTGGCATCCACACTTTCGTTGACGTTCCTGATATGAGCGTCGTCGGTAGAAGCCGAAGGGCGCCCTAAACGAGGGTCATCTTTAACTTCCGTCTGGCCATTTTTAAACGGTGTGAACCATTCATGACAATGAGTACGGATTGAGCACTTCCTGCTTTATTTGGGGTGTCTCTGTAAAGGATTTCTTGAGTTTCACGCAAAATTTAACGCAGACGCGTTCCATCTTGAAATTAGCAAACTGTGCGACACAACAGTCTACTTAATACAGCATGAACAATAACTAATAGACATACAACAATGAATCTTCCGGCAGTTACACATTAAACATAGGCGTGTACAGGGATGCCAACCGCATTTCGTTCTACATCTACATATATACTCCGCTAGCCACCAAGCGGTGTGTGGCGGAGGGCACAATTCGAGCCAAAGTCATATTTCCCCCCTCTGTTCCACTCGCGGATCGCGCGAGAGAAAAACGACTGTCTGAACGCCTCAGCACGAGCTCTTATTTCCCTTATCTTTGAATCGTGATCATTGCGCGATTTGAAAGTTGGTGGTAATAATATATGTTCTACATCCTCGGTAAAGATCGGATTTGGGAATTTAGTGTGTAGCCCGTTCCGTTTAGCGCGTCGTCTATCTGCAAGTGTGTCCCACTTCAAACTTTCTATGAGATTTGTAACGCTCCCGCGATGGCTAAATGTGCCAGTCAGGAATCTTGCCGCTCTTCTATGGACCTTCTCAATCTCTTGAATGAGACCCAACCGGTAAGGGTCCCATACAGACGAACAATATTCCAAGACTGGACAAACTAACGTATTGTACGCTATTTCCTTTGTTGAAGGACTGCATCGCTTCAGGCTTCTACCAATAAACCGCAATCTAAAGTTCGCCTTACCCATTACTTGTGTAATATGATCATTCCATTTGAGCTCATTTAGAATAGCCACACCCAGATACTTGACGATGTTACCGCTTCCAAATACTGGGATTTATTTTGTACTCGTACATTAATGGGGATTTTCGCCTTGCTATACGAAGTAGGTATTAAAATCCATGGAGAAGAAATAAAAACTTTGAGGTTCGCCGATGACATTGTAATTCTGTCAGAGACAGCAAAGGTGTTGGAAGAACAGTTGAACGGAATGGACATTGTTTTGAAAGGAGGATATAAGATGAACGTCAACAAAAGCAAAACGAGGATAATGGAATGTAGTCGAATTAAGTCGGGTGATGCTGAGGGAATTAGATTAGGAAATGAGACACTTAAAGTAGTAAAGGAGTTTTGCTATTTAGGGAGTCAAATAACTGATGATGGTCGAAGTAGAGAGGATATAAAATGTAGACTGGCAATGGCAAGGAAAGCGTTTCTGAAGAAGAGAAATTTGTTAACAACGAGTATAGATTTAAGTGTCAGGAAGTCGTTTCTGAAAGTATTTGTATGGAGTGTAGCCATGTATGGAAGTGAAACGTGGACGATAAATAGTTTGGACGAGAAGAGAATAGAAGCTTTAGAAATGTGGTGCTAGAGAAGAATGCTGAAGATTAGATGGGTAGATCACATAACTAATGAGGAGGTATTGAATAGAATTGGAGAGAAGAGGAGTTTGTGGCACAACTTGACTAGAAGAAGGGACTGGTTGGTAGGACATGTTTTAAGGGACCAAGGGATCACAAATTTTGCATTGGAGGGCAGCGTGGAGGGTAAAAATCGTAGAGGGAGACCAAGAGATGAGTACACTAAGCAGATTCAGAAGGATGTAGGTTGCAGTAAGTACTGAGAGATGAAGAAGCTTGCACAGGATAGAGTAGCATGGAGAGCTGCATCAAACCAGTCTCAGGACTGAAGACCACAACAACAACAACAACAACATACGCAGTAGGTTACACTTACTAATATTGAGACATAACTGCCAGTCATTACACCACGCATTTATTTTCTGCAAACCCTCATTGATTTGTTCACAACTTTCGTATGATACTACTTTCCTGTAGACTACAGCATCATCGGCAAACAGTAAAGGCCGCTGTCAATACCATCAACAAGATCGTTTATGTAAATCGTAAAAACCTGAGGACCTATTACGCTGCGCTGGGTCATACTTGAAGTTACGCTTGTTTCTGTCGAAGTCACCCCGTTCAGGATGACATACTGCTCCCTGTCTGTTAGAAAACTTTCTATCCAACTGCATATGTCATCGGATAGACCGTAAGCGCGCACTTTTTGTAGCAAACGACACTGCGGAACTGAGTCGATCGCCTTTCGAAAGTCGAGAAATATGGCATCAACCTGGGAGCCGGTATCTAGAGCCTGTTGTATATCATGCACAAAGAGGGTCAGCTGTGTCTCGCATGACCGCTGTTTCCTAAAACAGGCGCGAAATTACGAATGTTCCGGAATGTTTTGAACAGATCTCGTACAAGGCGTCGATATCTCTTGCGTAACGAGCAGTGCTTTTATGCCAGCCTGGGCGTCGTCGAAGTGCCTGCTATTGGTGAGTGACGCCAGTCGGACAATGAGGCGAGCGCTTAACACGGCGTGCTAACCCCGCAGGGCGTCTATGTCGTGAGCTGCAGGGGTCTGTCGGGCAGGCGCCGAGCGATCGATACGGAAGTGCCAGCCCACGGGGCTGGGGTTAGCAACCCTTTAGCACGGCTCGCGTGACCCCAATACATTTGGCCGGCCGTTACCCCGAAGCTCATTTCTGCACCACTCGCGCCTATGCTCCGCTGACTACGGTGCAACTGAGTGTCGGACCAAACGGGAAGTACGGTTCTCAGATTAGTGGAGGCTAAATGCCCCTCATTAACGACCACATACACTCAGGGTAGGCACTAATGGGGGTAATATTAGACAAGCATTTTACTCTGTCATACGTACAGATGGCCAGGCGTCCAGTGGGTTCATCTGGGTATTTAATGGAGTGTCGTTTACAGTTCAGCGTGAGCGACACGCTTCGTCGAAGGGACAAGAGACGAAATGGAACTTCTTGGCAGATTAAATCTGTGGATCCTTTCTTCCAGTAGTGTTAGCCTTGGAAGTTTCGCAGGAGAGCGTCTGTGAAGTTTGGAAGGTAAGAGACAAGGTACTGGCGGATGTAAAGCTACGTGGACGGGTCGTGAATCGTGCTTTGGGTAGCTCAGTCTAATAGTCCTTCGAATGGCAGATTATATGGCTTTCTGCCAGATTTATGATGCGACACCGCGCGCTGCAGGGATTGTGATGCAGATGATAACTTCATTTTCACTCCCGCCCGTGACTAGGATTGTCATTTACTTTATTCATGTTAAAAAAAAAATAAATAAAACAATAAGACGGCGGCCTTTACGTTGATTTTATTGTTTCCAAATTGTTTTTGCTGTCTCGATAATTTTCTTATCCCTAGGACAGCACAATTGTACGAATAAAGATTGTTTGTTTACCCTGCCTTCCTGTTCCACAAAAACAAAAAAATTAGTGTTCGCGTTGTTGGACCATAAAGCGGAGGAACCGCGTTTTTATTTTTATTTTATTTTATTTTAAAAAAGGTGGTAATCGTCAAAAAGAGGTCGATAGAGCACTTGCCCTCGAAAGGCAAAGGTCCCAAGTTCGAGTGTCGGTCCGGCACACAGTTTTAATTTGCCAGGAAGTTTCATATCAACGTACACTCCGCTGCAGAGTGAAAATTTCATTCTGAACAGACGAGATGATTTGGTACCTGAACACAACTTTCTAGTAGTACTCTCGTAGAATGCTAGTTTGGTACCGCATTTCTGTCTCAAACACTTTTCAGTCTTCTGACTGGCTCAAATCACGAACGAATTCATTCCTGGACCAGTCTTTTCATCTCAGAGTAGCATTTGCAACCTACGTCCTCAATTATATGTCTTCCTCTACAGTTTTTACCCTCTACGCCCTGTTGTACCATGGAGGTTATTCCCTGTTACCTTAAGAGGCATCCTATCATCTTGTCCCTTTCCCAGTGTTTTCCATATATTCCTTTCCTCGCCAATTGTGCGGAGAACCACCTCACTTCTTACCCTACCAGTCTGGCTAGTTTTTCAATATTCATCTGTAGATTCATATCTCAAATGCTTCGATCCTTTCCTGTTCCGGTTTTACTGCCATACAAGACTGCTCCAAACGCACATTCTCAGACCTTTCTTCTTCAAAATCTTTAACGAACCTGTAAGATGCAATTCGTCTAATTTTTTTAAATGACGTTGCTCGATTTGTTTACTTTTCAAAGCACTACTAATGACTGCGACATCAAACTTAATCACCCGAACATTTTTGGGATTGCTTGTTGTTCCGTACTTGATTAGTTCCTTAAAAAAAAAAAAAAAAAAAAAAAAAAAAAAAAAAAAAAAAAAAAAAAAAAAAAAAAAAACGATCTATAGAGATTGTTTCTTGCTTCCTTACATAAGTTCGTGAAAAAAAATCGGTCGCTTTATATGATGTTATACAGTACATATACAGGGAGTATCGTAACAGCGAAAGCCGACTGGAATGAAAAGTATACGACAGTACAAGCAAAAACGTCGAACAGTACATATACAGGGACTATCGTAACAGCGAAAGCCGACTGGAATGAAAAGTATACGACAGTACAAGCAAAAACGTCGAACAAACAGGGATCTACAAACGAACAGTTTGCGAGATAATTTCGAATGTTTGGTTACTAACAGCCACTGGGTGGAATATTAATTTACTTAATAGAAAAGCGTCTGGGAAGTAAACTTTTTCAATTAACTCTCCGTCTGTGCGGGCTCAAATTTTAACCGCGTCCCTTTCGGAACGTCGGGTAACGTGATACGTGTATGATGGGTACCGGCTAATGCTGTAAGACGACTTCTAGTGTGCCTGTATGGTGCATGATGGGTAGCTCGTATAGGGCCCTGCACTTTGCCTGCAATATCACCTGACCTCATTCATCTGGACTCTTCTGTCTGAGAAGGTGACCGCAGGACAATCCAATTTTTGCAATTTTTTTTTTTTGTATTTATGGTACGTTTAGTTCAGAACTCATATATGCCGCTCCTAAAGCAATTCTATGCAACTCTAAAAACAATCGAGAAAGTCGACTTTCGAGTGTTTCGAAAGTTTTTAATATGCTAAACCAGAGGTGCAAAAGATGCTCCCATATTGGGCCGCACTGCTACTTTCTTTGAAGCTTAATATACATAATGATAGAAAAAATTAACTTGTAATTTTTTATATTCTAGTCTTGATTAACAATCTCTTATAATATATTGATAATTAAGAATTTTTCATCTTGAGGCTGAAACGCTCTTGTCTGTATTTTCTTTAACAATATCATATTTTTTGGGCGGGGTCCGCCTTCGGCAAAACACAATTATGTTTGTTGTCCCAGACATGTTTCACTGCAGTAGTTTTTTTATTATTATAGCTTCTTACCACATAGTGTTCTTTTCCTGCTGTATTACGTTTTTACAGCGTCAGTTATTCCGTTTTATAGCTGGAAAACAGTGACAGTGACAACTCAATACGCAGAACTTGACAATGAAGAAGATGACGAAAACAGAAAACTTGCAGATGACAAACTGTAAAGGAAAACTGACACTGTAAAAACGTAATACAGCAGGAAAACGGCACCATGTGGTAAGAAGCCATAATAATAAAAAAACCCACTGACGAAGCTGCAACTGCAGTGAAACATGTCTGGGACAACAAACAAAATTGTGTTTTGCTGAAGTCGGACCCCATCCAAAAACATATGATAATGTTAAGAATTGTTGTTTGCAATGAAAACTGGATTTTCATGTGCAATATATTGCGAATAGTATAGAACTTCAAATACGCATTAGTGAACTTGCGTTAGTTTGCTGTGAAAATGGCTTACGAATGAGCTACGATAATACCAAGATCATAATGAATGAATGGACACCTGAAGGAAATATAGCTGTTGGAAGTACGCAACTGCGAATGGTCAGAGAATATGTATGTCTAGCTCAACTGCTAAATAGAAAAGGAGACCTAAAACCAGAAATATTTCGACATATTAAACTAGACTAGATGTCGGCCGAGATGAAGAACAGTTTTTGACCACTGTATACTATCTATAATAATTTAAGGCTGTGACACATGGATTCATTGTTAGAAAGCTAAGAACAGTCCAATGAAGAATGAAAAGATCAACGTTGGGATACACAAAGAAAGAATGAATGCAGTTGATATCAGAGGACAAAGGACAGTGGATACCTTGAAATAGCAATGGGCTGATCATATCGTTCCAAGAAAAGATGGCAGGTGGTCAAAGTAAGTACTATATTGGAGCCCAAATTACCAAAAAAAGACCAAGAGGAACACCACCGAACTAATCGGACAGGGTCGGAATGATTTGGCAACAAGAAGCTCAACATCGGCAGAAACAGAAGAACCTGCAGTGATCTTATGGTGTATGCCGACTCGAGGAGGCCACACCGCCAAGTGATTGAACTGGCTGCTGCTGCTGATGATGATGAAGATATTATTACAAATAAGAAGACTCATTTTCACAAAAATAATAATAAAATGTGTTAATTAGCATATATTTAATGAATTCTATATTTAAATGGCCTGGGTTTTCGAACTGAACGGAAAAATATAATGACCGAAACTAGACTCGATCTAGTGATTACGAGTCTCGTTCGCTTTTTGTATCCTACGCTTCACGGAAATCCTCGTAGGACATGCACATTTATTTAATAATTTGATTCCACCTGGAATAGAACCTAGGACACCCCTCCATGTGTCAGGAATGCACTCTACGACGGAGCCACACTGCTCGTCGAAAACTATGTAGCTTCTTGTTTTTACCACATTAAACATCATTTGAAAACTTCAAAGTCATCTTCTCGAGAATTTTTGAGAGTTGCATCGAAGTGTTTTGAGAGATGTAGCCTATACGAAGGGCGTTTGAAAAGTCCGTGGAAAGTTCTAGAGATGGCAGAACCGGCGCGTATCGAGGTTCAAATGGTTCAAATGGCTTTGAGCACTATGGGACTTAATATCTGAGGTCATCAGTCCCCTAGAACTTAGAACTACTTAAATCTAACTAACCTAAGCACATCACACACATCCATGCCCGAGGCAGGATTCAAACTTGCGATCGTAGCAGTCACGCGGTTCCGGACTGACGCGCCTAGAACCGCACGGCCACCGCGGCCGGCCGTATCGAGGTCATGTTTAGTTAGTAGCATCTTTGGAAAGAACGCACACCAAGTTTCAGCTATACTGGTCTATTTCTTTGTGTTTAGCATTCGTGTGAATCAAGGAAGTCGATTGATTGTCCAAAAATGGCCGAAAAAGAATTTCGTGTGATGATTAAACATTACTTTATGAAATTCAACATGCCTCAGGAACTAAAGAGAAGCTTGATAAACATTACGGTGACTCTGCACCTTCGATTAGAACAGTTTATAGGTGGTTTCCAATTTTCGGAGTGGTCATATGGGTACTAGTAATGCAGAACGTTCTGGACGCCCTGTGGAGGTTACGACTCGAGAAATCATTGTTAAAATCCATGATATAGTGATGGATGGCAGAAGAGTTAAGGTTGCGTGAGATTGCTAGTGCTGTGAGCATCTCGAATGAACGGGTACATAATATTTTGGTTCAGATGGTTCAAATGGCTCTGACCACTATGGGTCTTAACATCTATGGTCATCAGTCCCCTAGAACTTAGAACTACTTAAACCTAACTAACCTAAGGACATCACATAACACCCAGTCATCACAAGGCAGAGAAAATCCCTAACCCCGCCGGGAATCGAACCAGGGAATCCGGGCGCGGGAAGCGAGAACGCTACCGCACGACCACGAGCTGCGGACACATAGTATTTTGTATAAACATTTGGACATAAGAAAGCTAGATGGGTTCCGCGATTGCTCACGCTTGACCAAAAACGGAACCGAGTGAAGTGTTGCAAGGATAGTTTCCAGCTATTCACGAAGAATCCGCAGGACTTTAAGCGTCGTTTCGTCACTGTGGATGAAACATGGATACATTACTATACACCTGAGACCAAACAACAACCGAAACAATGGGTTATCAAGGGAGAATCTGCACCAAAAAGGCGAAGACTATTCCTTCGGCCAGAAAGGTTATGGCGACTGTCTTTTGGGATTCGCAAGGGATAATCCTCATCTACTATTTGGAAAATAGTAAAACTATTATAGGTGTATATTATTTATCGTTATGGGACCGTTTGAAAACCGAGCTGCAAGAAAAAGGCCGGCGATTGGACCACAAAAAGTCCTCTTCCATCACGACAATGCACCAGCACACACCTCAGCAGTTCTAGTCGCAAAATTAATGGAAACAGGATCCCACCTCGTTTCACATCCCCCTTATTCTCCAGACTTTGCTGCCTCAGACTACTATTAGTTCCCCAATTTGAAGAAATGGCTGGCAAGACAAAGATTTTATTCAAACGAGGAGATGATTGCAGCAACTAATAGCTATTTTGCAGACTTGGACAATTCCTACTATTCGGAAAGGATCAACAAATTAGAACAGCGTTGGACGAAGCGTATAAGTCTAAAAGGAGACTATGTCGAAAAATAAAAAAGGTTTACCCCAAATACGTACGTAGATTTTTATTTTTGCACGGACTTTTCAAATGACCCTCGTATTTAGGTTGAGAACTTTACGTACAATAAATATAAAAAAATAAAAAATCCGATTGTTGTGTGGTCCCCCTGTGAGCTACGTCAAAAGTGAAGTGTGCACAAATCCCGTTGATACCCTTGAAGAACTGGAGCAGCGAATTGTGCGGTTGAGTCAAGAAATGATCTGGGGATGTTTGAAAGAATACTCGCTGGAGTGGCGCTATCTCGTGAGAAGTATCCTGACACTCCTACGTTATGCGGAATTGACCACCAGACGTCAAAAGCGGCGGAGGCGCCAGTATAAAAGGAGACGGGCAGTACTGTGTAGTCAGTAGACGCATTAACAGTAGGTGCCAGTCATAAGGGCTCAATGGCTTCGGACATGTACTAGTCTTTGGACGTCACCTGAGGCGCATTACATCTAAAGGTGCCAAAGTCGACTACTGGTGGAGTGATTGAGAAGTGGAAAAGCGAAGGAAGAACTAAAGCTAAGCCAAGACCTGGCATATCTTATGTACTGACGGACAGGTACCACCGATGGTTGTTAAAAACCGCATGAAAACAGTGAAAGGAAAACGTGTGCTACCATGAGTGCAGCCAGCTCAATGAGTGTACGTAAGAAGTTAAAAAGAATGGGGTACAATGGTGAGCTACACATTACTGTTGTCAGTACGAAGCAACGCTTGAGGTCGTCTAAAGAGCAAGGCCACTGGAGAGTGGATAACTGGAAACGACTGATTTGGAGTGATGAATCACGCTCTACCCTGTGCTAATGATATGGGACTGACTTTGGCGAATGCCATCCTGTTTTGGTTTGTTGGTTCATTTTTGGGAGGGAACCAAACAGCGAGGTCATCGGACACATCGCAGTATGGAAGAATGACGAAGGAAATAGGCCAGGCCCTTTCAAAGGAACCATCCCGGTATTTGCCTGAAGCGATTTAGTGAAATCATGTAAAACCTAAATCAGGATGGGCGGACGCGGGTTTGAACCGTCGTCCTCCCGAATGCGAGACCAGTGTGCAACCACTGCGCCACCTTGCTTCGTGCCATAGTGCGCTGCGCCAACAAAGTACGGAGTAGGTGGTCTTACGGTACGGTGGTTCGGTGTGAGCCCGCTAATGCACGTAAGAAAATGCTGAATGCGGAACGATAAGAACACATTTTACAGGATAATGTACTGGGTACAGAAGAGGAATAATTCAGAAATTATGATAGTGTCAGCATGACAATGCACCCAGTCAAAGCAGCACCTGTTAAGCAATGGTTTGTAGACAACAGCATTCCTGAAATCGACTGGCCTGCCGAGAGTCCAGGCTTGAACCAAATGGAACATCTTTGGGATGAGTTAGAACGCCGACTTCGCTCCAGACCCCAGCATCCAACACCACTATCTACATCTACATCTACATAGATACTCTGCAAACCACATTCAAGTGCCTGGCAGAGGGTTCATCGAACCACCTTCACAATAATTCTCTATTACTCCAACCTCGTACAACGCGCGGAAGAAACGAACACCTATATCTTTCCGAGCGAGTTCTAATTTCCCTCATTTTATTATGTTGATCGTTTCTCCCTATGTAGGACGGCGTCAACAAAATATTCTCGCATTCGGAGGAGACAGTAGGTGATTGAAATTCCGTTAGAAGATTCCGCCGAAACGAAAAACCCCTTTGTTTTAATTATGTCCACCCCAAATCCTGTAACATATCAGTGGCACTCTCTTTCCTATTTCGCAATATTACAAAACGTGCTGACCTTCTTTGAACTTTCTCGATGCATTCCGTCAATTCTATCTGGTAGGCATCCCACACCGCGCAGCAGTATTCTAAAAGAGGACGGACAAGCGTAGTGTAGGCAGTCTCCTTAGTAGATCTGTTACATTTTCTACGTGCCCTGCCAGTAAAACGCAGTCTTTGGTTAGCCTTCCCCACAACACGTTCTGTGTGTTACTTCCAATTTAAGTTATTCGTAATTGTAGTTCCTAGGTATGTAGTTGAATGTATGGCCTTTAGATTTGACTAATATTTCGTGCAATCGAAGTTTAACAGATTCCTTTTAGTACTCACATGGATAACCTCACACTTTTCGTTATTTAGGGTCAATTGCCACTTTTTGCACCATACAGATATCTTGTCTATCAATTTTCGTTTCAGCTTTTGAGGAAGATGGACTGCCTTTTCTCCAAAGACAAATTCAAATGGCTCCAAGCACTATGGAACTTAACATCTGAGGTCATCAGTCCCCTAGACTTACGAGGTGCATTCAAGTTCTAAGGCCTCCGATTTTTTTCTAATTAACTACTCACCTGAAATCGATGAAACTGGCGGTACTTCTCGACGTAATCGCCCTGCAGAAGTACACATTTATCAAAACGCTGACGCCATGATTCCATGGCAGCGGCGAAGGCTTCTTTAGGAGTCTGTTTTGACCACTGGAAAATCGCTGAGGCAATAGCAGCACGGCTGGTGAATGTGCGGCCACGGAGAGTGTCTTTCATTGTTGGAAAAAGCCAAAAGTCACTAGGAGCCATGTCAGGTGAGTAGGGAGCATGAGGAATCACTTCAAAGTTGTTATCACGAAGAAACTGTTGCGTAACGTTAGCTCGATGTGCGGGTGCGTTGTCTTGGTGTAACAGCACACGCGCAGCCCTTCCCGGACGTTTGTGTTGCAGTGCAGGAAGGAATTTGTTCTTCAAAACATTTTCGTAGGATACACTTGTTAACGTAGTGCCCTTTGAAACGCAATGGGTAAGGATTACGCCCTCGCTGTCCCAGAACATGGACACCGTAAAGAAAGTCCCATTCGCGCTGTCGTTGCGCGTCAACATTGTTCGGCAACATGCCACACGGGCAGCCATGTGGTCGTCCGTCAGCATTCGTGGCACCCACCTGGATGACACTTTTCGCATTTTCAGGTCGTCATGCAGGATTGTGTGCACAGAACCCACAGAAATGCCAACTCTGGAGGCGATCTGTTCAACAGTCGTTCGGCGATCCCCCAAAACAATTCTCTCCACTTTCTCGATCATGTCGTCAGACCGGCTTGTGCGAGCTCGAGGTTGTTTCGGTTTGTTGTCACACAATGTTCTGCCTTCATTAAACTGTCGCACCCACAAACGCACTTTCGACACATCCACAACTCCATCACCACATGTCTCCTTCAACTGTCGATGAATTTCAATTGGTTTCACACCACGCAAATTCAGAAAACGAATGATTGCACGCTGTTCAAGTAAGGAAAACGTCGCCATTTTAAGTATTTAAAACAGTTCTCATTCTCGCCGCTGGCGGTAAAATTCCATCTGCCGTACGGTGGTGCCATCTCTGGGACGTATTGACAATGAACGCGGCCTCATTTTAAAACAATGCGCAAGTTTCTATCTCTTTCCAGTCCGGAGAAAAATATTGGAGGCACTTAGAACTTGAATGCACCTGGTAGAACTACGTACACCTAACTAATCTAACGACAACATACACATCCATGTCCGAGGCAGGATTCGAACCTGCGACTGCAGAAGCAGTGCGGTTCCGGACTGAAGCGCCTAGAACCGCTCGGTCGCAGAGGGCGGCCGACTTTAAGACACTTCACTGAAAGGATCCCCCTGTAGATTTCAAGCCGTTATAAACGCGAAGGATGGACACACCTGATATTAATGTCCACTAACAGGTGTCAGGATAGTTTTAAAAAGATAGGCCTAATGTTTTTTTCTGCTGAGGTGGTCCATGGGTGTATTATGAGCCCAATTCCATTGGGACTTACAATGCTTAAATTTCAGACAAATGCCTCTGTACTAAGTAGAACAATATTTCATACTGAGGTAACCACACAATCTCTGTTACCTCGCAGACAGCTCGTTTGCCGACCAAAGTTTATTGGAGCGCTTTTGCTTCTTTTGTGGTGTACTTTCACCCGCGCCAGTTTTCGCTTTTAATTGTGATATATCCTGTACATGCGTCAGCAACTATTCAGTGCATAACGGGTGAGAATATCTTCTAAAATGGAAGCTCCCTAAACTTACCTTGCAGGACTCCTAGAGAATAACTTTTCTTCGAAAGATTTTTAGTTGAGTTCCCAGGGCATCTTTGTTACACTTTCTTACAGGATGTCATACCTGCGTGATGTGGATTCCAAATGTTGGAACTGTGCTTTAGAATTGGCTAGTCTAGCGTTTTTTATGCAGTTTCATTTACAAATGCACCACTACCTCAACAAATTTTAAACTTTCTATTCGTCTTTCCTACTACGCTATTCTCGATTTAGTCCCATTTCATGTCGTTCCAGAGTACAGCATCTCGATATTTACACAATGACAGGTTACTGAGTTTTACCGCTAATCGTGTTCTATGTCTTTGTTAATGAGATTATCTCGCATGCAGACACATTTAGACAAATGTCTGAGGTCATTAGATACGATTTTCTCTTCTGCTACGACAAGAAACAATTTATTTTTGACAACGATTTATTGTTGACGGATCCAGAACCATTTACATCTTTTTCACCATTAAGCAACAACATACAGAAGGCACAATGAATCTCATTAAAAAGCGAAAGAAACTGGCTCACCCTCCTCCCCTGATGACAGAAGCCCATACCAAATAGCTCGATGATCAGAACCTGCTATATGTATGTGTGAAGATTCTGCAGGAATCTTTACACGAAACAAGTTTAATGAGCCCGATGTGGTGGTGACTGGAGGTGTCCAATGTTTGATTTGCTGTGGAAACTGCAAGTAGTTGAAGACGAGTATGAAATAGAAATTTCAGAGGGTGACAAATGACAGTTCACAATTATGGAATTTCGTTCCACTAAAAGGAGGTGTACGCTGCTTGTTTGAAATGTTTACCTATTATGACTGATATGAGCAATTTGGTAGGTTTATTTAACACTATAGCTGGAGTCACGAACGATGGCGGTCGGGTCAAGGCTTCTTTTGTGCATCTACGTCGCGCATTCTCCGACAGCCAGTGAGCTTTCACTAGTGTTCTGAGCGCTCTGCTGTGAATGCCATTGGTATGCGAGCGTTAAAGGTGATGGTAGCGGGTTGTTTAGATAATTTCCATTTCATTAGTTGCGATTTGTCATCGGTGATGGTCGTGACAATCGACAAATTGTGCATAAGGAAGAAAGAGACATAATTTGCAGGGTACACTCTTTCTTCGAGCGAAAAGCACGCGCACGCATCTACCGCAACTCTTGCTTGGAATCGGCATGTGCCTCGACATGCGCAAGGCGCAAGCGGACTATAATACAGTCATTTCAAAACCGTATTACAAAGAGCGAACAACGCTGGAGCGTTATCTTTTCTCTGTCAAAGAAAGAAAGTACAGTATAAGACAATAGGAACAACGTAGAAAAGTGTCACGCTGCCTGTCTATAACCTCAATAGACTACGTTATGGATAGTGCGCTTTGTAGCGGAGTGAAATTAGTGCAGTAAGTAATGAGGAGTATTTGCTTCTCTCTCCAGTGTTATGAATGGAAGACCGGCTGTGAAACCAAGCGAGGTGGTGTACTGGTTTATGGCGCAGGACTCTCAATCGAGAGCGAGGCTGAAATCCCATTTCTGTCAAGCGATAATACAGGGTGATTCAAAAAGAATACCACAACTTTAAAAATGTGTATTTAATGAAAGAAACATAATATAACCTTCTGTTATACATCATTACAAAGAGTATTTACAAAGGTTTTTTTTCACTCAAAAACAAGTTCAGAGATGTTCAATATGGCCCCCTCCAGACACTCGAGCAATATCAACCCGATACTCCAACTCTTTCCACACTCTCTGTAGCATATCAGGCGTAACAGTTTGGATAGCTGCTGTTATTTTTCGTTTCAAATCATCAATGGTGGCTGGGAGAGGTGGCCGAAACACCGTATCCTTAACATACCCCCATAAGAAAAAATCGCAGGGGGTAAGATCAGGGCTTCTTGGAGGCCAGTGATGAAGTGCTCTGTCACGGTCTGCCTGGCGGCCGATCCATCGCCTCGGGTAGTTGAGGTTCAGGTAGTTACGGACAGATAAGTGCCAATGTGGTGGCGCTCCATCCTGCTGAAATATGAATTGTTGTGCTTCTTGTTCGATTTTCCTGGGCTGCGAACAAATGCTTGCTGGATGCGTGCTACATTTTCATCACTCGTTCTCGGCCGTCCAGAACTTTTCCCTTTGCGCAAACACCCATTCTCTGTAAACTGTTTATACCAACGTTTAATACACCACCTATCAGGAAGTTTAACACCGTACTTCGTTCGAAATGCACGCTGAACAACTGTCGTCGATTCACTTCTGCTGTACTCAATAACACAAAAAGCTTTCTGTCGAGCGGTCGCCATCTCATTGTCAATATCAACTGACGCTGACGCCTAGTCAACAGCGCCTCAAGCGAACAAATGTAGAACTAAATGAAACTTTATAGCTCCCTTAATTCGCCGACAGATAGTGCTTAGCTCTGCCTTTTGTCGTTGCAGAGTTTTAAATTCCTAAAGTTGTGGTATTCTTTTTGAATCACCCTGTATTTAGGTTTTCTGTGGTTTCCCTAAATTGACTGAAACGAATGTTGCATTGACTGAAACGAATGTTGCGATGACTTCACTGAATAGGATCTGACCGATCTCCTTCGCTGTCCTTGTCGTATGCGGTATTTTGTAAGAAGTGTTCAAATAAAAAGTTACGGAACGTCGTAACAACCAGACCGGTTGAAATTTGAATTTGCATATACTGCTCTCTGATAAAAAAGTTCAACGTTGTGCCCTTAATAGCCAAGATGATGCTCACCCTCTTTGTCGACATCCGAGATTCGGTACTCATCGAATACCTCGAGCACGGAAAAATCATTAACGGAAATCCACAATACGATACAGCCTAGGTTGCCCACGGGAACAGTGATTCTGTTCCACGATAAATCGCGTCCACACGTCTCCAAGGTCACACAAAGTGTTATGGCCAAGATGAAGTGGCAGCAGCTTGAGCATTCGCCCTAAAGCCCGGACATGTCATCCTGCGACTTTCACGTGTTTGGCCGAAAAAAACAAACATATTTGAAGGTGTTTCAACTCTACCGACGAACTGAAGGACACAGTGGAGGAGACTGGCTCCTATCACAGTCACAGAAATTGTGAAAACACGGAATCCTTCGGCCCTGTGAAACAGAGGATAGTTTTGCTCAGGCCTTTGGTGATTACCTTTGAGTAAAGACTTCAGTTATGCCCTCAGTGTCGTTTCGTACGTTTTTGAACACCCCCCATTTCGTCACTAACAACCTTGCCGTCGACGAGAAGTTACGCTTATCCTTTCCACAGCGAAATAACCATTTCCTCACGAACTTTCGGTAGAAACAGTGTCTGACCATCAATGCTACTACACGGCTAACCTGGTTGACGATATCCAGGACCAGGTGCAGGTTGCGTATCTAACAGCATACAGGGCAACAAAAACGAACTCTCAATATTTCGCGTAATTATTGACTGAATCTAAAAATTTAAAATGGTGTCATAATCTACTCATTAATAGGAATATTCTTATGTTAAAAGTTTAACAAAATCAGGCTAGTATCAGAGTTAGGAACTGTTTGTTATTTTGATGCATCGTAACTGACGGCCTTCATTCATCCAGTGTTTGAGAAAGAGAGCACTTAGCGGCTTCCGACAAACTTTACACATAATTTCAAACCATTTCTAAACTTATCTCGCTTACATGCTTAATGTTGCTTAAATCGTTTGTAAAATAATCAGAAGCCTGAAGCTGTTTTATACACGTGCCTTCGATGCTGTGAAGGTCTGGAGATTACTGCTTAAAAGCTATTTCGCCGTCGGCATGATAGACTACGAGGCGACCCTAATATAGTAACTAGCTTAACATCTGCTCATGTCACATGGCAAAGTGATTTATTATTCCGACTTTCCTTCCATTTTCGCTTTATTTGGTTAATAGCTCCGAAAAAATTAACATATTTTATATGCAGAGGGAAACTGAACCGATATCTCTAGCATTATTTTTCCTCAACAGTAGTTGTCGATACCAATATCATTTTTGGAATTTCGGACATGTCAGTATTATCTCAGCAGCTTTTCTGAAAACTTTCCTATAAATTTATACACAATATGCTATATTTCAAGATCAAATTTATGAAAAGGAAGTACTTTATTTTCGATGCTACAATCGATGAGTGCTGAATGTACAGTTACAATTATGTTTTTTAGAAACATTTGAAATTGCGAATTATTTGGCACACTTAAAATTTCTATTATTAATTACGCAATCTTGTACTGTTTGCTATCTTTATTTCTGGATTCATTCATTAAATAATAATGGAAATTGATAGATATTTTAAACGTAGCTGCACAACAGCAACGGTTTCACGTAATAAAATTATAAACAGCCGACCAGTTGCAATGGATAAAGAAAGAGCTCACAACCGACTCTAATAACATATCGGTTGTGAGCTCTGCAAGATCCATGAGCTATTTTATATTTAGATGACAAACCTTAATTCTAGGGCTTTATTTTATTTTTGACACATGGATCTATGCCGACAATTGTAAAAACGGCGATGGTACATTAGTCCTTACTAATGTAAAATTTCTACCTTCTGAAGAAGACAAATTTATATTTGTCGAAACCTAGGTAAAGAATTTCTTTATTCATTGCAACTGGTCGGCTGTTTATAATTTTATTATTAAATTGATAGAAATTCATTTGTCAAGAAAAATTGTAAACCCTTTGGAGTATGGTTATTACCGCAGAGTGAAGTAGTAGTAAGGATACCTCTGATGTGATCGGACATATTTTTGTATTTTGGGCGAACAATGTAATCTCGGCTTTGTTAATGTGAATATTCAAAAGACCGCATGTATTCTAAAATGTGACACTATGTATTAAAGTAACAACAAAAATTCTGCAACAACAATCTTCAAATTTATTTTGATCAATTCAAGCATGAGGACCGAAAATGTGAGAATTTCATCTTCAAGAATCAGACTCCTAGACAAGAATAACTGGAGTCAACTCTACACGAAAAGCTAAGTAAACTAGAAAATTTATTGTAATCCTCGCTCCTCTCAAATTTTTCATAAAAGACTGCTTATTGTGGACAATAACTGGAATTGGGAAGGAGAGGAGAGATTACAAAACACACAAACACACACACACACACTTCTCTCTTCTCCCATTTGACAATGCCTTCATCTTTGGACTGAGTAACAGGGAAAAGTGACTGTTTTCTCCACTAAGCGCTAAAAAGCGATTTAGAGGATCGAAAGTGGATACTCCGTAGCATGCACTGTAACGCTGGTGGCTAAAGTGCAAGAGTGAAACTGTTAACACGCTGTCCTAGGGCGCTGCTTTAACAGCGTTGGCGCATTATCTGCAGGCTCCCCCCCCCCCCTCTCTCTCTCTCTCTCTCTCTCACACACACACACACACACACACACTTCCTGCACTGGGAGCAGCTCTTCGTGCCGCGCCGCCACAGAAACTCCCACTTTGTACTCCACGCCTACCACTCCGTTCTCTATTTCATCGTTCTGCACATAGCTTTCCCACAAATAGAAAACTTGCACAGGTGGCGCATGCACCACTCTGCTAACGTTCGAGAGAAATGCACCATTTCTAACGTCAGTTGTAATTTCACCTCGCTCACGACAGTCTGTCATATCTTTTACTCGATACATAGGAAACTCCCAATTATCCAGGTTAATGCTGACGCTACACTGCACACACAATCCAAAATACACGTTTTTGCAGGAACCAGCTATTTACTGGCAGGCCTCTTCGGCCGAGCGGTTCTAGGCGTTTCAGATCGGAACCGCGCTGCTGCTACGGTCGCAGGTTCGAATCCTGCATCGGGCATGGATGTGTGTGATGTCCTTAGGTTAGTTAGGTTTAAGTAGTTTTACGTCTAGGGGACTGATGACCTCACATGTTAAGTGCCATTTGAACCATTTTGAGCTATGTACTGTATTTACAGCACAAGTATGCCACATCTGACAACACATCGCACTGCTAGTCGACCACAACATTATTGCATCTGTGGGAGAAGGCGCTTCGGTCGGCTCGTGTGTTTACCTGTGCGCTTGAAGTCATCAGAATGTGTTCTGTTGTCCTTGGTCGTGAAGCTATTCGGACTCCCACAATGTATATAAAGTCGAAAAAATGGATATGGTTTTTGTTTACTGTAACGCCACCGCTTGTTTGGCCACGGGAGGCGTGGTTCAGTAATATCGTGGTTGCGTAGTACTTACGATTTACGTGCCGGATACTGACAAGTTATTTACAAAATTAACCATGACACGTACTGCATTTCCTATCACAGTTCGTTTTCGGGAAATACTCGTCCATTTTTCAGGTTGTTTTGCGTTAACTTCCTTGCCAACGACGCTACACATTTCCCGGAGAGTAAAAAAACTCAGTATAGCTAAACGAATTTGGTCCTGCATGCTCTAATAACATATCAACGCATGCCGCTGACTGGTGCGCGCGATAACTGGTTCCTCGATGACATCTTCGCTGCCTGCTTCAACATAATTTTTATGGGATTTATTGTACTTCCCGTTGCACTCGCCAGGGTAGCCGAGGGCGCTAACGCGCTGCTTCCTGGACTCGGGCAGGCGTGCTGGCCAGCCTGGATGTGGTTTTTAGGCGGTTTTCCACATCCCACTTGGTGAATACCGGGCTGGTCCCCATGTTCCGCCTCAGTTACACGGCTTGCAGACATCTGAACACTTTCGCACTATTCCATGGATTACACTTGATGCAGACAGTTCACTGATTCCGTCCCCCCCCCCCCCGGGGGGGGGGGGTACGGGGTGGCGGCAGGAAGGGCATCTGGCCACCCCTTAAACATTAACATGCCAAATCTGATTAACGATGGCTGACCCTGCGTAACTGCGGGACAAGGCTCAAGCGATAGAATTGTACTTGCCGTTGCGGGATTCTGGGGATAATAGAGAGGACTTCATTGATACAGTTGTCACAAACAAGCAACGTACAGAAATGTACCGTTTTGATGTAAAGTAAGTTTGAAGAGCGGACCGCTTTCAAATCTCCCGCTTTACTGTATGCGCACAGCGACACTGCTGCTCGCGTGCACACGGACCACAAACCCCAGTGCTGCCGCCAGAACTCGTGCAACGTGATCTTCTGACTATACAGGAGTCTCATAGTAAAGGCTCTTCATATGGACCTACGAGAAAAAGTCAAAAGTGGTCAAATCTGGCGATCGTGATGGCCAAGGAGTTGGTTCACCTCTACCTATCCACCTTTCGCCCGATGTTTTGTCGAGACGTTAGCGGCCTCTGCGTGCAAAACGTGCGGGTATGCCGTCATGTTAGAACCACATTTGCTGAAAGAGTGTCAGCGTCAAATCTTCCATTACCTCCATCAGGAGTTCTTGCAGGAATGTCAAGTATTTTGGTTGTCTCCGTTTCACATTACTTTATTTCCCTGATTTTCCTGCTAGCACAGAGGAAGCATCATGAATAGAACGCAGCCCCACAGTCTACGACTTCATCTTATTTATTTTAAAACAATTACATTGCAATGTCACTACAAAAGGGCTAGATACGAACACAAGTTGCTGGAACAGTACCTTGAATCATGAAGTCTTGGTCACACCGCACGTCGACGAATATGAGACGAATTTACCGTAATTTGCCTTGCCTGTGGATTGAAACGCATTGTAGATCTTTTAGAGTGGCAGCACTGGGTTGGTAAAATTTGGCTTGATGTTTCCATAGTACTATGAGAAATATGCCATCGTAACACTTCAAGGGGCTACAGTAGTAAAAAAGCAGCGTCAAACTATGCGACAATCTAGTTAAATAGGGTTCGAAAAGGCAGCAGCGTTTGTAGTAACAATTCCGTGAAAAGTTTGCTCTCTAACTTCTTTACGCTGAAAATTACTGCATGCATTTAATTCTGAACAAAATGTGTATCAGACATGTTACTTGCTTCAATTTGGTATAGTTAGTAGTATTGCAGTGTTGTTTCCAAACAGCACACAACTGCCTATAGGAGTGAAGACTTCATGTGTCTTCAAGGCATAAATAAGTTACCATGTCAAGCCAACTGTGTAGCTGCATTTTGTAAATGACGCTTCCTTTTTTATTTAACTACGAGAAATTTGGCGGAATCTGCATTTTAATAACTTATAAAAAATATACGTACATATATAAATATCTGCCCTTCAGTCAAAACTCCCTGTGTTACTACATTAGAATCGAAACTCCTATGTATCAGAGAATGTTTGAGCTCTCATTGGTACAGCATTACTGAAAAAGTACTTCGACAGGATTATAGAACAAGGGAAATAATCAAAATTGTGAAAAGTGGTAAAAGCGGTGTGTATTCTGAGCATCTTTTACGAAATTTCAAGTACCGGTATGGCCTTCGAGACCTAATTATTGACGACAGAGCATTCACGGATGTAAAACACTATGAGCTTATGCCACAAAACGTTTTCTTTGAGAAAGACACATTTTGCTCATCTTTTCTAAAATCTTAAAGACATATTAGCACACTGGAACATACCCGCACGGTACTTAAAGAGCTCAACACAATTTACGGAATACGGAACAAACAAGCGCATCTCGAGTACATCATCGATGCTAAATTCAGTTTCATAATCGACGTCTAAACATCGACAACTGATAGCAATCGATCTCAAAGAAATGTTACATGATGAATTTAGAGAAAGACGTAAAAAGGACGATACAAACACATTTAGAATATTTAATAATCAACAAATACAGCAATAATTAACATTATAAATCCCATAACGTTTTGTTTACAGTCTACTAAAACAGTTTTGAGAGAGGATTCCATTTCAGTCTATTGCGCTGTTGAAAGAGAACATAATCTGCTCTGAGAACAAGAAGGGAAACAAGACACCGGTCTGCGCAATGGTTGAAATTGTGAAAGAAATATACTCATGAAAATCTGCTTAAGGAAGTATTAAACTCCGAACATGATGATTACATCAACTTTTACCGAACGGACAATCAAACTTTCAATGCATTGTTTGTTTCTCTGCCCTAACGTTGAAAATGCAGACACGAATACGCGAAAATTTATGTTCTACCTGATCCTGTTCTGTTCATCAAAAACCATCGGAAATTATACTGTACATAATCCGTAAAAGAACCAGAGTGCTTCGATTTGATGTTATTGCACTACCCCCTTGCATCTTGTGCGTAGAATATTGATTTTAACGTCTCGCTGCGTAATATGCGGCTGGGAAAAATGCTACACCTCTAGCATTTTGGCGATAGCCCGTGCCATTTTGTTCTTATCCTTGATCGTAGTTTCTATAGTTGTGGAAAATTTCAGTCAAATAAATTGTAATAAAACTCGCTAAACATGCACGGCGAAACAACAAACAAAATTGACTTTCGTCAAAATTTCTCTTAAATACTCTTTACATTTGACAAACACGCCAAAAAAAGCTGCATAATGTCAAATATTTGACATAACTAGTAAAGTTTGACAAATTATTTGGTCACTTACGGGGAGCTTTACTCGACACTCAACTACAACAATCGTCAATCTTCCGGTTTTCGTTCAAAAATACCGCTGCTCCATCCATTCCGTGGTCATGTTTAACGATTCCAAATGTGTTGTCCGGGTGTTGGTTGACACATGTTCAGAAAAAGATTCGTTTAAATGGCGAGAACATTGACAGCGGTAGCACGTAGTCTTCTTTTGCCAAATTCTAAGGAGGGACCGATGACCATAGCAGTCTGGTCCCTTTAATCTCCCAAACCAACCAACCAAATTCTAAGGTCGATAATTCGCCGAAAAACATTGACGTTGGAATGTTTCAAAATTTCGGTATCGAAATTGCAATATCAGGAAAGTAGTGTCACACGAAAGTTGTGAACAAATCAATGAGAATTTGCAGAAAATAAATGCGTGGCGTAATGACTGACAGTTACCTCTCAATGTTAGTAAGTGTCTGCGTATAACAAGGCGAAAATCCCCATTAATGTATGAGTACAAAATAAATGCCCAGTATCTGGATGTGACTATTCGAAATGATCTCAAATGGAATGATCAGATTGCACAAGTAACGGGCAAGGGGAACTCTATATTGCCGTTATTGGTAGAATCTTGAAGTGATGCAGTCCTTCAACAAAGGAAAATGCTTACAATACGTTAGTTCGTCCAGTCTTAAGAGTATTGTTCGTCTGATGTGACCCTTACCAGTTGGGTCTCATTCAAAAGATTGAGAAGGTCCAAAGAAGAGCAGCAAGATTCGTGACTGGTACATTTAGCCATCGCGACAGCGTTACAAATCTCATAGAAAGTTTGAAGTGGGATACACTTGCAGATAAACGACACGCTAAACGGAAGGGGCTGCTCACTAAATTCCGAAATCCGATCTTCGCCGAGTATGTAGAGCATATATGTATTATTACCACCAACTTTCAAATCGCGCAATGATCACCATTCAAAGATAAGGGAAATTAAGAGCTCGTACTGAGGCGTTCAGACAGTCGTTTTTCCCTCGTGCAATCCTTGAGTGGAACAGTGGGGGGCGGGGGGGGGGGGGGGAGGGGGAAATATGACTTTGGCGTGAATTGTGCCCTCCGCCACACACCGCTTGGTGGCTAGCGGAGTATGTATGTAGATCAATGTTTCAACTACAACCTTCGATATTTTGTAAATATCGATGAGCATCGAGCATGTTTGAAGTAAAGTACTTCTTGACAGGACCTGAAGCAAGTGCTCCATACCAGGTATAATTAGCGGCAAGAGCTTTTATTACCATCCAGAAATCATCTCGGACAATCTTCATACTGATTGAGGGTGACAGTGTTAAAATGAAATAATGCTCTAAAGTTGAGAGGCTTTTAAAAACATAACCTTCAAGGTTCCGTACTCACAATCCTCCACATTATCAAATAATTACAATTTCGAAAAAAAAAAAGAAAAAACTGCGTGCGATGTTCTCATCGCATACGGCTGGCATACATGTCAGAGTGATTGAACTCGTTGTCACCAAACCTCTAATGTTCACGAAATGAACGGTCATAAGGAAATGTTTTTGCTGGCCCAGAGTATTTCAACCAAAGAGAATAAAAACCCATGTTATAAAAAAACTGAACAAGCAGGTCTCAGCAAAGCAAGATTCGTGATAGCGGTAGGACCTCCCTTCGATTGCTGCAAACCCCCACGGCGCCAGCGTATAAAGCCTCATACGTTATCGCAAAAACGGTAAACCACAATGCATTTTGAGACTTTACTGTCTGATATCGCGCCCACTCATGGGCAACAACACTGAAAATGTCATCGGTCACTAAAGGTCACTCCGTAATGATTTCATTTACCTTAGAACAGTCACAGAGAGAAAAGATAATCCAATGTACACAAATACACGTACACAGAGTTATTGTAATAACAAGATGTGTTGCAGCACCAAATGTTAGTTTTCTTTTTATACTGTAACCTCAAGATGCAGTCCCCCAGACACTAAATTGCTGCGTTACTATTCCCAATATTTCCAAAAATTCTTCAGGAAATACTGGTTATTAGAATAAGTGACTTCCCGCCTCTCAATATCTTTGGAAATTCTCATGCGACGTAAATCACAATCCCGTTCAGACATAACCAGGGAATGTGCAGCAGAACATCTTCACTTTCGTTCTTTGAAATCTTGGTTTACACAGACATTGCAACAATAACTTAACTGATTAAGATAATTAAGTTTTTGTAAATACTGATGAGATAATTACTGATGTTGCATCGATTTACTGCGTTCACATTGAATCAGGAAATCAATACGGATTTTGCTGTGCGGTGAGAAAATTATTTGCAATACTAGTTTCTCGTCACTGGACATTTAACCCTCAACGTCCCAGGTGCGGTCTCGCAGACCGCTAGCGTTTATTGTTATTCTGTTGCTAATGCGTATGTGTGGGGTAGGAGATACAGCGTTCTCTAGTTGTTCTTTCTGGAAGCTGCAGCCATTCCCTTTGTCAGTAGCAACTTTAATATGACGTGAACCTACACTACTGTATTGCTGCTTTTTTCGGTCTCTGAGACCGCTCTTGGTACTATACGTTATGGATTCAGTAGCCAAGTCTTCATCTGCTGTTCACGTTACGGATCTCGACTCTGACGATACTGTTTTAAAAAGATTTGAGGACAGTTTAGGAAGTGATGTTGGATCAGACAATGACAACGAAATTGAAAGTGAACATAATTCATAACAAGAACAGCGCGAAAGTGTAGACGAATTTGTTTTGCCACCTCTGATATCCTTGAATGACACAAGTGATCAAAGCCAGAATTGTATACACTGAATCTTTAGCTAAAGGTTCTACTAGAAATACATTTAGCTGAAACAAATATTGCTGACCGTTGAAGCCTTCCAACGATGGCCAATGTTATTATTTTTCCGCATGTTGGACATAAGTGGAGTGAGTCCGTTTGGCCTTCACAATTCCTACAAAAACAATACTCAGGCGAGCCGCTTTAATTTTTTGAAAAAGCTTGCAAACTCGTTGGTGACGCCACAGATAAAATGCTACTCAACAACTATCACATAGTCCATGAACTTCGCGTATCTATTCATCGTGTTTTGGGTTTAGCGGAACCAAGAGTAGAAGTCGTTGTAGAACGATTGGAAGAACGCAAAACGTACTGAACCTGTCACCAAGAAAAGAAGAGAAGAACGGCTTATATTTGTTATTGTTGCAAGAAGGCAATCTCGCTTGATCTCTCTATAAAAATTTCCAGCGGGTGCAAAGAAAACCTCTGAGAAGAAAACTACAAACTTGAAAATTACTAGTGTAATTTTCATTTCTTATTGTTTTATGGGAGTTTATGATTTTATTATTACGTGTATAGTAAGTAACAGCAAAGAGTAAGATTTAAGAGTGCAGATTATTTGAATTTTCATAGCATTAAATATTATGTTCATTTTGCGCAGTTTTCTATTGAGATGCATTTTTTCCGTAAAAAATTAACTTTAACATTTATTTGAACATATTTTTTGTATGGTATTAATGTAATCTTTTACACAAAAACTGAACCGTTTTACAGTAATTTTATGGTTATTTAAACTTAGCGGTCTGTCAGACCTTACCTGAGACAGTGTGGGACAAAAAATGACCTGGGAAGCTAAGCGTTGAACTAACATTCAGATTCACTATCACCTAGGCAAATACGAATTATCTGTTTTGCGCTGCTTAAGGAAGCAGTTTTCACCCAATTACGACATTAAAGTGGTCAAGAAAGACCTGTTAAGAAATAAGGCTCACCAATCGGAAATACAGCATTTTAAAAAGAAAAGATTTGTGGAGAAACCATGAAAACAGTATACACAGAAAAGCATATATCTACAGAGAAAATATTAGTACAACTAGAAACAAAAACAATTAACAATGCGAACCGAAGTCTGAACATAATTCAAGATAGTAAATACGAAACGAAGGGCTATAAATCATTGACCTCAAAGCTCGTAACTTTAGTGAAAAATTCGCTATTTGACAGTAGAATTCTACGGTTGTTGCCATGAAAGGCGAAAGTTTACGAGAGAGTAATCAATAACCACCATAAAAACTTACAAATTGAAGTGCATAGTTTGATGCAGTTACGTTGAAATCACGAGTGCTGAAAGGAAGCAATTACTCCTATTTATTAAGAGGTCTCCAACGTTTTCGCACGTAAAAACTGTTTTCCTACTGTGCGGTATTGTTAAATTGTGTTGTATTGTTAACATTCGCAGGTTTCACTTATGTCTGCTTCCAAAAATTAAGTTTTCTGTTTTTTATGTTAGATTCGGAGTAAGGAAGCTTTAAAAAAGAATAGGAGGCCCTTAGGGAAAGGAAATTTCGGAAGAAGCTGGAACAGTATTGCCGTTGATACTAATATCAGTTAAGTTGCATATCACGCTTGTCACAAAATCGCGGATGTCATTTGTAATCTACTGTAAAACAACTTTCTCATTTGAATACATTATGGGAATGACAGTGATCAATGTGTTACATTACTTCCTCATTTTTTAGTTATACGTCATACCTAAATGCTGAAGAACCAACTCTCAAATATCAATTACGAGACGTTCCCTCAAAGATGTTACTGTGTTTTTCAAAAATGGTTCAAATGGCTCTGAGCACTATGGGACTTAACATCTATGGTCATCAGTCCCCTAGAACTTATAACTACTTAAACCTAACTAACCTAAGGACATCAAACAACACCCAGACATCACGAGGCAGAGAAAATCCCTGACCCCGCCGGGAATCGAACCCGGGCGCGGGAACGCTACCGCACGACCACGAGCTGCGAACTCCTGTGTTTTTCATTACCTTCACTGCACCATGACACCAGTATTCGAGTATCACTCATGAACATATCTTTTTCGGAACTGATATTCGCAAATAAATACCACCACAATAGCTTTCTCGTCACGGTTGTGCATCTATCGCTTTCACACTGCTGATCTCTAGTCTCGAAAATATATCCGCTGCAGTAAGAGCTTACTAACCAGAAGAACCAATACTGAAATGAATTAAAAATTTAATATTTTAAATTACTTACCTACAGCTGTCTTAACACCAAATCTGACAACATACACAACAATGCATTCATATACTCAACAATGACGAATATATTAACAAGAGTTATCAACTTCAGTTGTCTGAATCATCAGAGCGATTTAATGCGCGCTCTTTTACAGAAATGCTACGATAGTTATCCGCCCTCCGCCCCTCTCAACGATTATTGAGGAGAGGGAGTTACGAACAATAGTCAGGCTATTGTTTTAGACGTATCAAGAGTTGCCACATGTAACATTAACTTGCAAAAATAAAACGTATGGATCCTGTTGAACATTAAAACTCATGCTATTTCAGTTGCTATCTTACTTACGTAAGTAAATTACGATGGCGTCAAATCATTCGCAGGTGTATGAACGTGTAGTTTCTGAAGGCCGTACATAGCTTCTAGTTTCGGCCGTTTCGCTCAGTGCTTGACGAAACCATATCAAAACAGTAAAAATATTTCTACAATCATACTCTGCAAACCACTGAAGTGCATTGCGCATTTCCCATTGTATTCGATTTCGGAGCGTGGGAAGTATAACTTAACTGCCTTCGTGTGCGCTGCAGCTAGTCTATCTTACTCCAACCACAAAAATCTTGTAATTATTAATTCAGTCTGAGGTCAGACAGATAAACTGAAGTCGAAATAATTTTTTTT
Source organism: Schistocerca cancellata (assembly GCF_023864275.1). Lineage (NCBI taxonomy): Eukaryota > Metazoa > Arthropoda > Insecta > Orthoptera > Acrididae > Schistocerca > Schistocerca cancellata. The sequence goes on along the minus strand of NC_064627.1, from coordinate 136,849,436 downwards.
CCAGTCTCTACAGAAGCGATACGATTGGGATTGTAGTATCTACCTAGATTTATTTATTGAACGCGCTGTAGTAGATATCTGTTAGATTTCTCACTTAATAATGATTCTTGAAACTTCGTAGGCAGGCTTCACAGGACGCCAGTTCAGGCTTTTCGGCGTTTCGATGGCGCTCTCTCTTCGTCCAGCCCTTCTGGTATACGTTCAATATTCTCTGTTGGTACTATAAAAAAATATTTCGTATGGGTCCCAGCCACTTCAGCAACATTCTAAGATATGACGCACATTTATTCTTTGTAGGCTGGTTAAATTTTTCCAGCAACCTAGTAAACTAAAGCCTTCCACATGCTTCACCTACGATTGAGCCTATGTGGTGATTCCACTTTTAGCCCCACAAATTGTCCCGTGGAGGTATTTCAGTTGACCGATAAGCAGCGCAGAAATTCAGAAGCAGTGAATTCTATTACTCACATATAATGCTACTCCATAGTAAATTTAAACAGTTCACGATAAAAACGTAACGGAATACTGTAAGACAAGTGCTTCGCCGTAGCCGCCTCACTGTTAAAACGAGACGCGGAGTTTGGGTGAGTGAATCAATGCTCCATAGCACAGTCTTGTTATATATGCTGCAGGAAACGTGCTGTGCATCCACGGAACTGCTTAATGAGTTGTTTTTACTCAGCACCGCTCCCGGCGCTCTATGAATCTTGCGGTGGCGGGCGTCTCGAGTTAAATCGATACGGCCACCAATGTGCCTTCCCAGTCTGACAGTGCAAAACATCAGATCGACGTCTTTCGCTTTCCGCTCACATCCATCACGACAGAATGAAAACCAAGAGGCGGACGTAACAAGCATGTGGTAGGCGAAGTTGTGCCACTCTCTTTAAACGCAAAACGCTCTGGCAACCTGGGCGTTTGTGCCGTTAATGTCTATTGGAACATACAACCAAATTACTAACATGCAAATTTAGTATGTGGTGAAACAATGTCTACTACAGAGCACTGTCCTTGTTTTTCACTTAGAGCATGCGCAATACTTTTGTCGTAAATAAATAGTGACAGCACAATATGTGTTCAAATAAGATTGAAAATATTGCCGAGGTATAATTTAAAGCAGCCTTCACGGAGATATTTTATGCTCGATGTGCCCTAGGAAAAACACATTAGAAAGAGAGAAAAATAAGTCTTACTTGGTACCGCAAACACACAAACACTTTAGAACTTTGCTTTGATACGTTGCAAATCCGTATGTCATCGAACAACGAGTAATCATAACCAACCACTGTTAATAGGAAAAAATCCTAATACGTCCTCCGGAATCTGTATTAAGAACCACTTTCCCTTGCGTAAAAGGAACAGGATTATCATCCTGAAAGTAATATGCAAAAACATACTCGTATCGCGAGCCAGATGAAGGTGAGAAAGTCAGGAAACCAGTTTTGAATGAAGCGCCGATCCGACAAGCGAACCGGGCAGTTACGCAACTTTGCGGCTGTAGCGCTGGTTTTGGCCACGTATCATACTCCTTCACTTTCGCTAACATATTTTGAAGGACATCGACAGACAGACAACTCCGGCGATTATTCGGAGCAGGTGAAACGTATAAAACACAATTATTACACATTTAGCAAAACAGCGCGAATCCATTCGATATCACAATTTCGTTTTTCGATGCGAATATATTTTCGTATAACAAACCGAAAACTGTAAAAATATATATATATATATATATATATATATATATATATATATACAGAGTGACCCTGGCAACAATCAACAAACGTTGCCGCACTTTAATTTTAATTGTTCCAGCAGGCGCTGATTATTGGCTTTACCTTAAACTTGAGACAGCCTCAGAGGCGCTCGCCGCAACAGTCCTTCCTCGACGGCTGCGTCAGCACTACTGAAGCGCGTTGCGGCGCCAGAGCCACCTACATCCACGCGTCGATCAGCTGACACGAGTAGCGTCGCACGGCGCATGCGCGAAGCAACGCTTTCCCAGTTGCCATAGCAACGTCTCGTCTGCCGGCGTCAGAGAAAGGGAAGCAAAGCTTGGTAGCACTACGCTGTGAACGGTAACAAACGCGATTTCCATCAGTGATAATAGGAACCTTATAATGTCAACTCTACAATGTACAATCACTGAAATTTGTTACGCTGCAACAGGCCTATTGGTCTACAGTGCGTTTAGACATACAATTATCGACGCTATTATTTTGTACTGGTATTGAAAATGAAGGTGCTCTCGTAATTCCGATCACACTGCTGAAGTTGTTTCTCTGGTTTCACAAAAAAATGCTAAACAGAAATACCCTCTCACACGATTTCTAATTGTTTATCTACACTGCATTGTAAGTTGATTTTTTTATTAATTACACTGGTGCATAAGTAAGTTCGAAGCATTTTTCCATAAGTTTAATAAACACAACAGACACACATGACAAAGACTTTAGTCTTCAATAATATATTCTCCTTCACTATTTACAACAGTTCGCCAACGCTGGGGCTTTTCAGGTCCGCGATTGTAGGAATCACACGGTTTTGAGACTAAGAACTCGTAGAGCCATGTTCGGAGGGCATTTTCATCCGGAAAGGAAGTTCCTTGATGACTGTTCGATAGCAGAAAAGGTGAAAACCTGAGAGCGACTTCCCAATCCAACGCCTGTTCAGTGTTTTTTGTCAGTCCAGCAGAATGCGTGCAGGTGTTAACGTGGAGTAGAATCAGTTCCCCTTCGCTGTTCGGCAAGATGCATTGACTTTTGTGGATTCGCGCACGTCTTTGTATGGGGAGTTGCTGCTTCGTTTAGGCTTAGTCATTTCTTTCTGTTCCTTATGTTAGAATAAAGACGCCATTTCTCGTCACCAGTAACGACAGGAATGGTCAGTATTGTTCGGGAGCCAACTGATGACGAACAAGCAAAGATGCACGTATGATCACGCACTGTTTTTTTTTAAACTTTGGCTCAGACCGTGCGTTACCCATACACCCGATTTTTGAACCTTCCCAACTGTATGCAGATGTCGCACGTTGGTGGAGTGATAGCAGTTCATCACAGTTGCCAGTTCTCGAGTACTCTGGCGTGGATCACTATGGATTAATGCGTTTAAATGATCTTCATCAAACCCAGAAGGTCTTCCTGAACATGGAGAGTCACTAATGTCAAAACGATCCTTCTTAAAACGAAAAAAACCATTTTCTTGCCATGGTCTGTCCATTGCCATTAACCACATACACGGCGCAAATGTTTCTGGCTGCCTCCGCTGCTTTCCCCCCTTCTATTGAGCTCAAACAGAAGAGTATGTTGTAAATGTTCCGATTTCTCCACTGGCACTCTGTTTATTAACGTCCATAACTCCATCCACTCTCTCCAAATGACAATATGCAAGCAACAGCATCTAAAAATAAAAAATTACAGTCGATAAATAAACGCACAGCAACCGGAATACCAACATGCAAAACAAAAACGCTACGAACTTACGCAACAACGTAACATTAATTTATTTAACCTGGCAATATCAGGGACATCAGGGGTTCTATATGTTTACATTTCATATATTACTGTTAGTATGTTATATTAAATTTAAAAAAATAAAGATTACAGTAGAACAGATAGGAAAAACGTGCACACAATTTATGTTCATACACGGTAAATGCAACAATAATTACAGGTTACAATACGACAGGTTTTTAAATATGAGTGCTAGCCGCAATTAGCACGAAGAAAGGAATGGGCATAGAAGGGAAAGATGAACGTGATAACACACAGTTAAGAAATATGCGTGAGAAGAAGGTGGCGAGATTCATCATCATCATCGTCTTCAAGGATTAGTTCTTTGGCCCTTTCCTCTTCAGAATTCTTCACGCCGTCTCTTTAAGCGGCGTCCCAAGTTCCTCTCGCCAGCTGGGTTATATTGTATTACCGCTTTAGTACGCTATCGTTAGACATACGTTGGGCACGGTCGTTCCAGTTCAGTCGGTATTTTTCAGTTATGTTTGTAGTAGATTTAACAGTTAGTTCTTGTCGAATATCAGTATGTCTTTCTTGGCCCAACAATGAATATCCCGGTACAAAGCGGAGGAACTTCATCTCTGATGATTCGATTCATCGAAATTGATCATATATTAGGGTCCAACATTAACTATCGTACAGCAGCAAAAATAACGCTATTACTTTCTTCTACTTCTTCTTCTTCTTCTTGTTTTCAGCGATCACAGGACCTGTAGACCACGAGCTGCATCAATGATCCGCTTCCATCTTCTTCTCTCTCTCTTGCAGTCTCTCTCCACCCTACGCAGATTCCTGAAACTGCGACGTCCTTCTCTGTGTCATCTTTCCACCGTGTTCCAGATTGGCCCAATGGTCTTGTTGCTTGGAGAGTGCCCTCAAATGCCTTCTTAGGAATTCTGTTGGTTTCCATTCTAGCCACGTGCCCAGCCCATTGCAGTCTCAAACTTCCTAATTTCTGGGCGATACTAGCCTGCTTCATTGACTGATAAATTCCAGTGTTCTCTCGAATTCTCCAAATGTCATTCTCCAACACAGGTCTCCAGATTTTGCTCATCATTTTTCTTTCGAAAACCTCTAGTTTTTCTCTTTCTTTCTTGGTAAGCGTCCAGCTTTCCGAACCATACAGTACCACTGGGCAGATGACGGTGTTGTATACCTTCATCTTTGTGGTGACTGAGAAAACTTTACTTTTGAGTGGGCTGCTTAGAGTGTGCAGACATCTTCAGCCTGAGGCTATTATCTCGTCTGGGTCCAGATTTATGGTATTTTTACTGCTCAAGCGCGATCCAAGGTATTTAAACTGATGAACTTTTCTGAAACTGGAATGGTGGTGAGTTTAAAAGTTTGGATTTGGGTTTATTTCCTATTTCCATATATTCTGTTTTTTCTTCAAACTTCCTGACAGATTAAAACTGTGTGCCGGACCGGGATTCGAACTCGGGAACTTTGCCTTTCGCGGGCAAGTGGTACAGCACTTGCCTGCGAAAGGCAAAGGTCCCGAGTTCGAGTCTCGGTCCGGCAAACAGTTTTAATCTCTCAGGAAGTTTCATATCAGTGCACACTCCGCTGCAGAGTGAAAATCTCATTCTGTTTTTTCTTGGTTTATTAAAAGTCCCATTTTGCTGGCACTGTGCCTGAGAGATCTGTACATGTTCTTCAGCTCTTCTTCTGCTTCACTGTGTACAACTATATTAGATGCGTAGGCCAGGAGTCTTACTTCACTGTTTTCGAATCGGAGACCATTGATGGCTATAAATTACTCTCTCGATTACTTTGTAAAGTTTAATTAAACGTTCTTTCTGTCCCTTATGTTTTATTGTACGTTGTATAGTTTCCCATAAATGTCTGAATCGGGCCAGTTTTAGCTCTCTAACTTGTTGTTATTTGTCCATCTATAACAATTTTGGCTCTTATGGGTTGCAATCCTTGAAATGCCATCACTTCTTCTGTTTTATCTGTCGATATTCTCATTTCGTATTTATTGGCAACTTTGCTCAATTTCTGTACAGAAATTGAAACCTATTGTTCAGTTTCTCCTATTATAATTTGATCATCAACAAGTAGCACCGACACATCATCACTTTTTAACGTTTTATTTAATATAATGAAACGTTTTCGTAATATTGTCGTTGTAAACATTAAAAAGGGAGGAGGACAGTGAACAGCCTAGTCTGACATAATGGCAGGTTCTGTGCCATTGCTCACAGTACGGAGTCTTATTTTATTACTTTTGTATAATGACTACGAGGTGCGGCAATAAAGTCGCGAAGTGTGGCAGCCCTGCAGGCTTGCGTTGGCACAATATCTTTGACCTTGGTCTACAAGCTGCTTCTAGTCCAAGTGGCACATCGATGCAACTGCTCAGTCGTGAGTTGTGCTGTAATAAGTTAACACTTGTTGAGAGGTGGCATGAGCCTCCTCTCATATTTCTATCTTACTCTGAGTAATTCGATTTTCCTCTCTAATTGCATGCAGTGAAAAGTTGCTATTCCTTCACATGCGGACTTCCCATGCAGTGTCTCTGGTCACCTGGGTGGTCCGGTGACAGGCGGGTTCTCCTGATCTTGAAAGGGTTAAGCCGACAGGTGTGAGGGAGTCGAGTGGATGCTTTCCAGATGCCGACATTGCCATAAGAGCGGGGACGACACGCCCACAGGGGCCTAACGGAGCGGCTGGGCTAGAGATTGCGTTACTTCGCAGAAACTTAGTGAAAACACTTTCTGGCGGGCTACCAGCGAGGCGTGGGAATGACTTGTGTTCCCAGGCAGTCTTGGCGGGCAAATTCCCGCATTTTCTGCAAAATCATAACTGTGATTGGCTTGCTCACGGGATAGCTCCGTGACGTAGCAAAATCGGCGCAGAAATTGGCGCCAGTTATCTCCATTGGTGCATCGGCAATAGAGTGGAATTTTCCTCCGGTTTTCGAGTTGCTGATTGGAACATTTAACCACGGCCACTGTCGTGGGGGTGGGAATGTTCTGTGTTCGGCTTGTACAGGTGCTCTTGAGTGAGTCAGCTCTCGCCTTTCGGTCGGAGTAGGTTACAAGACTGAGCTCTCGCTGCTCTGGACAGCCTGCCTTCCGTTGGCTGTCTAATATACTTTCATTTAATTGTAATTGTTTGACGAAGTTGCTGAAGTTTCGACTTCAACGTAACTTTCCGAGTACAGTTGCCAATTGAGCGTTCTGCATACAAGAGGCCTATGTTGTCCGTCTGGAGCAGTTTTGGCTAAAGTTGACTGTATCGGAGTTACTGTGTGACTTCGCTTGTTACAATCACTCGCTGTACCGTCAGTGATTGTGTAGCGATCCTTCTTCGTCTCCCTCAGAGGCGCATTTGTGTTGCTAGGAAGTCTTTAGTCTGGAACAACCAGACCAGGATAATTTGGTTCAAATGGCTCTGAGCACTATGGGACTCAACTGCTGAGATCATAAGTCCCCTAGAACTCAGAACTACTTAAACCTAACTAACATAAGGACATCACACACGTCCATACACGAGGAAGGATTCGAACCTGCGACCGTAGCGGTCGCGCGGTTCCAGACTGTAGCGCCTAGAACCTCTCGTCCACTCCGGCCGGCTGGGTAATTTGTTTCGAGCTACACTCGCGACATTATCATCACCACGACAGGACATCGGAGCAACCAGCCATCGCCTCTGGTATGCTAGATAGTGTCCTTGCACCGGCGGATTAGGGAATTTTGCTAGGTGATAATCAGAGCTCAGCAGAACGCGCTTGTTCGTCTTTTCTAACTTTGTTCTGTCTTGGGGGTTCATTGTCTGAGTTCTCCCTACTGTAGCTGCAATTAATGTTGGGTTTGCTGGGTGTTTTCCTTAAGATTTGAGTTGCAAGGAATTGGCTCCACATACCACTTGGTCATAAATGTCACAATCTAGTTTATGGATAACTTCATCTTCACAGCATTTATTTGAGTATCCAATTTGATGTATTGTAAATGTTTCATATGGTTTGTTTATTATTTTGAGTTTAGTCATAATAAATCAAATTGTTATTTTGGACAGAACTTTCATTCTGTAAATCGGTAGAGCAACCCTTTCATTTCCTACCACGTTAATGAAACTTTCCTTTATCAAATTAATTTCTGTCAAATTAAATTATTGCAGGTGCCAAACTCTTTTCTACTCCACTTGCAGTCAGTTCGCGTTTCTTCTTAATCCATCTGCAACAGCAAAAGTCGGAGTTAGAAAAGGGGGGCTTAGGGCATCACTTCCATATGAAGATTCTAGAAGAATTTAGTGTTAAACACACTGCTAGCCCCGGCAGCTCGTAGTGTTTGTGTCTCTCGTCATGGAAATGGAACCGCATAATATTGCTCAATGGTATGCCATTTCTTTTGCGTTAAATTGGAGGAAAACGCGACGACTACTTACAGTAAGCTTCAGAAGGCTTTTGGAGAGGAGGTTATGTCAAGAGCTCAAGTTTTTCGTTGGCATAAAATGTTTAGTGTAGGCAGAACGAATGTTGAAGGTGAAGACCGCAGTGGACGACCATCAACCTGACGGACGGATGTCAACTTGTCCAGGGTGCGTGAACTCGTACGATCTGATCGAAGATTATCCGTGAAAATGATTGCAGAAGAACTGAACATCAGTCGAGAAACGGTTCGTGTAATAATAACTGAAGATCTCGGTATGAGAAAGATTTGTGCAAAAATAGTCCCCAAAAATCACACACCACAACAGCGAGAAACACAGTAAAATGTGGCAGCCGATCTGTTACAGCAGACGGAAATCAATCCAGAATTGTTGAGCTGTGTTATCACTGGTGATGAAAGTTGGTTTTTTTCAGTTCGATCCAGAGACAAAACGCCAAAGTTCGTAATGGTGCTCAAAGACCAGACCAAAAAAAAGCTCGCATGTCGAAGTCAAAAATGAAAAGCATGCTTGTGTGCTTCTTTGATTCAAAGGGATTTGTTCATAAAGAGTGGGTGCCTCCTGGACAAACGGTTAACCAATATTACTACAAAGATATTTTAGAAAGACTTCGTAAAAGAATTCTTCGTGTCCGTGCCAACATTGCTTATAATTGGATTCTGCATCACGATAATGCGCCATCCCATACTGCTCTGTCAGTACGGATATTTTTAACATCAAAACAAATTTCGGCCGGCCGGAGTGGCCGCGCGGTTCTCGGCGCTACAGTTTGGAACCGCGAGACCGCTACGGTCGCAGGTTCGAATCCTGCCTCGGGCATGGACGTGTATGATGTCCTTAGCTCAATTAAGTTTAATTAGTTCTAAGTTCTAGGCGACTGATGACCTTAGAAGTTAAGTCGCATAGTGCTCAGAGCCATTTGAACCAAAACAAATTTCGGTACTACAACAGCCACCTAATTCATCAGATATCGCTCCGTGCGACTTTTTTCTATTTCCAAGAGTCGAAACGGCGGTCAAGAGACACCATTTTCAAACAACACAAGTTGTCCAAAAAGCTGTGGTTCAAATGGCTCTGAGCACTATGGGACTTAACTTCTAAAGGCGTCAGTCCCCTAGAACTTAGAACTACTTAAACCTAACTAACCTAAGGACATCACACACATCCATGCCCGAGGCAGGATTCGAACCTGCAACCGTAGCGGTCGCGCGGTTCCAGACTGTAGCGCCTAGAACCGCTCGGCCTCCTAGCCCGTCCCCAATAAGCTGTGACGAGGGTCTTGGAGGATATTACAGAAGATGAGTTCCAGAAATGTTACCATCAATGGCAGAAGCGCTGGAAAAAGTGTGTGCAATGAGAAGGGAACTGCTTTGAAGGAGACAACGACTAAAACGGTAAGCAACATTTTTTTCACACCAGTCTCATTACTTTATTGTCGCACCTCGTATATTGCCGAAACAGACGTGCTGGAACTGTTAAGTTCCGTTAAGTTAGTCCCATGGCATAAAATACGCATCCGATGAACTACAGCATAGACTCTTAAATTTTATGAATGTTTTCTAGCTGAATGGGTATGTGTCAGACGAATGGAATGAAGCTTTGGTATGTCCTATTTACAAGAAAGGCGATAAATCACAATGCGCTGATTAGCGAGGAATAAGTCCACACGAAACTTCTGCTACAAACTGTATGCTAAAATTACAAACAAGAGATTAGTACCAATTGAGGAAGCACATATGTCAGAGGTATAACATGGTTCTATAGAAGGTAGATCCTGTTCTAATTGTATTTTCACTTTGGCAAGAGTAACCGATTAGAAGGGAATTTAGACTACCAACTTACTATGTTTTTATCAACTATGAAAAGGAGTGTGACAAGATAAAGTGGTGTGTTCATAGAGAAAGGCAAAGAAAAAGAAGTATAACTGGGAGAAGATAGCACTGGCTTTGCTTTTTGACAGAGGGGAAGTTGGTCCTGTCAGTCAACTTTGTGCAAGCGCTATGAGGAATTTCTTCAACTGTTCTTTAAAAGTAGTAGACATCTAATCGCGCGAAGAGTGCAGGGCAACGTGTTTCATAGGCGGAAAGCAGCGACAGCGAAAGAGTTTGCCAATATTTGTGTTTTATGAATCGGCACAGCTAAGATACTAGATAGATGAGTCCTTTTGTTTATATTACGGCTGCACGATGACCCGTAACAGAGGACAAGCCTTTTACGTAAGGACCCGTCCTATACACGTTGAGTAGCGATTAAAAGAACACAAATCCTAACTGAAAATGTTTCGAGTCTGGTGGATTATATGCGATGCATTACTGCTTCGAATAGGTCAGCGCAGGGAATACAATGTATTATGCTAATTATTATGTACGCGTTCTGTTCTCCTCTGTACCAGAAATGAAAAGCACAGCAATATCACGTTTCTTGATGCCGAAAAAGTCAGAATAAAAGCAAACGCTTTTTTCCAATTGCAATGTTTCGCTTCCGTTTGCGTATTACTACATAGTAAGTATAGCAAGTAGTCCTATCTCCTGTTTGTTTCTTCCTGGACAGCAACACCATTTTTATCAGTACTTATAATTACTATAGGAACGAAAATTCTATAAACAAAATAACCGACAACGAAATTTTTTCTTATTTTTAAAGAAGTGAAGTGACAAGGATCCTGTTGGTGTATACAGGGTGAGCCACTAACTGTTGCCACCTAGAATAACTCCGAAAGTATGGTAGGAGCTGAAAGGTTTGTGGGACAAATGTTGCATGGGACAACGGGGGCCATAATATGACGTTGGTATTTTGTTGCTAGGTGGGGTCGCGTCACAGATATGAAAGTCAACTTTGTTTTTCTTTTTTTAATGGGATGCTAGGGTCTCCCGCATCGTTCCCCTACGCTCTGTAGAGAAGCATGGGACTTCATTTCCATTTTTACATGGTTTAGTACTTATTTTCCGACAGCGGCTATCGAGACGAATTATGTAACAGTAAGGTCTTTGAAGGTCAACGAAGATCAAAAATGTTGCATGGACGTCCATTTACAGAAGGTGTTCGAAGATGTGACCATTGATATCAGTGCAATGCTGCAATCTTCTTATCATGGATTGAGTGGTATTCCTTATCACTTCGGCACTTATCGAAGCACGTGCTCTGACAATTCTCACTCGTATATCGTGCAAATAGTAAATATTCGCCGAATACGGCACATCCATCTAACGTGCCATTGACATGTGAACACCATTCGACGGTTTCGCAATACAACACTAATAGGAACGTCGAATCAAGCGAATGTGAATGATATATTCCTTCCAAGAACAAGTCGATATGCTTCTCATTTAAGGAGAATGCCAACGAAATTCAGTGTGAGCTAGAAACTTATACGCTGAAAGATATCCTCAACGTACCCACCCTACACATCGTACATTTAAAGATATGTATGATAAATTGAAAACAGCTGGATCTTTAACTCATCGGAAACATATCAGGCAAAGGAAAGTTACTAACGAGAAAACGGAAATTGGTACTCTTGCCACTGTGGTTCGAAATCCCTGTGTTAGTTCGCGTCAAGTCGCAAGGGAATCTGGCATGAGCCAGAGTAGTGTTGTCCGTGTTCTGTATTGCCATAAATATAATCCTTACCATATCAGTCTCCACCAAGAATTAACCGGTACAGAATGTATGCGTCGCATTGAATTCTGGCGATCGGCTCAACTTCGGATTCAGAAAGATGACACATTTATTAATTTGATTTTATTTATTGACGAGGCACATTCACGAACCATGGAAATGTTAATTTGCATAACATGCATTACTGGGCAATTGAAAATCCATGTCGGCTGCGGTAATTTGCATACCAAAAACCGTGGTCGGTAAATGTATGGTGTGTGATTCTGTAGGACAGAATTATAGGTCCCTATTTCATCGAAGGAAATCTTAATGGTAGGAAGTACACCACATTCCTGCAGGAAACATTAGTTCTGTTATTGGAAGAAATACCTTCAGGAACGAGGAACATAATGTGGTATCAACAGGATGGGTGTCCGGCACATTTTTCGCTGATGGCTAGAAATGAGTTGCAGAAACAATTCCCAAATCATTGGATTCGACGCGGAGAAGGTGTGTCGTGGCTGGCTCGTTCGCCAGACTTGACGCCTCTGGATTTTTTTTCTTGTGGGGATTTGTAAAAGACGTTGTTTATTAAGACGTTATAACTATACCTGAAGATATGCGAGAGAGAACTGTCAGAGCATGTGCTTCGATAAGTGTCTACGTTGTAAGGAATACCACTCAATCCATGGTAAAAAGATTACAGCACTGCATTGATACCAATGGTCGTCACTTCGAACACATTCTGTAAATGGACGTTCATGCCACCTTTGTGACCTTCGTTGACCTTCAAAGACCGTACTGTTACACATTATTGGATTCGTGTCGATAGATGCTATCAGAAAATAATAGCATCCCATAAAAAAAAAACAAAGCTGACCTTCATGTCTCTGACGCGATCCCACCTAGCAACAAAACCAACGTCATATTATGGCCCCCGTTGTCCTATGCAACATTTGTCCCACAAACGTTTCAGCTGCTATCATACTTTCGGAGTTATTCTTGGTGGCAACAGTTAGTGACTCACCCTGTATAATCTGACAGAGGTGCAGTTGTTTGCAGAACAGTGTCTCTATGTCTGAACAAGCTTTGAAGGATGCGTAGGACAGAAATTCCACTGATCCCAAATAAACAAATTTTGTAAAAGACGTGGAGAATATCTAATGCTTTTACTCGGAAAGGATGCAAAACGAACAGTTCGAAGATTCGAGCGGAAATATACCACGTGAATTAGTCGAATAATTAATGCCGTGTAACTCAATCGTTGCAGAACGGTGGGTCATAGCCCATCCACACAATGTGTCTCACAAACCCCATCATGAAGGGGATACTTCAGGGATGTGGGAGAATAGAGTTAATATTAACAAGCAGAAGCAGCCACTGTATTCTGTCCCTGTGAAGTATGCTCAGAACAAATTGCGACTAGTGCGAATCTACTCACATTGACCATCATATAAATACTTCTAGAGTACTTTTTATAAACATATTTGGAACAAAGCAGCAACTTTTAAAATACACACTCGTCTTCCACTTATACTCCTTAGCTGTTACTCTTTCCCTATCACTTCATACTAAGCGATGTCCGCCCCGATAGCTGAGTGGTCAGCGTGACGGCTTGCCATCCTATGGGCCCGGGTTCGATTCCCGGCTGGGTCGGAGATAGGAGGAGGAGGATATTGGTGTTTAACGTCCTGTCGACAACGAGGTCATTAGAGACGGAGCACAAGCTCGGATTAGGAAAGGATGGGGAAGGAAGTCGGCCGTGCCCTTTCAAAGGAACCATCCCGGCGTTTGCCTGGAGTGATCTAGGGAAATCACGGAAAACCTTAATCAGGATGGCCGGACGCGGGATTGAACCGTCGTCCTCCAGAATTCGAGTCCAGTGTGCTAACCACTGCGCCACCTCGCTCGGTGGGTCGGAGATTTTGTCCGCTCAGGGACGCTGTGTTGTCTTCATCATCATTTCATCCCCATCCGGCAAGCATGTCGCTCAATGTGGCGTCGAATGTAATAAGGCGTGTACCGAGGCGGCCGGACCTGCCCCGCAAGGGGCCTCCCGGCCAATGACGCCAAACGCTCATTTCCACTTCCGTACTAAGCGATAATGTTTTTCACTGACTTAGAGAACAGTGTGCCCGTCAATATAGTGTGATTCAGCTAAGTAATTCACCTCAAATGTCTATGGAACCGGTTAAGAAATCGAAATTACTAATTTACGTTTTATAGTTTCTAGTCATAAGTGCATTAATTACAGAGATATCGCTGTCAACTTGGCTTTTTCTCAAAGAGACGAATTCAAATGAGTTTAAATCTCCTTAATCCGATAAGTAGTATTAGAAAAAAATTCGCAATATTTAGTACTTCGGATGTACACTGACCAGCCAGAACATTATGACCACCTATATGATAGCCGGTATGTCCACCTTTGGCGCGGATAACAGCGACGACGCGTCGTGGCGTGGAAGCTACGATATCTTGGTTGCCGCTGGACGGAGCTGGCACACATGTGCACACACAAGTCACCTAATTCTCGTAAATTCCGTGGAGGGGGGCGATGAGCCCTGATATCGAGTTCAACCACATCCCAGATTTCTTCGATCGGGTTTAGATCTGGCGAGCTGGGGGTCAACACATCACTCTCTTGGCTTTATGATGTGGCACATTATCTTGTTGCAAAACGCACTGCCATCGGGAAACATGATCGTCATGAAGAGGTGTACGTGGTGTGCAACCAGTGTACGATGCTCGTTGGCCGTCATGGTGCCTTGCACGAGCTCCACTGGACACGCGGAGGCCCACGTGAACGTTCCCTAGAGCACAACGGAGCCAGCTTGTCTCCGTTCCGCAGCACAGGTGTCAAGGAGCTTTTCCCCTCGAAGACGACGCATCGCGCCCTCCCATCAGAATGATTAAGGTATCGGGATACATCAGACAACGCAACGCTCTGCCACTGCGCCGACGTCCAGCACCAATAGTCACGTGTCCATTTCATTTATAGTTGCCGATGTCCTGGTGTTAACTGTTGTGTCTAGAAAAGACAGCCTAGACACAATGAGAGGAAGCCGAAAGGCACGCGCTTAAACTCACGCAGGCTGGCGTGAGGTCTGAAACAGGATACGTAATGAATGCTGTAAAGAAAAGTACGTAGCTTCTGGAATACTTAACTTTAATCCACATTTGTAGAACATCGCTCTTGATGATACATTAATAGAATCTCAATATCTATACTGGTAATGGCGCCTTGCTAGGTCGTAGCAAATGTAGCTGAAGGCTATGCTAACTATCGTCTCGGCAAATGAGAGCGTAATTCTCAGTGAACCATGGCTAGCAACTTTGGCTGTACAACTGGGGCGAGTGCTAGTCAGTGTCTCTCTAGACCTGCCGTGTGGCGGCGCTCGGTCTGCAATTACTGACAGTGGCGACACGCGGGTCCGTCGTATACTAGCGGACCGCGGCCGATTTAAAAGCTACCACCTAGCAAGTGTGGTGTCTGGCGGTGACACCACATTAACATTGGCACGTACATGGAGGCCCATCGTTGTGAGCGTTCGGTGCACTGTGTGTTCAGACACACATGTACTCTGCCCAGCATTAAAGTGTGAGCCGGCCTCTGTTGCCGAGCGGTTCTAGGCGGTTCAGTCGGGAACCGCGTTGCTGCTCTGGTCGCAGGTTAGATTCCTGCCTCGGGGATGGATGTGTGTGATGTCCTTAGGTTAGTTAGGTTTAAGTAGTTCTAAGTTCTAGGGGACTGATGACCTCAGATGTTAAGTCCAATAGTGCTTAGAGCCATTTCAACCATTAAACTCTGATGTCAGTTCCGGCACAGTTCGCCGCCTGTCCTGTTTTACCAGTCTGCCCAGCCTACGACGTCTGACGTCTGTAGTGAGGGGTGGCCTCCCGACCCCACGACATCTGAACGGGGCTTCACCTTGGTTTCGCCACGTGTTGAAGACGCTCACCACAGCATTCATCAGACACTCGACAAGTCGTGCAGTTTCGTGAATTCTCGTGCCGATCCTCATCTCAATCTACCCACGGTCATACACATATAGATCGCTCGCCTTCCCCATTCTACACACGGACAGAACGCTCACTGATACTACATGCACTTAGGGTATCTCTAACTAGCAGTCATTCCTCGCCTGATGACGCTGGACGAGTTTATATCGATAGTAGCTCGGTGGTCATAATTATTCTGGCTGATTCGTGTATCTGCTTCGAACATCAGATCGAGTGCTGTATTACACGGAACTGTCGCTTCCTCCTAAAGGAGTGTGTGAGGGGGTTCCTTCTGTGTTGGCAGCGCCGTGTAGCGCTTTCCATTGGATCTCTGACTGGGCTTTCTTTGTAGGAGACTCTGTGGCTGGTTGGACTCGTTGGAAGTTAATCGCCAGTAGTGTTGGGCAGTTGGAAGTTAGTCGCCAGCAGTGATGGAAGTACTGTTGCGCAGTTGGAGGTGAACTGCCAGCAGTGGGGATGTTACATGTGAGAAGTTAGCATTGATGGAGCGTAGAGGTCTGAAGTGTTAGCGTAGGCTAACGATCGGTACATGTTCGACTTGGAGATTGAATATTATTCATGATTATGTACCTTTGTACTACACTCCTGGAAATTGAAATAAGAACACCGTGAATTCATTGTCCCAGGAAGGGGAAACTTTATTGACACATTCCTGGGGTCAGATACATCACATGATCACACTGACAGAACCACAGGCACATAGACACAGGCAACAGAGCATGCACAATGTCGGCACTAGTACAGTGTATATCCACCTTTCGCAGCAATGCAGGCTGCTATTCTCCCATGGAGACGATCGTAGAGATGCTGGATGTAGTCCTGTGGAACGGCTTGCCATGCCATTTCCACCTGGCGCCTCAGTTGGACCAGGGTTCGTGCTGGACGTGCAGACCGCGTGAGACGACGCTTCATCCAGTCCCAAACATGCTCAATGGGGGACAGATTCGGAGATCTTTCTGGCCAGGGTAGTTGACTTACACCTTCTAGAGCACGTTGGGTGGCATGGGATACATGCTGACGTGCATTGTCCTGTTGGAACAGCAAGTTCCCTTGCCGGTCTAGGAATGGTAGAACGATGGGTTCGATGACGGTTTGGATGTACCGTGCACTATTCAGTGTCCCCTCGACGATCACCAGTGGTGTACGGCCAGTGTAGGAGATCGCTCCCCACACCATGATGCCGGGTGTTGGCCCTGTGTGCCTCGGTCGTATACAGTCCTGATTGTGGCTCTCACCTGCACGGCGCCAAATACGCATACGACCATCATTGGCACCAAGACAGAAGCGACTCTCATCGCTGAAGACGACACGTCTCCATTCGTCCCTCCATTCACGCCTGTCGCGACACCACTGGAGGCGGGCTGCACGATGTTGGGGCGTGAGCGGAAGACGGCCTAACGGTGTGCGGGACCGTAGCCCAGCTTCATGGAGACGGTTGCGAATGGTCCTCGCCGATACCCCAGGAGCAACAGTGTCCCTAATTTGCTGGGAAGTGGCGGTGCGGTCCCCTACGGCACTGCGTAGGTTCCTACGGTCTTGGCGTGCATCCGTGCGTCGCTGCGGTCCGGTCCCAGGTCGACGGGCACGTGCACCTTCCGCCGACCACTGGCGACAACATCGATGTACTGTGGAGACCTCACGCCCCACGTGTTGAGCAATTCGGCGGTACGTTCACCCGGCCTCCCGCATGCCCACTATACGCCCTCGCTCAAAGTCCGTCAACTGCACATACGGTTCACGTCCACGCTGTCGCGGCATGCTACCAGTGTTAAAGACTGCGATGGAGCTCCGTATGCCACGGCAAACTGGCTGACACTGACGGCGGCGGTGCACAAATGCTGCGCAGCTAGCGCCATTCGACGGCCAACACCGCGGTTCCTGGTGTGTCCGCTGTGCCGTGCGTGTGATCATTGCTTGTACAGCCCTCTCGCAGTGTCCGGAGCAAGTGTGGTGGGTCTGACACACCGGTGTCAATGTGTTCTTTTTTCCATTTCCAGGAGTGTAGATATCAATGACGATTTATATTCGTGTATGAACTGGATGTCACATTATTAAGGTAGAAAATACGTCATTTGGTTGGCGCCAGAATCTTTCCTTTGCTAAGCACTTGCCTATTAGTACTTAGTGGCTTTAGTAGTTAGAATCTTTTATTTGGCTGGCAGTATTGACGGTCGCTGTATTGCAGTAGTTCGCGTAATGAAGATTTTTGTGAGGTAAGTGCTTAATGAAATGTATATATTATTGTTAACATTTCTTTTTAGTCAGGGCCATTCTTTTGAATTAATTATTTGAAGTCAGGTTGTAATTTTTTAGAGCAGTCAGATTGCGTTGATCTATAATATTGTGAGTCAGTGTTGACATGATAAGTAAAAGTAAAGAGAAATTAGGCTCAGTGCGTTCAGTTTTACTCAGCTGTTTCAGAATCAAAGAACGTAGAAGTTTTATTCAGTGCGTTCAGTTTTACTCAGCTGTTTCAGAATCAAAGAACGTAGAAGTTTTATCTTCTCAGTCATTCAGTAATTTAAGTACAGACACACACATTTAAATAAAGAAGTTTCAAGTGCTCCATGTTGACGTAGCTGAGAGAGTCTGAGCATTGCACTAAGTCATTGATATCAAATTGAAGTCCTCGAAGGTGTTCATCGAGTGCTAGAAACAGATGAAAATCGGATGGGTCCAAGTCAGGACTGCATGAAGTTTGATGGATGGGCAAGGCCCCGCAATCTCGTAAGTGGTCTGAGGTGTATACCAGACAAATTGAATAGCGGCCATTGTGGAGATAAACGCGAAGTCACCTCTTGCTTGCGCTCCAGTGTGTTTGAAATTCTGCGGTTAAAATAAAACACAATAGACCCTATTGTTTACAAAAATAATTTACATTCTGCTACATGCGGTTCGGAAGACGAAAAACAGATGGAACAGCAACATCTTTCGTCTTTCTGAAATTTACATAGTCACAAGGAAACTACTTCCCCCGAAATGTTCCGAACAAAGAAATTGACTATCTGTAGATGGAAATATTGCCTCCTGAGAATATTTAACCACTTTTCTAAAAAATGTGGCTTTGAACGGCAAACCTGCGACTAAAAGCACGCTCATTATACTATCATGTTGTAGACATTTTTCTCGGCCAGGTGCACTAACATACAAAGTATCTAAAAACATCCGCGTACCTATGAAAGGTAATATTAGTTAATTTTTCGAATTTATTTGCCACATTAAATGCTGCGCCAATCTTCACCAGAGTATTGTGTAGACAGTACAATTACGACCAGCAGTTGCAGTATATACTGTATATTCCCCGATAAATGCGTAATGTTCGCTCTGTGTCCTTTCGCCACATCGCACTTCTACTTAACGGACTCCGGCCATCACAAAGGCGTCCAGCCGAGGATTCAAAATATCCCGCAACTACAGTGCCCTCAGAGAATCTAGTTATTTGTATAATGTCTTTGGGAATGACAGTAAACCAAAGGCGTCGGACTGCTGAGATGTCGCAGCACTCGTGTGTGCGCTGGCATTGTAATGCTGAAGTGAGGGGTGTTCACCGTGTGGACGAACTCTTCGAATTCGAAACTCGATTACAGTACACCGTTACTCACACACAGAAAAACCTCCTTGTTACACCGTGCATTTCGGAGCCCTCTAGCGGCAGAGAGCCGCAAATATGTAGAGATGAAGAGTAAAGAGATGTAAAATGTCAATAACATTTGTTTTATTTAAGAAGTATTGAGAGTTTCCAGATAAAAAATTCGGACGCAATACTTTTCACTCAGCTCTCGTATTAGTTATACAGCTGTGGCATAAAAAATAAATTGAGTTTAATTTAGAGATACACACTTTCACTGTAAAATTTTCATTACAAAAAAAAGAAAGAATAGGAAATTAAAAAAATGTGATCTTAGATATTTTCATAAAATTCCATTTATGTCATTAAGTGCTTGTAATGACCGAGCAGATACATTCCTCTGCCCATGATGTTCAAATTTTTCTTAGCCAGTGCAGATTCTCAAAGATCCAACAACGCATAATTCTTAAATTCATCTTTCCATGATTCATAAAAGTTGCATTTCTGAAAAAAGTACCTGTTGGTTTGACGTCGCATCGTTACCGAATAACATAATTCTATGCGACTTCTGCAGTCCTTTTTCGCTCTTACAGGCAAAGAACTCCCAGGGGTTAGGTTTTAAACATTACAACACAATTTCTCTGTTTCTTTTGATCATTACAACTTAAAAACAGCTGTGCTTCAGAACGTGGTATTTTACCTTTAGCCGCACGGGGTAGCCGCGTGGTCAAGGGCGCCTTGTCATGGTTCGCGCGGCTCCCCCCCGTCGGAGATTTGAGCCCCCCCTCGGGCATGGGTGTGTGTGGTGTCCTTGGGGTAAGTTTGAGTTAGATTAAGTAGTGTGTAAGCTTAGGGACCGATAACCTCAAGAAGTTGGTCCCATAGGATCTTACCTCAAATTTCCAATTTTTTTACCTTTAATTTCAGCATTTTCTCCGGTTTTGTGTGTTTTGTTGGCAACTGCCTATAACGTCAAGTGGCTGGAATCGATGTAATGAACACGTTCTCTAGTTTCATCTTGCCTAGTCCTTTTGAAGACTACTATTTTGGCAAGTGACACCTGGTTTACTTGTATACTTCAATTTCTTGATTTAAAACTTCATATTAGCCGAAATTTCCAAAATTTCTCCCCGCCTGTCCGTGTTTCAAACAGTGCAACATTACTGGGCCTCCGTTTACTTTATCTATGTTTTCGTGGAAGTGCCCCTGCAGATTTTGTATTATTTCTGCATTTACCTTTTAGTGTGTGTGTGTGTGTGTGTGTGTGTGTGTGTGTGTACGCAGTTGTAAAGGAGCAGGAAAGAGGGGAAATAACAGTTGAGCCGTTAGTACCCTCCGCCGCACGCCGAAACGAGGCTTGCGGTGTACAGATGTAAATCTGTGATTTCCCAAATTTTTCTGAGACGGTTTCCTGAGCACAGTCAGAGATTACCTAGCACCCCCTCCTTTCCCAAACATCGTCAACATTAGCACCTAACTAAATTTGACAATGGAAAAGAATTTTGTTTTAACACTTTTATTTTCAAATGACGATTATTGTGGTGGAGGTTACAGCTTGTGAAACAAATGTGTGAACAACATGTTTCTCACAGAGGTCACCCACTAAACACATACTTTGCACATTGAATCATGCATGTATGAGACTAAAATTAAAGCATATACATCAAATATGGTGAAAGTGCCTTCTTCGGGTTGTAGGTAGTTCCCACAGAAGACCTGAAATTGCTTCATTATCCACTTCGCAACAATGAAGGCACTAACTGACAGTACAACACAACAGTAACTATGTAATGGCTATTACACTGTTGTAGAGCCTACGCTGTATTATTATTATTATTATTGGTGACAGTGATGAGACATAAAGCATTGGCAGCCTGTAGTTTTCCAATTTCTGCCAGTTCAGAAGTAAGGAGTCCAGTAATCAAGGCACAGCACACATTTTAATACAGATGATTTTTAAATGGGAGTCTAGGGAGTTTGAAAAAGAATTAAATATTGGTAACTTAAATAATCAGTATTACAGTCTCACGAAATGGTGATAATAATGAAGATCTTTAAAAAATAATTTAATTCCGCGCGCAAACAAAATTGAACTCTTTTGTTTTTACCCCTCAGAAAATTACGTTTTACCTCTCGGGAGGTAAATACGCCAGGTTGGCAACCACTGATGGTAGATATATCTAAGGATACGAGGTAGAGGTAAGGATGAAGAAATTGGACAGAACGTAAGCTGTATCAGAAAAAGAAGATTGGGATCTATGGCTATATTTAACTGTATGTCTTATACTCAAATAATTTAAAAGCGTGTTGTTTGCCACCTCCGCCCGAGAATTTGGGTGCTCGAGTTTTCTGTTATTGTGTTATGATATACGTTGAAGTGTTCCTTTGGTTCATTCTTAGGATTTACAAGTTAATATCTCTTGTAGTCAGTTTATGGCTGTGTTGACGTATGTGCTACGCAAATGACACCGAAATCTATGATGCAAGTTTACTTCATCCGTTCCATAAACTATAGAGGGGTATTACGCTGCAGGAACAATACCAGTGCCCTTGCTTATGCTTTCCGCTTGTTTTCATTATTATTCATATTTAATACGTTGATTTACTCCTTGGGTAGTGCTCTCTGTCTTCATACAAGAGCATACTGTTTATTTGTTCCGGCCCAAACATGTTTCACCAGTGTTGCGGCATCGAATTTCTCGGCAGACCAGATTGCGGAACAAATTACAGCCAACCAAGCGGTACTAATGCGAAGTGCAGTGAAGTGCGCGAGAAAATCGGGCTCCTAAATCGTAACAACAGGCAGCGGTAACGAGAACGAGGAGATCACAGCGAAATACGTCTGTATGACTCTGAATAACATCACATTAGCGCAGAGAAATAGTCTGAGTTAAAAGTGGATGTGACTGGAAGATAACGAAAAGCACTGTATAAGAACCATAATGTCTAGTCGTGTTAACAGTTTTGTTGCGAATTGTATAATTCCACAAAGACACCATTCGAAGCCGCTTTTGTAGTGTAGAATTTTCCGACTCCTTGAAGTAATTCCGACGCAGATCGATTTCGTTTACATCGAATGGACCACAAAATGTTGTTTTAGCGGCGGTTCCGAGCAAGGAAATATTCTACGGAGACCACTATGAATTCGGACGAGAGTAACCGCTCATGGATGTGAATACACTGACGGTATGGAAAGTGTTACAGCATGAGGTGCCTGTCCAATATTTATCAAACTTTGTGGAAATGTTCATCATACAGTGTGATTTCGTGATAATGTTACAAATTTCCACGGATGTTGAAGAATGGTAGACGTCCCAATTGTAGGTAAGGTGCCTTGTTGCGGAAACGACCGAGTCGAAACTTACAAGCGAGTATCATTCTGATAGTGGACCCCTTCTACTGCAAGCTCTTTGCTTTCCATATTTTGGGAGGAGATAGTATGGAGCAAAACAAGAAAAAAAATGTCCAGTAAACGTGGGGACTAAAGAACTATGAGCACTGGTTCAAATGGCTCCAAGCTCTATGGGACTTAACATCCGAGGTCATCAGTCCTCTAGACTTAGAACTACTTAAACCTAACTAACCTAAGGACATCACATACATCCATGCTCGAGGTAGGGTTCGAACCTGCGACCGTAGCAGTCGCGCGGTTCAGGACTGAAGCGCCTAGAACCGCTCGGCCACAACGGCCGGCTATGAGTACTGGTTCATCTTCGATACTGTGAAACTAATTTCTTCTGCTGCAAGCTCTTTGGTTTCCATATTTTTGGAGGAGGTACTGCCGATGTAAACAAGATCAAAATGACCAGTAAATACATGGTCTCAAATGCATACCTTAGGAGCTATGCGCACTTGTTCGGTAGAAGAAGTGTGTGCTCATAGGTATGCCTTCTAGAGCCCATGTTTACTACGCAATTTTTTCTTGCTTTAGTTCATACTGCCTCCTCCCACCATACTGAAAGCAAAGAACTTGTACCAGAAGAGATCCACTGTAGGAGGTATCAGAACGGTTTTCGCTTATAAATTTCGACTCTGTCATTTCTGGACCAGGTTCCCTCACCTCAAGTTGAAACATATACTCGTCTTCATCATTCTTGAAAGTTTGTATTATCATCACGGTATCACCCTCTATAATGGATCTGAAATGATTAAACTTTTATTCCATTCGATACTGATATCCATTATTAATATCAGTATGACGTGTGACTCCCTCCCCCACTCGGGAAGTATGAGGGCACTGGACAGCTCCGTCAAGGATCCATACATTACTCAAGGCATTTGAGTATAGACTCCTGTATTATCCTGCTGTAATATGCCATTTTGTAGTCTGGTCATGACGTGTGTGACTACAGCGACGACCATTCTTGCCTCATAATGGTCAGGCTCCCTTCAAAAACTACCAAACCAGTCTTGTTGTCATGCCCAATAGTTCCCCACGCCACGATTCCAGAAACTGGAGAGGTATGAGTCTCGGGACTTGGTGCTTCCTGCAACCTTTCACCAGGTCATCAATGGACAAGTTGGTGTCGATCCCACCGCCACAAACTGAAGCGAGACTCAGGGCTGAACACCACAGACTGCCAGTCGATGCTCCAGTTGACTCTGGCTCTATGCCAAGCAAGTCTCAGTTTCTTGTGGTACGTTGTCAGAATTAAGCGTCGCACGGCAACTCGAGAACGCATCCCAGCTTACAACAATCTATTCCCGAAGGTTCGTGGTGATACTTAGCCATACCTTCTGCCCATATTCTAGTTGTTTTCATCCGTGTGTTTGTCAGAGACACTCGAATGATCCTACGATCCTCTCGTGGTACAGTCCTTCTGGAAAGACTCGTGCCTATTCTTCTTGCCACAGTGTTGTACAGCGTTCATGTCATCACCACTAGGTTCTGTAATCATTTAACTAGAGACAACTACTTGTGCGATCTGTCGATATGATGTTTCCAATGATTCGACCCATCTCATGTTCAGAACTATGGCGATAACCTGGATATGCACATCCTCTGGGCATCTACATCTACATCTACGTGATTACTCTGCTATTTACAATTAAGTGCCTGGCAGATGGTTCAATGAACCACTTTCAAGCTGTCTCTCTACCGTTCCACTCTCAAACGGCGCGCGGGAAACGGGCACTTAAATTTTTTTCCTGCGAGCCCTGATTTCTCTTATTTTATCGCGATGATCATTTCTCTCTATATAGGTTCTCTTATTTTATCGCGATGATCATTTCACTCTATCTAGGTGGGTGCCAATGAAATGTTTTCGCAATCGGAGGAGAAAACTGGTGATTGAAATTTCATGAGAAGATCCCGTCGCAACGAAAAACGCCTTTGTTTTAATGAATGCCACTCCAATTCACGAATCATGTCTGTGACACTATCTCCCCTATTTCGCGATAGTACAAAACGAGCCGCCCTGCTTTGAACTTTTTCGATGTCATCCGTCAGTCCCACCTGATACGGATCCCACACCGCACAGCAATACTCCAGAATAGGGCGGACAAGTGTAAGCAGCCTCTTTAGTATATCTGTTGCACCTTCTAAGTGTTCTGCCAATGAATCGCAGTCTTTGGTTTGCTCTACCCACAACATTATCTATGTGATTGTTCCAACTTAGGTTATTTGTAATTGTAATCTCTAATATTTAGTTGAATTTACAGCCCTCAGATTTGTATGACTTATTGCGTAATCGAAATTTAGCGGATTTTTTTAGTACTCGTGTGAATAACTTCACACTTTTTTTATTCAGGATCAATTGCCACTTTTTGCACCACAAAGATATCTTATCTAAATAATTTTGCAATTCATTTTGGTCATCTGATGACTTTACAAGACGGTAAATGACAGCATCATTTGCAAGCAATCTAAGACGGCTACTGAGATTGTCTCCTATGTCGTTAATATAGATCGGGAGCAATAGAGTTCCTATAACACTTCCTTGGGGAACGCCGGATATTACTTCTGTTTCACTCGATAACTTTCCGTCTATTACTACGAACTGTGACCTTTCTGACAGGAAATCACGATTCCAGTCGCACAACTGAGGCGATACTCCAAAGTCACACAGTTTGGTTAGAAGAGGCTTGTGAGGAACGGTGTCGAAAGCCTTCTGAAAATCTTACAATACGGAGTCAATTTGACATCCCCTGTCGATAGCGCTCATCACCTGATGAGTATAAAGAGCTAGTTACGTTCCGCAAGAACGATATATTCTGAATCCGTCTAACTACGTGTCAGTAAATCGTTTTCTTCGAGGTACTTCATAATGCTCGACTACAGTATATGTTCCAAAACCCTACTGCAAATCGACGTTAGTGATATGGGCCTGTAAGTCAGCGGATTACTCCTATTTCTTTTTTTGGGTATTCGTGTGGTTTGAGCAACTTTGCAGTCTTTAGGTACGGAACTTTCTGTGAAGGAGCGGTTGTATATAACTGCTAAATATGGAGCTACGCTGTGTTCCAGTCGCCACCTGCAGACTTCCAGTAACCCGTGTTTCACTCAACAGCCATCAACTACTTAGTTACGCCATTCTTCATCTGTAGGAATGTCTTGTATTGAGCTCGCAGTGTGCAGCAGAGTAATTTAATGTGCACGTTCATTTTTTTTAAAAAAAAAAAAAGTTCCATCAGATGTGCTGAGAGCAGAGAAGTCAAGCTCTGGTCTGGTGTGCTAATCAGAATGTCAATAAGGTGTACTGCCGAGATAACAGGCATCAGGGTATGATGCGAGCATTGCTACACAACCTCAGAGCAATGAAAAGCAGAAACGCAAACGGTGCAGTGCTACGTAACAAGGCACTGCGAAGTAATACTACACTACTGACCATTAAAATTACTACACCACGAAGATGACGTGCTACAGACGCGAAATTTAACCGACAGGAAGAAGATGCTGTTATATGCAAATGATTAGCTTTTCAGAGCATTCACACAAGGTTGGAGCCGGTGGCGACACCTACAACGTGCTGACATGAGGAAAGTTTCCAACCGATTTCTCATACGCAAACAGCAGTTGACCGGCGTTGCTTGGTGAAACGTTGTTGTGATGCCTCGTGTAAGGAGGAGAAATGCGTACCATCACGTTTCCGACTTTGATAAAGGTCGGATTGTAGCCTATCGCGATTGCGGTTTATCGTATCGCGACATTGCTTCTCGCGTTGGTCGAGATCCAATGACTGTTTGCAGAATATGGAATCGGTGAGTTCAGGAGGGTAATACGGAACGCCGTGCTGGATCCCAACGGCCTCGTATCACTAGCAGTCGAGATGACAGGCATCTTATCCCCATGGCTGTAAAAAATCGTGCAGCCACGTCTCGATCCCTGAGTCAATTGATGGGGACGTTTGCAAAACAACCATCGACAACGTTTGCAGCAGCATGGACTATCAGCTCTGAGACCATGGCTGCGTTTACCCTTGACGCTGCATCACAGACAGGAGCACCTGCGATGGTGTACTCAACGAGGAACCTGGGTGCACGAATGGCAAAACGTCATTTTTCGGATGAATCCAGGTTGTGTTTACAGCATCATGATGGTCGCATCCGTGTTTGGCGACATCGCGGTGAATGTACATTGGAAGCGTGTGTTCGTCATTGCCATACTGGCGTATTATGAACTGTGGTATCGTTTTGAAGCTGCGTGGGCAGCTGTACCTGTACACGCCATCCAAGCTCTGCTTGATTCAATGCCCAGGCGTATCAAGGACGCTATTACGGCCAGAGGTGGTTGTTCTGGCTATTGATTTCTCAGGATCTATGTACCCAAATTGCGTGAAAATGTAATCACATGTCAGTTCTAGTATAATATATTTGTCCAATGATTATCCTTTTGTCATCTGCATTTCTTCTTGGTGTAGCAATTTCAATGGCCAGTAGTGTGCGGTAATATGTGTGTTGCCTGTGGTAGATTCAGATCGGAGCAGAAATCAATGGAAGGAATTTGCTCTTGACAGATGAACCTCGATTCAGCTTGTAGAATAATTTTCGCTGCGCGTTCGGCTGAAGGTAAGTGGTATCCAGAATCACAACTGGAATATCATGGAAAGTAATTTGTTTTGGTATTGTTAAAATGGTTCAAATGGCTCTGAGCACTATGGGACTTAACTTCTGAGGTCATCAGTCGCCTTGAACTTAGAACTACGTAAACCTAACTAACCAAAGGACATCACACACATCCATGCCCGAGGGAGGATTCGAACCTGGGACCGTGGCGGTCGCGCGGTTCCAGACTTAAGCGCCTAGAACCGCACGGCCACAACGTCCGGCCCGAAGTCGCAAAACCTGGACTAAGGAGCAAAGGAAGAAACTTAATTTGGCCGGATGTATCTTATTTTACACTGTTCCCAACTTCTGGCCTCGTTTACGTCCCAAGGGTAAAACTTGGCTGGGGTTCGGTGATGATTCTGGCAGCCATGCCGTGGCACACCATGGGCCCCACGGTTTCTCTGCGAGATCGCGTTACCGCGAAGGGTTATGTGACCATTTTGGCTGATCAGATCGCTCCCATAGAACAATATTTGTAGTGACGCTGTGTTCCAAGACGACATCGCCCTTGTTCCCACAGCTTGCATCGTCCAGGACTTGGGTTGTGAGCACGAGGGTCAATTGTCGCATCTCCCCTGGCCTCCGCAGTCATCAGATGTCAGTATTACTCAGCCTTCGTGTCTACTTTGGAGAGAAGGATGCGATCTCCGTCATTGTTACATGAATGTGCCACTATTTGCGGGAAGATTGGTATAAGATTCCCTTGAAAACCATACAGAACCTTTATGGGACTGGAAGCCGTTTTAAATACCAACGGTTTTCCTACAGTGTGTTAGAGATAATATTGTGTTGTGTGATTGGTGTTACCATATTTTTGTCCACCACCTGCATAAGGAAAAGGAGAACGACTTAGACAACATTTTCACTTGGTGTGCTGAACTGCAGTAAAGGAAACAAAAGAAAAATTCGGAGTAGGTATTAAAATTCATGGAGAAGAAATAAAAACTTTGAGGTTCGCCGATGACATGGTAATTCTGTCAGAGACAGCAAAGGATTTGGAAGAGCAGTTGAACGGAATGGATATTGTCTTGAAAGGAGGATATAAGATGAACATCAACAAAAGCAAAACGAGGATAATGGAATGTATTCGAATTAAGTCGGGTGATGCTGAGGGAATTAGATTAGGAAATGAGACACTTAAAGTAGTAAAGGAGTTTTGCTATTTGGGGAGCAAAATAACTGATGATGGTCGAAGTAGAGAGGATATAAAATGTAGACTGGCAATGGCAAGGTAAGCGTTTCTGAAGAAGAGAAATTTGTTAACATCGAGTATAGATTTAAGTGTCAGGAAGTCGTTTATGAAAGTATTTGTATGGAGTGTAGCCATGTATGGAAGTGAAACACAGACGATAAATAGTTTGGACAAGAAGAGAATAGAACCTTTCGAAATGTGGTGCTACAGAAGAATGCTGAAGATTAGATGGGTAGATCACATAACTACCTCCTCATTAGTTATGTTGAATAGAATTGGAGAGAAGAGAAATTTGTGGCACAACTTGACTAGAAGAAGGGATCGGTTGGTAGGGCATATTCTGAGGCATCAAGGGATCACAAAGTTAGCTTTGAAGGGTAGCGTGGAGGGTAAAAATCGTAGAGGGAGACCAAGAGATGAATACACTAAGCAGATTCAGAAGGATGTAGGTTGCAGTAAGTACTGGGAGATGAAGAAGCTTGCACAGGATAGAGTAGCATGCAGAGCTGCATCAAACCAATCTCAGGACTGAAGACCACAACAACAACAACGTGCTGAACTGCATTTTGTCTCACCCTTTTGTAAAGGAAGAAACAAAATTGTAATAAAAAACTCAAAAGTACGGTCGGAAGCACAAAATGGGCTAACTAGCAAACCAAGAAAAAAAGTAACTGAAGTTTGGCAATCCGCTTCAGTGCTGGCAGTAACGGCAAATATTCCTACGTCTTTCGTCGATCTGCAGGAATGTGCAAGCACCGTTCCATAAGGACACCCAAACATTCCTTGTATTGCTGATATGCCTCAACTAAACTCACTGGACAGACATTAGAAACTTCCTTAAAAAAGCACGCTGGTCGCTCTGGAGAGCTGTAGACGGCCTAGAACTGGTACCAGGTGGTCACGAGACCCTTCACCTCTGACCCAAGTCATGTCGGTGAAGTGGTGTGTGTGTGTGTGTGTGTGTGTGTGTGTGTGTGTGTGTGTGTGTGTGTGTGTGTGTGTGTGTGTATGTGTGTGTCGGTCGCTTGTATGGAGTCAGCGCAATAAGATAGGTCCATGTTGTAACCTCCCCACAGATAAAAAATATATAGTTATCTCATTAACATTTAGTGTAACCTCCCAACAGATAAATTCCGTAACGTACCAATAATAGAACGTGTCTAACCTCCTAATAAAAAATGTGGCTCACTTATATAACCTTTCAATAATTGACTGTGAATTTAAACTGGTAAATATTCGACGTCAGCAGTGCTGCGTCATGGCCCTGAAAGATCATACTGAATAAATTGAAAATTCTTACCTCAATGAAGTCGCCGGATAACGCATATATATGTGCTCCTATAAGAAGTTTTTCTGGCACAGCCCAGTGCAATGCTGGCCGATAGATTTGTCATGTATAAAAAGAAACAACTGATTTTTCTTGATGACCATGGATTGGTGAAATTAGTAAATTCTTTAAATTAAGATGAATGATTGTCAAAAGTTAATTTTTATAAAAAACATTATTATTAAGAGATTTTTTAAAAACATTTACATGGGACTTGATATAACAATAGTACATATGTGCGAGGCAGCTTTTACCTTATGCTACATCGATCAGGCACCGCTATCGCTCCCCACGACCGGCCCAGCCAACTCGATACACCAGACTGATAGCTACTACTTACTCCTACTGCCACACAGTTCCTACTGCAGCCAACACTGCTCTCTGGTCTGCGAATCTCTTATAGTTTACATATCACAGGCAGCACGTGAGCAATCCATCGAAATTACATCTGCTTCAGTGGGCTGGCAACAAATTCCTTAATCATGGACCTCTTACAATGTGAAAATGGCTGATACGGGCTATCGTGTTTGGACATGTCCATGAGAACACAGTGAATGAAATTGCCCAACTGTTTGTGTATCAGCACTGATTCACCAACATACTCCACAAGGAATGCGTTCCACTCGCAGCCATATAATACGGCTAATAACAGTGGTCGTAAAAGTTTCTTGACGACAAGGACCGGAGACGAGTTTCAGTTATTGACAATGACAGTCGGTTTCGGAACCTATTGGAATTCCTGTCGTTGGTGAAGGCAGGTCCGTCTCTACCAGTTTCCCAACGTACTTTGCGGAGGGAACTGCGTGGAGTGGACATTTAAGGACGGGTACATCTCAAAAGGGCATTTTCCAGAACAGGACATGAAAGCTGCTCATCTTTAATGGATGAAGCAACAGAGGAGAAAGACAGTATCTGACTGGAGGTGTGCAACATGACCTGACGACTCGCAGCTATGCCTCTTTTTGAATAACACAAGACGTGTGTGGAGAGTGTAATTCAGACATGAGGCGGTTCTGTGACGTTTTACGGCTGTTTCTCGTACCATGAACTGTGCCTAGTGATGCACTTTACCCTAAAAATTAACCAGGATGTGAGATTCTGTATATTCAGTGACCAAGTGTTGCTCGTTCTTCTACGAGGACGTGCTTAAAAGTAACTCCTCCGAATGTTTTTATGTGAAAACTCCTCATTCTTCTTAAGTAATAAGAACTTTATTAACATTCTGCATCTTTATTCTTCATATTTACACATTTATTTCTCAAAACAGTCAACCTGGCGACGAACACATTTCTCCCAAAGACTAACCAATTTGTTGATACCGTCACTGTAGAATGTTTGACTTTGTTGACAGAGCCAAAACTTCACCTCTCCTTGCACCGCTTCATCACTATCAAAGTGAAGTCCTCGAAGGTGTTTTTCAAGTTTTGGAAACACATGAAAATCGGATGGGGCCAATTTGGGGCTGGATGGAGGATGGTCGCTGACTATGAACCCCAGGAGTCGGATTGTTGCCGTTGTCGCAGCGCTCTTGTGTGGTCTGGCATTGTCATGCTGAAAGAGAGGGTGTTCCATGTGTGGACGAACTCTTCGAATTCGAAACTCGATCACAGCATGCTGTTCCTCACGCACCGACATACACTCCTGGAAATGGAAAAAAGAACACATTGACACCGGTGTGTCAGACCCACCATACTTGCTCCGGACACTGCGAGAGGGCTGTACAAGCAATGATCACACGCACGGCACAGCGGACACACCAGGAACCGCGGTGTTGGCCGTCGAATGGCGCTAGCTGCGCAGCATTTGTGCACCGCCGCCGTCAGTGTCAGCCAGTTTGCCGTGGCATACGGAGCTCCATCGCAGTCTTTAACACTGGTAGCATGCCGCGACAGCGTGGACGTGAACCGTATGTGCAGTTGACGGACTTTGAGCGAGGGCGTATAGTGGGCATGCGGGAGGCCGGGTGGACGTACCGCCGAATTGCTCAACACGTGGGGCGTGAGGTCTCCACAGTACATCGATGTTGTCGCCAGTGGTCGGCGGAAGGTGCACGTGCCCGTCGACCTGGGACCGGACCGCAGCGACGCACGGATGCACGCCAAGACCGTAGGATCCTACGCAGTGCCGTAGGGGACCGCACCGCCACTTCCCAGCAAATTAGGGACACTGTTGCTCCTGGGGTATCGGCGAGGACCATTCGCAACCGTCTCCATGAAGCTGGGCTACGGTCCCGCACACCGTTAGGCCGTCTTCCGCTCACGCCCCAACATCGTGCAGCCCGCCTCCAGTGGTGTCGCGACAGGCGTGAATGGAGGGACGAATGGAGACGTGTCGTCTTCAGCGATGAGAGTCGCTTCTGCCTTGGTGCCAATGATGGTCGTATGCGTGTTTGGCGCCGTGCAGGTGAGCGCCACAATCAGGACTGCATACGACCGAGGCACACAGGGCCAACACCCGGCATCATGGTGTGGGGAGCGATCTCCTACACTGGCCGTACACCACTGGTGATCGTCGAGGGGACACTGAATAGTGCACGGTACATCCAAACCGTCATCGTACCCATCGTTCTACCATTCCTAGACCGGCAAGGGAACTTGCTGTTCCAACAGGACAATGCACGTCCGCATGTATCCCGTGCCACCCAACGTGCTCTAGAAGGTGTAAGTCAACTACCCTGGCCAGCAAGATCTCCGGATCTGTCCCCCATTGAGCATGTTTGGGACTGGATGAAGCGTCGTCTCACGCGGTCTGCACGTCCAGCACGAACGCTGGTCCAACTGAGGCGCCAGGTGGAAATGGCATGGCAAGCCGTTCCACAGGACTACATCCAGCATCTCTACGATCGTCTCCATGGGAGAATAGCAGCCTGCATTGCTGCGAAAGGTGGATATACACTGTACTAGTGCCGACATTGTGCATGCTCTGTTGCCTGTGTCTATGTGCCTGTGGTTCTGTCAGTGTGATCATGTGATGTTTCTGACCCCAGGAATGTGTCAATAAAGTTTCCCCTTCCTGGGACAATGAATTCACGGTGTTCTTATTTCAATTTCCAGGAGTGTAGTTGCTTTACCTACCACCATGTTATACGCTACAATTCGGAACCGTCGAGCTGCAGAGGGTTGTAACTCGCTTCATTGAAGCCGGAAAATTGACCGAGTAATATGCATGACATGTAATACCTCAACCGATATTGAGAACAGAATAAAAAATTAGGAGCCATTACTTTCTAGTCGTTCTGGTATATCTTCATGACGTGTAAAACATACACACTCCCGTCTTCGAACATGACAAGAACAGTGCTGACCTTAAGCCCATATAAAATATCTGGGATGTTTGGGACAGAGTGAGAAACATGGCAGTCAACATCCCTGCAGTCTGGTAGCTGTGGCGGCCTAATCATCAATGATTGGCCGCAATGGGATACTGCATACCTGAAGAAACTTCTTGACTCACAACCTCGCAGAACTGACGCCATTATCAAGACTAGGTATAGGCGGTGTCTCATTGTTTTAGCGTGATGTCTCCTGGAGCGACCAACTTTTCGTCTGGTGTGCCAAGGTTCCCCATTTACCTGGTTCAATATGGCGACGCACCACCTTCTCTGTTCTCCCACGTAGATCTGATTTCCTTTTGTAATCTCTAGTATCTTAAATATAATCCGGTCAAAGTCTACACAATAATAACATAAGAGAAGGAAATGTATTAGCCGTCAGTTCGGCCCTACTGACTTCTACCTCAGTCTGCATAATTTTCCCACACTCATTCCTGAGACACGAGCGCTTTCTGGAATTCAAATGATTCGATGCAGGCGTAGCAGTCAGCAATCACTGAAGCCAGTTTTTGACAACCGACGAGGAAATATCTTTCGGAGCTCCTAGTCTCTCACTACAACGCCCAGTCTTGAACTGGGCATTCGACGAATTCCACTTTCTCTTCGACGAATTTCATATCTATGCTACTCTTCTGTTTGAGACATGGTCGAAGCCGCACATTTCTTC
This sequence comes from Schistocerca cancellata, assembly GCF_023864275.1. Taxonomy (NCBI): domain Eukaryota; kingdom Metazoa; phylum Arthropoda; class Insecta; order Orthoptera; family Acrididae; genus Schistocerca; species Schistocerca cancellata. Next base: position 136,815,784 of record NC_064627.1, on the reverse strand, counting down.
GAACTGGGTTCCCCCCTTGGAATAATCGTTTCTTAAACTTGCTATGCAGAAGTGTAGACATAACTACGGCACGAACACTGTCACATGTCTTGGCATTCAGTATGTAGACGAGCATCCGTTCCTGCAATGCATTCATGTTGCAACAATGAACAAAGCAGGATGAATTAAGAAGAAACAATTCTAACAAATGCATTTAACGTTGAGTTGTGCACAATGAACGGGGCGTGGCTTGTCCATCAAGATAAACACACTTGTCGCTACATAGTATGATGGCTCTAGCTCATGTGCATAGCCTTCCACCCCCGAATTCAGTATGCAGGGAAGAGAGTTTTTTCTCCATTATAAAAATGTTTTCCATCGACTTTTTCTCTATTGAAGAATGATTTACAAGGCGAATCTTGAAACCCCTATAAGCTATAGTGTGTAGTTTAATCGAACATGGCTATGTCGATTGGGTTTGTGCTTTGGCATCACACTAATGGAACGCTTTTAAAAAATGAACCGTATCAATTCAGACTTAGAACTGAGCGGACCAGCAATGTGTAGTTCAGGTTTGAAGAGCTATGTCGTACAGGTAGACGCAGCAACTCTCTGTCGTGAATGATCGACAAAGTCACCAATAAACCAAACTTATCTACATATATACTGACGAGCCAAAGTATTCTGACCTTCTGATTAAGACCAGGTTCTCATTCAAATGAGCAAAAAAAGGAGAATTTTGAATTTTTTGTTTGAAAACACATACAAACGATCTGTTTGAGGATTATGATTGATCCTAGTATGAAATTTATTTTAGATTTTTAATACAAAAACAAAACGGCGGCCGCAATTATGATTTGATCAAGGGCTTGCAAGTTTGAGGTACGCAAACTGCGTGCAGTGTAGCACCTCAGGAGTTATCTGAAATCCGAAATGGATAACATCAGTCCACACTATATTAAATTTACCGGAGGCTATACCTAACCACATTGAAATAACCTTAAATTCAACGATATGGTGCCAACTCGAACTCTTGAGTTCGATTTTTGGGGGTTTGTTTCACTCTTTATGGCTTTACAAAATATAGTTGATATTAACAATTTTCAGATATTATAGATATGAGCTCCGAAGAAAAGCGTCTACTTTTCGGAGTCAAATGTAGAAGTTAACAGGATGAACCGTTTTTGTCTTAAACTGCACGCAGTTTTGGAAAATCGTTTCTCGAGAAAAACCTGCTTAAAGTTTAGGGTAAACTTTTGCATGTTTATTAGTTCAATTTGCACAAACTGCGTGTTATTATACGTTTTTGATGTCGCTGAAAACGAATCGGAAGTTGGATTTTCAAGATTCGAAACGGCTAATCCAACATGGGAGGCCAAAAATTATATTTTGAGCAAATTTGAGCAAAATTTGACCAGAACAGTGTTTTCGTCACTTACGTTTAGTATGCAATTCCAGGACCGTATATCAACCCTTCCTCTAACTCGAATTGTTCCTGGAGAGCAGTTCTCTCGTTTTCTTGGCGGGAAAAGCCGATCTGGCTGAGATGGATATCCTGCGTTCGCCAGCCTGCACACGTTGTACGTCAGCCTTTTCGGCGAATATATTTGCGTGCATACTGCAGTATAAATGATTTTGTGAACGTGTGCAACAGCACGGCAAGTTTTATACCTGGGCCGGGCGTCTCCGGCTGGAAGTGTCCCACGGTGGCCGTGACACTGCTTCGAACGAGCTGTAGAAACTTTTGTACCGCACGGATTCTACCTTTCGAAAATGCTGTTACAAAAAAAAAAAATCGAATTTTTGACCATTTTGGATGGGAACCTTACCCTAATAGCATGTTGGTCTACCTTTAGAACGCATCGCAGCAGCTAAACCCGCTGGGCAGAACGGGTGATTAGGATTTTGGAAAGGGCCAAATAAGGTTGGGGTCAGTTTCACCTTAAAATTGTAATTTATTGTAATTTAATAACAAATTTGCAACCAAAACGGCACATAGCCGAACCTTTACAACTACGAGATTCAAAATGCAGTACTTTCACGGCTGAAAACCTCCAAACAAGAAATCTTAAAAATCAACAAGATAAAAATGTAGTTAAAATAGCAAATAAAATAATTATGCATATATATATCACAGCTAGGTGGAAAGCCTCGAGGCAAAAGTAGATAGACAAACATAAACAAGATGTAATACAAACGGCTGAAGGCCCAGAAAATTTTCAAATAAATTACCGTAACCTTTCAAAGGCAGAAGGCCACAAGCTTGAAAAGTAATTTTAAGAATAACTTTCCAAGGCTGAAGGCCCACAATTAATTTTCCAAAATTTTAGAAACATGTAACCATAAGCGTTAAGTTTTTAGGAAGTTGAAACCGGACTAAAAGAAAAGAGAACACAACAGCAATAACCTTTCAGCAAATATCCACTTGACAGAATTCAAACTTACTTACATAAAACACAGTAAAACCAAGAATTTTTCTTTTATCATTGGCTGTGATAGATTATAAACAGACAATTAAATATCGGTGAGAAGGACAGTAAAGACAACAGCACTCAAAAGCCTCCAGGGGGTCGGTCTGCCCTCGTTCACTTAGGTGAGACAGGAGGTGAGCCCAACTACAGTTGATCCGTCGGAATCTAACCAAGGGACAGCCACGTACCGAGCGACAGACTTGCTTGCCACCAATCGGTACATGAGAATTCAAACACAAAATGTTACGGGCGTGATTATCCACAATCAAATATGCACATGTATTAAGCTGTCAAAACTACACACCGTGTTGGATAGGACACTGCCCGAAATTACGTTTGTGGCCAGTGAAAGGTGGCTACACTGAGCCACAGCGCCAGAAATCGCGCCAGAGAGTATTGTTCCGCCGCCTCCACTGGCAGTGATTATTGAGACGTAGCGGCAAGCAGTTCTTGCCGAGAAGTTGTGGTGCACACTGCTTGAAGCTGAAGTCAGAGTGAGATGCGGTAGTGGAGAGTGTTGTTCCATGTTTATGCAGTTATTTGATGGGAGAGATAGCAGATGTTGTTCCAATGGAGATATTGTAATGATCTGAGTGCTTTTCGTCAATATAAATTAAGGTAACTAACTACTGTTCTTTATTTTCTTATTATTTGTGTGTCCTGAATAATGCTTCATTACAGGTTCAGTCAACAAAGCATCTGGCGTGTGTTCTTGTATTAGAGTGTAATTCTGGGTTTCTTGCACAATTATAGTATTTCTAATTTTCTTTTATCACGTCAGTATAATTGGTGTTTAAAAATTCTTGTCTTGTTGAAGAAGAACCGTGCCAGATGTGTGTTGTCATACTACCACATACAGAACAGCTACACTTGTGGTTTGGTGGTTTCGTAGGTTTTATAGTTGCTGGGGACTTAATTAATTAATTGTATTAACTGAAATTTTCATTTCATTCTTTGTGGTTGTTACATGCAGTCAGATTGCGTACAAAAACTAGTCAGGGCCAGCCGTTTACGAAACAGCGTAATCGGACATACAGCGACAGAAAATTAAAAAGTATTTGCATTGCATTCATATATCTTTATTAGAATTAAGCCCCCATGCACCAGGACAAGTAACCCGAACACTAACGGCCACAAGGCAGAAAATTCCGCTGGTGCACTTGAATTGTAGTCAAGCAATTTAGTTAGTTCCACCGAATGGCGACTAAATTTCAGCAATACAAACACTCAGTGTTGCTCACAGGAAAACCTCCCCAACAGCAAACCAACGAAACGCACCACAAAACATGAATGGACGTGGCGTGGGTACTTGAATCCACTACTCAACCTTGACGTCCTGGGTCGGTGAACCACGAAGCTCGTAGCGATCGGACGGTTTCACACACGCTCCGACACTGCGCAGGGACCGCCAGCGGACCCAGCCGCCTGCACTGCAGGGAGATGACTTCCCTGGCCCGCAGCAGCCGACCGACTGACTGCAGACCCCCTGCCGGCCGGGGTGGCCGAGCGGTTCTAGGCGCTACAGTCTGGAACTGCGCGACCGCTACGGTCGCAGGTTTGAATCCTGCCTCGGGCATGGATGTGTGTGATGCCCTTAGGTTAGTTAGGTTTAAATAGTTCTAAGTTCTAGGGGACTGATGACCTCAGAAGTTAAGTCCCATAGTGCTCAGAGCCATTTTTTTTTTTTTATTTTGCAGACCCCCTAGCTGGAAACTATATGCACAAAACCAAAGATGGTACACAGTGCAAATATCGATACATACCGCTGCTGCCACAATTAGAAGGAAGAAGAACCACGGCGTAACCGCAACAAGGGCGGGAAACCAAACACAAATAGACAGCCACGCTCACGAAAACGCATAGTTGGGAGTGAGCACGGCTCAACGTGATTCCGACAATTCCTTGGTAGTTTTCCGGAGGTATATGGCACCAGATATTTACGCACATTTCACAAAATTCCCGTAAATTACGGGTCAGTGGATTGGGGCACGGATCTGGCTCCAGATATCGTCCCAGATATGATCCATCGGGTTCAGATCGGGCGAATTTGGTGGCCAAGAGATCAACGTTGATTTCTCTGTCATGCTACTCCAACCACTGCAGCACGATTCTGGCTGTGTGGCATGGGGAGGTAACCTTCTGGAATATGTCATTGCCTTCGGGGAAGACATCAACTATGAAGGGATGCGGGTGGTTTGCAACAGTATTCACGTAGTCACCAGCTTTGATCGTGCCTTCGATGGGTCCCAGTGGTAACTCATGCATCCATGGCGTAGTGCGTGTTTCGAGCAGCCGATAGCCTGGATGACTGCGTATCCGGACACGGCTGTCAATCTGGTGTAACAAGAAACACGACTCATACGACCTGGCGGCACGGTGCAATCTCGATGGCCCCGTGGCAACTGCAGCTGCAACACCTGCAGCTCGGTTGAGGATATATGGCGCGAACAGCCCGACCAATGTGGTCCCGCAGATTCTCGACTGAGTTTAAAACCTGGGAGTCTGATGGCCAGGGGAGTGCACCAAACTCACCATGGTGCTCTTTGAATCACTGTGTACATTGCGAACTATGTGACATGTTGCATTGTCCTGCTGATAGATGCCATCGTGAGGAGAAAAAACAAACTGCATCTAGGGGTGGCCATGATCTCCAAGGGTAGATGCGTACTTGTATTGATCCAGGGCGCCTTTCAGAATGATGAGACACCCAGAAAATGCCACGAAAACATTCGCCAGGCGATAAAGCTCCCTCCTCAGGCCTGGACGTTTCAAGCCATACAGGCCGACAGCATCTGTTGGCAATGACGTTGGGTCAGCTGCATGTCCCACGGTCAACAATGTGCGCTATACGGAGTGCTCCGAAACACATGTGCCTGCACTATAATTGCACTCTGTCTTCAGACCTTCCATAGACCGCTGTCTATCCTGCTTTACGGAGCGGGAAAGTCCCCGACCTCCACTTTCTTTCATAAGGTGTGGACGTCCAACACCTTGTAGCCTCCTCGTGGTTTCATTGTCCTTCAGTCTCGTGTCCACGACAGTAGCGCCAGAACAGCTGACCAGCAGCGCCGTTACGATAAGCTCGTTCCCAAGCTCCGGGACGTAACAATCTTCCATTTGTCAAACTCTTTTATGTCAGTGGATTCCTTCTTTGCAGCCCGTATCATCGTGTGAATGATATAGCATTTGTCTCTGTTCTGTTAATAAACACCGTACAACACTATTAAATTCCGTAACTTCTCCCATTACGACGCAGAAGTTTGAAATTTGGCTCAAAGGTGCCTACAAACTTCCTCTGTAATGGGCCAAAAGCGTGGCGCCCTGTGATGTCACCCTCTAGCACGGCGATGCTTCAAACAATAAGAAACGGACACATGCGAAAAAATAGTCTCTGTTGATCAATTGTGGACATGGGACAGCGGCTGGTCAAATATTTAACAATGAAATTCGCCAAACAGCCGTGCAATTGAGGTGTTATTCTACTTTAATTTCGCTACCAGTTTCGGCAATCATTACGTCATCTTCACGCCCCACATGCACCTCTCAAAAATAATCGATATTGGCATACTGAGGCTATGTTTTTGGCTGTCGTGAATTCGTAGTTCAAGTGCTTCGTTCGGACTGCAAGTCACAGGAGGATTTCGATCTCCAGAAATGTCATAATAGGCGAGTATAAAACGTGTTCCAAAGTTCTACAACAAACCGACGTCAGAGACATAGGCCTCTAGTGCTCGCATCTCTTCGACGACCGTTCTTGAAAACGGCACGACCAGTGCTTTTTTCCAACTATCAGGAGCACTTCGCCTCTCCAGAATGGCACGTTAGGGCCCAGTTATTTCGCATATTCCATGTAGAATCGTACTGGTATCCCGTCATGTGCTGTGGCCTTCCCGGTTGCTTTTCTGTCCCTCGGTCACTTATTTTGGCGTTCGTGCGATGATTGAAAGGTGGTAATACAACCTTTTCTGTGTCGTCCTCCGTTTCAATGGCGTTATGCTCACAGAGTGTTTGAACAGATGCCTTCTATCCGTTTACCGATTTAACATAAGACCAAAGCTTCTAAGGGTTTTCTGTCATGAAGATGGACAGAATCTTATTTTCGAATTCGTTGAACACTTCAGGTGAGGCTCTCCTTACGCTACTTTTGACTTTGTTTAATTGTTCATATGTTCGTTTGGCATGTTACACTCATGAAAATGGCTACACAGCCGAAACTTCCAGCAGTGAAGAATGCAAAGCAAAAGAATATTTTAACTCAACGAAGCACGGTCAGTGTGGCAGTTTTTTCTCAGTGAGAATATTCTGCCCTCTGCACATTGTTGACGCCAGAACAACGTTTAATGAAGATCGTCTACTTGTGTGTTATCCGTCAATGCAATAATTGAAATTCCCACTTGTGAAGTGACCTAAAACTTAAAAAAAAGGGCAGGAGAGGCACCTTTCGGGTTAAACATCGCCCCAACGTTAAATCTGGCTTATCCTTTAAGCAAGAGCAATGAAATGCCTCCTGAGGATGAATACTTCACTGCAGCGCTACGGAATCGGACTATATCGCTTCAGAGAGGAAGCTATGGTTTCGATTCGGCCATTTTAAAGTCAGATTTTATTGCCGACGAGACATAAAGCTGAACGCGAAGAAATTGCTTTCCTCGTAGTCAACACGCACGGACAACAGCAATCAAACTTCCGTGCGGGTGTTCTGTAAGACCCACGTTCCAGGCGATAAAAAAGATTCCGCAGGAGGGCAGTGGCTGGCTATTCGGACGGCTGACCGCAAGCGCTTGCATTTGTTTTGTGGGGAAAATAACAGCCGCTGGAAAATTTTTTATCCAAAAGGATATTGACTGGCCATGTAACTTTCTTTCTGCGCAGTAAATTCGTCGAAAACAACCACGGGATATTCCAGCAGTGCTTTTCGATTTCAAGTCAACAATATATACATCCTTGAAGAACTGAAGTATAATTTTAAAGAGGGATCTATTACTATATTTCGGAACTGATGCTTCAAGTCTAAGTTATTTACTATTTGTGACAATATTTGAGAAATCTCCAAATTTTCCCATCCAGTTTTACCGCTGTCTATTCACGTACGTTTTTATAAATTTATTCATCTATTCCAGGTCAGTATTTCATAGCAATATATTTTTGTCCATGTGCACCCGTATTCTTTTATGTCCTTCTTCATTAGCAAGCAATACAATATCGTTTTCTTAGGTATCAGAGTTTTACCACTCTTACCAATTCGAGTACGACTTTGACATTCACTATCGTAATAGCCTCAGTTTTGTTTTTCCTTGACTAGAACTCTGTTCTGAGCAGGTATTACAAGCCATTATGAACTATCAAACAGCATGCAGTTTATAACACTTATTTACGCTGATCATACACTCCTGGAAATGGAAAAAAGAACACATTGACACCGGTGTGTCAGACCCACCATACTTGCTCCGGACACTGCGAGAGGGCTGTACAAGCAATGATCACACGCACGGCACAGCGGACACACCAGGAACCGCGGTGTTGGCCGTCGAATGGCGCTGGCTGCGCAGCATTTGTGCACCGCCGCCGTCAGTGTCAGCCAGTTTGCCGTGGCATACGGAGCTCCATCGCAGTCTTTAACACTGGTAGCATGCCGCGACAGCGTGGACGTGAACCGTATGTGCAGTTGACGGACTTTGAGCGAGGGCGTATAGTGGGTATGCGGGAGGCCGGGTGGACGTACCGCCGAATTGCTCAACACGTGGGGCGTGAGGTCTCCACAGTACATCGATGTTGTCGCCAGTGGTTGGCGGAAGGTGCACGTGCCCGTCGACCTGGGACCGGACCGCAGCGACGCACGGATGCACGCCAAGACCGTAGGATCCTACGCAGTGCCGTAGGGGACCGCACCGCCACTTCCCAGCAAATTAGGGACACTGTTGCTCCTGGGGTATCGGCGAGGACCATTCGCAACCGTCTCCATGAAGCTGGGCTACGGTCCCGCACACCGTTAGGCCGTCTTCCGCTCACGCCCCAACATCGTGCAGCCCGCCTCCAGTGGTGTCGCGACAGGCGTGAATGGAGGGACGAATGGAGACGTGTCGTCTTCAGCGATGAGAGTCGCTTCTGCCTTGGTGCCATGATGGTCGTATGCGTGTTTGGCGCCGTGCAGGTGAGCGCCACAATCAGGACTGCATACGACCGAGGCACACAGGGCCAACACCCGGCATCATGGTGTGGGGAGCGATCTCCTACACTGGCCGTACACCACTGGTGATCGTCGAGGGGACACTGAATAGTGCACGGTACATCCAAACCGTCATCGAACCCATCGTTCTACCATTCCTAGACCGGCAAGGGAACTTGCTGTTCCAACAGGTCAATGCACGTCTGCATGTATCCTGTGCCACCCAACGTGCTCTAGAAGGTGTAAGTCAACTACCCTGGCCAGCAAGATCTCCGGATCTGTCCCCCATTGAGCATGTTTGGGACTGGATGAAGCGTCGTCTCACGCGGTCTGCACGTCCAGCACGAACGCTGGTCCAACTGAGGCGCCAGGTGGAAATGGCATGGCAAGCCGTTCCACAGGACTACATCCAGCATCTCTACGATCGTCTCCATGGGAGAATAGCAGCCTGCATTGCTGCGAAAGGTGGATATACACTGTACTAGTGCCGACATTGTGCATGCTCTGTTGCCTGTGTCTATGTGCCTGTGGTTCTGTCAGTGTGATCATGTGATGTATCTGACCCCAGGAATGTGTCAATAAAGTTTCCCCTTCCTGGGACAATGAATTCACGGTGTTCTTATTTCAATTTCCAGGAGTGTATTAACACATCAAACTGAGATGTTGGTTCAAAGAAAATATGCATTATTTATGACAAATTTCAATAAGATATATTTACATAGGGAAACAGTACTTAGCTATCTCCAGTTCAGTGAACAGGCTTGTGTAGGAAATTGTTGAGTTCGCACCATAAATAATTCGTATAACAGTAAACCGTCAAGGAAGATTCAGGAAGAACTAAGAGAGTTTAACAAAAGAAATAGACGAAGAAGTGGAAGACGCGATCGAATAAGGCCAGAAAAGTAAATCCCCGGACCATACGGAACACCGCAAACTTTTATTAGGTTTACTTATCACAAATGAAGAGATTAATGGTTCTGGATAGGAATACACCGAAGAACTTTTTAGAAGGGATAGTGGTCTTAGTTCAAACGAGTTTCGTAAAGGGTAGGAAACTTCGGCAAAACGTAAGTGAATATAGAAATTTAATATTTTGTTCCTCTGTGGTTCCATAGCCTCCAAGAATTTTGTGAAAGAAGACACTGTCCGTAGTAGGCTGCACAGTTATCCTTTATTTGTTGTGCGATTGCCCAGTCTTGATTGTTAAGTCATTTTCCACAACTTATTCAAAAGCAGTACGCTAGATGCCCCACGTGCTGTGTCATACAATCGAAAAAACCATTCCGTATGTTCATCCATACATGGAATAATGCATCGGCATTGCAATCTAAGATCGAAAACATCGTATTAGAAACTAGTAACCACTTCATCTCATGTGTAAACCACACGACTTCCACATTCAGACAGTCTGAATATGTGAGGAACAATAAGATTAGAAGACCGAGAGAAGCGCTTGGATTAAAAACGATGCAAGATAGGGGTGCAGCCTTTCGCCCCTATTGTTCAATCCATACTAGGACTGTTGATATTTTTAAAAATATCGGAAATGCGATACATCGATATCTAAAAAGCATCATTATCAGCCACCGACATATTGAAAAAGAGACGACAAGACGGTCGATTGACTGAAAAAATAGCAACATACATTCCTATAAAAATATCGGCTGCACATTGAAAACATACTACCGATTTTACAGCTGTGTATTTTAGCATTGTTTTACACTACTGGCCATTAAAATTGCTACACCACGAAGATGACGTGCTACAGATGCGAAATTTACCCGACAAGAAGAAGATGCTGTTATATGCAAATGATTAGCTTTTCAGAGCATTCACACAAGGTTGGCGCTGGTGGCGACACCTACAACGTGCTGACATGTCGAAAGTTTCCAACCGATTTCTCATACACAAACAGCAGTTGACCGGCGTTGCTTGGTGAAACGTTGTTGTGATGACTCGTGTAAGGAGGAGAAATGCGTACCATCACGTTTCCGACTTTGATTAAGGTCGGATTGTAGCCTGTCGCGAATGCGGTTTATCGTATCGCGACATTGCTGCTCGCGTTGGCCGAGATCCAATGACTGTTAGCAGAATATGGAATCGGTGGGTTCAAGAGGGTAATACGGAACGCCCAACGGCCTCGCATCACTAGCAGTCGAGATGACAGGCATCTTATCCGCATGGCTGTAACGGACCGTGCAGCCACGTCTCGATCCCTGAGGCAACAGATGGGGACGTTTGCAAGACAACCATCTGCACGAACAATTCGACGACGTTTGCAGCAGCATGGACTATCAGCTCGGAAAGCATGGCTGCGGTTACCCTTGACGCTGCATCACAGACAGGAGCGCTTGCGATGGTGTACTCAACGACGAACCTGGTTGCACGAATGGCAAAACGTCATTTTCTTGGATGAATCCAGGTTCTTTTTACAGCATCATGAAGGTCGCATCCGTGTTTGGCGACATCGCGGAGAACGCAGATTGGAAGTGTGTATTCGTCATCACCATACTAGCGTATCACCCGGCGTGATGGTATGGGATGCCATTGGTTACACGTCTCGGTCACCTCTTGTTCGCATCGACGGCACTTTGAACAGTGGACGTTACATTTCGAATATGTTACGACCCTCCATTCGATCCCTGCGAAACCTTACATTTCAGCTGAATAACGCACGACCGCATGTTACAGGTCCTGTACGGGCCTTTCTGGATACAGAAAATGTTCGACTGCTGCCCTGGCCAGCACATTCCACAGATCTCTCACCAATTGAAACGTCTGGTCAATGGTGGCCGAGCAACTGGCTCGTCACAATACGCCAGTCACTACCCTTGATGAACTGTGGTATCGTGTTGATGCTGCATGGGTAGCTGTACCTGTAAACGCCATCCAAGCTCTGTTTGACAATGGTAACAGTATGTAAGTGGTCCAATAAAAGGTGTTCGATGGGTCCGTCATTAGGTTTCGTCGCGTATCGGATTTATCCGGAACACTTCATGTCGACGCCCTATTTCCATTTATGCCAACGCGAGTGACCTAGAAGTTGTAGAGTCAAAATTGTTTGGTGAAGCTAAACGTTCCAGTTTCTGTTGGTAGCGCCGAGCGCTGATCACGTCGATATTTTCCCTCGCACGTCTCCGCCCACCGTACAGATCAATTTTGTCATTAAAATTTTTCTTCATCGTTTTCAGCAACTGTTTTTGAAGAATACCGACGTGAAGACATAGGACACTAGTTGCGTTAAAAGTTCTTTTTTAAAGCACTGGTGTGCTATTTCTTCACATCGTGGAACTTGTTATTCAATGGACATCGCAACCCCTAGTGCAATCGGACTTTTCTTCTTTTGTGCCTCATATACTTGCTTCACACAGTCAAAGTGAAAGACTGGATGTGATGAAAATTCAAAAAGTACTAAGACTCTTTCACAGAGTGTAAGTAAGATTATGTTCTACTACAATTTGAAAACAGCAACTTCAAATATTTACCGGTAATTGCGAAAAAAAAGTAATATAACATAAAAATATCGTCGCTCGATATTGCCATTTTGATGTCCATATATCTGGGGGAAAGGTATGGCCGAGACAATTGAATATTACTTGGAAAAATATCGATATATCGATATTTTACCTTTCAGCCCTAATCTATACATCGAAAAAGCGATGGCGCAAATAAAAGAAAGGTTCAAGAGTTGGATTAAAATGCAAGATGAAAGGATATAAAAAATAACATTCACTGACGACATTGCTATCCTTAGTGAAAATAAACAAGAATTACAAGATCTTTTGAATGTAATGAATTGCTCTGAGAGTAAACCGGAAAAAGACAAAAGTAATGAGAAGTAGCAGAAATGAGAATAATGAGAAACCGAACATACAAATTGATGACCACGAATTAGACGAAGTCAAGGAATTCTGTTATCTTGAAAACAAAACAACGCACGACAGGCAAAGCAAGCGGGACGTAAAAACTAGACTGACGCAGCCAAGGGGCATTCGTGGTGAAGAAAAGTCTACTGGTATCAAACATAGGTCTTAATTTGAGAAAGAAATTTCCGAGAATGTACATTTTGAGCACAGCATTGTGTAGTTGTGAATTATGGACAGTGGGAAAACTGAGAATCTAAGTCTGAGATGTAATGATGCATACGAATGTTGAAAATTAGGTGGACTAATAAAATATGGGGTGGTTGCCCGCAGAATCGGCGAAGAAAGGAACATATGGAAGACACAGACAAGTAGAAGGGACAGGATAATACAAAGAATCTTCAAAAGTTGGCACAGTCATCTTTTTTTTTAATTTTTTGCAGGAGGAGAATGAAATTTTTTGTGAACGTACTTAACATGCTTACATACTAACATTTATATGTAAGTTGTTATATAAAAGTATTTTCTTTTATTTACAAATGAGCCAAATTGGAGCGTGAAATAGATGTCAGGTTGCAACAACGGTCGGTGATGGGTTCCTCTGCAAGACCGGCGATGACTCTGCCACATCGATTCACAGGAAGTTGCTCCCTGTTAATGGGGAGGACACAGTGGATCGCAGCAGTATCCAGCGGTGGTTACAGAAGTTTAAGGAAGGTGATTTCAAGAACAGCAGGCCGAGAGGTGATGGCTTCCTTCTTCTGGGATCAGTGTTGTGCCATTTTCATTGACTTTTTGGAACCTGGCTCCACAATTAACCGGGACTGTTACTGTTTGTCACTGAACAAGCTGCGACGTGCCATCAAGAACCACAGACCACAGGTTCAGGGTCAGCTCATCAGACTACATCATGACAATACCAAACCCCATACAGCCCTTATGACGCAGGAGAAAATCAGGAAAATGGGTGGGAAATTTGTTCCTCATCCTCCTTACAGTTCGGACTTGGCTCCGTCTGATTTTTACGTCTTTGGTCGTCTGAAGGCCCACCTGCGCGGTAAAACATTTGATAGTGAGAAAGACCTTATTTCCTGTGTAAACCGATAGTGTAAAAGTCAGTCCCCAGAATTTTACCAAAGTGCATTTACATCATGGAAAGAACGTTGGGCCATATGCGTCACAGCTGATGGAGGCTACATTGAGTAGGCTCAACATATAGCTAAATGTTCCAAGTATGTTCACAAAAAATTTCGTTCTCCTCCTGCAAAAAATAAAAAAATTAGAGACGACTGTGCAAAACCTTTTGAACGCCCTTTGTAGTACATGTGTTAAGCCATCAGGGATTAACCTCCGCGGTATTAGAGGGAACTTTAGGGGGCAAAAACTGTAGAGGAAGACACAGATTGAAATACATCCAACAAATAATTGAGGGCAGAGAGTGCAAGTGCTTCTATGAGATGAAGAGGTTACGCAGGAGAGGAATTCGTGGTGGGCCGCATCTAACCAGTCAGAAGACTGATGACTCGAAAAAGAGAGAGAGAGAGAGAGGATATGCGAACTTAGATTTGCCTATGACCCTACCAACCACCAGCCACACCTGTAGAGCGGCCGTAGCATCTAGTGCTATCGGCACAGTTTTCGCCAAGTGTCACATCGTATTTTCTTAAGCGCTGGGTGCTGTATGGAGTGATGTCTCTAAAGCGTTTAAAACTACGCCTTGTAAGATGTATACATTGCCAGCGATGGCGAGGCATGACAGAATCTCTGACCAGAGAGTAGTTCATCGTTAGAACGCGCGAGTCGACAGTAGTAGTAGTCAGTCGACAGTAGTCGCTAGTCCGTGCTAGTCGGCGGGAGTCGGCATGCGTCGGCTGTGTGCTCTGCTCGCGACTCTGGTCAGGACTCTGGAGGATGAGTATTGTTGTAGAAGGTAAAGAAGCAGCCTTGCGCATATTTAATAATGTATGTTAATTGTAATTTAATTTGTTCCAAAAAATGCCCCAATAATAATTTGTTAATATAAAGCAACTCTTTTAAAGAAAAGCATTCCTTTCAATTTAAAGAATATTTCAAATGCATGATCATTCCTTCCAATAATAAAAAAAAAAAAAATATACGCCAGCATTGCACGCAGCTGTGTCGAATAATGAGTAATTAAGAGCGGATATAAGTGCAGTTTTATTGAGGTAAGAATTTTTGCTTTTTTTATTCAGAATACAGGGCCGAAGGTCAGCGCCGCTGTCCTCATAAAATTCATCAGGTTACAAAACTTTTTTGTTATTTTTGGTGTTTAGGAATTTTTCTATTTCGAACTTGACATTAAATGAGAAAAGAATTTTGTGGGAATATTAAGTGTGAATGCATTCTTTGTACAGAGACTATAAATCGGAGCCAATTTTGTTCAGAGGTTACAATAATTAAAATCAATTTTGTTCAGAGGTTACATTAAGATCAATTTTGTTCAGAGGTTACAATCTTAGAAAAATTCATTTAATTATTAATTCTTTGGGCAGGTTACACTTGGCTCATTTACATTTTCATTGACATTTTTCTTTGTGGGGAGGTTACAGCCTGCTGTTCTGTTACGTTATCGTTTACGTATTCTGTACCATATAATCACATTTGCTCCCTACACACGTAATGTAAAACGCTTCACTATCTCACATTTGCGTGTGTAATGTTCTGGCTGCCATTTTTTTTCTCTTTTCCTTTAGTTTATCACACATCTGTACAAATTCCCAGCCATTTCATATAATATAGCTCTCCCTCATACAATTTATAACAAGAGTTATGGTAATAATGACATATAGAAGCACAGAGAATGGAAAACAGGTTGTTTAAATACTTGCAGTTAAACTATAAGATTAATGAATGAAAAAAGAACTGAAGGATAGTTAACGAACAATTAAGTGTATTTAGCGCACTAAAAACACGTACACAATCCACTTAGTGTCAGTGAAAAAGTAATATATTCTGTGATTTACCGTACAGTTCTCAAGAAATGCTTTTCAAAATAAGTTTAATAAATTACAGTTTCCAGCTGTACAGGAATTATTTTTCTCGAGTATTCGTGGCGATACGGGGGTCAACTGCAACTGCTGCTAAACTTGGCAGCTAATTTTCGATAGCAGAACTTGTCGACACATAGTGGCGTTCGTAATACTGGTCGAAATTGCTTGACAAATCACTCGTTGACATGAGTGACCGATTACAGTGATGTCGCATGTGACAAATAGCAGTGATCCGTCGTCGTGTGTGGGGCTTTTTAGCAAGCCTTCTCTGAAATCATTTATCTGGAGTATCGTCTTGTACGCAAGTAAAACGTAGGCAATAAACAGTTCATCCAAGAAGAAAATACATGGTGAGTCAGGGGGAAAGGTACGTGCTTTGTGGGTTGATTCTGAACAGAAAACTTTAAATGGACATATGCCCCTTTTATAACCGTATCCGACATACAGATGTTTGAAAATCACGGTCGTCAGTCGCATGTCCTTCTGCACAACCACTCACATGCGAATACAACCAAAGCAACATTATCATAGTGTTGTCTTTACTGGCCGCTTCAGCACGACGGAGCTCCTGCATATTCCGTACGGCCACTGACACGAAATCGTATCCTGGGCGTTGAACCGGTCGCCATGGAGTCATTTCTTGGCCATTAGGTTAATGTTTGTGGGGTTGGCTTAAGAGCGACGTCTACAAGCACAAAGTGGACACGAAGGAGTAACTGCTAGCTCGTATTTTACGTGCGTGTGCTCAACTAAAAGACCGCATACGCTCAGATCAGCAACACAGCAGCTGTCTACGAAAGCTGCAAAATGCATTGCGGTTGACGGTGGACTTTTTGAACAGCTTTTATGAGTAAATGTACACAATTAAACAGAACATTAGATCACAGTCTTTTTCATTAGCTATCATCTTCATTTGTCCTGTTCCCCATTGTTGTCATTAGTTTCCTCGGGAACTGTTAAGAACAGGCATATCCTTATATGTCGCCTTTTGTTCAGAATCACTAATACAATCACTCCTCAAAGCATATACCTTTCCTCTTTTCCTGACTCACGCTGTGGAAACTTATGAAATGTGATGACACACAAGAATGTTAACAATGGGGAAGTACTGAATCAAATTGAGGAAAAAAGAACTTTTTCGAACAACCGGACGAAAAGAAGAGATTAGTTGACAGGACGTATCGTCAGTTTGGTGTGAGCAAATGGGGAGAGGGTGTGGTAAAAGGTGTGTAGGGAGACCATGATCTGCCGGCCAGTGTCGCCGAGCGGTTCTAGGCGCTTATGACCGGAACCGCGCTGCTGCTGCGGTCGTAGGTTCGAATCCTGCCTCGGGTATGGATGTGTGTGATGTCCTTAGCTTAGTTAGGTTTACGTAGTTCTAAGTCTAGGGGATTGATGATCTCAGATGTTAAGTCCAATAGTGCTTGGAGCCATTTTTTTTTAGACCATGGTTTGTATACAGTAAGCGGGTTTAAACAGCTCTAAGTTACAGTAGCTATATAGCGCCGAAGAGGTTTGCACAGGATTGACTAGCGTGGCGAGTTGCATCAAATCAGTCTTGAGACTGAAGACCACAGCAACAACAACAAAAACAACAACAACAACAACAAGCGGCATGGGTACCGCGCGGTCTTGGGCTCCTTGCCACGGCTCCCCCAGATCCCCCCGCCGGAGGTTCGAGTTCTCCCTCGGGCATGGATGTGCATGTTGTGCTTAGCGTAAGTTAGTTTAATTTAGATTAAGTAGTGTGTAAGTCTAGGGGCCGATACTCAGCAGTTTGGTCTCATAGGAACCTAACACCACCACCACCACCACCAACAACAACAACAACAACATGTTTAACTATATTTTTGCTATAATTCTGAAACATAATTTGAAAACAAGTAAATCGCCAAGTCGGCTTTATAAAGAGGACCGTACGGCATTGTCCCCTTATTTGGCTTGCATTTATCGCGACTGTCTCCCCCCAGTGCAAATCCCAAGCGACTGGAATAAAGCGCAGATAACTCCTGCATATAAGATGGGTAAAAGAACGGAACCGCAAAATTATAGGCCAATATCCTTAGAATTAGCTTTCTGCAGAATTCTAGAACATATTTTTGAGTTCGAATATAATACATTTCCTAGAGACCGAAAAGCTTATGTCCACGAATCAGCACGGTTTTAAAAAGCATCGCTAGTTTGAAACTCAGCTTGTTCTTTTCACACAATATACACTCCTGGAAATGGAAAAAAGAACACATTGACACCGGTGTGTCAGACCCACCATACTTGCTCCGGACACTGCGAGAGGGCTGTACAAGCAATGATCACACGCACGGCACAGCGGACACACCAGGAACCGCGGTGTTGGCCGTCGAATGGCGCTAGCTGCGCAGCATTTGTGCACCGCCGCCGTCAGTGTCAGCCAGTTTGCCGTGGCATACGGAGCTCCATCGCAGTCTTTAACACTGGTAGCATGCCGCGACAGCGTGGACGTGAACCGTATGTGCAGTTGACGGACTTTGAGCGAGGGCGTATAGTGGGCATGCGGGAGGCCGGGTGGACGTACCGCCGAATTGCTCAACACGTGGGGCGTGAGGTCTCCACAGTACATCGATGTTGTCGCCAGTGGTCGGCGGAAGGTGCACGTGCCCGTCGACCTGGGACCGGACCGCAGCGACGCACGGATGCACGCCAAGACCGTAGGATCCTACGCAGTGCCGTAGGGGACCGCACCGCCACTTCCCAGCAAATTAGGGACACTGTTGCTCCTGGGGTATCGGCGAGGACCATTCGCAACCGTCTCCATGAAGCTGGGCTACGGTCCCGCACACCGTTAGGCCGTCTTCCGCTCACGCCCCAACATCGTGCAGCCCGCCTCCAGTGGTGTCGCGACAGGCGTGAATGGAGGGACGAATGGAGACGTGTCGTCTTCAGCGATGAGAGTCGCTTCTGCCTTGGTGCCAATGATGGTCGTATGCGTGTTTGGCGCCGTGCAGGTGAGCGCCACAATCAGGACTGCATACGACCGAGGCACACAGGGCCAACACCCGGCATCATGGTGTGGGGAGCGATCTCCTACACTGGCCGTACACCACTGGTGATCGTCGAGGGGACACTGAATAGTGCACGGTACATCCAAACCGTCATCGAACCCATCGTTCTACCATTCCTAGACCGGCAAGGGAACTTGCTGTTCCAACAGGACAATGCACGTCCGCATGTATCCCGTGCCACCCAACGTGCTCTAGAAGGTGTAAGTCAACTACCCTGGCCAGCAAGATCTCCGGATCTGTCCCCCATTGAGCATGTTTGGGACTGGATGAAGCGTCGTCTCACGCGGTCTGCACGTCCAGCACGAACGCTGGTCCAACTGAGGCGCCAGGTGGAAATGGCATGGCAAGCCGTTCCACAGGACTACATCCAGCACCTCTACGATCGTCTCCATGGGAGAATAGCAACCTGCATTGCTGCGAAAGGTGGATATACACTGTACTAGTGCCGACATTGTGCATGCTCTGTTGTCTGTGTCTATGTGCCTGTGGTTCTGTCAGTGTGATCATGTGATGTATCTGACCCCAGGAATGTGTCAATAAAGTTTCCCCTTCCTGGGACAATGAATTCACGGTGTTCTTATTTCAATTTCCAGGAGTGTATATTGCGAACTATTCCGTAGAACATTTGACACGTTACCGCACTGCACACTGTTAACGAAGGTAGGAGCATGCGGAATAGGTTCTCACGCGTGCGAGTGGCTCGAAGACTTTTTAAGTTACAGAACCCAGAATGTTGTCCTCGACGGCGAGTGTTCATCAGAGACGAGGGAATCGTCGGGAGAGCTCTATGGAAGTGTAATAGGACCACATTTTATGGATATATAATATACATGATTTGGCGGACAGGGAGGACAGCAGTCTGCGATCGTTTGCTGATGATGCTGTGGTGTATGGAAAGGGGTCGAAGTTGAGTGATGATGACTTAAACAAAATTTCTACTTGGTGTGATGAATGTCAGCTGGTTATAAATATAGAAAAATGTAAGTTAATGTGGAAAAACTAACCTGTAATGTTGGAATACAGCATTAGTAGTGTCCTGCTTGACACATTCTCGTAGTTTAAGTTTCTGTTCGTAACGTTGCAAAGAAATGGAACGAGCATGTGAGGACTGTGGTAGGGAAGAGGAATGGTCTACTTTGGTTTGTTGGGAGAATTTTGGGAAAGAGTGGTTCACCTGTCAAGGAGAACGCATATACGACGCTGGTGCGACCTATTCTTGAGTACTGCTCGAGTATTTGGGATACGGACAAGATCGGATTGAAGGAAGACATCCAAGCAATTCACAGGCAGGCTGCTAGATTTGTTATCGATAGGCTCCAACAACACACAAGTGTTACGGAGATGCTTCGGAAACTCGAATGAGAATCTCTGGAGAGAAGGCAACGTTCTTTTCGAGAAACTGAGAAAATTTAGAGAACCGCCATTTGAAACTGACTGCAGTACGATTCTCCTGCCATCAACGTAGATTTCGCGTAAGGACCTCGAAGATAAGATAAGAGAAATTGGGACTCATACTGAGGCACGTAGGCTGTCGTTTCTCCCTCGCTCTATGTATTTGCGAGTGGAACAAGAAAGAAAACGATTAGTGGTCTTACAGGATACCCTCCGCCAAGAACGTTACGGTGTTTTGCGGAGTATATATAAGCCGTGCACGGCTCGTGTTCATGCCATTTATTGTTTGTCATCTTTGTGGTGTCACCACCAGACACCACACATGCTAGGTGGTAGCCTTTAAATCGGCCGCGGTCCGTTAGTATACGTCGGACCCACGTGTCGCCACTATCAGTGATTGCAGACCGAGCGCCGCCACACGGCAGGTCTAGAGAGTCTTCCTAGCACTCGCCCCAGTTGTACAGCCGACTTTGCTACCGATGGTTCACTGACAAAATACGCTCTCATTTGCCGAGACGATAGTTAGCATAGCCTTCAGCTACGTCATTTGCTACGCCCTAGCAAGGCGCCATTACCAGTTACTATTGATGCTGTAAAACACGTACCGTCAAGAGCGATGTTCACCATTTATGGATTAAAGTTAAGTATTCCACAGCTACGTCCTTTTTTTTGCTAGTCTCATTTCCTTGACCTGTTGCAGACCTCACGCCAGCCTGTGTGAGCTAAAACGAGTGCCTTTCGGCTTCCTCTCATAGTGGGTTGGCTCTCTTGCCAATCCACAACAATCTTCTGTTACGGTACTGCCGCCTCGTTTTCTTATTCCATTTACTGGGGTCACTAACTTCCTGCTTTATATGTTCGTGAGTGGCAGCAGCAACAGCGCGTATCGGTAAGTGCAGTACCATCTCTGGAGCGACCGATAGTGTTTCCGGGTCGTCGTCTGTCTAGCAGTTAGTTGGAAACGAATCAGCAGTGCAGTCGGGACGCAGCAGCAGTGAAGTCGGGGACGGAACGCCGACGAGGCGCCGATAGCCAGTGCTCGCCGACCGCTGGCGATACACATGAACTGTCCGACGGACGGAGATTGGAGCGGGACGACAGTTGGTTGGTCGTTCGGTTGGTCGTCTCCTCGGCCGGCGTATATTTTGTCTTTTCACCGTTTCTGAGCCTGGGCAGTTTGTCTGCTGGCGTGGAGCAGAGCTTGTCGGTGGGTCCGTCGAGTGTCTGTCGACTGGGTTGTCGTCGGATCGACAATGGTTGGGCCGACTGCCTGTCTCACCTAAGCGAGCGTTAGTGTTTGAATTCCAGGCCGACATTCGGGACTTCTGAGCGCCCTTGGGTGTACTGCCTTTTCTTGCTTGTTCTTGTTGTTTGTACTTGTATGGCTTCTAACCGATTTTAAATTAAGTTTGTTTTGCCCTTAAGGCGTCAGATGGTTTGGGCCTTCAGCCTAATTTAAGAACTGTTTTACGTAAAGACTTTGGCATTTTTAAAATTAATATTATTGAGTCTTAAGTGTTGGGCCTTCAGCCGATTGTGAATTTGTTTTGCTCTTAAAGTGCCAGACTCTTTGGGCCGTCAGCCTAATTAAGGAACTGTTTTAAGATAAGGCTTCGCCTTTTAAATTTCTGATTTTGGTTAAGCTTTAAGTTATTGGCTTTCAACCGTTTTTAAATTAATGTGGTCTTGCCCTTAGCAAAGAGCACTCCGTCTTCAGGCCACAAGTGGCCCATCGGGACCATCCGACCGCCGTGTCATCCTCAGGTGAGGATGCGGATAGGAGGGGCGTGTGGTCAGCACACCGCTCTCCTGGTCGTTATGATGGTTTTCTTTGACCGGAGCCGCTACTATTCGGTCGAGTAGCTCCTCAGTTGGCATCACGAGGCTGAGTGCACCCCGAAAATGGCAACAGCGCATGGCGGCTGGATGGTCACCCATCCAAGCGCCGGCCACGCCCGACAGTGCTTAACTTCGGTGCTCTCACGGGAACCGGTGTATCCACTGCGGCAAGGCCGTTGCCTGGTCTTGCCCTTACGGCATCAGATTGTACGGCGCATTTAACCGCTAATTAAGTTCCAAAACTAAAGCTGTGTTTTTTTTACTAAAAAAAATGTCTTGGCTCTTGTCATGTTTGATCAAATAAAAGGTTGTATGCAAGAGTGTAACTGACAGTCGGTTATTTTGGCCTCTTTTCACAACTTGAGCTACCTGTCCTGTTCTGCGAATTTAGCAGGGCGTTGCAATATACCGGGTGATCAAACAGTCAGTATAAATTTGAAAACTGAATAAACCATGGAATAATGTAGATAGAGAGGTATAAATTGACACACATGCTTGGAATGACATGGGGTTTTATTAGAACCAAAAAAATACAAACGTTCAAAAAATGACCGACCGATGGCGCTTCATCTGATCAGAATAGCGATAATTAGCATAACAAAGTAAGACAAAGGAAAGATGATGTTCTTTACAGGAAATGCTCAATATGTCCACCATCATTCCTCAACAATAGCTGTAGTCGAGGAATAATGTTGTGAACAGTACTGTAAAGCATGTCCGGAATTACGGTGAGGCATTGGCGTCGGATGTTGTCTTTCAGCATCCCTAGAGATGTCGGTCGATCACGATACACTTGCGACTTCAGGTAATCCCAAAGCCAATAATCGCACGGACTGAGGTCTGGGGACCTGGAAGGCCAAGCATGACGAAAGTGGCGGCTGAGCACACGATCATCAACAAACGACGCGCTCAAGAGATCTTTCACGCGTCTAGCAATATGGAGTGTTTTTTTTTTTTTTTGTTCTAACAAAACCCCATGTCATTCCAAGCATGTGTGTCAATTTTTACCTCTCTATCTACATTATTCCGTGGTTTATAAGTTTTCAAATTTATACTGACTTTTTGATCACCCAGTATGTAGATGCACATTTCGGCTGGCAGCGTCTGTGTGCATTACTTTAGTACAACAAGTGTTGGAAAATGGTCGCTCATAAAAGAACACTTTTAATAGCGACTTACGGTGTTACACGCTATCGTTTCTGCAGTCCCTTCTGCAGGCTGGAGATCAGTTGTGAGTGTCTTGCGTGCAGCTCTTGAAGCTGCTACACCCTCGTTACGGACGCTTCCGCCGTGCAGAACGCCTAACGGCGCACCACACAGATAATTAGGGGGGAGCCTAGCAGAGGAGCTGGGCACGTAAAAGAGGCAGGGCCGTCTTCCGGGCTGCGATCAGCAGGTGTGGAGAAACACACTCGTGCTCCGCCCGCAGGTGCTCCAAGGCCCTAACGGGAACTCGGACTCTGTACTAGTTTATATCTACATCTACACCCTGCAAATGGTTCCCCCATTACCTGTTATATCCGCGAATGGTGCCGATTGCCCATAAACTTCCATATGGATTGGATTGATTTTGCGGAAGAGACCAAACAGCACGGTCATCGGTCTCATTGGATTAGGGCAGGATGGGGAAAGAAGTCGGCCGTTCACTGTCAAAGGAACCATCCCGGAATTTGCAAGTGATTTAGGGAAATCACGGAAAACCTAAATCAGAGTGGCCGCACGCGGGATTGAACCGTCGTCCTCCCCAATTCGACTCCAGTGTGCTAACCACTGCGCCACCTCGCTCGGTAAACTTCCATATGAGCTGTAATTTCTCCGACTTTTTTCGTCATGATTATTTCGCGAGATATATGCGTCAGAAAGCAATATGTTACCCAACTGTTCGCGGAACGTACGCTCTCGGAATTTCAACAGTAACTTTCTCCGTGATCCACAACGCCTCTCTTGTACGTCTGCCATTGGAGTTTGTTGAGAACAAGCGTAACGCTCTAGCGCTTACTAAAGGATCTCGTGACGAAACGTGCCGCTCTTCGTTGGATCTTTCCTGTCTCTTCTGTTAAACTTCACTTGGTAATGTTCACTTTATGAAGTCGAACTCGTACATGAAATCTTCTTTATTTGGATGCATTACTAGTATCGCGAACCGTGGTACTACTCAATTCTTTAAAAAATCAAAAATTACTATCTGACCACAGTTGTTTAAAGGAAATAGGAAGCCCGGGATCACTGGTGATGGACAAGCTCGTGATTGTTTTACAGTTTTAATTTGACTCCAAACAGACTTTATTATAAACTTCAGTTCGGACGTTTGCCCTCTTACTGATGCAATATACACTTCTTCACTTTAATTGAATTACATAAAGACGAATAAGATGCATATTTGGCATCCACAACCAAAAACATAGATAGCAGGCACGGTGATGGTTCAAATGGCTCTGAGCACAATTGGACTTAACATCTGAGGTCATCAGTCCCCTAGAACTTAGAACTACTTTAACCTAACTAACCTGACATCACACACATCCATGCCCGTGGCAGGAGTCGAACCAGCGACCGTAGCGGACGCGCGGTTCCAGACTGAACAATCAATCATAAACAATCGTTCTTGTTTAACCATATCTCAAAAGGCTAATAACACTATTCACTTCCAGTCTGGAACCGTGCGACCGCTACGGTCGCAGGTTCGAATCCTGCCTCGGGCATGGATGTGTGTGATGTCCTTAGGTTAGTTAGGTTAAAGTAGTTCTAAGTTCTAGGGGACTGATGACCTCAGAAGTTAAGTCGCATAGTGCTCAGAGCCATTTGAACCATTTTGAACTTGCATGAAAACCACTCACATAAATGATGGGAAACGAAATGAGGAACATCGGCCTCCTTAAAATAGCCACTGTGGAACCAAGTTCAAAACCATCTCTGGCAGCTACCCATGCAACAGTAAGTTTCAACAATGTTCTTAGTTAAACACAGAATAACTTGGAGCTTGCAAATTACGAACTGGGAAGCTGTTCAGCGTGAGACGACGAACCCACCATAATTTTTCACGTCAAGGCACCCAGTGATCGGCACCGTACATCTGGCGCGACAAAAGACAAGGGCGGCGAGCACGGCGAGGCCCGTGCACCACGGTTAAGGACGCCGGCTTGTCTTCAAAACTTTCAACACAGGTTGGCTCGATGAACGCCGACCGGAGACTCTCCGTCACACTTTCACCCGGAAAACCCGTAGGGAGGAGCAGTCAAAGATAGCGAGACAGCCGAATATCGATATCAGCGATGCAAGTAGAACACCCTAGCGCCAGCAGCCACAGCTAATTTCGGATAACAGTCTAGTCATCTTCACATCGTGATACATTCTTGATTAGTGTTGGTGCCATTACGGTTCCGCACGTCGTAAAAATCCTTCTTTAAATGCAGCGTTCATACAAAACGTGATTAAAAACAGCTTTTCATCGTTTTTGGCCTGTGTAATTGAACGACGATCATAAAACAAAGGCATTATGCCGTTACAACTTAGTAACTGAGACTATCAGTATTTATATCGTTTCGTAGAGAGGTCATCTTACATGCTAATGAGTCAAAACATTATGACCAGCTGCTTAATAGCCTGTTTGTCCGTCTTTGGGACGAAATACATAACTGGTTCTGTGTATCAGGGATCCTACAGTTTCAAATGGCTGTGAGCACTATGGGACTTAACATCTATGGTCATCAGTCCCCTAGAACTTAGAACTACTTAAACCTAACTAAACTAAGGACAACACAAAACACCCAGTCATCACGAGGCAGAGAAAATCTCTGACCTCGCCGGGAATCGAACCCGGGAACCCGGGCGTGGGAAGCGAGAACGCTACCGCACGACCACGAGCTGCGGACTCCTACAGTTTGTTGATAGGTTTGTAGAGGTATGTGACATTAGATGTCTACGCAGAGGTCATGTAATTCGCGTAAATAACGGGCCACTGATTTGCCTACGCGATGATGGCGCCCTATAGCGACCCAGATGGCTTCCGTAAGATTTACATTAGGCGAATTTGGGAGCTGAGGCATCAACATGAGTTCACTGTAACGCTCCTCAAACAAATGTAGCACGGTTCTGGCTCTGAGTCATGGACAATTATACTGCTACCTTGACATTGCCGTCGAGGATGACTTCAAGCATGAAGGGATGCAGACGGTTCGCAGCTGTCAGCATGTCTTCGGTTACTACCACAGCTCCCATGCAGGCGCAGAAGAATGTCTCCCATAACATACTACTGTCCCCACCAGCCTGCTCCCGTGGCGTGCTGCACGTTTCGAGCTGCCGTTCACCTCAATGACCGCGTTTTTGGAGATAACCATCAACCTAGTGTAGCAAAAATGTGGTTCACCCGAAGAGCCGACTCGTTTGCATTGACCGATGGTCGAATCCCGATGGTCCGGTGCTCACTGCAGTCTTAATTGACGATGTCGTTGAATCCACATGTGAACACGTGTTCAACGATGTACTATGAACAGTGTGCTCCGAAGCACTTATGCGTGCATCAGCATTGTGCTCTTTCGGTAGAGATGTCACAGATCACCATCTCTCCTACTTTTCAGATCAGGCAAGCCTCCGAACTCCCCGTTCTGTGAAGAGTCCTGGACGTCCGACTACACTCATAAATTAAGGATAATGACGATACATCGGGAAACAACGCTGTGGTGGGCGGTTTAAATCACCTCGAGGTTTGACCATGCGGTGCATTTGACCTGAGGTCGTCGCACGGTGGCGCTGGCAGCAGTTCACATACGCAGAGGTGTGTTGGTGCATGTCAGAGTACGGTGCAGAGAGTAAGTGTGTAGCTGTTTTCAAACGTGCTAATGGTGACTGTGTGTTGAAAATGTCTCAAACAACACATATTGATGACGTTATGAGGGGTAGAATACTAGGGCGACTGGAGGCTGGTCAAACACGGCAGGTCGTAGCACGGGCCCTCCGTGTGCCACAAAATGTGACGTCAAGATTATGGCAACGATTCCAGCAGACATAAAACGTGTCCAGGTGCTACAGTACGGGACGTTCACAGTGTACAACACCATAAGAAGACCGACATCTCAGCACCAGTGCCCGAAGACGGCCACGGAGTACTACAGGGACCTTACCGCAGCCACTGGAACAGTTGTCTCCAGACACACAGTCTACAGACGACTGAACAGACACGGTTTATTCGCCCGGAAACCTGCAAGGTGCATTCCACTGACACCTGGTCACAGGAGAGCCCGTAAAGCCTGGTGTCAAGAACAAAATACATGGTCATTGGAACAGTGGTCCCAGGTTATGTTCGGGGACGAGTCCAGGTATAGTCTGAACAGTGATTATCGCCGGATATTCATCTGCCGTGAACCAGGAACCAGATACCAACCCCTTAATGTCCTTGAAAGGGACCTGTATGGAGGTCGAGGTTTGATGGTGTGGGGTGGGATTATGATTGGTGCACGTACACCCCTGCATGTCTTTGACAGAGGAACTGTAACAGGTGACGTTTATCGGGATGCCATTTTGCACCAGTATGTCCGCGTTTTCAGGGGTGCAGTAGGTACCACCTTCCTTCTAATGGATGATAAAGCGCGGCTCCACCGAATATATAGATATCAGGCGAATGGAGTGGCCTGCCTGTTCTCCAGACCTAAACCCCATCGATGACGTCTGGGCTGCTCTCGGACGGCGCATCGCCTGCCTCCGACAGGCACTGATGCAAGCATAGGAGGCTATATCCCATCACCTGCTCGACCACCTGATCCAGAGTATGCCAATCCACTGTGCGGCCTGTGTACGTGCGTATGGTGATCATATCCCATATTGATGTCGGGGTACTTGCGCAGGAAACAGTGGCGTTTTGTAGCACATCCGTTTCTTGACGTTTTTCTCAACTTATCAGCAATACGGCGGATTTACAGATCTGTCTCGTGTGTGCTCCCTATGTGCCTATGCTATTAGCACCATTTTTGTGTAGTGCCACGTTGTGTCGCACCACATTTCGCAATTATCCTTAATTTATGGCCGGCCGGTGTGGCCAAGCGGTTCTAGGCGCTACAGTCTCGAATGGTCTTGGATGGTCACCCATCCAAGTGCCGATCACGCCCGACAGCGCTTAACTTCGGTGATCTCACGGGAACCGATGTATCCACTGCGGCAAAGCCGTTGCAATTCAATTTATAACGTTTAAAAAAATTACAGAAGATCTGGTTGACAATGTCAACAAACTTGATCTACGTGGTAAGGTCCTTAGACTGATGAACAATAATAACAGTGCACGCAAATATTTTGTAAGCCACTTCTTTCGTGGATGAATTACATTTGCTTCAGGTTCTCGCACTGAATCTCAGTCCACCAGCTGCTTTTCCAGGAATTTGTTTTATGTGGCTGTTCTACTGAAGGTTTCACTGGGCAATTATTCAAAGCTATTTCATGGTTGTTACTCTTTTCAGAGATGTTTCTCCAGTAGCGTAATCGAACAGTACCGGATCTCTTCGCCTTTTAACGCGCAATATCTTACATTTATTTGCGTTCAGGTTCAACTGCCAGTCCCTGCACCAAACTCCTCTGCAGATATTTCTACATTTCACAACAGTCTCCTAGTATTCAAACCATCCTATCAACGATTTCGTTTTCTTAGCACCTTCCAGTTGGAGCGGGATGCGCTTTTAGGATAATGTACGCCATTTCTTATTTCCCAACATTTCCTGTAGACTTAGCCTTCATCCTAGATCTGCGTTTGTAGTGCCTAGCCACCGTAATTTAGGTCTTCCACGTTGTCTCTAGCCTTCGACAGAGAGACGATAGGCTGAGCTGATGCCCGTATAATGTGTCCATACCGCCCAAGTGATTTCAGCTAGTCGTCGGATTGTTGCATTGTTGATGTGCGCTAGCAGAAGAATACCTAATCATCTTTTCAGTACCCACGTTTCCATGACATGTTGCAATTGCTCAGTACTAGTAGGTGGGTTGGCATCTTATCACAAAGAAAACCAGTGACTGAATCACATCCAGATCTCTTTGATTCTTGCTCGCACGTCCTCATTTGCACAGCCACTCTGTAGTCGAGAACCTAGACATCAGTATGTGTCCGCCTTGGTAAAAGAAACTCCATTAATGTGTATAGTTTGTAAGTAGGCTGTTTATATTTTCTTATTGGCAACGTTACGTAGCGCTCTGTACGAAAATCACTGGCTGTACTGTGTGCAGTCTGTGGCTAGTTTGCATTGTTGTCTGCCATTGTAGTGTTGGGCAGCTGGATGTGAACAGCGCGTAGCGTTGCGCAGTTGGAGGTGAGCCGCCAGCAGTGGTGGATGTGGGAAATGAGATGGCGGATTTTTGAGTACAGAATGGATATTATGAACTGCTATGTATATTATCCTTTTTCAACACTATTAAGGTAAATACATTGTTTGTTCTCTATTAAAGTCTTTCATTTGCTAACTATGCCTATCAGTAGTTAGTGCCTTCAGTAGTTTGAATCTTTTATTTAGCTGGCAGTAGTGGCGCTCGCTGTATTGCAGTAGTTCGAGTAACGAAGATTTTTGTGAGATAAGTGATTTGTGAAAGGTATAGGTTAATGTTAGTCAGGGCCATTCCTTTGTAGGGATTTCTGAAAGTCAGATTGCGTTGCGCTAAAAAATGTTGTGTGTCAGTTTGAGCACAGTCATATATAAATGTTCAAACGGGACGATTCATATGTCGACCCTTAGCCGAGGATACCTCACTGGAATCTTCTGATTTTTTCTTGTAGTTTGTGTAATTAGTGTAGATTTTGTTTATTGCTAGCGCGTAATTGTAGAGAGAATCTCCTTTGTAGTTGCAGTCTTTCATTGTTGTTGTGGGATGCATGTAGATTTGCACCAAGTATTTCGCAGCTACGCTTGCAATTAACTAGATATTATTTTCAGTGCTATGTTAATGTGTTCTCTTATTTTTGCACTTCAAATTGTGCTTTTCTGTGTTATCGTGTGAAATATTGTGACAATAATGGCGTGTGAAAAACGTAACACTAGGCTCCAAAGTAAACTGAGAAATAATAGTGACAACGAGCGCAGCTTATCAGCACCACTGAGTAATGAATTAACAAATATTCAAAGTAGTAATTTGGTAACTGTGCATAGGGAAATGGAGTGGGCGTCAAATAATGGTGTAGGCAGTGAAACAATTAGTGAACAGGGAAGCATTATCGATCGATCGGTCGGCAACAGCTTGCCTCAGGAATCCGAAATGACAGGACACAATCTTGCAAATACTGTAGATTCAGGTTTTTCGTCCTCACCGTTAAATCAAGACACATTTTCTGCTTTTCAAAATGTGAATATTGCCGGTTCAAATGCACTTCCGAATAGCACTGAGGAATATGTTTCAGATACCAGTGCACTGTTATTACAGTTAATGCAACAAATGGGACAAAGGCTACAAAAGTTAGACACAACGCTTGAACAAAATCAGAAACAAATGGACACTCTGAAACTTGGTTCAGAAAAACACACTGAGGAAATATGTTCACTATCGGAGAAAGTAGCCGAACTTTCGGATCAGTTCACTAACTTATCTACGAAGGTAGATGATAATCTAATGGCACAGAAGAGTGCGAACAAATTAGGAAATTCAAACAAAATCAGAATCAAATAAATACGCAACACCAAAGAGAAATCCGGGAAGTACAAGATCAGCTGACACAGGTAATACAAGAATTACGTATTTCAGAGGACACTCGCGCCCCAATACGGGAAGAGGGACATAGAAATACTATTAAGGTAAATACATTGTTTGTTCTCTATTAAAGTCTTTCATTTGCTAACTATGCCTATCAGTAGTTAGTGCCTTCAGTAGTTTGAATCTTTTATTTAGCTGGCAGTAGTGGCGCTCGCTGTATTGCAGTAGTTCGAGTAACGAAGATTTTTGTGAGGTAAGTGATTTGTGAAAGGTATAGGTTAATGTTAGTCAGGGCCATTCCTTTGTAGGGATTTCTGAAAGTCAGACTGCGTTGCGCTAAAAAATATTGTGTGTCAGTTTAAGCACAGTCATATATAAATGTTCAAACGGGACGTTTCATAAGTTCCAGGACACGGAATCGTTTCGAGGTACTCTGTCTCGTGGATGTTTAAACGGCGGCCAAATCTTTGTAGACGATTATACCATGTTCAGATTTGAGATTGAAGATGCTCCCTGGTATCCGCCACAAGCACCACAGCACCAGTGTATAGCATTGTCCACGGCACACACTTCCGTAAGTTGCGCATTATGGTATCGATTAAACGGTAACAAAGAGGAGCAGAGACAGAGCTCAGCCTTGATTAACGCCAGCTGTCACAGGGGAGCGGACATGCAGCCAGGCAGAACATCGCACCCGGTGTTTTTGTACAGCACCTTTTCCAGTTGATGTTGGTTTCAGAAACTCGATGATCGCGAAGAGCATAAAAAAAACATCTGATGTGGTACTCGATGGCTTCTCGAGGTCAGGAAAGGCAAGATGTAGTGACTTCCTGTTCTTTCGGAATTTCTCCAACAGTTAGAGCGCAACAAAAATTGCGTCTGTTTTGCTACATTCCTTCACATACCTACATTGATTTATTGAGAGCTGGAATATATTCGCAGGCTCCTCAAGGATACGTTCGATTATCTTCATAGTTTGGGAGAACAGCCGGATTGGGTGGTACTTCGTACATTCCACATGATCCCTTGAAAACAGGTGCAGTAATGCAAAATTTAAAATTTTCCTTTCGAACTAAATACTCAAAAAGATTTCGGGCTTGCAGTCGGTCGTCGTTAGTTGGATGGAAGCTAACGACGACCGACTACAAGCCCGAAATCTTTTTGAATAAATAGGTGCAGCAATATTATCGACGTTATCCATTAGATCATTTATATATATGTATTGCGAACAGTAATGGCCCTATAGTACTCCCTTGGGATACCCCAGAAATTATCCTTCATCTGTCGATTTCATCACATTAAGAATAATGCATTTTCTATCTGCAAATGAAGTCCTGAATGCAGTCACAAATCCGGTTCGACATTCGATAAGCTCGTATCTTGTTCTCTAAACGACAGGGTTTGAGCTGTATCGAATGCCTTTCGGAAATCAAGGAACACTGCATCAGCTATGGAGTTTTGGACTTCATGGACAAATAGAGCGAGCCTGTCATCGTCCGTTTCCGTGCCAGTATGGTGACACGAAGCCCACGCCTACTACAGTAGTACAAGTTTATTTGCCAACTAGCTCCGCAGATGACGAAGAAATTGATGAAATGTATGATGAGATAAAAGAAATTATTCAGATAGTGAAATGAGACGAAAATTTAATAGTCGTGGGAGACTGGAATTCGATAGTAGGAAAAGGGAGAGAAGGAAACGTAGTAGGTGAATATGGACTGGGGGTAAGAAAGGAAAGAGGAAGCCGCCTGGTAGAATTTTGCACAGAGCATAGCTAACACTTGGTTCAAGAATCATGAAAGAAGGTTGTATACATGGAAGAACCCTGGAGATACTAGAAGGTTTCAGATAGATTATATAATGGTAAGACAGAGATTTAGGAACCAGGTCTTAAATTGCAAGACATTTCCAGGGGCAGATGTGGACTCTGACCACAATCTATTGGTTATGAACTGTAGATTAAAACTGAAGAAACTGCAAAAAGGTGGGAATTTAAGGAGCTGGGACTTGGATAAACTGACTAAACCAGAGGTTGTACAGAGTTTCAGGGAGAGCATAAGGAAACAATTAACAGGAACGGGGGAAAGAAATACAGTAGAAGAAGAATGGGTAGCTTTGAGGGACGAAGTAGTGAAGGCACCAGAGGATCAAATAGGTATGTCGTGAATCACAGTAGAGCCGCCATTAGCAGTCTAACAACACTTTATTACATAGTCACAGAACATACAATATAACAAGTCAAAGATACATTGTCCTAAGAGTAAACAAACAGTCTCTCACTTGCGAGAAGTACATCACTCTGTGACATCCTCCCCACCCTGGTCGACCTCCAAAGGTACGGCCAGCTGCACAGGACGACTAATGATGTGACCTTCTGGTGTCCGGAGTATTATCGTCCTTACCCTGCCGTCTATTCCTGGTAGTACCTTTTCTATCCTGGCCTTCTTCCACATATGTCGCGGACGAAGGTCCTCTTGGATCAGCACGATGCCGCCAGGGCGAAAGGGGATGACTCGTCCCGATGGGCGTTTAACTTCATGGTAGTTCCGGAGCTCCAATAGGTATTCTTTAACCCAACGGTTCCAAAAACTGTCACAGAGTTGCTGTCTCAGTCGGAATTCCTTTGTTAAATTCGTGCTCGCTGAAGGCTCTGGTCCCGTCGGAATAGTCGTAAGTTTTTCTCCCGTCAGAAAATGGGATGGTGTGAGTGCATCACAATCATCTCCTGGTGTGATGGGCCTGGAGTTCACCGCGGCTTCAATTCTGATCAAGGTGGTGTTCAGTTGTTCCTCAGTGAGCTTTGCGAGTCCCAATACCTTCCGTAGGCAACGCTTTATTGTGCCCACCATTCTTTCCCACCATCCTCCCCACCAAGCCGCACGGGAGACAATGAATTTCCAAGTAACACCGTGGTGGGCGAAGAACTGATAAGATTTTGTGGTGGTTAATGCCTTCCAAAGTTGGGCTAGTTCCTCGCCCACCACGGTATTACTTGGAAATTCATTGTCTTCCGTGCGGCTTGGTGGGGAGGATGGTGGGAAAGAATGGTGGGCACTATAAAGCGTTGCCTACGGAAGGTATTGGGACTCGCAAAGCTCACTGAGGAACAACTGAACACCACCTTGATCAGTATTGAAGCCTCGGTGAACTCCAGGCCCATCACACCAGGAGATGATTGTGATGCACTCACACCATCCCATTTTCTGACGGGAGAAAAACTTACGACTATTCCTACGGGACCAGAGCCTTCAGCGAGCACGAATTTAACAAAGGAATTCCGACTGAGACAGCAACTCTGTGACAGTTTTTGGAACCGTTGGGTTAAAGAATACCTATTGGAGCTCCGGAACTACCATGGGAGCAGTTTGAGCAGTCGGTTGACAAAGATCCGACGGTAACTACAATCAATAAACACATTTTTCTTCGCGGCTATCTCTCCGGAGAACCAAAGCATTTAGTGGACGGTATTGCGGTGACGGCCGAGACGTACGCAGAAACGAAGAGGATTCTCCGAGCGCGTTATGGCAACAAGGATCGAATAATTCAAGCCCACTTAGATTATCTCGAAGCCATAAAACCAATTAAGCTGTCCATCCCCGTGGAGATTCATGTAGGCTTGGCGTGAATTATCCAGCGGCGGCATATGTCATCTAAGACAGTACGAATGTACAAAGCTGCTCCATATGCCTTTTCCGAGGCGTCACAGAATACGTGCAGCTGAGAGTCTCGTCCATGAGCTGTAGCAATCCATCTCGGGACACGTATATGTGACAATGAAGGTAAGCTAGATATCCAAGTGCGCCATCGTGCCCCTAAGTCCCAGAGCATAAGTTCATCCCAGCCAATTCCTCGGCACCATGTGTCCTGGGCACTGTTTCCATTGCGTGGGAGTCGTGTGTGTTTGTATCTCAGTTACCCGATTACAAACGAAGGTCTTCCATCTGTTAGGATCACAGCGAATCCAACTTAGTGTTATTGTAGAATCTGTCCACAATATCGCATGGGCAATTTTAAAGTCTGTTGCACGGCAAAAGTAGCCCATTTAGTCTGTAGCAAGAACAGACTTGCTCCTATTAAGAAGGTGACATTGCCTCGACTCGAACTTTTAGCGGCAGTAGTTGGGACCAGACTATTTTGTTACTTTTGCCGTGCAACAGACTTTAAAATTGCCCATGCGATATTGTGGACAGATTCTACAATAACACTAAGTTGGATTCGCTGTGATCCTAACAGATGGAAGACCTTCGTTTGTAATCGGGTAACTGAGATACAAACACACACGACTCCCACGCAATGGATACACTGCCCAGGACACATGGTGCCGAGGAATTGGCTGGGATGAACTTATGCCCTGGGACTTGGGGCACGATGGCGCACTTGGATATCTAGCTTACCTTCATTGTCACATATACGTGTCCCGAGATGGATTGCTACAGCTCATGGAAGAGACTCTCAGCTGCACGTATTCTGTGACGCCTCGGAAAAGGCATATGGAGCAGCTTTGTACATTCGTACTGTCTTAGATGACATATGCCGCCGCTGGATAATTCACGCCAAGCCTACAAGAATCTCCACGGGGATGGACAGCTTAATTGGTTTTATGGCTTCGAGATAATCTAAGTGGGCTTGAATTATTCGATCCTTGTTGCCATAACGCGCTCGGAGAATCCTCTTCGTTTCTGCGTACGTCTCGGCCGTCACCGCAATACCGTCCACTAAATGCTTTGGTTCTCCGGAGAGATAGCCGCGAAGAAAAATGTGTTTATTGATTGTAGTTACCGTCGGATCTTTGTCAACCGACTGCTCAAACTGCTCCCAGAATCGCGCCCACGCCTCAATATCGCCTGAAAAAGGCTCATGTTTGATCGGCGGAAGTTTTACTGAAGCTGTGGGAACACTCATTGTTACAGATTGTGCCGGCGGATTGTCGGGAATCTTTATGTCTGCTACCGATTTTGAAAGCTGTTTCTCTATTTCGTGAGACAATCGGGAAATTGTGAGTTTCGCGGTGTCTATATAATCTTCGCATTTAGGAACATCTTCTTCGTATTCGCCATCGTCTAACAACTCGTGAATATCCTCATCTAATTTAACGAGGCGGTCCAGAACGCTTCCCCATCTGTCATTGTAATATTTATAATCCGCGATTTCTGATGTGTCGGGCAACCTTGCAACTTCCGCCACGAGTCGCGTAATGTTTGCTCTTTCTCTCATACGTTTTCTCTTTAGAGAGTGTAATTGCGCTTCTGGTTTGTGGTCTGGCACGTCCATTCCGTCCGATTACTCCAAAGTTTAAAGCAGTGTCGGCTAGCGATCAGCTGGTCCTAGTAAGGCGTTATCTTTGGATCGCTAGTCGAAGTAGTTCAATTGATGGTCGCTAGATGGCAGCACTAGTCATAAACAATCTACAGGCGTAGCGTAGTATCTGATAATTCGTTAAAGCGCTAATCGAACAGCTACAATGGCAGTACACAGCGGCAATAATGTATCAGTTCCTTTTGCAAATGGCACTACAAAACATGTTGCGTGATAATTCAGTTGAACTTAGCTGTGTATGATGGCGGTTGTCGTCGAAGAGCTTGTTGCGTGGTGTAACAAATCGCTGCAGTAAACCCCGTCGTAGTATTGCCGCGTGACGTGCGTCCAGAATTCGTGTTTCACAACGGCAATCGTGGAAATTGTCTCGGGTAAAGTCTATTCCCGGGTTTCGGCACCAAACTCTTATGTCGTGAATCACAGTAGAGCCGCCATTAGCAGTTTCCCAAAAAGCAACATAAAGTGCTTTCGAGTAACAGACCTATCGCGGAAAAACGATTCAAGCACCTCAGGGAAAGATTTTAACGTCAAGAGACATTAAAGCAAATGTATTTCGATCTTATGCTAGACTACATTACGAAGGGGCAAGTAGAGGTCGCTCCCACCCCACTCTCAGGAAAGGAGCTATTTCATCTCCCTCATCATGCAGTGAGGAAGGAGAAATTCGGAACCACTAAGTGGAGAATAGTCTTTGACGCCTCATCTCACGAAAACAATGCACCTCCTCTGAATGAGGTATTAGAAGTAGGACCGAACCTATTACCAGAGATTCTGGAAATTTTACTGCGTTTCAGATTACATTCTACGGCTATCGTCGCGGACATCACACAAGCTTTCCATCAATTAACCTTGAACGAAAAGGACAAAGACTTGACCAGATTTTTCTGGTTCAAAATTAGCCAGGATCAAACAGGAAATCTTCAAACGACTGACGAACTAACAGAATACCGTTTTAACAGACTCCCATTCGGCCTGACCTGCAGCCCATTTTTACTTTCTGCAACACTTAAGAGAACTTGCCGACAAGTGTATGACAGCATTTCCCATCGTAGCGCCACTTATAAACAAGACTGCATACATGGACGATTTTGTGATCTCAGTAGAAGGTGATAATTTGGGGATAACTATATACTATGAACTTGTTACCCTAATGAAATTGATCAGTCTCCCCTTATCAAAATGGGCTACCAACTGTGAACAACTCCACACTATCTGGAGGGCAGAAGGGCGAGAACTCCACACCCAGACTCAAGTTTTAGGTGTAGACTGGAACACCGCAGGTGACTACTTCTGTATCGATCCTAGCGAAATCATCAGAAGGTCGTCAGAAGAGCCAGCCACCA
This sequence comes from Schistocerca cancellata, assembly GCF_023864275.1. Classification (NCBI taxonomy): domain Eukaryota; kingdom Metazoa; phylum Arthropoda; class Insecta; order Orthoptera; family Acrididae; genus Schistocerca; species Schistocerca cancellata. The sequence continues at coordinate 136,778,711 of NC_064627.1, read as the reverse complement.
AACGACTCCTTTTACAATGTACGGCTAAATTCTATGACCCACTAGGACTGTTTTTCCCAGTTTCTCTTGTTGGGAAATTGCTATTCCAGGAGACATGGTGCCGAGGAATTGGCTGGGATGAACTTATGCCCTGGGACTTAGGGGCACGATGGCGCACTTGGATATCTAGCTTACCTTCATTGTCACATATACGTGTCCCGAGATGGATTGCTACAGCTCATGGACGAGACTCTCAGCTGCACGTATTCTGTGACGCCTCGGAAAAGGCATATGGAGCAGCTTTGTACATTCGTACTGTCTTAGATGACATATGCCGCCGCTGGATAATTCACGCCAAGCCTACAAGGTAAAAAGACGAGGACTAGTAGAAATCCTTGGGTAACAGAAGAAATATTGAATTTAATTGATGAAAGGAGAAAATATAAAAATACAGTAAATGAAGCAGGCAAAAAGGAATACAAACGTCTCAAAAATGAGATCGACGGGAAGTCCAAAATGGCTAAGCAGGGATGGCTAGAGGACAAATGTAAGTATGTAGAGGCTTATTTCACTAGTGGTAAGATAGATAATCCCTACAGGAAAATTAAAGAGACCTTTGGAGAAAAGAGAACCACTTGTATGAATATCAAGAGCTCAGATGGACATCCAGTTCTAAGCAAAGAAGAGAAAGCAGAAAGGTGGAAGGAGTATATAGAGGATCTACACAAGGGCGATGTACTTGAGGACAAAATTATGGAAATGGAAGAGAATGTAGATGAAGATGAAATAGAAGATATGATACTGCGTGAAGAGTTTGACAGAGCACTGAAAGACTTAAGTCGAAACAAGGCCCAGGGAGTAGACAACATTCCATTAGAACTACTGACAGCCTTGCGAGAGCCAGTCTGCAAAATACTAACACGAATTCTTTACAGATGAATGGAAAAACTGGTAGAAGCCGACCTCGGGGAAGATGTTTGGATTCCGTAGAGATGTTGGGCAGTACTGACCCTACGATTTATCTTAGAAAATAGGTTATGGAAAGGCAAACCTACGTTTCTAGTATTTGTATACTTAGAGAAAGCTATTGAGAATGTTGACTGGAATACTCTTTTTGAAATTCTGAAGGTGGCAAGGGTAAAGTACAGGGAGTGAAACGAAATTTACAATTTGTACAAAAACCAAATGGCAGTTATAAGAGTCAAAGGACACGAAAGTGAAGCAGTGACTGAGAAGACAGTGACAGGGTTGTAATCTATCGCTGATATTGTTCAATTTGTATATTGAGCAGGCAGTAAAGGAAACAAAAGAAACATTTGGAGTAGGAATTAAAATCCATGGAGAAGAAATAAAAACTTTGAGGTTCGCCGACGACATTGTAATTCTGTCAGAGACAGCAAAGGACTTGGAAGAGCAGTTGAACGGAATGGACAGTGTCTTGAAAGGAGGGTATAAGATGAACATCAACAAAAGCAAAACGAGGATAATGGAATGTAGTAGAATTAAGTCGGGTGATGCTGAGGCAATTAGATTAGGAAATGAGACACTTAAAGTAGTAAAGGAGTTTTGCTGTTTGGGGAGCAAAATAACTGATGATGTTCGAAGTAGAGAGGATATAAAATGTAGACTGGCAATGGTAAGGAAAGCGTTCCTGAAGAAGAGAAATTTGTTAACATCTAGTATTGATTTAAGCGTCAGGAAGTCCTTTCTGAAAGTACTTGTGTGGAGTGTAGCCATGTATGGAAGTGAAACGTGGACGATAAATAGTCTGGACAAGAAGAGAATAGAAGCTTTCGAAATGTGGTGCTACAGAAGAATGCTGAAGATCAGATGGCTAGATCACATAACTAATGAGGAGGTATTGAATATAACTGGGGAGAAGAGGAGTTTGTGGCACAAGTTGACTAGAAGAAGGGATCGGTTGGTAGGACATGTTCTGAGGCATCAAGCGATCACAAATTTAGTACTGGAGGGCAGCGTGGAGGGTAAAAATCGTAGAGGGAGACCAAGAGATGAACACACTAATCAGATTCAGAAGGTTGTAGGTTGCAGTAAGTACTGGGAGATGAAGAAACTTGCACAGGATAGACTGGCATGGAGAGCTGCATCAAACCAGTCTCAGGACTGAAGACCACAACAACAATCTCCGTTCAATGCGACGGCATTCCGCCACCTTACCGGAAGGGTCTGCATGCCCGCGTGGTAGCACTCTACTGGTCGAAGTCGGAACCAGCGTCTTCCTGCGTCAATAACCTCCACATGATCCACGTATTGCTTTCCGCAGAGAGCACCCTTCATTGGGAGAAACAGGTGGAAGTTAGAAGGTTCGAAATCCGGGCTGTAGAGTGGATGAGGAAGGACAGTCCAATGAAGTTTCGTGAGCTCGTCTCGGGTGCGCAGACTTGTGTGAGGCCTTGCGTTGTTGTGGAGAAGGACGAATTCGTCTGCATTTTTGTGGCGATGAAGACACTGTAAGAGTCACAGCTGTGTGTGTGTGCTGGCCGGCCCGCGGGAGGTCGGACAGGTTTGCACGACGTTGTTGTGATGATGACAGACGCCTCGCCAACGACTCACCGTGCTTTTGGTCACTGCTAGGTCGCCGTAGACATTATCCAAGCGGCTCTGAATGTGGTGTCACCGCCAGACACCACACTTGCTAGGTGGTAGCTTTAAATCGGCCGCGTTCCATTAGTACACGTCGGACCCGCGTGTCGCCACTGTCAGTAATTGCAGACCGAGCGCCACCCCACGGCAGGTCTAGAGAGACGTACTAGGACTCGCCCCAGTTGTACGGACGACTTGCTAGCGACTATACTGACGATGCCTTTCTCTCATTAGCCGAGAGATAGTTAAAATAGCCTTCAGCTAAGTCCATGGCTACGACCTAGCAAGGCGCCATTAACCATTTCTGGATAGAGTCTCACTTGTATCATCAAGAATGCTGTATACGAATGACGGATTAAAGTTAAGTATACCAGCAGCTACGTACTTTTCTTTATAGCATTCATTACGTATCCTGTTTCAGAGCTACCGCCCACCTGCGTGAGTTGACGCGTGCATTTCGGCCTTCTCTAGCTATATAACACTGAATATCTACGGTGTTCTTTTTCCGACCTAAAGAAACTCAATGACAGCTCTCTGCTTGGAACGCACTTCCGTTACAGACGCCATTTTCAAGGCTTCATATATCGCTGCCTCCTTTAGGAACTTCATGAAACTAAAGGACTGTAGCCGGCCGCGGTGGTCTCGTGGTTCTAGGCGCGCAGTCCGGAACCGTGTGACTACTACGGTCGCAGGTTCGAATCCTGCCTCGGGCATGGATGTGTGTGATGTCCTTAGGTTAGTTAGGTTTAAGTAGTTCTAAGTTCTAGGGGACTGATGACCACAACAGTTGAGTCCCATAGTGCTCAGAGCCATTTGAACCATTTTGAAAGGACTGTAGGGGTTGAAACGGAAATATTCCATGATGTCTAGCGAGAAATTCCGCATTTTTTGAATTGAAATTGGGCGATAAAAATATGTTGTATTTCTTAATGAAGGCCATTCGCATTTAGAAATGGACGCATAACTGAGTGGTAACTCTGTCACAAGTTTCCTGAACTATTATTCGCAATAAAGCAGCCGCTGCATGAGTAATGGACTTCTTATAGGACAACTGAAAAGAGCAAAAGTTTACGCAAACAATAATGTCATCAGAATAAAGACCATTCGCTAGAGAGAGCGAAAAATGAATTAATATGAATCACTACAACAAAGACGTTAGCCATGGGTCAATAATGTAATCAAAGTGACAGGGGTCGGACAATAGATCTTTCCACGCTACACATTAATTTGCAGCGCCGATATCTCGCTGTGCAAACGCGACGATAGCACACACGCAACCATCGTAGTTGCATCGTGCTTCGTAATTCTAAACATCACGAGTAACTTTCGTATGATTACCACAAGGCGGCTCCCAAGGTAATGGAAGACAGCACTTTGCCGCAAAATGGCGGTAACTGCGGTACGATGAGCTTCGCGAAGTTGACACCTTTAGTAACTGCAACCACAGACTGATGCAACGGAATCGGTTGAAGAGCCGCAGTCTGAATTATTTAAAGCCTCAGTCGACGAACAACTCCGCGGTACACGAAGGTCCTTGTAGCTGTTCCTGCGGCTGTGGCCGACTGTAGCGCCCGAGTTCCTGCCTTCAAGTTTGGTGGCCCGAACTGCCGTGGATTCCGAGAACGCGGCATTCTTTGTGTGTATCCGCCACCTGCCTAGACAATAACTCGGTAGTGTCTGCGGACCTGAGAAAATTACTTTAGTAGTATTACCTGATTACTTAAGGCTGACGACTTGATAATTAAGAAACCGATCGGACTATGCGGAACGAAGTGAAGAACACACTTCCCACACTGCGGTCCCGGTTCAGAAACATTTATGAACAATACAATGACCGGTTTAAACTGTCTTATGCTGCCAACGTCTGATCTGAGAAGAGAACATGAAGACAATGAGTAGGGGGACACTACAATTAATTTCACCTGTTATACATACCAGCTACAAAATTTCACGTATCTGATGGAACTTGTTGTAAAAGTACCATGTTGCGTAACATGAAGTCAATAACATGAAGTCAAAACACCAAAGGCACTCCACATATATACGTCTCTTGATCAAAAATACACAGTTGATAAAATGCACACCTTAAGTAATCAGTTAATACTACACCCTCATACCACCAGTGCATACCGGCGCCGGCCATGACTCTTCCAAGTTTTCCGCACAGCACTGTGCTGCAGGCAGATTGTTAACATAGAGGCGACAGATCCGCTACAAAGTTAGCCACCTCGCCGTTGAATGGCGTAAATGTTAAATGACCTCATGCTGAGGCTACAAGCAATGCATTGCGGTGCATCAGAAATAGAAGTGGATGTTTCAAAATGCCCAATATAACTTTACGGAATGCCAACTGATCATAAATTTAAAATTACCATGGGCTTACGCTATAAAGTCCGCAGCTCGTGGTCTTGTGGTAGCGTTCTCGCTTCCCGCGCACGGGGTCCCAGGTTCGATTCCAGGCGGGGTCAGGGATTTTCCCTGCCTCAAGATGACTGGGTGTTGTTGTGTTCTCTTCGTCATCATCACTCAGCCCCATTACGGTCGGAGGAAGGAAATGGCAATCCACCTCCTCTACGACCTTGCGTAGTACGGCGGTGCAGGTCTCCCGCATCGTTCTCTACGCTCCTCGCCGGCCGGAGTGGCCGAGCGGTTCTGGGCGCTCCAGTCTGGAACCGCGCGACCGCTACGGTCGCAGGTTCGAATCCTGCCTCGGCCATGGATGTGTGTGATGTCTTTAGGTTAGTTAGGTTTAAGTAGTTCTAAGTTCTAGGAGACTTATGACCACAGCAGTTGAGTCCCATAGTGCTCAGAGCCATTTGAACCATTTTCTACGCTCCTCGGAGTATGGGACCTCATCATCATTGCGCTATAAAATCTCTAGTCATACATTCTGTTGTTGTACAGAGAGAAAATTACTGTGATAATCAAAATATTCGTAAAAAATTTAAAAATATTCTACACCTTTGATTAACCACTTAACATGACGTAAAGATAAAACCGCAGTGGTACGAGTGCGAATGTTAAGCCGGTCAGACCTGGAAGGGTCCCGCAAAGTATCACCCATGAAAGGGGTTAGCGTAAGTAAAAATCACGCGGAGCTGAACTTACTTCAAGAGCCATCTCACAGAGATGCGAGCCTACTGGGTGCAAGGTGTCTGTTACAGAGTTAAACTGAATTGAGGTACACTGTAAAAAGCAGCGGAGACAACTACAATAAAATTAAAGGTATGAATGGGTCGTAACAATGCGTGTGCGTATATGTCATGACGGTGTGTGACGGATATCTGTGATTCATGGCGTGTGTCAGAAACTACTATAAATGGGGGGGGGGGGGGGCATTTAAAAAAATCCACCTTCATTCTGGTGCACCGCTATGCACTGCTCGCACCTCAGCATCTGATCATTTAGCATGTGCTGCTTACGCCATTCAACGGCGGAATAGGTAACTTTGTAGCGGATCAGTCTTCTCTGTGTTAACACTCCGCCTGTAGCACAGTGCAGTGCTGCGAACTTGGGAGAGTCATGTCCGACGCCGACATGCACGGATGGTACGAGGAGGTTATCAACTGTGTGCATTTTATCAAGATATGTTTATGTGTTGTCCAGTACAGGGATTCATCATAACAGTCAAGAAATGATATCTACAAGCTATAATCGTCATATTTTGACTTTGAGCTGAACTATGACGCCAACGGCCTTGCCGGAGTGGTAACGCCGGGTCCTGTCAGATCACCGAAGTTAAGCGCTGTCGGGCTGGGCTAGCACTTGGATGGGTGACCATCCGGTCTGCCGAGCGCTGTTGGCAAGCGTGGTGGACCCAGCCCTTGTGAGGTACACTGAGGAGCTACTTGATTGAGAAGAAGCGGCTCCGGTCTCGTAAACTGACATACGGTCGGAAGAGCAGTGTGCTGACCACATGCCCCTCCATCTTCGCATCCAGTGACGCCTGTGATTGAGGCTGACACGGCGGCCGGTCGGTACCGCTGGGCCTTTCAAGGCTTGTTCGGACGGAGAGTTTGAGCCAACACAATAGGTAAGGAACAAATACCGTTCAGGCATATTAAATTTTCATACTCCAAACAATCATGAACAGGATTACACAGAGAGGTAACAGCTCATACCCTAATATATGCTAGTATATAAAAAACGACTAACGGTTCTTTCCCTTTCCTTTTGTAGGTGCGGATCCCCAGTGGTGTTCCTTTTTCATCAACTCCTCGAATGCGGATCGTACCAGCTCGCTAAAAAAAAAAAAAAAAAAAAAACCTGCTGCGCGGCCTAGGGCGTCCTACCACAGTTCGCGCGGCTTCCCCCCCCCCCCCCCTCCCCCCGTCGGTGGTTCGAGCCCTCCCTCGGGCACAGATGTGAATCTTGTCCTTAGCGTTAAGTTAGTTTAAGCCTAGGGACCGATGACCTCAGCAGTTTGGTCCCATAGGAAATTACGACAAATTTCCAAAAATTTTCCACAGGCGACCTGCTCGTACAAGAAGGCACACAGACCTTATTCTTGCATCCTCAAAACCAATCTGCCGTGGGTAAATAATCCAAGACTCACAAGAAACAAATCAGTCATCCATGAGCAGCGCGCTGCAGACGAATGAACAGAATGTAGGCCGGTTGGTACATTGGTTGAACACAGTACCTCAGTGACACAGCGTCATCGGGAAACAAGCTTCACGTCCAGCCGGCGCGTTATAGTCATGCCCAACACTCCGCTCCGCCACTTGCTCGTCCATAACACAACTCCAGCACTTCCTCCACGGGCCATATGGCTCCAGCTAATGTCCAGCGACCCCACGAGAGGTTGTCTCACCGCCGATAAGTTCGCCTCCATAGCCGAGTGGTCAGCGCGGTAGAATGCCATGCGCGGGGCGCGGGTTCGGTTCCTGGCTGGGTCATCATCATCATATCATCTACACCGATACGTAAGTCGCCGAAGTAAGGTCAATTAAAATGACTTTCACCAGGCCCTCGCCACACAACGTTTCATTTCATACCGCCGAGAGGAAGCATGACCAACCTAGGCCTAGGCGGCTAGTGCTAACCTAAACCCATAGTGCTGTACTCTGCACGGTGTGGACTGCCTTTTGTGCTCTGGTATCATGTAATGTAAGATGGTACCTTAATGAGAAGTTCCATAAGGTACGTGAAATTTTTTGTTTTTACATAATAGGTAAAATTAATTGAAGTTCTCCCCCCCTCCCTCCGTTATAATTTCATGTTCCTCCCTTAGATCAGATGACGGCCCATAAGACTGTTGAAAGCGCCGTCTTGAAACAATAAAAGTTTCTATACTGCGATAGCGAAGTGTGTTCTTCCATTTCTAACCATATATGTAGCTCCACAGCACAACACTTTAGACGATGGATCTGTTTTTGATATCATTTTACTCGGAATTTTATTGGGATCTCGAATCTGTGATGAGAATTAAAGGATTCATTTCATTGCTCTTTCTTCCTTTGTGGTGGGAACTTGTCTGGACAGACGTTATGGTCTCGCCACATGCATTATTTACTTGACAAAGTTACGTTGCAAGACGTGTGCGCGCCACTCGGTTGAAGGAGTCAGCGCTGTAGTATGAGTCGACTTGGTGACGTGAGAGACAAGCTGAAACGATCTATGTTATTTCGATATCCAGTGAACACCCTGCGAATAAGTTGTCCGAGTTATTGGCGTATCAACGTGGACTCTCCAACGTGTCTACAAGGAACGGTGTCTCACTTGTGGTGATGTAACCCACCGTAAGGACAGTGGCCGAAAAAACATCCTAAACGACGACGAGAAACGCAGACGAGTACCGCGACTTGTCGCTGACAATCAATTTCTAGCACTTCAGGAATTCCACTTGTTAGTGAAGGTCCGTCTCAACCAGTTTACGAGCGAACATAGCGAAGAGAATTGCTCCTATGGAGAAGGGGATTTCGAAAAAGGCTATTGTTCGCAGCGGCGCACGGAGCTGCACGTCCTCGAAGAGCTGAATAACATAGAAAATGGACGGTGGTTGAGTGGAGACGTGAAGTGTGGTCTGACGAGTCGCGATTTTAGCGCTTTCCAAATGACGCAAGACTTCAAGTTTAGCGAGGGCTCACCGCGACGTTCAAACCGCATTGTTCAAAAAAATGTTCAAATGTGTGTGAAATCTTATGGGACTTAACTGCTAAGGTCATCAGTCCCTAAGCTTACACACTACTTAACCTAAATTATCCTAAGGACAAACACACACACCCATGCCCGAGGGAGGACTCGAACCTCCGCCGGGACCAGTCGCACAGTCCACGACTGCAGCGCCTTAGATCGCTCGGCTAATCCCGCGCGGCTGGACCGCAGGGGATATGTAACGAGGATTCAAAAAATATCCATTCGACGGCCGTACAGTCCAGAATCGCTATGCCAGTGACGCAAAATCACTGTGAGCATTGAGGCAAACATCCCACCCAAGCTCCAGGTTGAACATACGCTCGTTTGATAAAACACCGTATCGTGCTGCGTGGAGAAGTCCATAACTGTCTCCTGCACATCCTCGCCCGACAGATATGTCTGCCGTTCAGGGTCCTTTTTTAAGAGACCGAGGGTGTGATAATCCCATGAGGAGAGGTCCGCCACTAGAGTTGGCGTAACTAGTGTGTTACAACATTTGCGATTTACCATGGAGCAGCAGCACCCCTTGCCACGTACTATTCCACAACGGTAACTTTCGACGGACATGATGCCCCATACACACTATTCATCGTCATATGGATGTCTACCAGTGTTTGTCCTTCTGCATCCAAGAACAGAATAACAGCACGTTGGTCCTGTTTGGACGCATTTGGTAATAAGGTCGACATAGTTCAGGCGTCCGCCTTTACCGCACGCACGTCAGAAGGACACGAACGCCGCTGAACTGTGGTACTACTCAATTCTTTAGAAAATCAAAATTACAATCTCACCACAGTTATTTAAAGAAAATAGGATGCAATATTCAAATGTTTACTTTAATTGAATTACAAAAGCACGAATAAGAATCATATTTTCCATCCGCAACCAAAAACATAGATAGTAGGCACGGTGAATAATCAATCATAAACAATCGTTCTTGTTTAACCACATCTCAAAAGGCTAGCAATACTATACACTTCCAGTCCAAAGCTATATAGCCACATAATACCACAACTTCATTAAAAAAAACAAAGATCTTAAAGCTTAATAAAACTGAACTGCCAACATAAAGGTCCACAGTGAAACATGCTTGTACTAAAAATGCAAAGTGGGGCCAACCAAGGTAGCAAAACTGGCACTCAGGAAAAATAACATGTTGCACATTCATTAAACATACACAAATGATTAAAATAAGTGTTGAACCAGTAAAACGACTATTAACAAAGTGGCCTCACTTTAGAGAACAGTGCTAAGGCCCACAGCAGTATTTGGAAGCAATAACGCTACGGTCGGCAGGCAATACGAGCGTTCACTCCCCACGGCTTGTGCACAGGGTCGCATAGCAGGCGGTATATATTTATACACTACTGGAAATGGAAAAAAGAACACATTGACACCGGTGTGTCAGACCCACCATACTTGCTCCGGACACTGCGAGAGGGTTGTACAAGCAATGATCACACGCACGGCACAGCGGACACACCAAGCACCGCGGTGTTGGCCGTCGAATGGCGCTAGCTGCGCAGCATTTGTGCACCGCCGCCGTCAGTGTCAGCCAGTTTGCCGTGGCATACGGAGCTCCATCGCAGTCTTTAACACTGGTAGCATGCCGCGACAGCGTGGACGTGAACCGTATGTGCAGTTGACGGACTTTGAGCGAGGACGTATAGTGGGCATGCGGGAGGCCGGGTGGACGTACCGCCGAATTGCTCAACACGTGGGGCGTGAGGTCTCCACAGTACATCGATGTTGTCGCCAGTGGTCGGCGGAAGGTGCACGTGCCCGTCGACCTGGGACCGGACTGCAGCGACGCACGGATGCACGCCAAGACCGTAGGATCCTACGCAGTGCCGTAGGGGACCGCACCGCCACTTCCCAGCAAATTAGGGACACTGTTGCTCCTGGGGTATCGGCGAGGACCATCCGCAACCGTCTCCATGAAGCTGGGCTACGGTCCCGCACACCGTTAGGCCGTCTTCCGCTCACGCCCCAACATCGTGCAGCCCGCCTCCAGTGGTGTCGCGACAGGCGTGAATGGAGGGACGAATGGAGACGTGTCGTCTTCAGCGATGAGAGTCGCTTCTGCCTTGGTGCCAATGATGGTAGTATGCGTGTTTGGCGCCGTGCAGGTGAGCGCCACAATCAGGACTGCATACGACCGAGGCACACAGGGCCAACACCCGGCATCATGGTGTGGGGAGCGATCTCCTACACTGGCCGTACACCACTGGTGATCGTCGAGGGGACACTGAATAGTGCACGGTACATCCAAACCGTCATCGAACCCATCGTTCTACCGTTCCTAGACCGGCAAGGGAACTTGCTGTTCCAACAGGACAATGCAGACATTCGAAGTAGTAATTTGGTAACTGTGCATTGGGATATGGAGCGGGCGGCAAATAATGGTGTAGACAGTCAAACAGGTAGTGAACAGGGAAGCATTATCGATCGATCGGTCGGCAACAGCTCGCCTCAGGAATCCGAAATGATAGAACACAATACTGCAAATACTGTAGACTCAGGTTTTGGGTCCTCACCGTTTTCTCAAATGAGTCAAGACACATTTTCTGCTTGTCAAAATGTGAATGTTGCCGGTGAAAATGCACTGCCAAAAAGCATAGAGAAACAGATTCCAGACACTAATACATTACTATTGCAATTAATGCAACAAATAGAACAAAATCAGAGACAGATGGGACAAAATCTTCAAAAGTTAGACACAATGGAACAAAATCTTGAAAAGTTAGACACAGTGGAACAAAATCTTAAAAAGTTAGACGCAATGGAACAAAATCTTCAAAAGTTAGACACCACACTTGAACAAACACGTGAAGATTTAACTACTGAATTACATAACATTGGATCGAAATGTCAAAAGGTCTGTAATGACGTAAAAACACAAATTTGTGAGCATTTTCAGCCTATTTTTTCGCGGGATGAAAATGCATTACAGAATCACGAAGCAGCCATAAAAGAGCTGCAAACCATTGTTCATGAAAATCATGAGACCTTGTGGGCTAAAATTGACTCAGTTGCATCTACCGATTCGGTTACGAAACTGGCAAAAACTCAGGAAAACTTAAAGAACACAGTAGATTCGATTTAAACACAAATGGACACTCTGAAACTTGGTTCAGAAAAACACACTGAGGAAATGTGTTCACTATCGGAGAAAGTAGCCGAACTTTCGGATCAGGTCACTAACTTATCTACAAAGGTAGATGATGATCTGAATGACACAAGACCCGTAGCCTTCACTGACACAGAAGAGTATGAACAAATAAGAAAATTCAAACAAAATCAAAATCAAATCATTACACAGTACAAAAGAGAAATCCGGGAAGTACAAGATCAGCTGACACAGGTAATACAAGAATTACGTATTTCAGAGGACACTCGCGCCCCAATACGGGAAGAGGAACTTAGAAATATGGAAAAGCCACAAAATAATAACACAGGGCATTTCGGTAATTATGAAAGGAATTGGCAAGGTGGACCGAATTTTGAGATGGAACCGCCGACACGACGTAACAATGACCGATATGCTTCTCGCCGACACGATGATTTTGACTATAAGCTGTTCATTACTATACGTAAATTCAAAACATTTAAGAATTCTGCCAACGACATTCATCCACAAACATGGCTCCATCAATTCTCTCATTGTTTTCCTCCCAACTGGTCATTAGAACACAGATTAGAATTTATGTGTGGCTACTTGGAGAATGAACCAGCTGTAAGAATGCGATCGGTCATTCACGATTGTCACAGTGAAGGAGAATTTTATCATGCCTTCCTCTCAGCATATTGGCCTCAAGCCACACAAGACCAAGTAAAACATAGCATCATAATGATGAAACATTTCGAACAATCTGAATTTTCCAGTCTTGTGAAATATTTTGAAGATATGTTGCATAAGAATCAGTATCTTTCAAACCCATACAGCCCCTCAGAACTCATCCGCATTTGCTTAATCAAACTGCCTGAACATTTGAGACATATTATTTTAGCAGGACGTTGCAAAGACGACATTGAAGCTTTTCAGGGACTCTTACAAGAATTAGAAATTGACACAGACAGTCGCGGGATGCGAAAACGGGAAAACAATCGCTACAGGGCACATCCGTCACAATTCCGTGACGACAGAAACAATAACTGGACACGACAAGTCTATTCTTACAACGCAAATCGTGACCAAAACAGGCACCACCCGTATGACAACCGTTGGCAGAGTAGTAATAATTACAGGGAAAGATCACCTCTCCGCGGTAATGACTATCACAGAGACAATCAGAGAAACAGACAATATGGGAACCAAAATAATTATTATCAAGGGAGACAGAATAACTTTAGACGCAACGGTCCAGCGCGCAGTTACGACTCAGGGAGAAATTCTCCACCACATGACCGACAAGAAAGAAACTACAGGAACTACCGACATGACGACAGACGATGTAATCGTAACGACAGACATGAATTTCATCAGAACTGGCGGGATTTAAACAGGGCAGGGCCCAGGTCTCCAAATCCCAATAACGGCGCGCGCCAACAAAGAGGTAGCAGACAATGACTCGCACCGCAGGCACCCGCGTGCGCCGGCTGGCTCAGAGAAAAATAACATAGACGCTAACCTTGAGAAAAATTCCAGTATTCTTTACCGACGTATACAAAATGATAATTGCTTTGAAGTTGAAACTCTGCGCGCTAGAAAGGGTAAAAGATTGTAGCACATTTTACATGTAAAACCGTTTATTGAAAGATAATCTGCTTTTTAACTTTGTCTTTGCCATAAAACGTTTCACTTCACGTTACTAGTATGCATTAGAAACTGTTACCATGCAACAATGTTTAAAGTTAAATATCCAGTCAAGAATCAAGAGAACTTATTCAAACAGAAATTACGAATGCATTGTTATTGCGAACAGATGACACAGTGGTTAGTTAATGTGACAGCTACACGATTTTATCACGACGCTACTAATGAGTGACAATTTACAATGTTGCTTTTGCGGTGTTTCTGTTTCATATCTGCACAGTTTTTCTGAATTCTTCTGGAAAGCAAAACATGTTTTATTAGTAACTTTTGTGGTATAGCTACAAGGAGACAGCCTTTTCCGTAGCACAACAATACGTTACAGCACAGTAATTTCTTCATCACAACAATAAGCGTAATAACTAAGATATCTATACGCAAAGCGTTTCACTTTTGTTTATCATGAGGTAAGTTCATTGTCTTCTGCAGAACTTAGCTTTTGGAGGACGATAACTACGACACTTCCACAGAGATTATCTTACAGCAAGACGCATATTTAGCGCTACAGGACACGTATTTGAGTGATTAATTTTGTACATAAAACATTTATTTTTAAGATTTTTGAATTACAAAGTTTTCCGTGATACATTTCATTCCATTGCTGTAATCTGTAATACCTGAGGGTACAATTACATTAAACCTCAGGGGGGTACATGCTTACTTTGTGTACCATGTGTTTGGCAAGCACAAGGAACCCTAGCTAATATGGTATTTGCTTATACAACTTTACACATCGGTACCATATTTCTCTAAAACATAAATTACACAGTTATCTGATCATTTAACTGAGAGAGACAAATTTTTTTACTACGTCAGTGACACATGTTTACGCAATTACACAGCTGGATGATTTCACACTTATGAAATTGTATTTTGTCTCTACTGTGTGAACTCTTCATATTTTTTCAGAACCATTGTGATACTATGAGAGCTTTGAATGATGTATTTGGTATGGGATCATGATTTTTAAAGTACGTTTGAGGTAGATGACACTATTGACATGAGCAGAGAATTTTCTTTAGGTTTTGAAATTATTGCAGAAAGCTACGACGATTTTGAGATTTGACTGAGGTGTTATGATGTTATTTTTATGACGACGATGTGTATTATGCTGTTGAGGTATGTTTATGTCAATAAGACGATGCTACCATATATGAGGAATGTGATTACGTGTTTATATGTATATGAATAATGTATAGAAGTTAGGGACTCTTGACTTGTGAAAAAGGATGTTGGAAACCAAGAATCGTACTTTAAGAGTTATGAAATGTGTGTAAATGCGTGAATGTATCACAATGCCGACGAAAATTTTTTGGACACTGTTATATTTATAGGATTTTGTTTCTACAGATTTGTAACGCAAATTCTTTACCTGTGAAATATTTTTATATGAGACTGTCACTGTAGCGGAAACTGGTGTCGTAAATATTTCGGTAAGAAAGCCAAGTGACCTTGACGTAATGCGTCTTGAGCGTCCAGCTGTGTGTCGCTGGAAAAAAGCCATTAGTGCCTCTCAGAAGCACAGGAAGAAAAAAAGAAAGGGGAGGCCATTGTCCGCGCTATTGACATTTCCTTGTTGAAAGCATACTGTGGAGCTCGTAATTTATGATATTTACTGAAATGCCTAATGAAATGACGAGAAATATTTTTACATCTGCACACCTGATTATGACAAGCATCTTTCTATGAGAGTTGAGAGAATTTCTACTAACTTATGAAATGTCACATGACTATTGAATGATATTTTTATGCTTTGGTTTGCATAATTGCTTATTTCATTTGATATCTGGTTTCCAGCTGTGTTGCAGCATTGCTTTTATAAAATAAAATGCATTTGCTAATGTGAACACTTTCTGTCAACAGATCTATTAAATAATTATTTTATGATCCACATTCTTTAAAAAAAGGAGCACTTGGAAAGGAAAGAACAATAAGAAGGAACTAGTAACAGTAACACATAATTTTCTTTTCAAGTACATGGTAATATTTTTTTTACAATAAGTTGTTGTGGTGCACCACTTTAATTACATAGACATTAAGATGACCACTTTAATTACATAGACATTAAGATGACCATTTTAATTACATAGACATTAGGATGTGAATATACATTTCCCTTATCTGCATTGTTGTCTTTAGTGTAATGTTTTTTTCTGCTTGAGCTATGTCATGTTTAGATATAAGTTATTTCTGCTGCTGTTTGCCAGGCATAGTGCTACTAAATTTCACTTTGTATTACTCTGTTAAGCTAGTTTTACTATTGATTTATTTTTATTGTTGCTGCACATTGGCTCATATTATTTGTAATGTTGCATTGCTTGGTAATTTAGATTTACTGTAGCTTGCTTTGCGATTTTCCATTTTTTTTGTCATTGCTGTTTGCGTTAATTGTTTTATGTGATGCTGCATTGCCTCGTCCCTTAGTTTAGCATCTGAGCTCAGTAGATTTAAGTTAGCTTAAGAGGGGGTAGACTATATAAGAAACTGACTATGGAGAATAGGTAAAGAATGCATTGCGATGAAAAGATTTGGGCCCAAATGAGTATTGTACAATCAGAAATAATTATTTTGAAAGAAATATGAATAGAATACAGGAAGGAGGTATAGATAGGACTTCTTGGGAATAATGATGAATGAAGGGAGACCTCCGAGAAGTAAAGAAAGTTTTGTTTGCAAAATACTGCAGTAAAACAAACCCTGTCCTTTCCTTTTGTGTCATCCCTCTATATGTTTGTGTACCCTTGTGTATTTGTGTTTTTCCTGTCTTTATGTGTTTAGCTGATGAGAGCTATGTTGTAGACATTTTCTAATACTCTGTTATTTACTTTGTAAAGATGTTTAGATATTATTTATACTGTTTGGTTGCTCACATGTGAAGGTGATGTTTCAAACGTTCTTCTGATCTTTTATGTATTTACTTATGTCATAATTCCTGTAACACCGATGTATATGTTATTTCGATTCTTTTGTAAAGCCCATATTACTACAAATGTTATCTGTATTGTTATGTTTTTAATTATGTATTTTGTACCTTTGTCATTGTATTCTTATGTTATAAAATTGTAATTGATACCAGTTCATCAAATTAAGTAACTTGTATGTTACATTTCACTGCACACATTTCTGTTGGTCATACTATATGGACAATATGTGAGAAGTTGGGACTGTTAGTGTTTGCACATGTGTTACTAATTCAGCAAGGGACTGGATAACAGCATTGCTGGTTCTAAGGACAATTCCAAAAACTTTGTGAGTGCACAAGTGGTGGTTATGGACTTGCTATATTATCTGCAAGACTCTTCAATGGTGATTGTGCACCTGCACAATCACAACAGATGGCTGCTGGCCATCTCTACAAGGACTACAGTGGGTCTCCATCTTTAATGACCCACCAATACCATTATTTCTACAAGGACTACAGTGGGTCTACACCTTTGCTAACTCACCAATACCACAAATCTCTACCAGGACTATAGTGGGTCTGCACCTCTGATGGCCCACCAATACCAAAATCTCTACCAGGACTACAGTGGGTCTACTCTGTGATGACCTACCTACCAATATTCATCAACTTCGACTGACTCTGCTGTGGGTTTGCTCCATTGTGGCCCATTACCTGTCAGCATGTCAAGAGTCAGCACTGTCTTTCCGTTGGAAGGACACCACTACTTCTTCAAGACTGCATGGAAATCCACTACTTCTGTGTGCAATTTTTTTTACTAATGAGACTTTGTGAAAAAAAACTGTAATTACTCTTATGATGAAGGATCAGGACTGTCTTTATGGACTGTGAGAAAATTTTAGCTTTTGACCAACATTGTATCAATAAGTGTGTGCATTGGATATCTTTGTTAGTGTAATTATAAAAAATGTTATCAAATCGTTATTGGCCACTGGCCAAAAAAATTTGTAAAATTTTTTGTGGGGGGCATGGGGGCTATGTAAGTAGGCTGTTTATGTTTTCTTATTGGCAACGTTACGTAGCGCTCTGTATGAAAATCACTGGCTGTGCTGTGTGCAGTCTGTGGCTAGTTCACATTGTTGTCTGCCATTGTAGAGGGGCAGCTGGATGTTAACAGCGCGTAGCGTTGGGCAGTTGGAGGTGAGCCGCCAGCAGTGGTGGATGTGGGGAGAGAGATGGCGGAAGTTTTGAAATTGAACTGCTATATATATTATGACTATTAAGGTAAATACATTGTTTGTTCTCTATTAATATCTTTCATTTGCTAACTATCCCTATCAGTAGTTAGTGCCTTCAGTAGTTTGAATCTTTTATTTAGCTGGCAGTAGTGGCGCTCGCTGTATTGCAGTAGTTCGAGTAATGAAGATTTTTGTGAGGTAAGTTATTTGTGAAAGGTATAGTTTAATGTTACTCAGGGCCATTCTTTTGCAGGGATCTTTGATAGTCAGATTGCGTTGCGCTAAAAATATTGTGTGTCAGTTTAAGCACAGTCGTGTACAATTGTTCAAAGGGGACGTTTCAGTATTCACGGGGTTGCACGCATACTTCCAAGTTGTGACGGTACGTCACATAAATGGACATTTGGAGAAAGGGAAAGGAAGTTTTTGTTATGAGACGTGTGAATTATAAATTATTCCAAGACTGTGTACGTGTGCGCGATGTATAACAAATAGTAAAGAACGTAAGTTATTATTATCAAAACACAAATATCGATGTAATTAACAAAACAGTTATTTTGGTAACATAGGCCATGAAGATCAGAGACAATGCTTTGATTGAACTAACTCTCCTGTTTTGTTTCGTCTAGCGGTAGGCCGCCATTGTATTGATGTCTGATAATTAACGTAAGTTTTATCTGTATTTTTGAAAAATACAATAGAAATTGTTATTGGAAAGTGTGTATTATTGACTTAGTTGTCACCTCTCATGATCGCAACCATTAATTATAATTAACAAAGTTTTTACATGACTTCGTAGTGCAGGGAGCTCATCTCCGCTAGCAGGATTTAGTCAGCCATTACGCTAACGAATCATGTCATGTAAGTAGGCTGTTTATGTTTTCTTTATGTAAGTTTGATGTTTATGTTTTCTTATTGGCAACGTTACGTAGCGCTCTCTGTATGAAAATCACTGGCTGTGCTGTGTGCAGTATGTGGCTAGTTTGCATTGTTGCCTGCCATTGTTGTCATGAACTGCTATAGCTGGATGTGAACAGCAGATTGCGTTGGGCAGTTGGAGGTGAGCCGCCAGCAGTGGTGGACGTGGGGAGAGAGATGGCGGAGTTTTGATAATCTGTAAGACTGAATGTCAATTATGAATATTAAGGTAAATACATTGTTTGTTCTCTATTAATATCTTTCATTTGCTAACTATCCCTATCAGTAGTTAGTACCTTCAGTGGTTTGAATCTTTTATTTAGCTGGCAGTAGTGGCGCTCGCTGTTTTGCAGTAGCTTGAATAGCGAAGATTTTTGTGAGGTAAGTGATTTGTAAAAGGTATAGATTAAAGTTAGTCAGGGCCATTGTTTTGTAGGGGTTATTGAAAGTCAGATTGCGTTGCGCTAAATAATATTGTGTGTCAGGTTAAGCACAGGCTTGTATAATTGTTCTAAGTGGACGTTTCACATGTACAATTGTTCTAAGGGGACGTTTCATATGTCGACCCTTAGCCTAGGATACCTCACTGGAATCTTCTGATTTTTTCTTGTAGTTTGTGTATTTAGTGTAGCTTTTGTTTATTGCTAGTGCGTAATTGTAGAGAGAATCTCCTTTGTAGTTGCAGTCTTTCATTGTTGTACAGTAAAACAGTTGTGGCATGCATGTAGATTTGCACCAAGTATTTCGCAGCTGCAATTAACTAGATATTATTTTCAGTGCTATGTTAATGTGTTCTCTTATTTTTGCTCTTCAAATTGTGTTTTTGTGTGTTATCGTGTGAAATATTGTCTCAATAATGGCGTGTGAAAAACGTAACACTCGGCTCCAAAGTAAACTAAGAAACGACAGTGAAGACGAAAGCAATGTGTTAGCGCCACTGTGTAATGAGTTAACTAATGTTCAAAGTAGTAATTTGGTAACTGTGCATAGGGAAATGGAGCGGGCGTCAAACAATGGCGTAGACAGTCAAACAGGTAGTGAACAGGGAAGCATTATCGATCGATCGGTCGGCAACAGCTCGCCTCAGGAATCCGAAATGATAGGACACAATTTTGCAAATACTGTAGATTCAGGTTTTGCGTCCTCACCGGTTTCTCAAATGAGTCAAGACACATTTTCTGCTTGTCAAAATGTGAATGCTGCCGGTGAAAACGCACTGCCAAAGAGCATAGAGAAACAGATTCCAGACACTAATACATTATTATTGCAATTAATGCAAAAAATGGAACAAAATCAGAAACAAACACAGCAACAGTTAGATACAATGGGACAAAATCTGCAAAAGTTAGACACAGTGGAACAAAATCAGAGACAAACACAGCAAAAGCTTCAAAAGTTAGACTCATTGGAACAAACGCTTGAACAAACACGTGAAGATTTAACTACTGAGTTACATAAAATCGAATCGAAATGTCAAAAAGTCTGTAATGACGTAAAAACACAAATTTGTGAGCATTTCCAACCTATTTTTTCGCTGCATGAAAATGCATTACAGAATCACGAAGCAGCCATAAAAGAGCTGCAAACCATTGTTCATGAAAATCATGAGACCTTGTGGGCTAAAATTGACTCAGTTGCATCTACCGATTCGGTAACGCAACTTGCAAAAACTCAGGAAAACTTAAAGGACACAGTAGAAAGACACATGGAGGAAATTAGTTCATTATCAGAGAAAGTAGCCGAACTTTCGGATCAGGTCACTAATTTATCTACAAAGGTAGATGATGATCTGAATGACACAAGACCCGTAGCCTTCACTGACACAGAAGAGTATGAACAAATAAGAAAATTCAAACAAAATCAGAATCAAATTAATACGCAATACAAAAGAGAAATGCGGGAAGTACAAGATCAGCTGACACAGGTAATACAAGAATTACGTATTTCAGAGGACACTCGCGCCCCAATAAGGGAAGAGGGACATAGAAATACGGAACAGCCACAAAATAATAACACAGGGCATTTCGGTAATTATGAAAGAAATTGGCAAGGTACACCGAATTTTGAGATGGAACCGCCGACACGACGTAACAATGACCGAGATGCTACTCGCCGACACGATGATTTTGACTATAAGCTGTTCATTACTACACGTAAATTCAAAACGTTTAAGAATTCTGCCAACGACATTCATCCACAAGCGTGGCTCCATCAATTCTCTCATTGTTTCCCTCCCAACTGGTCATTGGAGCACAGGTTAGAATTTATGTGTGGGTACTTAGAGAATGAACCAGGTGTAAGAATGCGATCGGTCATTCACGATTGTCACAGTGAAGGAGAATTTTATCATGCCTTCCTCTCAGCATATTGGTCTCAGGCCACACAAGACCGCGTAAAACATAGCATCATAATGATGAAACACTTCGAGCAATCTGAATTTTCCAGTCTTGTCAAATATTTTGAAGACATGTTGCACAAGAATCAATACCTGTCAAACCCATACAGCCCCTCAGAACTCATCCGCATTTGCTTAATCAAACTGCCCGAACATTTGAGACATATTATTTTAGCAGGACGTTGCAAAGACGACATTGAAGCTTTTCAGGGACTGTTACAAGAACTGGAAATTGACACAGACAGTCGCGGGATGCGAAAACGGGAAAACAATCACTACAGGGCACATCCGTCACAATTCCGTGACGACAGAAATAATAACTGGACACGACAAGTCTATTCTTACAACGCAAATCGTGACCAAAACAGACACCACCCGTATGACAACCGTTGGCAGAGTAGTAATAATTACAGGGAAAGATCACCTCTCCGCAGTAATGACTATCACAGAGACAATCAGAGAAACAGACAATATGGGTACCAAAATAACTATTATCAAGGGAGACAGAATAACTTTAGACGCAACGGTCCAGAGTGTAGTTACGATTCAAGGAGAAATTCTCCACCACGTGACCGACAAGAAAGAAACTATGGAATCTACCGACATGACGACAGACGATATGATCGTAACGACAGACCTGAATTGCATCAGAACTGGCGAGATTTAAACAGAGCTGGGCCCTCTCGGCAAGGCGAATTTGTGGAAGTTAGGCCTCCTAATCCCAGTAACGGCGCGCGCCAACAAAGAAACAGACAATGACTCGCACCACAGGCAGCCACCTGCGCCCGCTGGCTCAGGGAAAAATAACATTGACGCTAACCTTGAGCAAAGTTCCAGTATTCTTTACGGACGAATACCGCATGATAATTGCATTCAAGTTGAAATTCTGCATACTGAGAAGAGTAAAGGTTTACACCACATTTCTCATGTAAAACCATTTATTGACAGATAATCTGCTTTTTAACTTAGTCTTTGCAATTGTCACTTCACGCTACTTGTACAATTTGTCCCACTGAGAAACTGTTAACATGCAACTATGTTTCAAAGCTAACTAACCATCCAGTCAAGAACATAGGTAACTTAGACAAGTAATTGCGAATGCATTGTTATTGCGAACAGACGACACAGTGTTGTTATTTATACATTCTTCCTTGTTAGTTGCACGATTACATAACGAATATACGGCTTACATACTTAGAACATATACCAGCACTGCTAATGAAATTTTCATGCAACATTTTGGTTTGCTTGAGAGTGGATTCTGGATTTGAGGTGCTTTCTGTGAAATGCCAGATGACACAGTGGTTAGTTTATGTGACAGCTACACGATTTTATCACGACGCTGCTAATACGTGACAATTTACAATGTTGCTTTTGCGGTGTATCTGTTTTATATCTGCACAGTTTTTCTGAATTCTTCTATAAAGTGAGACATGTTTTAGTAGTAACTTTTGTGGTGTAGCTACAATGAGACAGCCTTTTCCGTAGCACAACAATACTTTACAGCACAATAATTCCTTCATCGCGGCAATAAGCGTAATAACTAAGTTATCTATACGCAAAGCATTTCACTTTGTTTATCATGAGGTAAGTACATTGACTTCTGCAGAACTTAGCTTTCGGAGGACAATAACTACGACACTTCCCAGAGATTATCTTACAGCAAGACGCACATTTAGCGCTACAGGACACGTATTTGAGTGATTAATTTTGTACTTAAAACATTTATTTTTAAAGATTTTTGAATTACAAAGAAAGTTTTTCGCAATACATTTCATTCCATTGCTGAAATCTGTAACACCTGAGGGTATAATTACAATAAACCTCAGGGGGGTACACGCCTACTTTGTGTACCATGTGTTTGGCAAGCACAAGGAGCCCTAGCTAATATGGTATTTGCTTATACAACTTTACACATCGGTACCATATTTCTCTAACACATAAATTACACAGCTATCTGATCAGTTAACTGAGAGAGACAAACCTTTTTACTACGTCAGTGACAGATGTTTACGCAATTGCACAGTTGGGTAACTTCACACTTACGAAATTGTATTTTGTCTGTACTGTGTGAACTGTTCATATTTTTTGGTACCATTGTGATACTATGAAAGCTTTGAATGATGTATTTGGTGTGAGATCATGATTTTTAAAGTACGTTTGAGGTAGATGACACTACTGAAATGAGCAGAGAATTTTCTTTAGATTTTGAAACAATTCCAGAAAGCTACGACGTTTTTGAGATTTGACTGAGGTGTTATGGTGTTATTTTTACGATGACTATGTGTATTATGCTGTTGCGGTATGTTTATGATCAATAAGCTGATGCTATATGAGTTATTTGAGTATGCTATGTATCTGTTATGATGAAATATTGAAGAAGTGTCGACGAATAAGGTAAGGAATAATGAGTAGTGGTTAGGGACTCTGGTTTGTCAAAAAGGTTGTTGGAAACCAAGAATCGTACTTTAAGAGTTATGAAATGTATGTAAATGCGTGAATGTATTACAATGCCGACGAAAATTTTTTGGACTCTGTTATGTCAATTGGATTTTGTCTCTACAGATTTGTAACGCAAATTCTTGACCTGTGAAATATTTTTATATGAGACTGTCACTGTAGCGGAAACTGCTGTCGTAAATATTTCCGTAAGAAAGTTACGTGACCACCTGCACATAATGCGACGTGGGCACCCAGGTGTGTCAGACACCTGGAGAACAAGCCTTTTCAGACGCTCAGGTAGAAAAGAAAGCCATTAGCGTGTTACTTGAAAACATATGATTTTTGTAATGCGTTGTGGGCACACAGCTGTGTCAAACACCTGGAGAATAAGCCATTAGGATGTGCCTTTCATCGCTAATGCGACACCCTCGTTACTTAAAAATTTATGATATTTACTGAAATGCCTAACAAAATGACAAGAAATATTTTTACATCTGCACACCTGATTATGACAAGTGTCTTTCTACGAGAGTTGAGAGCCATTAACTTATGAAATGAAATGTCACATGACTACTGAATGATATTTTTATGCTTTGGTTTGTGTAATTGCTTATTTCATTTGATATCTGGTTTCCAGCTGTGTTGCAGCATTGCTTTTATAAAATGAGATGCATTTGCTAATGTGAACTCTTTCTGTCAACAGATCTATTAAATGATAATTTTGTAATCCACATTCTTTAAAAAAAGGAGCACTTGGAAAGGAAAGAACAATAAGAAGTAACTAGTAACAGTAACACTTAATTTTCTTTTCAGGTACATGGTAATATTTTTTTACAATCAGTTGTTATGGTGCACCACTTTAATTACATAAACATTAAGATGTGAATATGCATTTCCCTTGTCTGCATTGTTGTTTCCTGTAATATTTTTTCTGCTTGAGCTATGTCATGTTTAGGTATAAGTTGCTGCTGTTTGTCAGGCATAGTGTTACTGAATTTGACTTTGTGTTACTCTTCTAAGCTAGTTTTTCTTGTTTCCTGCATTGCCTTATATTAGTTGTAATATTGCACTTGCTTTGCTAATTTATGCTGCTAGCTTTGCCAATTTGCATTTTTTTTGTCATTTCTGTTTGTGTTGATTTGTTGTCATGCTGCATTGCCTCGTCCCTTAGTATATATATCTGAGCTCAGTAGATTTAAGTTAGCTTAAGAGGGGGTAGACTATATAAGAAACTGACTATGGAGAATAGGTAAAGAATGCATTGCGAAGAAAGGTTTGGGCCCCAATGAGTATTGTACAATCAGAAATAATTATTTTGAAAGAAATATGAATAGAATACAGGAAGGAGGTATAGGTAGGATTATCTTGGAAATAAATAATGAGGTAAGAAATATGTGAACACATAAATACAGAAAGCATGCTTGGATAGGATTTTTTTGGTGGAAGTAAAGGTTGAAATAAGACGAACGATCTATGGAATGAAGGGAGATCTCCAAGCAAAATACTGCAGTAAACCAAACCCTGTCCCTTCCTCTTTGCTGCCTTTTCCAAATATGTAATTGTGTGTTGTCCTTTCCTTTTGGTGTTATCCCACTATGTGTTTGTGTACCCTTGTGTATTTGTGTTTTTTTTCTGTCTTTATGTGTTTAGCTGATGACAGTTATGTTGTAGAACTTTTCTAATACTCTGTTATTTACCTTGTAAAGATGTTTAGACATTATTTATTCTGTTTTAATGCTCATGTGTGAAGTTGATGTTTCGAAAGTGATTCTGATCTTTTATTTTTGTACTCATGTCATAATTCCACTGATGTATATGTTAGTTTGATTCTTTTGTGAAGCCTGTACTGCAAATGTTATCTGTATTGTTATGTTTTTAATGATGTATTTTGTACCTTTGTTATTGTATTCTTATGTTATAAAATTGTAATTGTCACCAGTTCATGATATTATTAACTTGTTAGTTACATTTCACTGCACACGTTTCTGTTGGTCACAGTAATGCGCAATATGTGAGAATTAGGGACTGTTAGTGTTTGCATGTGTGTTAATAATTCAGCAAGGGACTGGATAACAGCATTGCTGGTTCTAAGGACAATTCCAAAAACTTTGTGAGTGCACAAGTGGTGGTTATGGACTTGCTCTATTATCCGCAAGACTCTTCAATGGTGATTGTGCACCTGCACAGTTGCAGCAGATGGCTGCTGGCCATCTCTACAAGGACTACAGTGGGTCTACACCTCTGGTGGCCCACAACTACCACAATCTCTACCAGGACTACAGTGGGTCTACTCTTTGATGACCTATCTACCAATCTTCTTCAAAACGTCAAATGACTCTGCTGTGGGTTTGCTCTGTTGTGGCCCATTACCTGTCAGCATGTCAAGAGTCAGCACTGTCTTTCCGTTGGAAGGACAACACTACTTCTTCAAGACTGCATGGAAATCCACTACTTCTGTGTGCAATTTCTTTTACTAATGAGACTTTGTAAAAAAAAACTGTAATTACTATTATGATGAATGATCAGGACTGTCTTTATGGACTGTGAGAAAATTTTAGCTGTTGACCAACATTGTATCAATAAGTGTGTGCATTGGATATCTTTGTTAGTGTAATTATGAAAAATTTTATCAAATCATTATTGGCCACTGGCCAAAAACATTTGTAAAATTTTTTGTGGGGAGCATGGGGGCTATGTAAGTAGGCTGTTTATGTTTTCTTTATGTAAGTTTGATGTTTATGTTTTCTTATTGGCAACGTTACGTAGCGCTCTCTGTATGAAAATCACTGGCTGTGCTGTGTGCAGTATGTGGCTAGTTTGCATTGTTGCCTGCCATTGTTGTCATGAACTGCTATAGCTGGATGTGAACAGCAGATTGCGTTGGGCAGTTGGAGGTGAGCCGCCAGCAGTGGTGGACGTGGGGAGAGAGATGGCGGAGTTTTGATAATCTGTAAGACTGAATGTCAATTATGAATATTAAGGTAAATACATTGTTTGTTCTCTATTAATATCTTTCATTTGCTAACTATCCCTATCAGTAGTTAGTACCTTCAGTGGTTTGAATCTTTTATTTAGCTGGCAGTAGTGGCGCTCGCTGTTTTGCAGTAGCTTGAATAGCGAAGATTTTTGTGAGGTAAGTGATTTGTAAAAGGTATAGATTAAAGTTAGTCAGGGCCATTGTTTTGTAGGGGTTATTGAAAGTCAGATTGCGTTGCGCTAAATAATATTGTGTGTCAGGTTAAGCACAGGCTTGTATAATTGTTCTAAGTGGACGTTTCACATGTACAATTGTTCTAAGGGGACGTTTCAGTCATTAAACGTAAATGCGAGAGATTTCTCAATTTTGATCTTTCATTAATTTCGAAGTTAAAATTACTTTCAGTTACCAAAATTCACAGCACTGAATGAGTTCAGTATGTTTCATTTTGGCCGCCTAACGGCAGATGAGATTCTCTCCAGTTTTGCCTTGCAAATAATGAACAAGAAATATTGAAAATCATTACATTCCGCAATATCTCAGTTAATCTTTATGTAGTTTGGTACATAAATAACCAGTAGCCCCTGAGACCCATATAAATAATTACAGTTTGCGTAAGAATACGCATACTTTCTTTTCTAAATAGCAGCGCTCACGTAAACTATTTATTAGCAGGCGGTGAGTCGCGCGCTGTGTTTAAAAAATATTATATTGTACGTACATCGGGGCAGCCGATGTCCGTACGAGTGTTATCGCGGTATAAGTTAATTAAAAGTCCCATACTAGCCCACAATATTTAAAGCCACCGCAACCAAAATCATAAAATATATAATTATAAAAATAGAACTATACACTTATACCGTGATAAGGTCTGACCAACACTCAGGCACCCTACGGGACCCCGAATGATCCGTTAAATCAGTCGATTTTAATCCCATAGGCATTGTCTGGGACTATTTGCAACACCACTGAAATTGAGCAGTCAGGATCTCCACAATTTAGTAGCACTACCGGATCTAACAATCACTGAGCGACATCACCTGGACATGGTGTGGCTCTCTTCCTCGCCGAATTGATGCCTTTATCAAGGCAGTTGGCAGTGTTATATGGTATTAGCGCGACGTCTCCACTGGATGAAGAACCGAAAAAAAGAGGCACATCAGTATGGCACGAAAACGGTAGATATGATATAGATGTACAGAAAAAGAAGTGATTACATTTTCAGAAAAACTGGGTAATTTATTCGAGAGAAACAGCTTCACAAATTGAGCAAGTCAGTAAAGCGTTGGTCCACCTTTGGCTCTTTTGCCAGTAGTAACTCGACTTGTCATTGATTAATAGAGTTGTTGGATGTCACCCTGAGGGATATCATGCCAAGTTCTGTCCAACTGGCACGCTGAATACTCAAAATCCAGAGTTGCTTAGAGGGCCTTGTCCAAAATCCTCAAACAGTTGTCAATTGGAGAGACATCTGGCGACTTTGCTGGCCAAGGAGAGCTTTGGCAAATACGAAGACAAGCAGTAGAAACTCTCACCACGTGCGGGCGGGTATTATCTCGCTGAAATGTAAGCCCGATAGCTTGTCATGGATGCCAACAACACGGGACGTACACTGTCGTCGATGTACACGAGTGCTGTAAGGGTGTCGTGGACAACAACCAAAGAAAGGAAATGGCACCCCATACCATCAACACTCCTGGCTGTTGGGTCGTATGTCGGGCGACAGACAGACTGGTATTCCACTGCCGCCTGGGGCGACTCCAGATACGTCATCAGAGCTCAGTTCGAAGCGGGACTCATCACTGAAGACAATTCTACTCCAGTCAATGAGATGCTCGAGACAGCAGTGGGATACCAGCCCGACAAACAGGAGTGATGGTCTGCAGTACCATTTCCTTTCACCTTTGGTTGTCATCCGCTGAACCCTTAGATGACAGTTATACGTCGATGATGTCCTATGTCCCATTTTGTTGCCGTTCATGGCGAGCCATCCTGAGCTTGCATTTCAGCAAAATAAAGCCCACCTGTACACGGCGAGAATTTCTACTTCTTCTCTTCGTGCTTACCTATCCCTAACTTGGCTGACAAGGTTGACGAATCTCTGCCCAGTTTGCCCAGTTTGGAGCATTATGGGCAGGACCCTCCAACCAGCTCGGGATGTTGACCATGCAACCTGCGGGTTGGACAAAATATGGCATCATATCACCTAGGACATCCAACAACTGTATCAATCAGTGCCAAGACGAATAACTGCTTGCATAAGGGCCAGAAGTGGACCAACGCATCATTAATTTGCTCAATTTGTGAACCCCTTTCTCCTGAATGAATAAGTCAGTTTTTTCTGAAATTGTAATCATTTGTTCTGCATGTACAAAACATCTACCGATTTCCGTCCCATTCCGATAACTCTTCGTGGTGTGTCGATTTCTTCTTGTTTTTTCTTTTTGCTTAGAGATCGGAGACTTATAAGGAACTTGTACCTGGGACAAAGGGTAAAGGTACGACTGAACTATGGAGAAAAGAACAGTTTGGCAATAGGAAGGGGAGTGAGACAAGGATGTTGTCTATCGCCAAGTCTCTTCAACCTGTATGGAGAAATGCTGGCGAGAGAAGCGCTGAAAGGATGCGGAAACTTCAAAGTAGGAGGATGTCTCATCAACACCATCAAGTATGCAGACGACCTGGTAGTGCTCGCCAAAAATCAGACAGCTGCAACACATGATGAACAATTTGGTGGAAACGGGAAGAAAATACGGCATGGAAATCAACATCGAAAAATCAAAAGTTATGCGCATATCAAAACACTTGTAGATAACTGTTGACAATCGGGAACTGGAAAATGTGAATCAGTTCAAGTACCTGGGAAGTTTTATCACAAAGGATGCCCACTGCACCAACGAAATCTGAGCAAGAATCGCCATGGCCAAAGCTGATTTCAACAAAAAAGAGGAGTCTGCTGATCAACAAGTTGAGTTTGGAACTGAGGAAAAAACTGATAAAGTGCTACATTTGGAGCATTGCACTGTATGGAGCAGAGACATGGACCGTGAGAAAGAAGGAGAAAAAATACTTAGAGAGCTCTGAGATGTGGTGCTGGAGGAGAATGGAAAAGATCAAGTGGACAGATCGCACAAAAAATGACGATATACTGCGAAGAGTAGGAGAGAAGAGAAGTATTCTTCAGACAATTCTTCAGAGAGAGGCCAACTGGATTGGACATGTACTTAGACACGAGGGACTCATACATGATGTCATGGAAGAGAAACTCAGAGGAAACGCAGGACGAGGAAGAAGAAGAATTCAACATCTGGACGACATGAAAGATGGAAGGAGATACAACAGACTGATGGAAGAAGCTAAGACAGGGAACAGTGGGCTCAGAAATTCTCCATTCGAAGACCTGGACATGCCACTAGGCAGATTATTACATAATAATAATAATAGAGTGTAATTTGCTCTGTGTATTTCTTGAAGGCATGGTAGAGTGCGAATCACACAGCGACCTGCTTATGATAACGCTTTCTCCAGAGAAGGGAGTGTAATTCTATTCCTGCCTTCTCCTGCGCGTCCTAAGACATGCAGCGCAGTGCCGTCACATGGTTTCTCCTAACGAGCGTACCGAAACGGCTGTTTCTGAAGCTCTGCGCATCAGATAAGGAGGATAGCCCGGTGCGATAAGGCCCGGCACGCCGAGGAGTTCCATTGTGTAAGATGCAGACTAGCTGCCGGCGCGGTCTGTTACAAGGGAGTGGGCAGACGCGGAGCGTGGCCGGGGTAGCGGGCTTCCAGCGCCGCTTTCGCGTGACACAGCGGGCGAGCGCGTTGTCCCACGGTC
The DNA here is from genome assembly GCF_023864275.1 of Schistocerca cancellata. NCBI lineage: Eukaryota > Metazoa > Arthropoda > Insecta > Orthoptera > Acrididae > Schistocerca > Schistocerca cancellata. Next base: position 136,748,470 of record NC_064627.1, on the reverse strand, counting down.
ACCCAGCTGGCTGCACAGTTTCTCGACGTAGAGCTCGTGTGAAATAGCGTGGCTATGCGCGGAAAGGCGCTCTTGTCCTCAGCGCTGGGCAAATGTATGCCGATGTCCCAAAAGTGCGGCCGCCTGCCGACATGCTCTCTTCGAGCGCTCTCGTAGCTGCTACACTGCTTGGTCATTTCTACGGAACAGGGACTTTGTTAGACCGGAATGATCACAGGCAATGGTTGACAACATGAACCACAGCACACGCGAGTTGATTTGACAGAAGTCATTGGATACCAGAATGAGATTTTCACTCTGAAGCGGAGTGTGCACTGATATGAAAAAAAAGGTTAAAATGGCTCTCACCACTATGGGACTTAACATCTGAGGTCATATGTCCCCTAGAAGTTAGAACTACTTAAACCTAACTATCCTAAGAACATCACACACATCCATGCCCGAGACAGGATTCGAACCTGCGACCGCAGCGGTGGCACGGTTCCAGACTGAAGCGCCTAGAACCGCTCGGCCACAGCAGCCGGCTGCTGATATGAAACTTCCTGGAAGATCAAAACTGTCTGCCGGACCGAGACTCGAACTCGGGACCTTTGCCTTTCGCGGGCAAGTGCTCTACCATCTGAGCTACCCAAGCATGACTCACGCCCCGTCCTCATAGCTTTAGTTCGGCCAGTACCTCGTCTCCTACTTTCCAAACTTTACAGAAGCTCTCCTGCGAACCTTGCAGAACCAGCACTCCTGAAAGAAAGGATATTGCGGAGACATGGCTTAGCCACAGCCTGCGGTATGTTTCCACTCTGCAGCGGAGTGTGCGCTGATATGAAGCTTCCTGGCAGTCTCGGTCCGGCATACAGTTTTAATCTGCCAGGAAGTGTCATTGGATACTTCCTAATATCCTGTCGAACCTCCTTGTGCCCGACGTAGTGTAACAGCTCGACGTGGCATGGACTCAGCCGTTGGAAGCCCACCGGGGAATACTGAATCGTGGTGCCTCTATAGCCGTCCTTAACTGTGAAAGTGTTGCCGGCGCAGGAGTTTGTGCACCAACTGAGCTCTCGGCTGTGTTCCATAAATATTCGATGGGATTCATGTCGGGCGATCAGGATGACCAAATCATTCGCTCCAACTGTCCAGAATGTTCCTCAAACCAGCCGCGAACAATTCTCGCCCAGTGACTTGACGCACTGTCTTCACAAAAATTCCATCGTTGTTTGGCTACAGGAAATACGTGAACGGCTACAAATGGTCCCCAAACAGCTGAACATAAACATTTCCAGCCAAAGATCTATCTAAACACAGCCCACACCATCATCGAATCACGATCTGCTTGCACAGTGCCTTGTAGACAGCTTGGGTCCGTGGCTTCGTGCAGTCTGAAATCTGGACTCATCTGACCAGGTCACGGTTTTGCAGCTGTCTAGGGTCCAACCGATATGGTCACGAGCCCAGGTGGGGCGTTGTAGGCGATGTCGTGCTGTTAACAAACGCACTCGCGGCAGTTGTGGGCAGCTATAGCCCATTAAGCCAAATTTCGCCGCACTGTCTTAACGGAAATATTCATCGTACGGCCCGCATTGATTTCTGGATTATTTCACGCAGTGTTGCTTGTCTGTTACCACTGACAACTCTACGCTCTCGGGGTCGGCCGCTGGTGGCCGTGCGGTTCTAGGCGCTACAGCCTGGAACCGCCCGACCGTTACGGTCGCAGGTTCGAATCTTGCCTCGGGCATGTATGTGTGTGATGTCCTTAGGTTAGTTAGGTTTCAGTAGTTCTAAGTTCCAGGGGACTGATGACCTCAGATGTTAAGTCCCATAGTGCTCAGAGCCGTCTACGCTCTCGGTCTGTAAGTGAAAGCCGTCGGCCATCGAGTTGTCGGTGGTCATAGGTAGTGCCTGAAATTTGGTATTCTCGTGACACTCTTGACGCTGTGGATCGCGGAATCTCGAATTCCCTAACGATTTCCGAAATGGAATTCCTATGCGTCTAGCTCCAGCTACCACTGCGCGTTCAAAGTCTGTTAATGCTCCTCTTGCGGCCATAATCAGGTCGGAAACCTTTCCACATTGATCACCGGAGTACACATCACAGTTCCACCAATGCACTGTCCTTTAATACCTTGTGTACGCGGTACTAGAGCCATCTGTGTATATGCATATCGCTATCCCAAAAAATTTTGTCACCTCATTGGAGAGGTTGAGTGGTATAAAATATTCTAATGTGTGTGAAATCTTATGGGACTTAACTGCTAAGGTCATCAGTCGCTAAGCTTACACACTACGTAACCTAAATTATCCTAAGGACAAACACACACACCCATGCCCGAGGGAGGACTCGAACCTCCGCCGGGACCAGCCGCACAGTCCATGACTGCAGCGTCTAAGACCGCTCGGCTAATCCCGCGCTGCGGAGTGGTATATTTATAACGAACTATGGTACAAATTTTACGACATGAGAGAGCTGGATAGCAGACATAAATGACACTTATGGTTGACACAGTTCTGACCCCAACATAAAAATCGATATCGGACTGTCAGTAAAGAATACCAAGCATGCTCTATATGGTTTAGGTCAGCGGAATACGCAATCCATCCCACACGTGCAATATGTTTGCACTGTGACCGACACCTCACCTGTTATGTGTGGGAGGGCATTGTTGTCCACAAATAGAAAGTCGGGACCTACCGCACCCCTAAACAGCGGATATGATTCAGAATAATCTCCTCGCTGGGCTGTAACATACCTCGTGCAAAGATATGCAGCGTTTTTCGGACACTCTGCATAACGCCTAGGCCATAATTATGACGTTCATTACAATTCTGTGTTGTATAACGTGTTCCCCTCCTTCTCCACACTAAGTGGTGGCCAGAATTACGTGCCACAATCAAGTGGGATTCGTCGGAGAACATCACCCTGGGTCCGCAGCTCGTGGTCGTGCGGTAGCGCTCTCGTTTCCCGTGCCCGGGTTCCCGGGTTCGATTCCCGGCGGGGTAAGGGATTTTCTCTGCCTCTTGATTACTAGGTGTTGTGTGCTGTCCTTAGGTTAGTTAGGTTTAAGTAGGTCTAAGTTCTAGGGGACTGATGGCCATAGATGTTAAGTCCCATAGTGCTGGACGACTGTTTCTGACCATCATGCTCCATACACCAACAAACTCTTTCACGACGATACCATGAGTAAAGTGGGATACATTTAGATCAGCCTGATTTAACTGCCGCGAAATGATTCTGGCAGAGACATGTGTACTGGTAGCGGTTTGCAAGGAGGGATGGGAAAGTTAGAATTTGTGGGTTCGCAAATAATGGGCGTCAGAGTTCTGTATGATGTACAGTGCACATATTTCGAATGTTTTTTATTTCTGTGTCTTTAGTCCTCGCAGTAAGTAAACCGAGTTTCCGCTTCACACAGTACAATAACCAATAACAGATTCAGAATAACTTGTATATGCTACTTTTCGTATGTCCATTTTAGTTGTGGTTGATAATATTTCTATTGCAAATGCAAAGCTGCTCAGTTTGTTAGCTAGGCACGGTACTATTCGCGCAGTTCAAGTTGACACTCAGCGCGGTGGCAGATGGGAGAGACCGTAGATGGCATAAAATATGCGCACCTTCTTCAGACAGTATTTCATTATATAAAACTGCATCATGCGTGAAAATTCTGTGGTTAATATTAATATTGTCCGCAATGTCTGCAAGGTTATCGATACACAAAATGAACACCAATGGTCCCAGCAAACTTCTCTGAGGCATATCCGATCGGTCGAGCACTCACGCGGAGAACACGGCAAGTGCCATAACCCGATTTCCCAGAAACTTCACTCGGTGAAAGACGAGCAGAAACAACAGAACACGTGTCTTGCCTTACCTATAGACGCCCTACCATTCCTGAGGAACCGACAAAGTTTTTGAGGCGTTGTCTATGTCGCTCAGCATATAACCAGCTCAGGCGTCGTGGCTTTGCATTTTTGCGCACCATGTTTGAAATCCGATTATTGCTTTCATTTTATTTTTTAATTTTTTGCCCTGTAGGAGATTACTACACGAATGTGGAAAACAATAAATGAACGAGAAAAATTTGAAACTGTTTTTTATCAAATTCGTTTTGTGTAGCCTGTCAATGATAGAGTTGCATACATGTTTGCGAGAAGTTGGTTTCCGTCGGCGAGCAAGTACACCCACTTATTCCTGCAGCCTGCAAGGATGGTCTTCTGTTCAGTCTATTCTGACCTGTCCAGTTAGTCTTGTCCTCTTGAGGGAATCGGTAAGGGAAACACGTCACACCCGAATTAGTTCTCAAAGCGGACAGACAGCAATGGATCATGCACACATATATTGTATAATAAATGTGTGCGTACTGTGAAACCCAGTTCTTACTTTGCGATTAATATAACGCCCTCATATCCCCTAACTTGACACGAAACCTTCTACGGACATGGGTAGATAAATGAGGAAGGAAAAAAAAAACGAAAACAATAATGGCAGAAAGAAACCGTTTTAAAAATAAAATACTAAATTTGGAAGGCTTTCAAAGCAGAAGAAACAAAAAATCGGGAACAACATGGACAGAAGAAAGGAAGAGACTTCATGGGGAGAAAATGAGGGAATACTGGAGAAATAGAAAACAACAACAAAGGAAGAAGAGGAGCTGAAGTTGTTAACGTCATCCTAGTTGCTCAAAAAAATGGGGGGGGGGGGTTCGAACACAGGACTTAAAGGCGCCCACATGCGATACTACCAACTCTTGTCAACGCGTCGACTGAGCCCGTAATGCGCTGCCTAACGGCATGTAAATACATCAAAGACTTTGACTTTTGTTTTCTCAGAAACAGTCGATTATCTACGAATAAGCAGTTACAATTTTTCGCTTATTTTGACTCCTCTTCCACTGAGCGACGTTTCTGGAAAATCGAGTTGTGGCACTTGCCCTGTTCTCGTTGTCTGTCTAACGTTTCGTCTATAAATGGTGCAGACATCATCAAAGTCTACAGATACTCAGTAATTTAAAAACTAACTGCTTCAAAAGTCGAAAGTGCTTAGCATCTGTTAGCGCTCAAATGAGAGAAATAAATTTTTATTTGACTTTACCTTGACATATTAGCAAAATAATACGTTTACAAAATGTGAGCACATATTGCTGAATAGGGACCCATCAGAGCTACGTGTTGCGACCTATCTTCTCGCTGCTGTCCGCCTGCTTAGCTGCGTGGTAACGTGTTTGCTTACCATGCTACAGGGCCGGGTTCGATTCCCGACCGGGTTGGAGATATTCTCTGCTCGTGGATTGGGTGTTGTGTTGTCCTCCTCATCATTTCATCATCACCGACACACCAGTCGCCCAGTGTAGCGTCTCGTGAAATTAGATTTGCAACCCGGTGGCCGAACTTCCCCGGATAGGGCCTCCCGGCGACCAATGCCACACGATCATTTCATTTCATTTTTTCTCCTCGATGCCGCAGTCCTTCGCTCCTGTACCATCAACACTAGTCGCTTCATTCAGGTGGCGCAGAACAGAGACCGTGAAAACATTAGCTCTAGCAGCAGCAGCAGCGCTATTCGCAACCTTTAATATTCGTCTGCATTATGGCGAGCATGCAGCGGAAGCTCCCTTAAAAAGAGCTGGTTCCGCAGTGGCTGCATTATAACTGACTGAGCCCTGGCTCTTTGCTACTAATGAGGCCGGCTGCTGACTGCGCACCCTCGCCTTCCGCGTCTCGTTCCCTTTGCAGGGCCGCCGTACTTCCGACTGACAGACAGAGCTCCGGCGGGTTGTTTGATCAGGCATCATCTCCGGCGATAAAGCAGCGCCGAAACAAAGGCCGTTGCGCAAGCCGCCAGGTCTCGTCCGTCTGTTGTCGCCTTCGGCCTCAGTAGTGCGTGAGTTAACGAAGCGCAGTGCACATTGTCCTGTAGTGCCTGAAAACGTTACGTGTCGCGCAACACCAACTTACCACACTGTTCGCTATTGCCGTTAAGGTACCATTACTCTTCTGTGAAAATGCTGTTGAAACTCTTTAACATTCATAGAGGTGCGTTTCGTCATTGCAACTAAACGATAGGCTGTTTGTTTTTTTGCCACACGCGTTTCACTCCTTTTATTTATGAAACATTTTCAGTGGCCGGCCGCTGTGGCCGAGCGGTTCTAGGCGATTCAGTTCGGAACCGCGCTGCTGCTACGGTCGCAGGTTCGAATCCTGCCTCGGGAATGGATGTGTGTGATATCCTTAGGTTAGTTAGGTTTCAGTAGTTCTAATGTCTAGGGGACTGATGATCTCAGATGTTAAGTCCCATAGTGCTCAGAGCCATCTGAACCATCTTCAGTGACCTCTAATACCTTTTAATTTGCGTAACATATTCAGTGGCCTGTAAAATATATAGTAGTTACAAATACGTTACTGTGTCACGTTTTTCATGTTTCTCTCTTGTTTTTCAGATTAGAAATAACTTTGTGACACCCATTTCGTGAGGTTAAATTATCGATTGGTGTTACTTACGGTTTCCAACGTTGCTAGTCCATTTGTGGTCCTGGAGATGTGTTCATTTGGTCTCTGTACTCCAGCTGGCAGATTTCCAGTGTTTTTCTCGACATTCATTACAAAATACCACTTGCACTTTGTCCGCAGCTCGTGGTCGTGCGGTAGCGTTCTCGCTTCCCACGCTCGGGTTCCCGGTTTCGATTCCCGGCGGGGTCAGGGATTTTCTCTGCCTCGTGATGACTGGCTGTTGTGTGATGTCCTTAGGTTAGTTAGGTTTAAGTACTTCTAAGTTCTAGGGGACTGATGACCACAGATGTTAAGTCCCATAGTGCTCAGAGCCATTTGGACCATTTTTTGAACTTGCACTTTTCATTGTGTGATCGACATATGTGTGTTTACAGTGTGTAGAGTTGCCAACTGTCGGTGTGTGTTTATGTTTCGTCTTTTTTTGTGTGTATGTGTTTGTGGTTTGATATTTTTCATTTGTTTTGTGAATTTCAAAAATGGTTCAAATAGCTCTGAGCACTATGGGACTTAACTGCTGAGGTCATCAGTCCCCTAGAACTTAGAACTAATTAAACCTAACTAACCTAAGGACATCACAAACATCCATACCCGTGGCAGGATTCGAACCTGCGACCGTAGCGGTCGCGCGGTTCCAGACTAGCGCCTAGAACCGCTCGGCCACTCCGGCCGGCCCTATGTATTTCGTTATGTGTGAATGTGTCGTTCCTTGTTAGAGCACAAGGGTGCTTTTGTGTATATCTGTGTGGAGAGAGAGCAGACTGAATAGTGCAGGTGATATATTATAGTAAATGGAAATCGGTTAGCTGTAGTATAGGGACCCATTGGACACATCTCCAGGGTCCCACGCTTGGACTAGCAACATTGGAAATCGTAAGTAACACCGAACGAGAATTCAGCCTCACGAAAGCTTGCGCTACAAAAGTTGTTTCTAATCTGAAAAACAAGAGTAACATATTTTTGACTGCTAAATAAGAAATTTATTGTGTGAATAGGAACAAGCATGCATTAAAGGCATCTGTAGATGCTCCATAAATAAAAGAAGCGAAACGGGTATGGCAAAAGACAAACTGCCTTTCATTTAGTTGCAAAGATGGAATATACCTCCATGAATTTTGAAGCAATTAAGGAACGATGGGAAACGGAAAAAAATGAGGAATTTTTAAATATTTAAAACGTTTAAGTGCAGTGATTCTCGTGTGATCGAACATGTTCGTGAGCAAAAAAATAACCGTACCGCGGCACATCGTACCACTCCGTCACTATTATACACTAAAGCAACTGTGAAGTCTTCCGTGCCGATGGCTCGAGCCAGATGGTATGATGAGATGTTGACCATAAAAGCTCCGGAGTGTGGTTTACCACTTTCGTGACCGGTAGGTACTTCAACAGTTGTCGAAAATTTTGCCGGACGATGACGCTGACTTAATACGACTTTCGGACGGCGTATCGTGATGCCGTCGGTCGGCAAGTTAACACCAGTCGAGCCTGTATTGACTGACGCCACGAGACAGCCGTGACAAACTGGGAATTCTGCTCCGCCGCAGTGAGAACGACCACTAGTGTAAAACCGAATAATAGCTGCATCCAAGAGGTGAGTTACCTCTATTTCAAGAGTTTTGTAGTTCATTTCGCATATTTTATTTTTGTTTCTCAGTTTTTCTACATGTGCGTTTATGAGTTGTGTTTGTAGAGTGTTTTACATAATCGTGTTAAGCGTTTTCTGTGCTTTTGTCGAGTCAGTGCTCTGTTAAAATCCGAGCTTTCGACAATATCCACCATTCTCTTCGTCAAGGAAAGCAACTGCCAAGTCGAAGAATTGACCACTGTGGCTGTGGAACGTGTTCCAGGACGAATGGTAAATATTCAGGGACGTAACAGGAACGATCATTCGAAGCAAAAAAAATCCAGTAGACATGGGCTCTAAAATGCACGCCATAAGAGCTATGAGCCTCCATATTCGCCACTGTGAAACTCATCTCTTACACTGAACAAGGGCTCATAGCTCGTATGATATGCATTTTAGCGCCCATGTTTATTAGATCTTTTTGCTTCAAGCGATCCTTACTGTCATATCCCTGAATACTGACCATTCCTACTGGGACACCCTGTATATCTGTTTACTAAACGTAGCCCATTCCGCATGTTTTCTACGGGGTGCTCAAAAAGTCTCTCCGCAGTACCGTATGATTGTTAACAGCGCCTGCCGTATGGTTGTTCGCCTTCCTGGGTTACTTCCCTTCAAGTGGACTCTCCCAACATTCCACTCTTTAGTTTATCCAGGCCCCCACAACCGCACGAGTGGTCGACTGTGAAGAGCGGACAAATTGTATAGCCGGCCGGCGGCCATTAGAGTGGTAAACTGACGCGCGGATTTCGAATGTTTATACATCGCTTTTGGTTATAAAATGCCTTCCCTAGAGTTAGGTCACAAACATAATGCCTCATTTAAATACGTTACTACAATATAGTTATTAATTTATGAACAAACAGCAACTAGTCACTGTTTATGAATTTATGTTACGTAGTACATGGAATCTGCCGTAGCTAAAAGTTATGCACTGGACCCCTAGCATTTTTCGTAGTTCATTTACGATAGATGTACGCAAAATGCATCAAAATACTCGAAGATTTGCCCACTATGTTAATAGATATTTTCTGACTCTACCTTGCTTTAGATTTTATGACGAAAAGTGCGTTAAATATGGCGTAGTGCTTTGGCAACTCACGACCAAATTATCAAGTTTCAACCTAACCTAGACCATGAAAACACTACCGATCAGCCAGTTACAACAAAAAAGACTTCAGGCAGGCATCCAGTATCGCATTAGTCACAATATTTACTTTCGAAGATGTACACTTCAGTTTATAAGTGTGGTTTTTTCATATAATAAATAAAACTCAACAACTGTTCCATCGAGAGAAGTTGTGAAATCAGATTACAATTACACACATTCAGTTGCATTTTATAACGATAAAAAGCCTGCTAACTCAAATTTCGTGTTGCTTGCAACTCAACTTTTATAGTTAAAATAAAATGTGGTTCACAAAGAAAAATTTATCTTCTGCTGTATATGGTCTGGAAAACGAAAGATGGATGGAACAGTATCATCTTTCAGCTTTGTGCGATTTACGTAATTTTCAAGGAAACAACTTTCTTCAAAATGATCGGAACATATAAAATGGTATTCTGTCGGTCGGAAATCTTGCCTCCTGACAGCGTGTAACCATTTTTGTAACAGCTGTGGTTTTGAGAAAGGAAACCTGCAAATATATGCACAGACATTATGCTAATACCGTGTTACAAAAACATTTACTAAGCAAGTGCACTGACATACAAAACAACTTAAAATATCCACATACCTGTGAAATGTAATATTCGTTCCTTTCTCGAATTTATTTGTACAATTAGTCGCTGCACAACTCTTCACCATTGTACTTCTTTTGATTGGAACGTACAGACAGTAGAATTACGAGTAACAAATACTGTACGTACGCCCCAACAAATATACAACGTTGAATCAGTGTCTTCATAAACAACAGTACTACACAACACATCAGACTACAACCACTATAATGGCGTCCAGCCGAAGGTTCAAATTATCCCGCGACTGCAGCGCCATCAGTGAGTCTAGTTATTTTTTACAAGGTCTTTGAGTTTATCTCAGCCAGCGTCAGTAGTATCGTTGGTGTGTGTCGTTACGTGTTGACGTGGACGTTTAAGTTTAGTTGCTTTCTTCGTTTGGTTCGTTTTTGACACTGTTAAAATGCTAACCATTGAAGAACGTGTGTTTTTAGTCGAACAAGTGTTCAAAGCTGGCAGTAAATACACAGTTTCAGTTCGTCAAACATTTAATTGAGTTTTCACGGAGACAACACTCTCACATCGCGATACTGTGCGAGATCTGATTAACAAATTTCGAAGTACGGGTTCAGTGACATATGCACCGAGAAGTGGTCGTCCGATAAAATGTCCATGAGTCCGAAAAAGTCAATAAGAAAACCCGCGCAGGAAATCGATGTTAGTGTCGGAACGGCCCACACAACTGTAAGGAAAAAATTAGAACTATTCCCATACAAAGTGATAGTAGTGCAAGAACTGAAAAATACTGATCATGACAAGAGACTCCATTATTGTCTATGGTACAAAATATCGTTGAACAAAATGGAAGGGATATTCTTATTCTTAATGAAACGTTTTCGACCGATGAGGCGTGGTTTCATTTATCCGGGTACATGAACTCGCAAAATTCTCGTATGTGAAGTACTGCAAATACATTGTGTATTCATGAGGAACCACTTCATTCTGTGAAAATGGGAGTTTGGATTGTAATTTGTAGACGTCGGATTGTGGGTCCCATATTATTCAACAAAACAATAAACGCTCAACGATACTGCAGTGATAGTCTGTACCCATTCATAGGAGAACTTGTGTTAAGCGAAATACTGAACGCATACAGCTCGCGTTTCAATGTCACTGCTTGTTGATGTTTTTGGTGATGGCATAATTTCACAGGGACTTTGGCCTTCACGATCGCCTGACCTAACACCACCTGAGTTTTTCTTCTGGGGTTGCAGCGAAAGCAACTGTCTATAAAAACCGTCCAAAATTCTTTCATGAATCGGCAACTGCAATGTCCACTTTCACTGCTTCTGTTAGAGAAGAAATGCTACAGCTTGTGTTTGGAAATATGATTAGACGAATTGAATTATGTATTCAACAACAGGGGGGACACTTTCAACATTTAATGTGAAAATTTGTAAGTAAAAATGAATATTCAATAAATTAATAACTTGTATTTCAGAGAGTTTGATTTCGGTATATTCACTGCGGCATACGGCACGCGCGTCTAACAATCATACGCCACTGCGTGGTGACTTTTTGAACACCCCGTACATTAAACCGAGCTACTCACTTGATTTTGGACGACACTGCTACATTTTTCGGCAATAGCGATACTTGAATATTACACATTCTCGCCTGGTTTTATATTCGTTTGAGTATTAACAGCTAAGGTGCAATATTGTCGATGAAAGGAGTAGTTCACCAAAGCAGGATCAGTTACTTATCAGATTTGTGTAAAACAGACGTCTAATTGGAATTCTCATATTGATAAGAGACATTTCATATTTTGAGAAATATGGAGATACAGTATTTTAACCCAGATAGTCCTGAATTTTTAAAAAAAATGATTTATATCATCTCTACATTCATTCACAAGGTTGTAAGGAAGAAAGTAAAAACAATTTTGAGTATTTATTTTTATTTAGTATTTCCAAAAATGGGCGTCCTTCCAGAAGGACGTCAGGACAATAAGGGAACATGTTTTTAAAGTATATGACATTGCACAATTAACTTGTTTTGGTTTTTATACTTTCAAATAAACATAAATAAATTTGAATTATGGGCTAAAACAGCTAATAAATACAAAAAAACAAAGAAAATAACCTATACACATATTTTATGCACTAGTATGATAAGACAAAAAGCAACAAACATGAAGTGGTTCGTCACATCTTACACACATAGTAGTAGTTTTTTTGTGGCAACTTCGACATTTCAGTTGCTTCTTCTTTTTTGTTATCTCGTCCGTTGGTAATTCAGCAACATAATGTTCTCTTCCATCAAATCTAGCATCTTGTTTTGCCCTCTTACTAAGACAGCCTCTGCTGGTAGTGACTCTTTTGTTACTTTCAAGAATTGCAGTGACAATTCGACGACGAAATGTCAGATGATCTATGGGTTATTCGTTGTGCTTGTAAAGATCCCAGGAATTTTGCTCAGCAATGACTATAAAATGTGCAGTGATCGGGAAATACCACTTTTTCACTCTTATAGAGCATCTATATAGGGTTGATTTTGGTCAGTTCGATCTATGCCTCCCAAGTTAGGTTGAAGCACGCTAATGCTTTTTTGTTTTGTTCCCTGGTAAATCTTGCTACAGAGCGTAGTGGTCGCACTCTGTCAAAGTTGGTGGCTACAGTAACAACATTGTTGTCCTTCCAACGTACAGTGGAAATCCCGGATGCTGAGTCAGAACAAATTTCATATGATCATCTATTTTCTTTTATCATTTTATCTACAAATGATAGAGTACAATTCTTAACTCTGTTTCCTCTTATGTTCCTGTTGCTTCCACGCCCCTCTCTTCTGGGTCATGTAACGCAGTAACATTGAGCTGACTTGCTGGTAATTTATCTACACTTGAATTTTCTTCAGCACCCGAAACTTCATCTGTTATGTCATCAGTTGAATTTAGAGGAGGGTGTAATGTTACATTCACACCAGTATTAGATATTTCCTCATCTTTTGATTCTAACATGTCCAAAAGTTCCATAAGTGTACATCGTTTTCTGTGAATACAAAATGACACATTACCCTGACGTCCTTCTGGAAGGACGGTTGGAAACATTATTGAATTACAACTGACGAAAACTTTCAATCGTAATATGAGCATATAAATAATATACGTTAATTCTTTAAGATATTATATGACAAGTTTCAGAATTATTGACGCAATATGAAAGAAAATATATATACCCATCGATGAGAAGGTCAGTCAGTTCGTCCATGGTAAAATCGGCCCTATTTTCAAGACACAGTTTCCCACTCACTATAAACGACAGCGTCAAACTGACTGTCGCAGCGCGCAACTGACTCTGCCTACTTCATATAACAATGCGTCACAGTCCGTTACAACAATGCGTTATACGCAAAAGTAAATAATTTCAACAGTGAGTTACGTCGTCCTTCCAGAAGGACGTCAGGCTTATCTGGGTTAAGTCTTAAACTGACAACCTCTCAGCCATTCTCACGGGGAGTCGCTGGCAAGATTTTTAGCACACTGGAGCACTGGGGAGTAAACGTGCATGTGCGTGCTTATGCGACACAAGCAGCGTCTTTGTTTGCTCCACTATACGTAATATGCTGCCGAGGAATTTATTAACAGGTTGGAATACTGGCTAAGCAAAATTTGAATTACATTAATAACTTCAGCTGCTAATGGGCGTTGCTATATATCAACGGGGACAGGTGAAAATGTGTGCCCCGACCGGGACTCGAACGCGGGATCTCCTGCTTACATGGCAGACGCTGAGCCACCGAGGGCAGAGAGGACAGCGCGACAGCAGGGACTATCTCGCGCACGCCTCCCACGAGACCCACATTTTCACCTTGTATGTCCACACACTACATTCGTAGTGTCCCACCGCAACACACTCATTACCCGTGGAAGACATTCTTACCAAGTCCCGTAACAGTTCGGGGAATATGTGTGCATCCGCACAGAAGAAGGTCATGGCCGTTGTTGCCAGAACTATATACTTATATGGATATGTCCATATAAGTATATTGGCTACGCAAGTGGAGGCTAAGACCTAACCTTACAAAAAGCCACTTAACGTTGTTCCTGTACCGCACGGATTTGCAAGCATAGAAACCACATAGGCTAAATATTCGTCTCTGGAGACAAGAAATCACTTCTCAAACACTCGTAAAATGCCTTGTAATTCAATTAGGCGAGCTTTTAAAGTGACGAAAAAATACAACAGAGAAAGTGAGACAAGCAGAGAATCGACTAAACCGGGGCCGGCCACTTCACTCGTGCAGCATGTGCGGGCCGCTTGCAGGCCAAGGCCCGAACCGTCACTCGGCTTTGTTCGGCCCTTCTCGGAAATATCCGGAACAACGCGACATTTCATTTAACAGAGCGGTGCCGCATTTTCCGGTCGGCACGGCTCTCTTGAGTTCTGTAGAATCGTGGCGTCAGAGCAGTTTACCCTTTGCTATTTGTTCGTGGTACGTAGGACTTCCACGTGTCCACTGGTTGTTTGCACAAAAGGAGTCAGTCTAGCGATCTATCGTCACATTTCACTAACCATCCCTCTACAATGTATGGGTCAGAATGTCCCGGGAGCGACAAATACGTGTATGCATCAGTGGCAGGTGAGGGGGTGAAATATGTATTTAAAAAATTTTACTCCATTGTTTTCTAAAATGTTGAAAATAACACATACCACTTGAACAATGAGTGGAGTCAAAAAGAGCCGACATTGTAGAACATGTCCTGGCATTTCACACGTTGTAGAGTGAAGGTTAAAAACGAATAGGAATGACAGAACAGAAGGATGAGAATTCTCATTTCGCTTAACCGAGAGGTACTGCATATTTGCCACGAAGAAAGTTTGAAAGGGCAAAAAATTACAACGATTCACAGACGGGATTGGGTGTTCTGTACATCAAGAAGCGCTCTGTGCTACATTTGCAGGCATTGAGGACATGAAAATTAGTGATATGAATAGTTAAATTTTGCCGCGTGGGATTAGCCGAGCGTCTAAGGCGCTGCAGTCATGGACTGCTCCCGGCGGAGGTTCGAGTCCTCCCTCGGGCATGGGTGTGTGTGTTTGTCCTTAGGATAATTTAGGTTCAAATGGCTCTGAGCACTATGGGACTTAACATCTATGGTCATCAGTCCCCTAGAACTTAGAACTACTTAAACCTAACTAACCTAAGGACATCACACAACACCCAACCATCACGAGGCAGAGAAAATCCCTGACCCCGCCGGGAATCGAACCCGGGCGCGGGAAGCGAGAACGCGACCGCACGACCACGAGCTGCGGGCGATAATTTAGGTTAAGTAGTGTGCAAGCTCAGGGACTGATGACCTTTGCAGTTAACTCCTATAAGATTTCACACGCATTTGAACATTTTTTTTTTGAATGGTTAAATTTCTGAAGTCGCACGCATTATTCCATTGTCAGTTGCAACAGTTTTCAGTGGAACAGAACGAAGGGGATAGAGACTTCATGTATCACTGCAAAGTACATTTGCTAAGTCGAGGGGCATTGCTGGAACGATTTTTCGATTTATATCTCGCTGTTGTTGAGTATCCCTAAGCTCAGGCATTAAAGAAAATGCCAGGTCTGTGTAATTCAAAGAAGTGCAACGTTAGTTTCCTAAACGTTTTGAGAAAACTACCAGTCTTACAGTCGGCGGTTGTGGCCGAGCGGTTCTAGGTGCTTCAAACCGGAACCGCGCTGCTGCTACGGTCGCAGGTTCGAATCCTGCTTCGGGCATGCATGCGTGTGATGTCCTTAGGTTAGTAGTTCTAAGTTCTAGGGGACTGATGACCTCTGACGTTAAGTCCCATAGTGCTTAGAGCCATTTCAACTATTTTTTTTTGAACCAGTCTTACATCTATTTTTAAGCTGTTTTCGGGACCGTTGGCTGTTTGCTTTCAACAAAAGCGCCCTTGTGCATGTGCAGATGTAACTATTTGATCTGCAAGGTAATTCCCTTTTCAAACGCAAATACATCTAACGTTAAAACTGGCTAGGAGGTCTACATTGCTTTCTTCAGGTAGAGTTTCCACGCCTCCACAAAGGGGTTGCAAAAGTGCTCCAATATTTCTATCAAAAGATGTGTGTGAAAGACGTTTTTCCAATTTCGTGTGACTAGGGCCTCCCATCGGGTAGACCGTTCGCCGGGTGCAAGTATTTCGGTTTGACGCCACGTCGGCGGGGATGAAATGATGATGATGATGATGATTAGGACAACACAACACCCAGTCCCTGAGCAAAGAAACTCTCCGACCCAGCCGGGAATCGACCGCGGGTCCTTAGGATTGACATTCTGTCGCGCTGACCACTCAGCTACCGGGCAGACAGTGTTTCCAATTATGAAACTAAATAAGTCATGATTACGTGGTAACAAGAGTCCGAAAATCTGTGAAATTGTCTGTCTGTCCGTACACCGATAGATTTTCTCATAAAAAATTATATTATGTCTTCAGCACGCAAAAAATAATTAAATAATACTGTAAATTTCTTTTGTTTTTGATTTGTGTTGTCGAGAAATGTGAAATATAAAACCATGTCGTACGCAGTGCGACTGAACTGCCGTTCAAATGCGGCGCGTTCGCCGTTCCCTTCTTTCCCACAGATGCCGTGGCGTGCCGGAGGGGGAAACGTGCCTGCCACGTTGACCGCTATGGCATTCGTGCCAGAGCACAGATCGTGAGCCGAATTCTTGGCCACCCCTGGACTAAACCTAGCAGTACCACTAGTGAAATACAGAGTGGGCGGTGCGGGCCCACCAGTAGTATTATTTACATATAAAATATTCGTTGGCCCAGTACTTGAATAAGTAATGCAGGCGTGGTTAATACCACTGTATCAAACTTAGAATATCATGTCTACCGACAGGTGGATCTGCGAATAGCTGGAGACTTAGCATATGACTTTTGTCTTTATGTACGAGTATTAGGATGGAGCATAAGTTCGTAGCGTTTTTATTTTGTATATTGGTATTCCTGTTGCTATAGGTTTATTTGTCGATTGTCGTTTTTTATTTGTAGCTCACTATTGCTATTCTATTTGAGTTTACATATTGTCATTTTATTTGGAGATAGTGAGTGGAGCTCTAAGCCTAAATCCTAAAACTCATTGGGTGGCCGTATGTGTATCTCTGTTTGCTTGTCATCAATTGGCTCGTGAACAACAGCGACCATTCCACGTCCTATGTCGTTACTGGTGAAGAGCAATGGCGTCTTTATGCTAACATAAGGAAAAGAAAGGAGTGATTGAGCCCAAACAAACAGAAATTCGCTGTAGAAGACGTGCGCGCATCCACGAAAGATAATGTCAGAGCTGCGGCGGTGTAGTGTGCTACGAATTGCTTTCCACAGGTATAACCATCACTGCTGATATTTGTTGTCGACAACAGAGACGCCTTGCAGACGCTATCCAAGAACAACGGACAGAAAGACTGTGTGAAGTGATGCTAATCCACGACAACGCCCGCCCGCATGGTGCTAGACGACAAAAAACACCGTGCAGGTATTGGCTTGGGAAGTCATTCATTTTACGCCCTCAGGTTTTCAGCTTTTCCTCTCTCTGTCGAACAACGTTCAAGCAACTTCCTTTCCGGATGATAATGCGCTCCAAACATGGTTCGACGAGTTCTTCGCTTCGAAACCACGTGATTTCTACAGTCGCGGAATCGAAAAGTTACCCCAACCCAATCTATACAAATAAAAGTCTATTGCCGCAGGTATCAGAGATCGTGAGAACAATTTGACCAAGTCGCTTGATTTCTTTTTGTTGCGTTCATTATTGTCCGGATAAGGTTTGTATGAAATAATTATTGTTTTTGCAAAATCCAAGGGAAAAGTTGAAATTAACATCAATTCCGTGTGTATGAAATATCATGAATTATTGCTGTCTCTGGATCACAGGGTTCCGGGTTCGATTCTCGGCCTGGTTGGGGATTTTCTGTGCCCAGGGACTGGGTGTTTGTGTTGTCCTCGTCATTTCATCATCCTCATCATTTGTGAGAGTGACCAAATTGTAGTGTGAAAAGAAAATGGGCTGTGTAAAAACTGGGACTTAGTACGGGCGCTGATGACCGCGCAGTTGAGCGCCCCACAAACCAAACATCTTCATCAATGTCATCAATTAAGTAGGATTCGACAGATAGGCTTGGTTTTTGTCTCTGTTGCCGGCCGCTGTGACCGAGCGGTTCTAGGCACTTCAGTCCGGAACCGCGTGACTGCTACGGTCGCAGGTTCGAATCCTGCCTCGGGCATGGATGTGTGTGATATCCTTAGGTTAGTTAATTTTAAGTAGTTCTACGTCTAGGGAAGGAAGACAAGGATTTCTGGTCAGATGAGTATCGGGTAATATCAACAGCAGCAGAACATGGTATAGCCGGCCGGAGTGGCCAAGCGGTTAAAGGCGCTACAGTCTGGAGCCGCACGACCGCTACGGTCGCAGGTTCGAATCCTGCCTCGGGCACGGATGTGTGTGATGTCCTTAGGTTAGTTAGGTTTAAGTAGTTCTAAGTTCTAGGGGACTTGTGACCACAGCAGTTGAGTCCCATAGTGCTCAGAGCCATTTTTCAAGAACATGGTATAACAGGTGTAGGATTCGTTATGAATAGGAAGTTAGGGCAGAGGGTGTGTTACTGTGAACAGTTCAGTGACCGGGTTGTTCTAATCAGAATCGACAGCAGACCAACACCGACAACGATAGTTCAGGTATACATGCCGACGTCGCAAAATGAAGATGAACAGATAGAGAAAGTGTATGACGATATTGAAAGGGTAATGCAGTATGTAAAGGGGGACGAAAATCTAATAGTCATGGGCGACTGGAATGCAGTTGTAGGGGAAGGAGTAGAAGAAAAGGTTACAGGAGAATATGGGATTGGGACAAGGAATGAAAGGGGAGAAAGACTAATTGAGTTCTGTAACAAGTTTCAGCTAGTAACAGCGAATACCCTGTTCAAGAATCACAAGAGGAGGAGGTATACTTGGAAAAGGCCGGGAGATACGCGATAATTTCAATTAGATTACATCATGGTCAGACAGAGATTCCGAAATCAGATACTGGATTGTAAGGCGTACCCAGGAGCAGATATAGACTCAGATCACAATATAGTAGTGAATGAAGAGTAGGCTGAAGTTCAAGACATTAGTCAGGAAGAATCAATACGCAAAGAAGTGGGATACGGAAGTACTAAGGAATGACGAAATACGTTTGAAGTTCTCTAACGCTATAGATACAGCAATAAGGAATAGCGCAGTAGGCAGTACAGTGGAAGAGGAATGGACATCTCTAAAAAGGGCCATCACAGAAGTTGGGAAGGAAAACATAGGTACAAAGAAGGTAGCTGCGAAGAAACCATGGGTAACAGAAGAAATACTTCAGTTGATTGATGAAAGGAGGAAGTACAAACATGTTCCGGGAAAATCAGGAATACAGAAATACAAGTCGCTGAGGAATGAAATAAATAGGAAGTGCAGGGAAGCTAAGACGAAATGGCTGCAGGAAAAATGTGAAGACATCGAAAAAGATATGATTGTTGGAAGGACAGACTCAGCATACAGGAAAGTCAAAACAACCTTTGGTGACATTAAAAGCAACGGTCGTAATGGTAATGGTACTTCTAGTATGAAAAATAAAATAAAAATTATTTTGCATTCGGTTTGACAGTGCTGCTGTCACGTGTTTTTATAAAAAAAATAAGTTTCCGTGTTATATGTATGATATGTTGTTGTTGTGATCTTCAGTCCCGAGACTGGTTTGATGCAGCTCTCCATGCTACTCTATCCTGTGCAAGCTTCTTCATCTCCCAGTACCTACTGCAACCCACATCCCTCCGAATCCGCTTAGTATATTCATCTCTTGGTCTCCCTCTACGATTTTTACCCTCCACGCTGCCCTCCAATACTAAATTGGTGATCCCTTGATGCCTCAGAACGTCCTACCGACCGGTCCCTTCTTCTAGTCAAGGTGTGCCACAAATTTCTGTTTTCCCTAATTCTATTCAATACTTCCTCATTAGTTATGTGATCTACCCATCTAATCTTCAGCATTCTTCTGTAGCATCACATTTCGAAAGCTTATGTTCTCATCTTGTCCAAACTATTTATCGTCCACGATTCACTTCCATACATGGCTACACTCCATACAAATACTTTCAGAAACGACTTCCCGACACTTAACTCTATACTCGATGTTAACAAACTTCTCTTCTTCAGAAACGCTTTCCTTGCCATTGCCAGTCTACATTTTATATTTGTATATGATATATCAGTACATAGTAATATACAAAGGGGAAACGTAGTGCCGGCCTGGATGGCCGGGCGGTTCTAGGCGCTACAGTCTGGAGCCGCGCGACCGCTTCGGTCGCAGGTTCGAATCCTGCCTCGGGCATGGATGTGTGTGATGTCCTTAGATTAGTTAGGTTTAAGTAGTTCTAAGTTCTAGGGGACTGATGACCTCAGAAGTTAAGTCCCATGGTGCTCAGAGCCGTTTGAACCATTTTTTGAAGCGTAGTTACAGAAAAGCTCGAAAAGTTCTTGGCGGATTTATTACAAATTTTTAACCGATACTCTAATGAACTGTCAGACTGAATTGGACATAGAGAGGGGGAAGGAGGAGATGGAAAGAGAGAGGGCCGAGGAGGTTATGCACAGAGGGATGGGGGAGAACGAGATGTACGGAGAGAGGGCGGATGAGAAGGTGGGTAGAGAGAGCAGCCAAGGAATTTAGGATGTGTATGCCATTCCCATACATGTTTAACAATTGTGAAGCATTGCCGAGTTTTATACTAGTATTAAAGATATTAACAAATTTCTCTTTTTCGGAAGTTCTTTTCGTACTACAGCCGGTGTGCATTAGACGTCGCTTCAGATATTTTACTGCCCAAGTAGCAAAACTTGTCTATTATTTTCGGTGTCTGATTTCCTAATCTCATTATTTCAGCATCGACTTTTTTTACTTTTGTTGATATTCATCTTATAATTACTATCCATTCAGTTCAAGTGATCTACCAATTTCTTTGCCCCTCTGACAGAATTACAGCCTCATCGCCCAGTCGCAAAAGATTTAATTCTTCTCTCTGAACTTTAATTTCCGCTCTGAAATTTCTCCGTGGTTGTCTTTACTGATTTCTCAGTGTACAGATTGAATAACATCGGAGATAGGCTGCAACTGTCTGACATCCTTCCCAACCACTACTTCCTTTTCATTTCCGCAACTCCTACAACTGCAATCTGCTTTAAGTCGTGAGTAACCTTTCATTTCCTGTTCTTTATTCCTGCTACCTACATAATTTCAAAACGTGTTGTGCTCCAGTGAAGACAGTCAAGTGCTTTTCTATATCTACAAATGCCATGAACATAGTTGTACCTTACTTTAGACTGTTTTACAAGTCGTAGAGTCAGTATTACGTACCTCGCATGTTCGTACGTTTCATAGAAATCTCGAGGTCGGTCTCTAATAGTGTTTCCATTCTTCTGTAAATAATACGCTTCAGTATTTTGCAACCATGTCTTATTAAACTGATAGTTTGGCAGTTTTTACAACTGTCAGAATCTGTCTTTTTTTGGAATTGGTATTATTTCATTCTTCTTGACGTCTGAGGACATTTCCCTGTCTGATATTCCACGCCAGGTTAAATAGTGCTGCCACGGCTGGATCTCCCAAAGATTTCAATAATTCTGAGGGAATGTCGTCTACTCCAAAGACCTTGTTTCTACGTGAGTCTTTCAGTGCTCTCCCATATTATTCTCGCAGTTGCATATCCTCCATCACAAGTACATTTACTTCCTCTCCCCTCTCTGCAATGTTGTGTTTAAATTCATTTCCTCAGAAGACTGAATTATACTCATCCATTTAAGAGATCCTTATGTCAATCGGTAAACACAATGACGTTACAGGATATCATTATTATCCATCAATCTGCCTCTCTCTGTCCGTCGGTTCGACTGTGAAAAGCCGTTTTTCTCAGCACGGGTACTTGTATCAAATAGAAATTTATGCTACATACTAAGTCCTATAGTCCCTTGTCCGTCTAAAAATATGGCGCTCCTAAGTCAATGTAATCAAAAGATGCGGCCATTTACGTCACTTATTTTGATGCTTTCAAGTTCAGGGTTCTTTCTTTTGACACAGAATCATGAAATTTGGCAAGAAGCGTGATTTCACTGCACAGGTAAAGGAAAAAAAAATCCCAAAATTGTTAATTTGTAATGACATCACACGAAAAAAATTCTTTGCGATGTTTTATCTGACTGTTCGTCTGCCCTTCTGCTATGATCCCTTTTTCTCAGGAAAGAATAGACCTATCAAGTTGGAATTTATCTCACGTACTGAGGTCTATGATTCCTTTGCGGTGAAAAAAATTTAAGCTTCTAAGTCAATCCGATGCGGTCATTTATGTCGCTTATTTTGACTCTCGCAACCTGACTCGTCAGAACCTATAAGGTACATCTGGTTACCTAGAATCATGAAATTTGGCAAGAAGGAATGTTTCATAGTACAAGTTAAGAAAAAAAAAAAGAAAATCGTTAACCTGTAAAAAATTATTTCTTTTGCCTTTTATGATCCGATCTCAAATTTGAACTGAAAACGTTCTCGAAAGTCTTGGAATCCCCGGGGCATATATCTTGTCAGTATCAATGTGGATAACGGGCAAAAACCGTCGGGATTATCGACTGCTGCAGTGAGTGTACCGTCTGTATACATAAATAAGCTTGTAAGGAACCCTAACAAGGAGAGTCCTGCTGGAATCTGGCCAATTATTTTTGAAATTGCGCTCCTGCGAAATTTATTCTCATGTACTTAATCCATTTGTCGCATGTGATGTACAGTGTGGTATATACACATAAAAAGAGTGCTTCAGTACGCACCTCGAATGACCTCGACGCCGATTGGCCGTTAAAGTCTAGTCTCTGTTCCTTCCTTTTTCAGTTTGATCTCGCGCCTTCAGGACAATCGCAGCGATGCGCTAGCTTCAGAAGTGCACTTGATCTAGTTAGGAAACCAGAGGGAAGTCAGGAAGACGGCAGGTAGCGCTGGTCTGGGACGCCGCTCTCTGGTTTGCGTCGCAGAGGGGGACCTTAGCCCGGGGCGGGCAAAAACACAGCGCCGTGTCGGTGAGAGATCAATACCCGCCGCCGCGGTGTCCTCACTGCGAGATCGGAAAGACCACAGTTCGGTAGGGGGGTCCGCTTTCGATATGTTCCAGTAGGCCGAAACTATTATTAATTTCAGTTTTAAACATGGCTATTTCTCAGCAAGCGTATATTAGATTCAACATAGGAATCATACACGGTAAACTGTAAGCACGGCGGCACGCGAACAGCCCAAACTTAGCCGTTCGGGAAATGCTTCCTCCCTTGGCCCGAAAGCCAGTGACCATGCCCTTTGGACGTCGCATTACGACAACGACTGCTCTGGGCGCCTCCCCGACTCGCTTTAGTGTATATATTCTCCACTGATAGTGCTTCCATTTGCTGTCTTTGGATGGTTATTGAATGTTGACGTCGAACATAGGCGTTGCTCGTATTAATGTGACTGGACAATGTTTTTTGTCAGGTGATCTCACGAGGAAAGGGATAGATGTTTGAGCATTACTGAGCCCAAGTTGACATAGCTATACAAGGGAATTAATATTCTTAACGTAGGAATCATAGACCAACCGATAGCAAATAACTGTTTGGTATACTGATCTAGGTTTCGACACCTCTAAGGATATCTGCATAAGAATAAAATTTTGAGAAATCGTAAAATTATATTGCGAGAAAGCAATGGTCAGAATTAACAGCAGATAAAAAGGAAAGTAAATAAAATAAAATAAAACACGCTCCAGGCTTTGGCAAGCGCGCCTAGCTAGGAACATCAGATGTTCCTAGCTAGGTAGACGTGCCCCAGGATGGAACGTGATTTTTTTTTTTAAAGCATATCTGCTATTAAAAGTTTACGGTGCGTATTGTGATCCAAAATTGGGGCTGAGGCAACTGTGCTGTACCACGGACCATAGATGAAAGGTGAGAACGACGGCTGCGCAGTTGTGTACAGGTGAACAGACGTGCAACTGTTGAGAAACTGACCGTCCAGATGAACCAAGAGGCTACCAACAGCGCCCCTTCAACGACCGTTCAGCGAACGTTGCTGTAGCCGGCCGGGGTGGCCGAGCTGTTCTAGGCGCTACAGTCTGGAACCGCGCGACCGCTACGGTCGCAGGTTCGAATCCTGCCTCGGGCATGGATGTGTGTCGTGTCCTTAGGTTAGTTAGCTTTAAGTAGTTCTAAGTTCTAGGGGACTGATGACTTTAGAAGTTAAGTCCCATAGTGCTCAGAGCCATTTGAACCATTTTTAAAAAAAAAATGGTTCAAATGGCTCTGAGCACTATGGGACGTTGGTGTAGTCGTATATGGGCTTCCGCAGCAGGCGCCCGATTCATGTACCCCATTTGACTGCTGTTATTCGGCGACAAGGCTGGAATTTACACGCCAGTACCGTAACTGGACGTCAAATGAGTGGCGACAGTTGTCCGTTTCAGATGAATCACGTTTTTTGCCCCATGGGACTGAAAGAAGCGTCCTGCAACAATCATAGGCAGGCCATATGAAGGAGCGTTATGGTCTGAGGAATGTTTTTGTGGCATTCCCTAGCTGATTTCGTCACTCTGTAAGGCATAGTGGATCGACACAAGTATGCATCTGTTGTGGCGTAGCAAGACAGCCACGCCACTCGGAAGTAGCCGAAATGCACGCGTTACACACGCCGGCTGGCGTGATGTCTGAATCAGGATACGTAATGAATGCTATAAAGAAAAGTACGTAGCTTCTTTAATACTTAACTTTAATCCATCATTTGTATACAGCATTCTGGATGATACAAGTGAGACTCTCTCTTGAAATGGTTAATGGCGCCTTGCTAGGTCGTAGCCATGGACTTAGCTGAAGGCTATTCTAACTATCTCTCGGCTAATGAGAGAAAGGCTTCGTCAGTGTAGTCGCTAGCAAAGTCGTCGTACAACTGGGGGCGGGTGCTAGTACGTCTCTCTAGACCTGCCGTGTGGTTGCGCTCGGTCTGCAATTACTGACAGTGGCGACACGCGGGTCCGACATGTACTAATGGACCGCGGCCGATTTAAAGCTACCACCTAGCAAGTGTGGTGTCTGGCGGTGACACCACAGCATCTATTCTTGGGGGGGGGGGGGGGACTATGTCCACCCCTACATGCAGTTTACTTTTCCTCGGCACGATGACATCTACCAGTAGGACAATGCAACGTAGCACACAGCTCGCAGTTTACGTGCGTGATTGGAAGAGCACCACCATGAGTTTACCTCGTTCTCCTCGGCACCAACTCCCGGATTTAAAACCAACCGAGAATCTGTGGGACTGTCTTGACCGGGCTGCTCGCGCTATAGATTCTCATTGGAGAAACCTAGCGCAGCTGGTCACGGCATTGGAGTTGCCACGGCTCCACACCCCTGGCGGTTTCTTCCAGAACCTCTCACTGCCTCTCTTACTGGACGTCTCGTAGCAGTCCCAGCTGCTAAAGGTGGTCGTTCAGGCTTTTAACAGGCGGTCACATTAATGTCACTGGACAGTGTGTTAGGCATCCACTTAAAAGAGCAGACTGGGCCTTTGTAGTGCTGCAGATCCTGAGGAAATGATGTGATCCTCTATGGCTGGCGTAAGCCTTGTCGGTGAAGTCGTGTCTGTGTGCCACTCAGTTGTAAAAAAATAAGCCCAGTAAGATGATGAGACGTGACAGAATGGCAGGAAGGAGGTATCGTGTTTGGACATGAACATGACTACCCCATGACTGATGTTTTAAAGGATGGAGTGTCAGAATGGAGTGCCGAACGCGTCTACAAGGAATGGTGCATCACTGGCAGTCATTTAGCACGGATTATAACTGGCGGCTTAAGAAGATACAAGCCGACGGGCACTGGAGACGAGTATAGCTTCTTGTCAGTGACGTTCATTTTCAAACTCAAAAGGAAATAACGTTGTCAATGAATCCAGGTTCATTTCAATGTTTCCGAACGAACATTGCGAAGGGAACTGCAGGTAATGGGCATTTGGAATCGTGTCACCCGTAAAACGCCATTGCTCACAACAGGGCATGAATATGCACTTCTACAATGGGCCAAACGACGCAGTAAGTGGACAGTAGCTGACTGGAGGCGTGTATTGTAGACCAACGAGTCGTGCTTTTGCCCCGAGCGAGGTGGCACACTGGATTCTCTAATCAGCCCGTTCCCAAGATTACAAAAAGATGAAATGTTAATTTTATACCGACACTTCTTCGTATGCGTTGTCAGACATGTGAATGTGATCAGTCAGTGTTGGGAAACGGCACTGAAGAATGTTCGAAAGTTGCTTGCTGCGTTCAATGACTAATGCAATACTTTTTTTTCTCGTCCAATTTCGGTTGAAAAAATGAGGGATTTGTTGTGTGTGTGTGGTTTGAGGTTTTCGGGCGCTGTGGGATATCGTGGAATATTCCCGATTCAGACGCTGTAGTTCAGTGAAGTTCCGATAGGTGGCGGCAATATACGTAGCCTTCAAAATGGCATCTGTAATGGAGGTTCGTTCGAAGCAGTGACCTGTTATTGAGTTTCTTGTGGTGGAAAACCAGAGCATCGCTCTTCCATAATGTCTATGGGGACCTGTCAGTGAGAAGAAGCATGGTGAGTCGTTGGACGAGGCACCTGTCATCATTCCGAGGACGCGCAATCCTGTCCGATTTCCCGCGCGCCGGCCGTCTTTCCACAGCTGCGACTCCTGCAGTGTCCAGAGAAATCTGATGCCCAGGGTACGCAAGGCTGCGTCTTGGCTACATTTCTCTTCCAACATTTACTCCAACGACGTGCCATTGACCCCGGGCACAAAGAGATTCTTGTATGCAGGTGATCGACGGATTACAATCAAACACCCCGCTTCATAACTGCCGTCAACTATATTCAGCGATATGATGGTCATCTGTGGTCCTGAAAAGGACCAAGATGATGTTTCTGGTGTGAAAGGATCAGCCGCCAGAGAAATCTGACGCCCAGGGTACGCCCAGTTGCGTCTTGGCTCCACTTCTCTTCACCATTTTTATCAACGACGAGCCACTGACCCTGGACACAAGGAAATTCTTATATGTAGATGACCTAGCCCTTGCTACGCCCCGGCCGGGGTGGCCGAGTGGTTCTAGGCGCTACAATCTGGAACCGCGCGACCACCACGGTCGTAGGTTCAAATCCTGCCTCGGGCATGGCTGTGTGTGATGTCCTTAGGTTAGTTAGGTTTAAGTAGTTCTAAGTTCTAGGGGACTGATGACCTCAGCAGTTAAGTCCCATAGTGCGCAGAGCCATTTGATCCACTTTTTTCTTTTATCACAGGTTGCTTAAGACCTACCCCAACTGATAGGCTCTACTACCTGGCTGGAACAGCGCCACCATGGGGACGCAGAACAGTGACTGGCAACAAGGAGAGACTGAAAGTGGACCAGAACAATGCCCATCCACTGCACGGACATAATCCATCACAGCAACGGCTGGGCACGCGAAAGAGCTTCCTGAGGACATCTGAGAAGCTCACCATTTCACCAGAGGAGGCAAGGCTGGAGTTATGGAAGAAGTCGACGCCTTACCTACACGGATGGATGCCACAAGCTGAATAACTACCACCTGCACTCAATGAAAACTGGATGGTATGGAAATCTTTAAACAGATTACGATCAGGAGTTGGACGATCCAGAGGCAACCTGAAGAGATTGGGCTTCATAACAGAATACACGTCCTGTCATTGTGGACAAGGACAAACCACAAGCCACATACTTCAGTGCCCTTTGTGCCCTACATCCTGCCGTCTCTGCTGGTATTGCTGCCACACTCGTCTACCAGTTGGGGTACTCAAAAGTGTGTACACGATGAGTTCCTCGCCGCCTAACACAAGACCATGGCAACGGCCTTGCCGCAGTGGATACACCGGTTCCCGTCAGATCGCTGAAGTTAAGCGCTGCCGGGCGTGGCCGGCACTTGGATGGGTGACCATCCGGGGCGTCATGCGCTGTTACCACTTTTCGGGGTGCACTCAGCCTCGTGATGCCAATTGAGGAGCTACTCGACATAACAGTAGCGGCTCCGGTCAAAGAAAACAATCATAACGACTGGGAGAGCGGTGTGCTGACCTCGCTCCTCCCACCCGCATCCTCATTTGAGGATGACACGGCGGTCGGACGGACCCGATAGGCCACTTGTGGCCTGAAGACAGCATGCTAAGAGAAGTCCGTAAAGAGCAATGAAGGACCATCTGTGCGGAACTGTTTGTGTCTTGAGAGGCTGGTGCTCACAATATTTTGTTGAGCTTTGTTACAGGCGTTGAAACATCGGTTCATCACTGCGAAACGCAAGCAAAGCGGCAATACGTGGAGTGGCACCACACCACCTCTCCTCCAAAGAAAAAGTTCAAACCGCATCCTTAGCTGCCCCATGCTGACTGCTGTGTCGGCAGCAGCGCTGCTCAGTCGCTGCTGCTGGAGCACTGGTTATCAAAAATGGCTCAAATGGCTCTGAGCACTATGGGACTTAACATCTGTGGCCATCAGTCCCCTAGAACTTAGAACTACTTAAACCTAACTAACCTGAGGACATCACACACATCCATGCCCGAGGCAGGATTCGAACCTGCGACTGTAGCAGCAGCGCGGTTCCGGACTGAAGCGCCTAGAGCCGCTCGACCACAGCGGCCGGCTACTGGTTATCCTTTTCACTTTACTGTCCCTGTTAATACATATCGATGAAAGAAATACCGCGCTAGATTAATCTGTGACCGCTCAATCGATTGGGCTCACAAAAGTCCGCTCGAACAACCATTTTGCTCGTAACAAAACCGATACTTTCTGTTGGCACTGGGCGTTGCATGAAAGACTTGATGAGCAGTATATGGCTGGGCTGACTCCAGCTGTACATTGCCAAAAAGAAATTGCAAATATTTGCCGAAACAGCGGAGAAAATTCGTCTGCCGACTCTTAGGAGGGAGACGTTTACGGTCGATTTGCAGGGTTTAGTTACTTTAGCAGTCGTAGACGGACAGAAACAATAACAGAGATGTGTTGAAGAATTTGAATGAAAAATAAGTTGATCGCGCAGAGGTTTGATGTGAAGGCCGTCATGGCGCGACATTTAAATGGTGTGCAAACAAAAATGGGAGAAGTAATTCCACGAGCACATTTATACACTCTTACGGCCACAAGTTGATGAGTGCGTGTACAGTGCTTTTGCTAATCTTAGTGGTTTTGTAACTTTTTTCGTCCATTCATCGAAAAGAACAAACTTATTAGATGCAATAGTGAAGAACGTATGTCCAAAACTTACACCAACAAGATGGAGCTATGCAAGTCTCTTGGTACAAACTGCCTAGTCATAGGGTTGAAGATTTGTACAAGTACATTTTGGAAGATCCACAATATTGGGATACAACTGCTGTTACTGAAGCTTGTGGATTTCTCATGCTGTTAGAGTTTTTCGACTTAACTTCTTTTTGTGTTCGTTCGAAAAACAATTTTCACTGACAGACGTTATTGCACTTAACACTGTGCAGTCAAAATACTTGGATATTAAATTTTAGAGCCAACGGCCTTGCTGCAGTGGTAACACCGGTTCCCGTCAGATCACCGAAGTGGGTGACCATCCGGTCTGCCGAGCGCTGTTGGCAAGCGGGCTGCACTCGTCCTGTCTCGGAAACTGACATACGGCCCGGAGAGCGGTGTGCTGACCACATGGCCCTCCATATCCGCATCCAGTGACGCCTGTGGGCTGAGGATGACACGGCGGCCAGTCGCTTCCGTTGGGCCTTCACCACCTGTTCGGGAGGAGTTTCTGGTTTTTATTAAATTTTACAGAAAAAAAGTGGAAGACTTGAAGGAAAACCTGCGCACTAGGAGATTCAGTGGAAATATGATGCAAGGCTGAAGGCATTCCAAGCAAGAGAAGAAAGGAAAAGTGCACAGAAACAACTGTACAGGAGGATGTACCTTTATATATTAGTACTATAATCTTGCTGTTAAACGACAGATTTGATTCGCTGCCTGACATAAAGTTGATTGAAATATTTAACACAAAGTAGTTCTCAAGCTTTGCAGATATTTTTCCCAAGGAGGTGTTTGAAAATTTAAGGACAATACAGGGGAAGTTAGGTTAAAGCCCCAAGCGAGTGCTTGTTTACCTCACATCTTCTTGAAGCCAAGTATGTGAAGGAGCTAAAAAGTTTCCTGTGTCGAAATCAACTTCACACTGGACTTCCAGAACTCTACAAACTCCGTGAACTGATTTTAACCAAGCGAGCAACATCGCCGTCAGTAGACCGATCGTTTTCCGCAATGAAAAGAATAAAGACCTTCAACACGAACGCGCGTGGAAAAAAGCGTCTGTCCGCGCTCTTCATCATATCGATGGAAAAGGATCCGTTAAGCCAGATGAAAGTTCTAAACTCATTTTTCGACGCCGCTACTGAGAAGTCTCGCAAGAAGAACTGCAGAGCCGAGTTCCGCTATGGATGAAACGATAGTGAGTGAATAATTTCACATGCAGAGTACACACGACTGATAAGTTTCGTGTTGCATGCGTTACCAACATTTTCAGAATCTACATCTACATCTACATCTACATTTATACTCTGCAAGCCACCCAACGGTGTGTGGCGGAGGGCACTGTACGTGCCACTGTCATTACCTCCCTTTCCTGTTCCAGTCGCGTATGGTTCGCGGGAAGAACGACTGTCTGAAAGCCTCCGTGCGCGCTCTAATCTCTCTAATTTTACATTCGTGATCTGCTCGGGAGGTATAAGTAGGGGGAAGCAATATATTCGATACCTCATCCAGAAACGCACCCTCTCGAAACCTGGCGAGCAAGCTACACCGCGATGCAGAGCGCCTCTCTTGCAGAGTCTGCCACTTGAGTTTGTTAAACATCTCCGTAACGCTATCACGGTTACCAAATAACCCTGTGACGAAACGCGCAGCTCTTCTTTGGATCTTCTCTATCTCCTCCGTCAACCCGATCTGGTACGGATCCCACACTTATGAGCAATACTCAAGTATAGGTCGAACGAGTGTTTTGTAAGCCACCTCCTTTGTTGATGGACTACATTTTCTAAGGACTCTCCCAATGAATCTCAACCTGGTACCCGCCTTACCAACAATTAATTTTATATGATCATTCCACTTCAAATCGTTCCGCACGCATATTCCCAGATATTTTACAGAAGTAACTGCTACCAGTGTTTGTTCCGCTATCATATAATCATACAATAAAGGATCCTTCTTTCTATGTATTCGCAATACAGTACATTTGTCTATGTTAAGGGTCAGTTGCCACTCCCTGCTCCAAGTGCCTATCCGCTGCAGATCTTCCTGCATTTCGCTACAATTTTCTAATGCTGCAACTTCTCTGTATACTACAGCATCATCCGCGAAAAGCCGCATGGAACTTCCGACACTATCTACTAGGTCATTTATATATATATTGTGAAAAGCAATGGTCCCATAACACTCCCCTGTGGCACGCCAGAGGTTACTTTAACGTCTGTAGACGTCTCTCCATTGATAACAACATGCTGTGTTCTGTTTGCTAAAAACTCTTCACCACACCACTGCATTATGATAATGCTATTGATATACCTCTACGTAGTTCATCGGGCTTGAAGAATATGTGACAGGTTTTCCGACCACTCCCGCGCCCTGTTATATTTAGACTGGCCTGTGGGACGTGTAGGAACAGCAGGTAAAAAGCCGATACCACTTCCCCGCTGTCTGGTGGAATTGCGCGATCAGTATGCAGCACGCGAGACAAAATGACGCAACGTACTGCTCCGAAGATTAACGAGCAGAGTCTTATTGGCGTATCCGAATTAATTATCTGCGCTGCTACGCTATTAAAGCCGGTCTAATTAAGGGTCGTCCGACCTCCCTTTTACCAAAGTCACGGGGTTAAATTTAGCACTACCTCACCCAGCCGCTTCCCGCAGCTCTTCAATCAGTGGCGGTGGAAACGAAAGGCGCTTGTCCCAGTCTGCGGCCGAGGTAAATATTGACATGCGACGGGGACTTTAAATTTATTTCCTATCCAGTATCCGCCTGTGAAAGGCGTCGGCGACGTTCCTACTTACAAGGAGATCCTGGTTTGTTTGGATACTAGGAAAGATGAGAGGATATCACAATACTAATAAGACAGAAATTAAGGAGTAATAAAAATAGAGTAAAGAGAGTTATATTCAGAATTCCGAATTGAACAAAACAAAATATTTACATACTGGCTAACAAACAAGGCAGTGCCCTGGTATTCATTTTGCCAGTTTTCTATAAGAAACAAAAAAATGAACTAAGTTTGTAGAGTAATGTGGAAAAAGTTTCATTTCGACGTATTTGTGAAAACACTTTTAGAATTTAAAATTCGTACAAACAATTATGTATAATGTACAAATGTATAACAACAATATCGGAATTAACTAACGTCGGATGCAGAATACAAATTCTCTGTAATGTTTAACTCAGAACTTGATATTTGTAGGTACTTGTCTAGGCAGCTGGGTGCAGCTCCTTCGTGTGTTGCCAACGAGATTTTGTAAACGTCTCTATGGCAACGCCTCTTCATAGCTCTATAGACGACTATTGTTTTCACCTACAGCCGTTGGCGCTTCGCAGTTGAAAACTGTACAAAGTGCTGCCAGCTGTCAGGAATATCCTTAGGTTGACTGAACTATAGGTGTGTCTAACTAGCAAAACATAAATGTATTAAGATTTCGTGCATGATGCGGCATTTGATCTCACCTGTCAGTGTTTATGACGTCATATCTCTTGAACTGTGTGGCGTACAATTATATATGTGTGCACGTCAACTCAGCGACATTTGGGAATAATGTCTGTGAAATATGCTTAGAAAAGAGTAAGTAGCAAAGAAGTAATAAATTTATACGTCATCCATGATGCGACAGCTTTTCACACATCTCAGTGCTTATGACGTCATATCTCCTGGCCTAGGCGTCATATAGAACGACATAATTTTGTACGTGCATTTGGCGGTATATGTGGATACTATCTGCGAAATTTATTGCGAATGGAGTTGTTGTTGTTGTGGTCTTCAGTCCTGAGACTGGTTTGATGCAGCTCTGTATGCTACTCTATCCTGTGCAAGCTTCTTCATCTCCCAATACTTACTGCAACATACATCCTTCTGAATCTGCTTAGTGTATTCATCTCTTGGTCTCCCTCTACGATTTTTACCCCCCACGCTGCCCTCCAATGCTAAATTTGTGATCCCTTGATGCCTCAGAACATGTCCTACCAACCGATCCCTTCTTCTTGTCAAGTTGTGCCACAAACTCCTCTTCTCCCCAATTCTATTCAATACCTCCTCATTATTTATGTGATCTACCTATCTAATCTTCAGCATTCTTCTGTAGCACCACATTTCGAAAGCTTCTATTCTCTTCTTGTCCAAACTATTTATCCTCCATGTTTCGCTTCCACACATGGCTACACTCCATACAAATACTTTCAGAAACGACTTCCTGACACTTAACTCTATACTCGATGTTAACAAATTTCTCTTCTTCAGAAACGCTTTCCTTGCCATTGCCAGTCTACATTTTATATCCGCTCTACTTCGGCCATCATCAGTTATTTTGCTCCCCAAATAGCAAAACTCCTTCACTATTTTAAGTGTCTCATTTCCTAATCTAATTCCCTCAGCATCAACCGACTTAATTCTACTACATTCCATTATCCTCGTTTTGCTTTTGTTGATGTTCATCTTATATCCTCCTTTCAAGACACTGTCCATTCCGTTCAGCTGCTCTTCCAAGTCCTTTGCTGTCTCTGACAGAATTACAATGTCATCGGCGATTCTTCTCCATGGATTTTAATACCTACTCCGAATTTTTCTTTTGTTTCCTTTACTGCTTGCTCAATATTCTGATTGAATAACATCGGGGACAGGCTACAACCCTGTTTCACTCCCTTCCCAACCGCTGCTTCCCTTTCATGCCCCCCATCTCTTATAACTGCCATCTGGTTTCTGTACAAATTGTAAATAGCCTTTCGCTCCCTGTATTTTACCCCTGCCACCTTCAGAATTTGAAAGAGAGTATTCCAGTCAACATTGTCAAAAGCTTTCTCTAAGTCTACAAATGCTAGAAACGTAGATTTGCCTTTCCTTAATCTATTTTCTAAGATAAGTCGTAGGGTCAGTATTGCCTCACGTGTTCCAACATTTCTACGGAATCCAAACTGATCTTCCCCGAGGTCGGCTTCTACCAGTTTTTCCATTCGTCTGTAAAGAATTCGTGTTAGTATTTTAGTTAGTTAGTAGCACAGAAGTAACAAACTTCATGATGCACGATGCTACAAACTTTTCGCGTATCTTGTTTATGACGTCATATCACCTGAACTATCATGAGTTGGTGGTTCTCATCCCAATAGCGACTGTTACCTGACAGTAAGGGATACGTGTACCAAATTTGGTTGAAATCGGTCCTGTTGTTTAGGAAGAGATGTGGAACATACATACATACCCTGTACATCCATTTTTATAATACGTATGTTCGGATTCACGACATACATTAAGCCGTGGGCAGCCTCTGTCGATGCACATTGATAAACGTCACAAAAAATATGAACTGAATCTCATCTATAGACACAATAGTAGGATCAAATCTGAGAGAGATGCTGAACCATGAGAAACAGTCGAGGCGACAAAGAGGAGATTTCGGTGGCTCTTGGCACATGGCTGACGACATTGGGTTGCAGTCCTAGCGCCAGATAATCGCGTTCGCCAAGTGAACGAAACGTCGTGAGTATTCGAACGACATTGATGTTTTCTATTCAAGGAAATGGGCAGCTGAACGGCTACTACTGCATGGCGGCCGCGACGGTGACGATAGCTACAACTCTCAGTCCATGTCGAAACACAAACTGAAGGAGCCGAATGTGGTTAAGGTCAGAACTTTTGTGGCATAGCTGGCGCCACACTCTGGTAGCCTTCTGATTTCAAAAAATAGAGCCGTAGCCAACTACATGGGAGGCCAAGGAGCCAGAGCCTGCCTGCCCAGACGTAGTAGGTTTCCTTTTTGCCACAGGATTTTCTATACTGGCTCAGCCCCAAATACTGGAAAGGTGGCTTTCACTGTATCACTACGCCTTCCACAAGGAAAAAGATGCTCGTTTAAAACTAGAGCAATTTTGAGTAAACCGTTGAAATGTCTCTCTGTGCGCCGTTCCATTGGTTGTGTTGAGCTGGCTTCGGCCTTCTGACACTTTTTAGCACCTGTAATTGTCACTGCATCTGAGCTTTTGATCTGGGGAAAAAGGTTAACTGCAGAGCATTTCATCAGATCAGGCACATCTGAAAAACATGGAACGTGCCCCTTAGTAAAGCTCCACGGCATGTCCGTTATATAAAATGAATTTATGTGCCCAGTGTGTTGGGTGACTATCAGTTTGGTTTTAGGAAACATAAAGGCACCAGATAGGCAGTTCTGATGTTGCGGTCGATAATGGAAGCAACACTAAACAAAAATCAAGACACGTTCATAGGATTTGTCAAGCTGGAAAAAGCGTTCGACAATGTAAAATGGTGCAGGATGAAATTCTGAGAAAAATAGAGGTAAACTACAGGGAGAGGCAAGTAATATACATGTACAAGAGCCAAGAGGGAATAATAAGAGTGGACGACCAAGAACGAAGTGCTCGGATTAAAAAGAGTGTAAGACAGGGATTAAGTCTTTCTCCCCTACTGTTCAATCTGTACATCGAAAAAGCAATGATGGAAATAAAAGAAAGATTCAGGAGTGGAATTAAAATCCAAGGTGAAAGGACATCAATGATACGATTCTCCGATGACATTGCTATCCTGAGTGAAAGTGAAGAAGAATTAAATGATCTCTTGTATGGAATGAACAATATAATGAGTACAGAATATGGATTGAGAGTAAATCGAAGAAAGACGAAAGTAATGAGAAGTAGCAGAAATGAGAAAAGCGAGTACTCTGACATGTGGTTCAGAATAGACAAGGGGGGCTGTTGGCGAAACTGCTTCCATCTGAAGATGAGCATGAGTGATCGAAACATGCAATCTAATTAAAAATGTACAACTGAGCTGGAACGATAAATGAGGATTATCTTAAACACTCCATTACACTTAATTTTTCTTCTGCTATTATATTTAGAGACGACATTTTCTCTTGAACACCGTATGCTACCATTATGCAGCATAGACTGCCTGCAAAGAAAAAAAAAAGGAGGAGGAAACGAACTGAAATTTCACTGTTTAAGAGGGTCTGTGGTGTTATTTCAGTGATTACAAAATCAAGTCAAATTTAAAAAGAATTTGGCAGTATGTGGCCACTTATTAGAAGGAGGTTGCATCCTTCGTAGCACGAATGTACCGTTTCCTGAACCAAGCGGACCTACAGTTATTGTAACTGATTCTTGATATCTTTGATACGGAATTGACGTCTGACCTGGTTCCACACTTGTTCTATCGGGCTCAGATTTGGGTATCGTGCTGTCAGCGTGAGTACGTCAACGTTACACACACAGTTCATAGAAATACGAGCCCTATGTGGACGAACTTAAGTATCTCTAGAATTTATGGTTATTAAAAGATGGATATGTCGATTATAGTGTTGCTGGTATGTATTAAAACATTGTTTCCTCTAATAGTGTGACCGGTGCCACGAAACTGAGCTTAATATGGGTCTAGAGAATGCAGAGTCAACGAAAATACTACTGCAGAAGCTGTGTGCATATGGACTGAAGAATTACTACAGCTAAATCTCTAAAAAAATGAGCTAAACGGGAAGAAGATGTTCCTTTGTCCATGTGGAGATCACTTTTAGACTGATTTCTGGTATTTTTGCATATGGAAAATATAAGGAGAAGTCTGCTACTCAAATTGTAATTTCCACCTTTGAAGGAAGATGAAGGTTCTCAAAGGAATGAGTAAAGATCAGATAGTTTAACGTCCCGTTGCCAAGATGATAAGAAGGGTATAGACAGGTTTAACGCCCCATCAACGACAACGTCATCAGAAACAGACCACCAGCTTCGAGTGGAAAAGGAATGGCAAGGAAATTATTAGCGATCTTGTTTATGAAACTATCTTAGCATTCGCCTCCAATGATTTAGGGAAAACATGTATAATGTAAATGAGGACCGCCGGAAAGTGATTTGACCCCTGGTTTTCCCAAGTTCATTATCTTCATTATCTTAAGCTACTGCGAAACACTACTCAATGCATATGATAGTAAATGCCAGTTACAGCTGAACTGTCCTCTTCGATATGCAGCTCCCGCATCTTCACAGCACAACGTGTGAGAAAATACACTGCCGGAAAAGAAATTAATACAATCTTATAGAGTTTGCCAATTCACTCAGGATTTATTGTTGCAACAGTGCATATGGACTACATGAAATGATTACGTTTACGGTACAACAGCGCAAGTAATTCTGAGGAAGCAGCTATCGGCCCATGCTGAATCACCCGTATTAGTACGTGGTGTAGCCTCCACGGGCGGCAATGCAGGAGCCGACTCTGCCATCTAGTAGATCGTACAGGTGGCACATAGTGTCAGCGGGCACATTCTGCCACGCCTGTTCGCGCAGGTCTGGAAGAGTTGTTGGTTGACGCGTCGCACGGGTCACTTCACGTCCAATAATACGACACGTAATTTCTAAGACTTTCCCGGCGATTTGTTGTCATCTCGTAGAATCGGGTGTACTGCCGGTGGTCCGCGTCTTCCCAACACGATGTTTCGACGTCGTAACTCGGCGTCTTCATCGGGTGTTCCCTGAGACTGGTTGACGAGCTGACCTTGTCCCATATTTTTGCGTGGGCGGTGTGTGGCGCCCCCTATGCCGTCCGCGCCCACTGTGGCCATTTCTGGCGGTGGTATCAGTCTCTAGGCGCTCCATCTTCGGTCCGCGCCCGTGGCGGCTACGCTACGCTACGCAAATTCACGGAGCTTCGTACTCCGGTGTGTTGTAGGGTGAGCGGATCAAGCCTTTCCTACTTCTTCCAGGGTGTTTTGGAAGTTGTCCTCTCGTCGGAATCTTCCTCACGGTTACGTTGCTTCTTTTAGTTCATCTGGCTCATGTTGCGGCGTGCCTTCACTCCAGCAACAGGTCTGGCCACCTTGTGGTCGGGCGCCAGTGCACTTGGTTTCCCAAGTTGCGTACAAGACCCGTTGCGGCTCTCTTCTGAGGTAGCAGACATCTCAAGGCATTCCCTATTGGGTCCGCGCCCGATAGGCGCGATCCTAGCACTATCATGGCTTTGTTGAAGTTCCTTCTGCCTTAGGATTTTTTCTTCTTTTTTTTTTTTAGCAATTTTCATTCCTTCCCCAATATGAGGAGAACGCGGGCCTTACTAGAGCTTACTTTGCTCTTTTTCAGCCGAGGGTGTACAGGGGACATCATTTGGTTATTTTATTTTATTCGTTTGCATATGTGCTAATGAGTGTGGGGGGGGTACTTAAATCTCGCAATTGGGAATTTATTTGAAGGAATTTTGGGGGCAACTCCGGTATTCACCTTACGGCCTGAGGAAAACCTGCAAAACACGACCAGAACTGCTGGT
Source organism: Schistocerca cancellata (assembly GCF_023864275.1). NCBI lineage: Eukaryota > Metazoa > Arthropoda > Insecta > Orthoptera > Acrididae > Schistocerca > Schistocerca cancellata. The sequence continues at coordinate 136,710,041 of NC_064627.1, read as the reverse complement.
GTTGCCACCTGTGGTTGTTGTTTCTTCTCATTTCATGGGCTGCTCTTCCAGTCAGTAGTGGTAGCTGCGGCGGTAGTTGGAGTAGCATCCGTTTCTTCGCTGTCGCTTCTCCTCTTCGTCCCGCAGGCGTGCTTCTTCCTCTTCTCTCTTCCTTTGCGGCCGGTACTCCAGGCAGCTGCACTGATCTCTGCCTCGCTCGTCACGATTTGGACATACATACTCCATTATCTCGAGGTCAAATATGCATCTGCTGTCTGTGATGACTTCTTTCGTCATCACTTCTACGTCTATCAGCGCGGCGCGGTTTGTCTGCTCGGCTTGGTCACTTGCAATAGACGGTTGTGTTTCCATTTGTACCGCCACCGCTGCCATTCGCAGCTTGCGCTCGAATGCCTCCCGTAGCATGAGGCAAGCAGCTTTCATCTCCGCATGCAGCGCGATCTCGAAGCGCGTTTCCGCTTCTTTCAGCGCGGCTTCGATGGCTGCGTGCGTTCCTTCTTCGCTGCTGTCCTCTCGTGCGCCGCCTTCTGCCGCTGCGGCGTCCTCGACTTGTCGGCGGTCTGGCGCCGGCGGACGCCGCCTATTCGCGGTCGGCCGGCCCGCCCCTTTGCCACTCTCACTGATGGTGGGGGCGGCTGTCCGCTCAGGGGGACAGCTTGTTGCCATCTCGTTGGTCCTCTTCGTCTTCTCCGTCTTCTCTTGTTTTTGGCCTTGGCGTGTTCTCCAATTGCAGCTCGCCGCGCCTTGTCGTTTTTGGCATGGTCCGCAAAGGCCTTGCACCCACTCCAGCTGGCCACGTGCGGCTCGCCACAGCGCCACAGCGCACTTGACACAGGTTGACTGGTTGCGGCAGTATTTTGCCACGTGCCCCTCTTGTTGGCATTTAAAGCACTGAGGCCTGGTGCCCAGTTCTGCAGGCAGAGGCTCTATCGTCACGTCGAATCCCAGGATTCTGTTGATCCCCAGTACTTGGTCCATTGGGGTCATCTCTGGTATGTTCACGGCCGGGATGAATAGTGGAGGTCTTCTCCTGTATGCCTTGGGATGTCTGAGACCTCAGAAGAGAGCCGCAATGGGCGCGGACTGAAGATGGAGCGCCTAGAGACTGATACCACCGCCAGAAATGGCCACAGAGGGCGCGGACGGCATAGGGAGCGCCACACACCGCCCAGGCATAAATATGGGACAAGGCCAGCTCGTCAACCAGTCTCAGGGGACACCTGATGAAGACGCCGAGTTACGACATCGAAATATCGTGTTGGGAAGACGCGGATCACCGGCAGTACACCCGATTCTACGAGATGACAATACGACATGTGTTCCTTTTGGAGACGAGTCCAGAGGTCGAGCTGGCCAGGGAAGTCGCTGCGTGTCTTCCAGAGCACGTTTAGTTCCAGGGGGAATGTGTGGGCGAGCATTATCCTGTTGGAACAAGACATCACCTTCCTCTTGCAAGAACGGCAAAATACACTCCTGGAAATTGAAATAAGAACACCGTGAATTCATTGCCCCAGGAAGGGGAAACTTTATTGACACATTCCTGGGGTCAGATACATCACATGATCACACTGACAGAACCACAGGCACATAGACACAGGCAACAGAGCATGCACAATGTCGGCACTAGTACAGTGTATATCCACCTTTCGCAGCAATGCAGGCTGCTATTCTCCCATGGAGACGATCGTAGAGATGCTGGATGTAGTCCTGTGGAACGGCTTGCCATGCCATTTCCACCTGGCGCTTCAGTTGGATCAGCGTTCGTGCCGGACGTGCAGACCGCGTGAGACGACGCTTCATCCAGTCCCAAACATGCTCAATGGGGGACAGATCCGGAGATCTTGCTGGCCAGGGTAGTTGACTTACACCTTCTAGAGCACGTTGGGTGGCACGGGATACATGCGGACGTGCATTGTCCTGTTGGAACAGCAAGTTCCCTTGCCGGTCTAGGAATGGTAGAACGATGGGTTCGATGATGGTTTGGTTTGTACCGTGCACTATTCAGTGTCCCCTCGACGATCACCACTGGTGTACGGCCAGTGTAGGAGATCGCTCCCCACACCATGATGCCGGGTGTTGGCCCTGTGTGCCTCGGTCGTATGCAGTCCTGATTGTTGCGCTCACCTGCACGGCGCCAAACACGCATACGACCATCATTGGCACCAAGGCAGAAGCGACTCTCATCGCTGAAGACGACACGTCCCTCCATTCACGCCTGTCGCGACACCACTGGAGGCGGGCTGCACGATGTTGGGGCGTGAGCGGAAGACGGCCTAACGGTGTGCGGGACCGTAGCCCAGCTTCATGGAGACGGTTGCGAATGGTCCTCGCCGATACCCCAGGAGCAACAGTGTCCCTAATTTGCTGGGAAGTGGCGGTGCGGTCCCCTACGGCACTGCGTAGGATCCTACGGTCTTGGCGTGCATCCGTGCGTCGCTGCGGTCCGGTCCCAGGTCGACGGGCATGTGCACCTTCCGCCGACCACTGGCGACAACATCGATGTACTGTGTAGACCTGACGCCCCACGTGTTGAGCAATTCGGCGGTACGTCCACCCGGCCTCCCGCATGCCCACTATACGCCCTCGCTCAAAGTCCGTCAACTGCACATACGGTTCACGTCCACGCTGTCGCGGCATGCTACCAGTGTTAAAGACTGCGATGGAGCTCCGTATGCCACGGCAAACTGGCTGACACTGACGGCGGTGGTGCACAAATGCTGCGCAGCTAGCGCCATTCGACGGCCAACACCGCGGTTCCTGGTGTGTCCGCTGTGCCGTGCGTGTGATCATTGCTTGTACAGCCCTCTCGCAGTGTCCGGAGCAAGTATGGTGGGTCTGACACACCGGTGTCAATGTGTTCTTTTTTCCATTTCCAGGAGTGTATATGGTACAACAACATTCTGCACGTGCTGATTAGCGTCCCCATCAGAAACACGAGAGGTGAACAGCAGTTGTAGCTTATCACATCCCAGACCAGAAGACTTGGGGTGGAGCCAGTGTGTCTTGGAGGAATGCACTCTACGAGAAACCGCTCACTATGTCTACGTTGCGCGCGTAAACGACCATCACTTGCGTGCAGGCAGAATTAACTTTCATCGCTGAAGGCGACGGCGCGCCGTTCCACCTTGTAAGCGCTTCTCTGAAGCCACCAGTGGAGCCGTGCTCGTCGGTGCTGTGGCGTGAGTGGAAGACGGCTGGAGGCGTGCGCGCCCCTACTCCCACTGTTAGTAACCGGTTCTCAACAGCTCGTGTTGACACGTCTGGACTCACAAGCTTTTATATCTGTGCTGTGGTCACTGTACGATCTGCCATTGCTGCCCTTACAATACGACGATCCTGGTGGACGTCTGTGGTATCTGAACGTCCAGAAGCTCGTCTATGGGTGTGAGAATGTTCACGTGACCGCTTATATCAGCATCGTTTTACAACTGAAGCAGCGCGTCCAACTTGTGTGGGAATTCTCTGAAAGGACCATCCCGCCACTCTGAAGGCCACAATTTGACTCCTTCAATCTCGCTCACTTGGTTGTAGGAAGCACTAATGGGTCTCCGTGGCATGATTGCTTGCTTGCTTCATGTGTTTGCAGCATACTCAGCCTTGTTGCATTTTTTATGTTGTGTCAAAAGAGTGATCGCCTTTGGTGGTTTTTACTTCTGCAGTGGCAAAGTGTGAGAAATACTTTCACTTTATCACTTTATTATGTATTCACTTGCAAAGGGACTTGGTCTCTCTGTGGGTCCTTGAGTCCTTTGAAGGCGTCGGTTAGGTGTCTTGTGGCTGTGAGCATTCCCCATTAAAGGATAGACACACACGGAGTTCTGCTAGCTAAGCCACCACGGTATCTACCGGACGACGTTGAAACCATTATCAGAACAGCTACTGTCTCGCATTGTAATGTATTGTATTATCTTGTATGTTAACCGGGGGCCTAGAAACGACGGAGAGGCTCCGTCCCCGCCGCAGCCGCAGTGGTCCACAACCCCAGGACGACTACCGCAGTCCACTACACCCCTCCGCCGCACCACACCGAACCACTCTTTCAGGGTTATTGTGCGGTTCGGCCCCCGGTGGATCCCCCCCCCCCCCCCCCCTCCCCCAGGGAACGTCTCACACCAGACGAGTGTAACCCCAATGTTTGCGTGGTAGAGTAATGGTGGTGTACGCGTGCGTGGAGAACTTGTTGCGCAACAATCGCCGACGTAGTATAGCTGAGGCGGAGTAAGGGGAACCAGCCCTCATTCGCCGAGGCAAATGGAAAACTACCTAAAAACCATCCACAGACTGGCCGGCTCATCGGACCTCGACACAAATCCGCCGGGCGGATTCGTGCCGGGGACCAGGCGCTCCTTCCCAATCCGGAAAGCCGTGCGTTAGACCACACGGCTAACCGGGCGGGCTTACTATCTCACAGGTGGCCTATACCGTCGTCGGATCAAAATCTGCGTCGCCCTTCCAGGTGTACTAATTTATTTTCCCTCCAGTGTATCTTTCATGTAAAAAATTTTGACCGCATGTTCCGACTTCACCGGTTTTTACTTTATATAAGAATAAAACTCAACAGTCTGAAGTGCAAATTATTTTCTTTCTATTGTTGGCGACCGGTTTCTGTTATCATAATTATCATCTGACAAAATAATTTTACCGAAACTACACGAGAAACCAGTGATCTTAGCTTCCGTATACTACCAAAAACAGTCACCACTACCTGACCTTTTCTGTTTCCCTGCGTAGACAGCGGCCAAATACGCTAATTAATAGTCAACGAGTTTGTTCACTTGGCTGCAGAGAGTAGAATTTGCAGTCATATTGATGTTCTACTTATCCTGCCCGTTTTCAATACTAATCCTCATTTTGCATAACTAATACATGCGAGATCCGCCAATCCGCGGAATTAAGTTGTCGGAGAGAGGTATTTAGTTTCCCTCTGTCTGTTGTGAACTGTAAAGCTAAAATGGATCAGCTCGAAACACACATAGTTTGAAACTTATTAGCAACAAGCATGTAATGTTTAGAATTGCTTTCCTGGCACACAGGTATCCTTGATCGACTGTGAATTTTTAAAACGTACAGAGTGCCGCTCGGGAATTTCTTTATTTAAAAAAATCATAATCAGAAAGTATGAGAGATTTGAAATTTTGGAAATTTGTGGTAAGCGTCTGTGGGACCAAACTGCTGAGGTCAACGGTCCCTAGACTTACACACTACTTAAACTAACTTACGCTAGGGATAACACACACACCCATGCTAAAAAAAAAACGGTTTAAATGGCTCTGAGCACTATGGGACTTATCTGAGGTCATCAGTCCCCTAGAACTTAGAACTTGTAAGACGTGTATATTTCTATTGTCTATTGTCAAACCACAATTTATGAAAGATGTTTATATTTTATTAATAGGATTAAGTAGGAATAATTAATATTTGTCATGTTGGAAATAATTGTGGTAGCAGGGGACGTGTGCACCAAAATATTGTTGACAAGAGAGACCGCAAATTGATATAATTTAAGAAAAGAGCGGGAAAGACCGCGCATTGATACATTTTGTAATGGTATCAGGGATTGTCTGCACCAGAAAGCATTTTTGGTAGGAGAGACCGCACTTTAGCGTTCGTAGGAAGTCAGTAGCAAGCGAGATGTGAAGCGAGTCGGTAGCAGGTCTGAAGCGAGAGGTTGAGAGGAGTAGTGTGCCTGCCAGCCACCAGCTGTGATTTACAAGAGATTATAAATGGATGTACAGAGACATCAGCTAACTATTATAATAAGGGGAACTAATATTATTGAATTAATTTTTTGAGAAACTCAGGACTACTGGAGGTATGTTTGCGCATTGCTAGTTGTAAGATTATTGTAAAAAGTAAATCCCATTTGAACGTTTGTAAAATCATTTCATTCAGAATATAATTAACTTTTACCAGCAATATTGCATTTCTAATTATAATATATCCCAAAAACCATCAACGTAAAACTTTGCAAAATTTTATTGTTGTCAAGAAAAAGTGTAACTATGAATTACGTAACTTCAGTCAAATTAATTAAAGAATAACGTCAGCTTTGCTATTAAAGAATAACGTCAGCTTTGGTAATAAATACTGCCGCTTATTGGCTCTGAGCACTATGGGACTTAACATGTATGGTCATCAGTCCCCAGCCACTTATTATGACAGCCCACCAGCAGTTAATAGATTATAGTAAACCGGAGTAAGTATATTCATGTCGCAGTTCGATGTAGCAGTCAGATGGCGATCCAGTAACAGTAAAAAAGGTAAGGAACAGTTTTGGGTTATTGCAGGTAACGACTGAAGGCCACAACGACGACACATTCTATATTTCGTCGAAATAATCAGAAAATCACTTTTAATAAGCAGCAATTAAATTTGTGTGCGAAGATTGAGAAAGAGAATAAATTCCAAAGGAAAGATTTCATTTGTTATTATTAAGCAAGAGATAGAAATCCTAAGGGAAGGTTACATAGGTTATTGTAAAAGGGAAGGTTATCATTAACAAAAGAGGTATAGAGGAGACGGTTATTGCGTAACAAAATAGATATAAAGGAGACGGGAAGGTTTCAAACTACTTAAACCTAACTAACCTAGGGACATCACATACATCCATGCCCGAGGCAGGATTCGAACCTCCGACCGTAGCGGTCGCGCGGCTCCAGACTGAAGCGCCTAGAACCGCTCGGCCACTCCGGCCGGAACTCACCCATGCCCGAAGGAGTACTCGAACCTCCGACGCGGGGAGAGATTTGAGACAGCCCCATAAGAAAAAGGCGCACGGCGCTAAATCTGGCGAGCGTGCTGGCCGCTGGAGATCGCCCCTCAAAGAAATGAGACGCGGGGAAGTGTTCGCACGACATGGTCATCGATGTTCGTGCCGTGTGAGCTGTGGTGCAAACTTGTCGAAAACAGACATCACCCATCTTCAAGTTCTGGAAGAAAAACTGTTCAACCATCTGAAAATAACGCTCAGAAGTGACCGTCACTGCCTTATCGTTCTCTTCGAAAAACCATGGGCCAATAATGCCAACTTTAGATAGTGCACACAAAAAAGTTACACGGGTATGCAGGGGCTGCTCGTGAAGTTCTCGGTGGTTCGTGCCACTCCAATACCGCATATTTTGTTTATTCACGCAGCCAGACAAATGAAAATGTGCCTCGTCCCTGAGGAACACTAAGGCATCATGAGGCAGGTCATCGATCAAGGCGTGATTATGTTACAACTTTCAGGGATGACGGAGAAGGACAAATGTATCAATTTGACGTAAGACATCCTCATACAGAAACGCCAGAGTCGAAAGTTATAAGTGAAAATCTTTCTGATACCTCTGACATGAAATACACGTAGTGGTACTGTTGTTGTTAAGATTGTAGGATAGGAAATCCCGATGAGCACTTAGATGTAGAAGTTGGGATAGTAACTCAACTAATCCGAATCAGCTGGCGTACTGACATGAACAATCCTTGTGTATAACTCTGCAGTCTACGTTCACATGTTGGAGTAAGGTCGATTAGCCCTCACCAAATGGAGTTTTATCCAGTGGCGGGACTTGCAGACATGATTTTCGTGGATGGAGAAGTAAATGGAAGCAGCAGACAAGCAGGAAGGTTGTACAGGACCAGCTATCCGCATAGAAGACATCCGGCTCGCATCATGTTTCCAAGACTGTTCCAACGTGTGAATGAAACATGGTAATTGGTATCACAGTACAACGACCGAGGAGGACGATGAACTACACGGACTCCCAACTCCAACATGCAGTGCTTGCTTGAGTGGACGAGGCATCTGCAGTCAGCACTCGATGAGTTGCACGTGAAATGAAAGTTTTGCAGAGTACTGTGTGGCAAGTATGAAGGGAAATGCAGCCACACACCAAAGTGCGAGCTTTGACTCCTGTGACGCTGTTCAGATGACTCCGAGTAAATTGGAATGGGTACAACAGAACTTTGTGCGTCGATGTCCTTCTGCATTAACGCTACGGGACGCCATTTTGAACAATTGTTGTAAATTTAGCAGCTGCCGAGAATTCTTCCGGGTTGTATGGCCGTGGTCCATGGAACTCTTCTATCCCTGACGTTTCAGCACAACCAGGAGCACCTCCGAAGATGTCCAACGTAGCTTTGGACGAAACGTCAGGGATAGAAGAGTTCCACGGACCACGGCCATACAACCCGGAAGAATTCTCGGCAGCTGAAACATCCGGTCGTGAAAACCTTCATTGTAAATTTAGAAGCTTGTGAAACCTGTGCAGTTAAACTGAATTCATTATTATTGTACCGTATGCTTAACATTTTCGGTCTCCTTGACATCAAGTTGCGTGTGCCACTTCTAGTCTATCAATAGGGGAAATTATCTGTGGCTATTGTGGAGTATTCAGCGGGAATTCTATGCGCTATGCTCAAGATTCGGAAATTGGGGCCGTCTTCGCTTGTGTAAGGTGTGCTCAATAGAAAAGGAGACCTTCGCTGTAGCGGAGTTGCATGAAATGCAAGTGAGTGAATGCGTTTACCGTGAGATGGTGCGGTGGTATTCCCAGTTGTACAAGTGGAGTTGACGGCTTCGCAACAGTTTCCTCATTTCTGGCCAGTTGTTTCCGCAGTTCGTTGCATGATAGATTTCTCCCGATCAGCACAAAGAGCGGTTATCCAATTTCTTCGCGCAGAAGGGCAGCATGCTTTACAAACTTTATCGCAGGATGAAAGAGGTGTACGGAGAGCAGTGTTTCGCTCGATGATTAATATGCCGTGGTGTCAACGTCATGAGATGGGATGTGTGGCCAAGAGGACCCTCAAGGTCCTTTAAAAATTTCAGTGGAAGGTCCTGGAACACTCTCCTGACACCCCCATATCTCCTCATGTGGCTCTCATATCTTTGACCTCTTAAAACAATCTCTAGAACATCAGAGATAAATCTGTGGCAATGATGTGAAGAGCACCGTGGAAAAATGGATTGGTCAGCAACCTAGGAATCTCTACACTGAAGCCAGCTATTCCCTTCCTACGTGCTGGGATCCGTGCATCGATGTCAAGGGTAGTTACATACAGTTGCACTGTTCCACTTGAAGTGTAATTATAATATTGTTATAAAAATTTCTTTACATGCAACTGTAGTCTCCTTTACATTTGGACACAACTAGTACCTTTGACACGGCCGTTTCTGGTGTAGGATCCATTACCTCAGACTGGTACATTTATTCTTCTCCGTCGTCCTTGAAAGTTTGTAACAGCGTCACATGGACTTCCACGTATAAAAAGAATCAACAGACAGTTTGACGTTTTGTTCTGCTTTGTAATCTTTAGGACGCCTGTTGCCAAAAATACAAGTTTCGTCTTACTATTCTTCCAATTCACGATAGAAGTATGATTAAAACTTCGTAATAACACATACCTTACATTATAGTTAGCATAATTACACATATTACATTACTGATTCTCAGCCATAGAATAACGACCAGCAAAAATGGGCGAATATTACCTATAAAGCAAGAAGGAAGTTAGTAACAGAAATAAACTGAATACCCACCTGAGTAAAAATTTCTCGGTGTACATGCCGCGTCAAATCAGGATAAATCTCCGAGCTTTCGACCACTGCCTCCATGGTCTTCGTCAGGGCTAAAACTGAATACCCACCTAATAAATTAGCAGACAAAAGAGCCATTTTCTTCTCTTTTTAAGGGCAAGGCCTAATATTTTTTTAAAAATAAGTATTGCCTCTCTTCATTTCGATGGTATGACGTTTGTTGCTTTGTATTCTCGTTATGGGGCGCAGTTTCCTTGTTACATAAGAGTAATAATAATTTTGCACAGGATCTGACAATTGGTACATTCTTACACTTCAGTCGAGTTTCCAACATACGGATAATTTTATTTAATGTACAAGGTGTACAACTTTGCTTCCGCCGTTTTTTCCCCAACATTTGAGGCTTTAATGAAACAAATTGGTTACACATGTATGATTCAAAGTATTTTCCATCGCTGGCGATTACTTTCTCCCATCTTTGGGGCAGTGTACGAATTCCGCGTCAAAAAAATTGTTCATCTTTTGAAGCGATTCACGACTCGATCCAGTTTGTAACTTGTTAATGAGATCGGAAGTTTTGGTCAGCCAGGTCACGCGCCATTGATCTAAACAGGAAATTACCTCTTTTGCAACGTGGGGTCGAGCGTTGTCGTGCTGCAAAATCACTTTATCTTGCCTCTCGTTGTATTGCGGCCGTTTGTCTTTTAATGCTCTGCTCAAACGCATTAATTTCGTTCGATAACGAGCACCTGAGATTTTTTCACTTGGTTTTAAAACTTCATAGTACACGACGCTGAGCTGGGCCCAGCAAATGCAGAGCATGATCTTGCAGCCATGAATATTCCTTTTGGCCGTCGACGTGGAAGCATGGCCGAGATATCCCCATGATTTTTACGTTTAAGGTTATCTTAATGAACCGATTCTTCGCCCCGGTCACAATGCGATGCAGAAATCCCTTCCGCTTTTGCCTCTGAAGCAACTGTTCACAGCCGGCCGGTGTGGCCGTGCGGTTCTAGGCGCTTCAGTCTGGAACCGCGTGACCGCTACGGGCGCAGGTTCGAATCCTGCCTCGGGCATGGATGTGTGTGATGTCCTTAGGTTAGTTAGGTTTAAGTAGTTCTAAGTTCTAGGGGACTGATGACCACAGATGTTAAGTCCCATAGTGCTCACAGCCATTTGAACCAACTGTTCACAAACACACAAACGCCGTTCAACGTCTCTTGGTTTCAGCTCAGTTCCTTCTTTCTGAATCATGCCCATAGCCTTGAGACATTTTGAAATGGCTTGCTGTGTCACTCCCACTAATCGTCGCAATTCTTCTTGAGTTTGACGCGAGTCTGCAATCAGCAATGTCACCAATTCTGCATCTTCGAAAACATTCTCTCTTCCACCACTTGCCGGTCTAAGACGTTAACATCACCGTTCTTGAAGCGTTGAAACCACTCACGACACGTTCTTTCAGTAATAGCGTCCTTAACGTACTTACTAGAGAGCATTCGATGAGCCGCTGTTTTCTTCATATTGGAACAAAACAGCAATACCTCCCGCAAATGACTGACATTTTCTATCAAGAGCAACTTTATGATGCAGACATAAATGATTAATGTTTAAATGAGGTTATGCTGACCGAGATCCAAGCTAACTGCCTGACGTCTGCGATCTGTTTCTTTCGACCGCTACTTACCGTTTCGCCATCTATCGGCAAACGGCGGAAGCAAAGTTGTACACCTTATATTTACTTCATGTTGAAAAGATTATACTCCATGACGCTTGACAGCTACCGGTGCTGCTTCCAGCATTCAACAAGCGAATGGCAGACGGCTGCCGTAAGACTGATTGAAAGCTGTAGCTGTCTAAACACTGATGAGGAAAAACATTACGGCCGCTGCAGTTCCATGATTTAATGCCGCCAGACGGTACATGACACGGTAAGTAAACTATAGAGGGTGGTGCAGCTGGCCCTACCGATAGGTTTTATGCAACCCGCAATGCCTACAAAAATCGCACGCGAGGCTTCCATATTTTCTCGCTTGCTACGCGCAGACTAGCTATTAGTCCTATAGAAAAAAAATGAACACGACCATTTCGTAAGAAATTTAAAATAGTTAAATTTTGTACGGGGTACGTTTTCGCTGGGGGCCACAGTTTTCAAGTTATTCGAGAGAAACTTGTTTGAAGGTCACTTTTGTTCGTTTTTCCTGAATTATTAAAAAATAGCGCCTCACGAAAACGCATCCCAGTAGAAAATATAACTACATTAAATTTATATAGGACTAATAGTTAACACTTAGAGAGGATTCGAAAATCTTGCACGTGATATTTAAAGGCGATGTGGGCTGCATAAAATCTATGGGTAGGGACAGCTGAATCACATTGTATAAGAACGGATACCATCGATGAAAATGCAGCTCTCTTATAATGAAACGATAATTAAATCAAGACCATAAGCTGTCGACAGGCGTTGATATACATCAACGAGGACAGTTGAAAATGTGTGCCCCGACCGGGACTCGAAACCGGGATCTCCTGCTTACATGGGGGATGCTCTATCCATCCGAGCCACCGAGGGCACAGAGGATAGTGCGACTGCAGGGATTTATCCCTTGCACGCTCTCCGTGAGACCCACATTCCCAACTTAATGTCCACACACTACATTCGTAGTGCCCGTGCCCATTACACTCATTACATGTCCGAAAGAACAGATACCATCTTCATATAGTTAAGGCTAACCGGCCATTGCCCTTCTTCTGTGCTGGATGCACACGCATTGCCCGAACTCTTACGAGACTCGGTAAGACTGTCTGCTCCGAGTAATGAGTGTAATGGGCAGGAGCCCTACGAATGTAGCGTGTGGACATTAAGTTGGGAATGTGGGTCTCACGGGGAGCGTGCAAGGGATAAATCCCTGCAGTCGCTCTATCCTCTGTGCCCTCGGTGGCTCAGATGGATAGAGCATCAGCCATGCAAACAGGAGATCCCGGGTTTGAGTCCCGGTCGGGGCCTTTGTCCTAGTTGATGTATATTAACACCTGTCGACAGCTTAGGGTCTTGATTGAATTATCATTTCATTGTATAAGCGGAGTGTCGATTCGGGAAACCCACGAACGAGCGGGGTGGAGCCGCCGTTAGCACACTGGACTCGCATTGACGAGGACGACGGTTCAAACCCGCGTCCTCCAACCTGATTTAGATTTTCCGTGGTTTCCCTAAATCACTTCAGGCAAACCCCGGGGTGGTTCCTTTGACAAAGGGCACGGCCGATTTCCTTCCTCATCCTTCCCTAATCCGAGTTTGTGCTTCGTCTCTAATGACCTCAGTGCAGTCCGGACGTTTGATCTCCTCCTCCTGGTAAATCCATTGACATAAGCGATTTCGACAAAGAGCAGATTGTTATGGCATGGGAAATGGGAAAGTGCATATCGTAAACAGCGAAGCTGATCGACTGTTCGTGTACTACCGTCATGAGCATCCACGGAAAGTGGTTGAAGAATGGTGATCTGTGGCAGAGCTGACGACATAGTACAATACCGGTTCACACACAAGTGTTTCGTAGCACACTGTTCAGCGCACGTCCTCGAACATGAAGCTCCGTATCAGACGATCCATATGTGTTTTCCAATGTTGACTCGAATACATAGTCAGTTACGATTGCAGTAGGCGTGGGATCAGCGAGCTGGGTCACCCTTCTTGTTAGACGAAGTCGATGGTCATATCGAGATAGACCTACGAACAGCTGCTCGAAATATCCACCGCGCCAGTTTGGATTCCGTAGAAATGTTGGAACACGTGAGGCAATACTGACCTTACGACTTATCTTAGAAAAAAGATTAAGAAAAGGCAAACCTACGTTTCTAGCATTTGTAGACTTAGAGAAAGCTTTTGACAATGTTGAATGGAATACTCTCTTTCAAATTCTGAAGGTGGCAGGGGTAAAATACAGGGAGCGAAAGGCTATTTACAGTTTGTACAGAAACCAGATGGCAGTTATAAGAGTCGAGGGGCATGAAAGGGAAGCAGTGGTTGGGAAAGGAGTAAGACAGGGTTGTAGCCTCTCCCCGATGTTATTCAATCTGTATATTGAGCAAGCAGTAAAGGAAACAAAAGAAAAATTCGGAGTAGGTATTAAAATTCATGGAGAAGAAGTAAAAACTTTGAGGTTCGCCGATGACATTGTAATTCTGTCAGAGACAGCAAAGGACTTGGAAGAGCAGTTGAACGGAATGGACAGTGTCTTGAAAGGAGGATATAAGATGAACATCAACAAAAGCAAAACGAGGATAATGGAATGTAGTCAAATTAAGTCGGGTGATGCTGAGGGAATTAGATTAGGAAATGAGACACTTAAAGTAGTAAAGGAGTTTTGCTATTTAGGGAGTAAAATAACCGATGATGGTCGAAGTAGAGAGGATATAAAATGTAGACTGGCAATGGCAAGGAAAGCGTTTCTCAAGAAGAGGAATTTGTTAACATCGAGTATAGATTTAAGTGTCAGGAAGTCGTTTCTGAAAGTATTTGTATGGAGTGTAGCCATGTATGGAAGTGAAACATGGACGATAACTAGTTTGGACAAGAAGAGAATAGAAGCTTTTGAAATGGGGTGCTACAGAAGAATGCTGAAGATAAGGTGGGTAGATCACGTAACTAATGAGGAGGTATTGAATAGGATTGGGGAGAAGAGAAGTTTGTGGCACAACTTGACTAGAAGAAGGGATCGGTTGGTAGGACATGTTTTGAGGCATCAAGGGATCACAAATTTAGCATTGGAGGGCAGTGTGGAGGGTAAAAATCGTAGAGGGAGACCAAGAGATGAATACACTAAGCAGATTCAGAAGGATGTAGGTTGCAGTAGATACTGGGAGATGAAGGAGCTTGCACAGAATAGAGTAGCATGGAGAGCTGCATCAAACCAGTCTCAGGACTGAAGACCACAACAACAACAGTGGAGGCAACGCCGATGGAAGCGGTATTACGCTATAGGGGACATTCACATGGGCTTCCAAGGGAAGTTACCATGACAACTGTGAACTACGTTAACGTTGTTGCGGACCACCTGCATCCCTTCACGCTTATTGTTATCCCAGATTGCTGTGCAATCTTCCAGAAAGGAGCCGCGCCGGGTAGCCACGGTTTGAGGCGCCTTGTCACGGTCCACGGGGCTACCCCCATCGGAGGTTCGAGTCCTCCCTCGGGCACTTGTGTGTGCGTTGTACTTAGCGTAAGTTAGTGTCAGTTAAATTAAGTAGTGTTTAAGCTTAGAGACCGATGACCTCAGCAGTTTGGCCCCATAGGACTTCACACACATTTTAACATTCCTAGAGAGGATAACTGTCGGTGTCAAAAGGCCAGAATGGTGCTACAGTGGTCTGAGCAGCAGGAAAATGAACTCATGCTGATGTGTTGACCATCAACGTCGCCTGATGTGTAACCCGTGGAATAGTTATTGAACGCTACCGGGCGCGGATCCGCGCCCGCAAACCACTGGTCCGTAACCCGTGATCTATGCGCAGGCATCCAGTGCACTAGGGCTGTTGATATTTTCAAAAATGTGAAAACCCGATCGATATTTAAAAAGATATCAATATCAGAAACGATATGTCGAAAACAGTATTGTAAAATCGTTATATTGGTGGAAAAATATCGACGTACCTACCAATAAAAATGTCGGCTACACACTGTAAATATACTGCTGTTTTTAGAGCTGTATATTTGAGTATTGATTTATTATTAGATATTCTGTAAATCAAGAAGCTAGCAGCCCGCCTATTCCTCTTACAGCAGCAACTGAAAGGACAACGATGCACATTCATGCTTGGCGATAAACGCTTTGCTAGCAATGCTATCTGCATGTACACTACTGGCCATTAAAATTGCTACACCAAGAAGAAATGCAGATGATAAACGGGTACTCATTGGGCAAATACATTATACTACAACTGACATGTGATTACATTTTCACGTAGTTTGGGTGCCTAGATCCTGAGAAATCAGTACCCAGAACAACCACCTCTGGCCGTAATAACGGCCTTGATACGCCTCGGCAGTGAGTCAAACAGAGCTTGGATGGCGTGTACAGGTACAGCTGCCTATGCAGCTTCAACATGATACCACAGTTCATCAAGAGTAGTGACTGGCGTATTGTGACGAGCCAATTGCTCGGCCACCATTGACCAGAGGTTTCCAATTGGTGAGAGATCTGGAGAATGTGCTGGCCAGGGCAGCAGTCGAACATTTTCTGTATCCAGATAGGCCCGTACAGGACTTGCAACATGCGGTCGTGCATTATCCTGCTGAAATGTAGGGTGTCGCAGGGATCGAATGAAGGGTAGAGCCACGGGTCGTAACACATCTGAAATGTAACGTCCACTGTTCAAAGTGCCGTCAATGCGAACAAGAGGTGACCGAGACGTGTAACCAACGTGCACCCCATACCATCACGCCGCGTGATACGCCAGTATGGCCATGACGAATACTCGCTTCCCATGTGCGTTCACCGCGATGTCGCCAAACACGGATGCGATCATCATGATGCTGTAAACAGAACCTGGATTCATCCGAAAAAATGACGTTTTGCCATTCGTGCACCCAGGTTCGTCGTTGAGTACACCATCGCAGGCGCTCCTGTCTGTTATGCGGCGTCAAGGGCAACCGCAGCCATGGTCTCCGAGCTGATAGTCCATGCTGCTGCAAACGTCGTCGAACTGTTCGTGCAGATGGTTGCTGTCTTGCAAACGTCCCTCAGGGATCGAGGCGGCTGCACGATCCGTTACAGCCATGCGGATAAGATGCCTGTTATCTCGACTGCTAGTGATACGAGGCCATTGGGATCCAGCACGGCGTTCCGTATTACTCTCCTGAACCCACCGATTCCATATTCCGCTAACAGTCATTGGATCTCGACCAACGCGAACAGCAATGTCGCGATACGATAAACCGCAATCGCGATTGGCTACAATCCGACCTTTATCAAAGACGGAATCGCGATGGTACGCATTTCTCCTCCTTACACGAAGCATCACAACAACGTTTCACCAGGCAAAGTCGGTCAACTGCTATTTGTGTAAGAGAAATCGATTGGAAACTTTCCTCATGTCAGCACGTTGTAGGTGTCGCCACAGGAGCCAGCCGTGTGTGAATGCTGTGAAAAGCTAATCATTTGCATATCACAGCATCTTCTTCCTGTCGGTTAAATTTCGCGTGTGTAGCACGTCATCTTCGTGGTGTAGCAATATTAATGGCCAGTAGTGTAACTGTCGCAATAAAAGGTGTCCGATGGGTTCGTCGTTCGGTTGCGTCACATATCGGATTTGTGCGGAACACTTCATGTCGACTTCCCTGCTTTTTTAATTTCTGCCAACACCAGCGACCTAGCCAGTTTAGTGTCAAAATTACGTGATGAAGCCAAACGTTGCAATTTCTGTTGGTAGCGCCGAGTGCCGATTACATCATGATTCCCCCTTACAAGTCTCCGCCCACCGCAAAGACAAGTCTTGTCACTCAGATTTTTGTTCATCATTTTCAGCAACTATTTTTGAAGAATGCCGGTGTGAGGAAATAGCACACTAGTTGCGTTAAAAATTGTTTTTCAACGCAGCTGGTGTGCTATTTCTTCAAACCCTCCCCACGTTGCCAATATTAGAACCTACACTATGTCCAACCTGACATAGACAATTTCTTGCGAACAGATTTTAGAAGAAAACGTAATTTTAAGCTGATTATAAACCTGACATCAGAAGAGAGCAAAATTAACCCTATTTCTACGGCATGACATAACCGTAACATACGACGTATCTCCCCCTAGTACAGTCTTTGACAGCACCACTAACGTCCAGTGCGGAACAGGACGCCATTTCCATGGTTAACCCTCGATTACCCACGTAAAAGCCGGGGCAACGACAATCTTTGATGCGGATTTTGTAGTTCTGTGTTCAGAGGGCAGCATACTCTAAGCCTTATTTTATACCAATGAACCATTTTAATATTATAATTTATATTCGTTGACGAATAATGATCAATAATTGACATTACGATATATTCCAACTGTAACTGTTCCTTTGTAGTTATGTATTAAGTTATCTAAACATGAACGTGTTTTCTGATTGGCTACTTATGATGTCATACTCAGAATGGTGGGTGTGACCAGCCCTATTAATACCCGTTCCCTCCATGCCCAGTCAGCAGTTACACCAGCGTCGAGGGTCGCCGGAGCTCATCTAGCAGTGTTCATCCACCGCTCTGGGTGTAATTTATTACTATCTATCTTATTTTTATATATTTTATATGCTTATTATAACATCTATACTAGTTTGGCAATATATCTTTACAGAGTCTGAAGATGATTCTTTCTTAGAGTCGAAACCGGAAACTCACTCCAATAAAAAATATGTTAATAAGATTGCGATCAAGACTGATTTAAATTTTAATTTTTGCTACTTTTAAGATCGCTGACTATGTTTTCAAAAATCTTAATTTCAAAGGAACAGCTTCAAATATTTTCCAAAAATTCTGAAAAGAGTGTAATATAAAATAAAAATATCGGCGTTCGATATTGCCGTTTTGATATCGACACATCAGAAGCGGATATTCGCCCACATATATCAATATTTCTCGGCAGAATATCTATATATCGAAGTTTCAGTATTCTATCTAAAGCCCTATTTTCCAAAAATTCTGGAAAGAGTATAATATAAAATAAAAATTCGGGGTTCGATATTGCCGTTTTGATATCGATACATCAGAAGCGTATATTCGCCCATATATATCGATATTTCTCGGCAGAATATCTATATATCGAAGTTTCGGTATTTTATCTACAGCCCTACACTCCACCATACTCCCGGATAACTGCCAACGACTTGTCGTATTCAGGTCACGCATAACTACTGCCGTATTGTGTTTCAAAGGTGAACTGTTAAACAGGTGGCTCATCGATGTATGCCCGGGATGTTGCCGAAATCAAAAAATGGTTGAAATGCCTCCAAGCACTATGGGACTTAACTTCTGCGGTCACCAGCCCCCTAGATTTAGAAATACTTAAACTTAACTAACCTAAGGACACCACACACATCCATGCCCAAGGCAGGATTCGAATCTGCGACCGTAGAAGCCGCGTGGTTCCGGACTGAAGCGCTCGACCACAGCGGCCGGCGTAGCCGAAATCATCAGAATCAGAGTTGACCGACCACCCGTTGTGTGTGGTGTCCTTTGCAAGGATATGCAGGTACTCAAGCACGGCCGATCAGAACCAGTAAAGTGCGCGGCGAAACTGGATTACAAGTGACCAGGAATCATGGGCGAGATACGTTTCGCTCCGCAGTGGACACGGCGACCCGAGAGCACGTGGCACGCCCCTGGTTTATCTGCTACAAGCGCAGCACCGCGGCGTCACAAGCTAACTAACGGCCGAGCGCTTCCCGCACCGCTCCTATTTTCACGGCGTGCTCTCCTGCCCGCGCAGCCGTTGTTATCTGCAAACGCAGGCTGGCGCGCACAGCAAGCAATTTCTCTGTGGATGTCATACAGGAAACACCGCTAACTACTCCCGACAAATGAACTTCCTTAACTAGGTCTTTTGGAATTCTGTATTTCCATTGTTGTTTAGTTTTACTGTAGCATCTACAAAAAAGAAAAATGGATGTACGTGTAGTATAAATTCCGCTCTGAACACAAGGAAACGAATTGATCGAGGTATTTCTGAAAGTGAACATACTATTTTCTGTTCTCACTTTTTTTTCCGGGGACTGCCAGATTTAAAACACTTGGAACGCATATCAGCGATCTAAATGAATAGTAAAAGAAGTTACAGAAATCGAAGGTGATATTACAGATAGATGTTGTGGTAGTCACATTGATATTGACTACACACACACACACACACACACGGTGGTCCTCGTTTTGCTTTTGTTGATGTTCGTCTCATATCCTCCTTCCAAGACACTATCCATTCCTTTCAACTGCTCTTCCAAGTCCTTTGCTGTCTCTGACAGAATTGCAATGTCACCGGCGAACCTCAAAGTTTTTATTTCTTCTCCATGGATTTTAATACCTACTCCGAATTTTTCTTTTGTTTCCTTCATTGCTTGCTCAATATACAGATTGAATAACATCGGGGAGAGGCTACAACCCTGTCTCACACCCTTCCCAACCACTGCTTCCGTTTCATATCCGTCGACACTTATAGCTGCCATCTGGTTTCTGTACAAATTGTAAATAGCCTTTCGCTCCCTGTATTTTAACCCTGCCACCTTCGGTATTTCAAAGATAGTATTCCACTCAACATTGTCAAAAGCTTTCTCTAAAGTCTACAAATGGTAGAAACGTAGGTTTGCCTCTCCTTAATCTAGCCATTTGTTATCCGATCTCAAATTTGAATGGAAAACATTCTGTAAAGTCCCAGGGCAGATATCTTGCCAGTATCAAAGTAGATAACGGGCAAAAAGCGTCGGGATTATCGATTACTGCAGTGAGAGTACTGTCTGTATACATAATTAAGTTTGTACGGAACTCTAACAACGCGAGTCCTGCTGGCATCTGGCCATTTTTTTTTTTTTTTTTTTGAAATTGCGCTCCTGCGAAATTTATTTTCATGCACTTAATCCATCTGTCGTATGTGACGTACAACGCGGTATACAGGGTGGTCCATTGAGGGTGACCGGGCCAAATATCTCACGAAATAAGCATCAAACGAAAAAACTACAAAAGAACGAAACTCGACTAGCTTGAAGGGGGAAACCAGTGGTCCAACTAAAACGTTCATATTTCTTTACGTACTACACGGACAAATAATAAAAAATGGGGTTCCTATTTAAAGAAAAAAACGCAGTTGATATCCGTTTGACCTATGGCAGCACCATCTAGCGGGCCAACCGTAGCGCCATCTGGTTTTCCCCTTCGAGCTAGACAAGTTTAATTCTTTGTAGCTTTTTCGTTTGACGCTTATTTCGTGAGATATTTGGCCCGGTCACGATCAATGGACCACGGGAAAGTGGCACAAATTGCCCACTACAGATATCTGGGGGAGATAGTCCAACCATCTGGACTGAACTCAATAGCCATTACAGATAGAATCTCCAGATTACAAAAAGAATACAACCTCACTTGGAATCACTATAATAAGAAATATATTTCTGTCAATGCGAAACTAAGACATTACAACACAGTAGTCCTACCAGAAGCACTTTATGCTGCAGAAACTAGGTGATTCATGGTCACACTAAGATCAGAGAGATTGAAAAGCAGGAAAGAAAAATTCTTAGGAAAACATATGGACCAGTGTTTCGGGAAGGAATTTGGATGAAGTGGCCAACTAGAGGGATTTACAGAGACATAGAAACTAAAACAGACACTATTAGGAAGAGAAGGATGAAATTTTATGGATATATCAGCAGGATGAATATAAGCTGGCTCACAAGACAAATCTTTGAGATAATGAACAACAGCAAAAACAAGACAAAGAGGATCACTGAAGCAGAAGAACACATTAAAGAACTGGGGATCACACAAGACAACACACACAGGATGAATCAATTAGACACACAGAGAGTTTCCACAAGCGGTCGGCGACCAAATACACGTAGTCCTATGAGACGACCAACCGAACGACCTACTAACGGTCGTCCCGCTCCAGTATCCTTCCGTCGGACGGTTCACGTGTGTCGCCAGCGGTCGGCGAGCGCTGGCTGTGCGCGCCTCACTGGCGCTCCGTCGCCGACTTCACTGCTGCTGCGTCCCGACTAAACTGCCGTACCCGACTGCCTCCACTGCTGGTCCGTCCACAACTGAACTCCAGACACACGACGACCCGGAAATACTATCGGTCGCTCCAGAGATGGTACGACAGTGCACTTATCGATAAGTGCTGCTGCTGCCACTCAGGGGCAAGCAAACCAGCAACCTAGTGGCGCCAGTAAATCGAATTAAAAGAAAAACTTGGCGATAGAACGACAAAAACAAGATGACAAGCAACAAACGGCATGACCGGGAGCCGCGCGCGACTCAGCACCCTATATCACCCACGATGTGATCCATCGAGTTCAGATCAGCCGAATTTAGTGGCCAAGTGACGTGAGTTCACTATTATGCTCCTGAAACCACTATACAGGGTGATTCAAAAAGAATACCACAACTTTAAAAATGTGTATTTAATGAAAGAAACATAATATAACCTTCTGTTATACATCATTACAAAGAGTATTTAAAAAAATTTTTTTCACTCAAAAACAAGTTCAGAGATGTTCAATATGGCCCCCTCCAGACACTCGAGCAATATCAACCCGATACTCCAACTCGTTCCACACTCTCTGTAGCATATCAGGCGTAACAGTTTGGATAGCTGCTGTTATTTCTCGTTTCAAATCATCAATGGTGGCCGAAATACCATATCCTTAACATACCCCCATAAGAAAAAAATCGCAGGGGGTAAGATCAGGGCTTCTTGGAGGCCAGTGATGAAGTGCTCTGTCACGGGCTGCCTGGCGGCCGATCCATCGCCTCGGGTAGTTGACGTTCAGGTAGTTACGGACAGATAAGTGCCAATGTGGTGGCGCTCCATCCTGCTGAAATATGAATTGTTGTGCTTCTTGTTCGAGTTGAGGGAACAGCCAATTCTCTAACATATCCAGATACTGCAGTCCAGTTACAGTAGCACCTTCGAAGAAAAAGGGACCAAAAACTTCATTGGCTGAAATGGCACAGAAAACGTTCACCTTAGCGAACAAATGTACAACTAAATGAAACTTTATAGCTCTCTTAATTCGCCGACAGATAGTGCTTAGCTCTGCCTTTTGTCGTTGCAGAGTTTTAAATTCCTAAAGTTGTGGTATTCTTTTTGAATCACCCTGTATTACGGTTCTGGCCTTTTAATGCTGACAGTTATTTTGCTAGAAGATGCCATAGCACGAAGCATGAATGGATGGACATAGTACACAATTACGTTGACGTAGTCCACAGCCGTATGGTGCCTTCGACTACTGCCACAGGTCGTATGGAAGCCCCAGTGAATGTCACCCAAAAGAGCGGCCTGCGTACGTGGTGCGTTGCATGTATGAGAAAGCCTTTCACCTGAACCGCAGAGTATCCTGATACGACCATCGACCTGGTGTAGCAAGAAACGCAGTTCAACCGACCAGGTGACACATAGCCACTGATCTGCGGTTCAACCTCCGCGATCCCATGCCCAACGGTGATTTCCCTAAATCGCTTCAGGTAAATGCCTTTGACGGGCACGGCCGATTTCCTTCCCTATCCTTCCCTAATCAGATGGGACCGATGACCTCGCTGTTTCGTCCCCTCCTCCAAATCAAGCAAATAATCAACGGTGCCGAGTCCAGTCGTAATTGACGATGTCGTTGGGTTATGTGGTGTCACCGCCAGACACCACACTTGCTAGGTGGTAGCCTTTAAATCGGCCGCGGTCCGTTAGTATACGTCGGACCCGCGTGTCGCCACTATCAGTGATTGCAGACCGAGCGCCGCCACACGGCAGGTCTAGAAAGACTTCCTAGCACTCGCCCCAGTTGTACAGCCGACTTTGCTAGCGATGGTTCACTGACAAATTACGTTCTCATTTGCCGAGACGATAGTTAGCATAGCCTTCAGCTACGTCACTTGCTACGACCTAGCAAGGCGCCATTACCAGTTACTATTGATGCTGTAAAACATGTACCGTCAAGAGCGATGTTCACCAATTATTGATTAAAGTTAAGTATTCCAGTAGCTACGTACGTTGTTTGCTATTATAATTACCTTGTCCTGTTCCAGACCTCACGCCAGCCTGCGTGAGCTTAAACGCGTGCCTTTCGGCTTCCTCATAGTGGGTTGGCTGTCTTGCCAATCCACAACAGGTTAACATGTAAACACGTAGAGGTAGTCTGCTGCAGAGGTCGGTGTTCAACAATGTGCGCTTTACAGTGGTTTGCAGATAATAAATGTCTGTGCACGAGTGTGAACAGTCCGACCAGAGGAAATGTGTACATTGGCTGTGAGGGCATCACTGTGACGTGTTCTGACTGGGTATGAAAAATTGGACAAACAGAGTTATATGTATGTTCAGGACAAAACAGAAAGTTTCTCCTTTTGTGTTTCTTATTACCATTTGTCCGAAGTTATAATGCGAAAGACAAACAGCTCCTCGTGGCAGAGCTGTGTATGTAACGTGCGCATAACAGTGAAGAGTGCTTCTACATGGTCCAGTCACATTAATGTGACACCGTCTATGTACGACGACAACGAGCAATAACCACTCACAGATGGCACCACTAGCAATGGTGCGTAGTGTGTCGGTGGAGAGGGCCGGGGGCGGGGGGGAGGGGGACCTCGAAACTACTGCAGTCGTTGACGTATTGCGGAAATGGAGCAGTTTATCTGACATTCAAAAGGGCGTGATCACTGGCTTTCCGGACATGAGTGGAAGCATTTCGGAAACAGTTCGTACACTGTTCGCTTGCCGCCGAGGTTAAGGTATACTGTGCATGGCAAACTGGCGCTATCCAAAACTGGCGCCGAGGCGACTGTGGTGCGCCACAGGCCGTAGATGGCCGGTGTGGACGACAGCGGCGGAGATGCGTGCGGGTGAACAGACGTGCAACTGTTACGCAGCTGACCGCACAGATGAATCAAGGGCCTACCAACAGTGTCTCCTCGACGACGATTCAGTCAAAATTGTTGCGTGTGGGCCTGTGCAGGTCGTACCTGGTTCATGCAGCCATGCTGACTGCTCTTCATTGACGACGAAGACTGGAATTTCCACGCTAATACCGGAAATGGACGTCCATTGACAAGCGATAGGTGGCCTTTCCAGACGAATCACGTTTTATGTTCCATCGGCTAGACGGCCGTTGGCAAGTTTGGCGTGAAACGTCTGAAAGCTAATAACTTGTGGGGAAGGGGGGGGGGGGGGGACCGCCGAACTGTAAAACTGCGACAAGGCGCTGCAGGGCGCTCGGCTATCCCGCGCGGCAACTGAAAGCAAATAAGTACGGAGCGTTATGGTCTGGGGATTTTCGCGGTGTTCCATGGCTGACATCTTAATTTTCGAACGGACAAGTTTGCATCTATCCTTGAGGATAATGTCCACCCCTACATGAAGTCTGTTTCTACTCGGCACGATGGCATCCGCCAGCAGAGGACAATGCAACGTTCTACACAGCTCGCAGTGTACGTGCGCCGTTCGAAGAGCACCGGAATGAGTTTACGCTACTTCCGTGGCCACCAAACTCCACGAATTAAAACCCAACCGAGGTTCTGTGAGACCACCTCGGTCGGGCTGTTCGCTCCATGATTATCAACCGAGAAACCTAGCGCAGTTGGCCACTGCACTGGACTCAACGTGGCTCCACATCCCTGCCGGATGCTTCCAGAATCTCAATGACTCTCTTCCTGCACTTCTCGCAGTGGTTCGCACTGCAGAAGTTGATTATTCACGCTTGTGATAGATGGTCACTTTAATGTGGCCTGGGCAGTGTATTACGGATAAAGGCGAAAAAAGAGAGTGGAATTTTAAGTCCGACAATCTGCACAAACTGTCAGCAGTGTATGTTGAAGCAGTTTGAAGTGGAACTTCTCTATTGCTCGAACATTCCGTTCATACATTTTCTACACTCAAGCCTACACCTAATAAATGGCGTACAAAACACATTCATGCTCATAAATTAAGGATAATTGCAGAATGTGGTGCCACACAACGTGGCACTGCACAAAACTGGCGTTAATAGCATAGGCACATAGGGAACACACACGACACAGACCTGTGAGTCCACGGTTTTGGTGATAAGTTGAGACAACCGTCCCGAAACACACGTGCTACAAAACGCGACGTTTCCTGCGCATGTACCCCGACATCAGTATGGGATATGATCACCGTGCACACGTACACAGGCCGCACAACGGGTTGGCATACTCTGGATCAGGTTGTCTACCTGCTGTTGGGGTATAGCCACACATTCTTCCACCACTGCCTGTCGGAGCTCCTGAAGTGTTCTAGGGGTTTGAAGACGTGCAGCGATACGTCGACTGACAGCATCCCAGACGTTCTCGATGTGCTTTGGGTCTGGAGAACAGGCAGGCCACCCCATTCACCTGATATCTTCTGTTTCAAGGTACTCCTTCACGATGGCAGCTCGGTGGGGCCGTGCGTTATCATCCATCAGGGGTAAGGTGGGACCCACTGCACCCCTGTAAAGGCGAACATACTGGTGCAAAATGACATCCCGATACACCTGACCTGTTACAGTTCCTCTGACTGAGACAAGCAGGGGTATACGTGCACCAATCATAATCCCACCCCACACCATCAAACCACGACCTCCATACAAGTCCCTTTCAAGGACATTAAGGGCTTGGTATCTGGTTCCTGGTTCACGCGACATGAAAACCTGGCGAGAATCACTGTTCAGACTACGCCTGGACTAGTCTGTGAACATAACCTGGGACCACTGTTCCAATGACCTTGTACTGTGTTCTTGACACCAGGCTTTTCGGGCTCTCATGTGACCAGGGGTCCGTGGAATGCACCTTGCAGGTCTCCGGGCGAATAAACCATGTCTGTTCTGTCGTCTGTAGGCTGAGTGTCTGGTGACAACTGTTCCATCGGCTGCGGCAAGGAACCGAGCAAGGCTACCTGCAGTACTCCGTGGCCGTCTGCGGGCACTGATGGTGAGATATCGGTCTTCTTGTGGTGTTGTACAGTCTGGACGTCCCGTACTGTAGCGCCTGGACACGTTTCCTGTCTGCTGGAATCGTTGCCATAATCTTGAGATCACACTTTGTGGCACATGGATGGCCCGTGCTACGACCTGCTGTGTTTGACCAGCCTCCAGTCGCCCTAGTATTCTACCCCTCATAACGTCATCAATATGTATTTTTTGGGCCATTATCAACACAGAGTCACCATAAGCACGTCTGAAAACGTCTGCACTCTTACTCGCTGCACCGTACTCTGACATGCACCAACACACCTCTGAGTATGTGGACTGCTGCCAGCGCCACCGTGGGACGACCGCAGGTCAAATGCACCGCTTGGTCATACCTCGAGGTGATTCAAACCCGCAAACCGCCCAACAGAGCGTTGTTTCACCATGTATCAGCGTTATCCTTAATTTAAGAGCATGAGTGTAGTAGCAGAGAGAGTCTCTTTGCTGCCGAATTGTTTCCGGTGAGGCACTTCTGAACATTAATGGCCTGCAACGCGCTTGCCTGAAGGATTATCAACTGTGACAGGCAGGCGGTGTGACGTACCAGGCCCAGAAAACTCACTGTGTAGTAAAAATTACGAATGAAATGTTTAACAATCGTAATTACGTCGGCTACTGCCCAAATTATTGCAGACGTCTCTTGCGTTCTATCAGAGACACGGAAATGAGCAGCTCGAGTTTCGCTCGTGTCACATTTCTTGAAACTGTGGTAACAAAGACAGAGGTTGTCTTCGTGCCGCGAAAAAACGCGCATCCGGTCGGTTCAGCAGCCGGTCACGCCGTGTAACGGCAGCGGTTATTACGCGGGGTCTGAACCGGAGACCGCTGCAGTCGTGGACCGTGACGTTCCGCTCATTGCCCGTTCAGCTACACGCCACCCGCTTCCCACGATGCTACCGCCAGACTGCACCAAACAACATTTGCACCAGGAGAAGTCGCAGCAGCATCGTAAGGTGCTTTTACAATGGCCATATTTCACTGCAATATTTGCCCGCAATAACGTTGCCTCCATCATTGTGTCTCTGCAATATGCAATATGCAAGAATTTTACGGCATGGCTGGGCAACGTTGCTCATGTTGCAGACAGTCGCCGACTTATTGTCGAAGGGTTGTCGATGTTGTCCACAAGCATGGAGAATAATTCGTACTGCAGGGCAGTATCTATTTCTCTCCTTGTCCTGAAATTCTTGTCTCTCGCTGTCACCTATGTTTCCTTATTTCCCTCAATGACAGCGCTGTAGTCACATATCTATGCGAAAACAGTATCTCTTTTTATTTTTTTTACAATATCTGTTCCTTCAGATATGCCTGTCTAAAGGAATAACTATTGCAAAAATAAAATAAGTATTACAAGCCCCGACGGGCAAAAACAACGAAAATAACATTGGTCTTCATTCCTTGCAGTCTTATGCTCCTCGTTGAGAGAATCGAGTAAGGTGAGAGCGTCACGGTGTGCAGACAATGTGTGGAATGGACGTTTGAATCGGTGTCGCAAGCGTGCGCAGCTAGCCGATATGGTTAAGGCGACCATTGACGATAAGCTGGAAATCCAGGTTCGTGTCCCGGTCCGGCACACATTTTCATGTGTCTCAAATAAATAGTTTTTCTATACCTACGACAACTGATGTCAAAGAAATCGGAATCATTGGATAAATTTCGAAAGCAATATCGTTTCGCTTTTATTCGAAAGGCTGCACGCGGACAGCAGCTACCTGTTGTCAGTTGTCAGTTGTTTGCTGTAAGTTCGTTCTGTACAGTAATCGAGAAGTGCACAAACAAGGAAATATGATTTTCACAAGTGTGATACATCTGCGACAAGAGTTACGAGCCCTCGAAAGTATTATACGAGTTTATGCAAAGATCGCACTCTACGCGTTTGACGACTACCTCCACCAATTCAAATATTTTAGAATTTCGTAGAATTTTAGGAATTTCGCACTCTATGCGTTTGACGATTACCTCCACCAATTCAAATATTTTAGAATTTCGTAGAATTTTAGGAATTTGCATATCGTGATTTGGTAGTCGGTCTGTTCTGTATAACTGATCTGAAAGAACTCGGACTACTTATTTGAATGGTTGCAGGTTCCTCACACACAATAAGTAAGAATGGAAATTGCAAATTAGTAATGAAATCACGCCAATGGCGGATCGGGCCCTCATGTCTTACGAGATGTCCTATCATCCTGTCCCTTCTCCTTATCGGTGTTTTCCACATATTCCTTTCCTCTCCGATTCTGCGTAGAACCTCCTCATTCCTTACCTTATCAGTCCACCTAATTTTCAACATTCGTCTATAGCACCACATATCAATACTTCGATTCTCTTCTGTTCCGGTTTTCCCACAGTCCATGTTTCACTACCGTACAATGCTGTACTCCAGACGTACATCCTCAGAAATTTCTTCCTCAAATTAAGGCCGGTATTTGATATTAGTAGACTTCTCTTGGCCAGAAATGCCTTTTTTGCCACAGCGAGTCTGCTTTTGATGTCCTCCTTGCTCCGTCCGTGATTGGTTATTTTACTGCCTAGGTAGCAGAATTCCTTAACTTCATTGACTTCGTGACCATCAATCCTGATGTTAAGTTTCTCGCTGTTCTCATTTCTACTACTTCTCATTACCTTCGTCTTTCTCCGATTTACTCTCAAACCATACTGTGTACTCATTAGACTGTTCATTCCGTTCAGCAGATCATTTAATTCTTCTTCACTTTCACTCAGGATAGCAATGTCATCACCGAATCGTATCATTGATATCCTTTGACCTTGTATTTTAATTCCACTCCTGAACCTTTCTTTTATTTCCATCATTGCTTCCTGGATGTACAGATTGAAGAGTAGGGGCGAAAGGCTACAGCCTTGTCTTACACCCTTCTTAATACGAAGTAACTCAAAATAAGTTAGTATATTGTGGAATTACTACAACTAGTGCCCAGTATTATTATTATTATTATTATTATTATTATTATTACTATTAGTGCCTGCAGTCAGACACAAAGTATTAACAGCCTGAAATATTCCAATTTCTGCCAGTTCAGAAGTAAGGAGTGCAGCAATCAAGTGATTTACAAACAGTGAGTACGGTGCTACACATTTCAACCGGTTTGATTTTAAATTTAGTTACAGTGTGCAGGTCAAGCAAGCGCCGCAATGGAGAGGCGTAATGCATGGGAAGTATGCTTTGTAACAAATGTGCACCCTCACTGTGGATAGTTAGCTGCCTTTTCTGAGAAGGGGTTATGGGTAACACTTGCGATGCAACACGAATTCGTTCGTCATTCATTTTAACACACACATACACATACACACACACACACACACACACACACACACACACACACACACGCACACACAGAAACTGAGTATCATTCATCATTTTAAAAATAAAAGTGTACCATGAAATGTCTTTCAATCTACAGTTTATTTAGGTGCTAAAGTTGGTGACAGTGTGGGGGTCGGGAGAAGGGGGCACCAGTCGGCACGGGTGGGGGAGGGGGGAGGGCAGGGTAGAGCTAATGTCTAATTGCACCCAGGGGTAATCGTCCAAGAAAGTTTGGGAACCACTCTTCTCGTACATATTTTCCACACGTTCGGATTCTGTGTAGTACTCCCAGATTTTTCATGTAATCAATCCACTTGGTTTTCAGCGTCTGTCTGTGACAACATACTCGTGTATGTGCGCGCGTGCGTATTTCACTCGTTGATTTGCGTTGTAAATTTGTTCATCGTCTTTTGTTCGCATCCGTAATACTGAATGCAGTAAATGATTCCGTATTTGTTTTTGTTTCACCCAAAATAGAAGCTGCTTTCGTCGAATTGTGTGCTGTGAACATTTCCTCCTGCCTACGAATCTGTCTTCCTGGCTATTCTCTTACCTTCAACCTATTTTCTAGAGAACGAAATAAAGAACAATATGACTAGCGTGGTTAGAGATATCGTAAGCCGTAAATCAATTGAAGTGAATGGCCGGGTCATGGACGTTCATATTCATATACTCATATGATTACTGTTGGGCGTTGGCGGTTGCGCTTAGAAAAATGTACTGGACAAAACACTGAAATTCACAACAAATAAGCAACTAGTAACATTCTTTATAACGCGCGCATTACGTAAAAAACTGGTGTTTCTACCCTGTTTCTAGGTAAAATATAAAAAAGGAACCAATGCTCTTTATGATGATAAAAATTTCTTTGAAATTTAGAATTAGACTTTAGGTACATTTTGAGCTGATTAAATTTTTGTCCCAGTTTTATTCAGTGATGCAGAAGCTACAGACGAACGATTATATTATACACTCCTGGAAATTGAAATAAGAACACCGTGAATTCATTGTCCCAGGAAGGGGAAACTTTATTGACACATTCCTGGGGTCAGATACATCACATGATCACACTGACAGAACCACAGGCACATAGACACAGGCAACAGAGCATGCACAATGTCGGCACTAGTACAGTGTATATCCACATTTCGCAGCAATGCAGGCTGCTATTCTCCCATGGAGACGATCGTAGAGATGCTGGATGTAGTCCTGTGGAACGGCTTGCCATGCCATTTCCACCTGGCGCCTCAGTTGGACCAGCGTTCGTGCTGGACGTGCAGACCGCGTGAGACGACGCTTCATCCAGTCCCAAACATGCTCAATGGGGGACAGATCCGGAGATCTTGCTGGCCAGGGTAGATGACTTACACCTTCTAGAGCACGTTGGGTGGCACGAGATACATGCGGACGTGCATTGTCCTGTTGGAACAGCAAGTTCCCTTGCCGGTCTAGGAATGGTAGAACGATGGGTTCGATGACGGTTTGGATGTACCGTGCACTATTCAGTGTCCCCTCGACGATCACCAGTGGTGTACGGCCAGTGTAGGAGATCGCTCCCCACACCATGATTCCGGGTGTTGGCCCTGTGTGCCTCGGTCGTATGCAGTCCTGATTGTGGCGCTCACCTGCACGGCGCCAAACACGCATACGACCATCATTGGCACCAAGGCAGAAGCGACTCTCATCGCTGAAGACGACACGTCTCCATTCGTCCCTCCATTCACGCCTGTCGCGACACCACTGGAGGCGGGCTGCACGATGTTGGGGCGTGAGCGGAAGACGGCCTAACGGTGTGCGGGACCGTAGCCCAGCTTCATGGAGACGGTTGCGAATGGTCCTCGCCGATACCCCAGGAGCAACAGTGTCCCTAATTTGCTGGGAAGTGGCGGTGCGGTCCCCTACGGCACTGCGTAGGATCCTACGGTCTTGGGGTGCATCCGTGCGTCGCTGCGGTCCGGTCCCAGGTCGACGGGCACGTGCACCTTCCGCCGACCACTGGCGACAACATCGATGTACTGTGGAGACCTCACGCCCCACGTGTTGAGCAATTCGGCGGTACGTCCACCCGGCCTCCCGCATGCCCACTATACGCCCTCGCTCAAAGTCCGTCAACTGCACATACGGTTCACGTCCACGCTGTCGCGGCATGCTACCAGTGTTAAAGACTGCGATGGAGCTCCGTATGCCACGGCAAACTGGCTGACACTGACGGCGGCGGTGCACAAATGCTGCGCAGCTAGCGCCATTCGACGGCCAACACCGCGGTTCCTGGTGTGTCCGCTGTGCCGTGCGTGTGATCATTGCTTGTACAGCCCTCTCGAAGTGTCCGGAGCAAGTATGGTGGGTCTGACACACCGGTGTCAATGTGTTCTTTTTTCCATTTCCAGGAGTGTAGATGTAATCAGTTTGTGTAGTACTTACCGTTCCGAAACTGTGATAGGTAGCGCCTTTTACAAAAAGGAGACTGAATATTTCCCAACGTTTGGTGACGTACCATTTTGAAACGATTACACATAGAAATGTTTTTCATATAAAATCTGATATGTAATTAATGTTCTTGAAAACTGTACAGCCAACTTCTACAATAATTCGAAATTTTGCAAAATAAACCACCAACATTAATTAATTTTGAAAAATAAAAATTTCTGTTAGAACATAAATTAACAAAGCTTTCAAGCCACGTACATCCCTGTGCAATGAAGCTGGATCTGGAAGTACCACTTTTGGAAAATAAGCTGTACACAATAATACTGTCGGAGTATTTTCAACATACCTAATTACAATGACTTAGGACATGTCACGTGACGGGCATCTAACATCACGTGGGGCCTCCTCTGGCAGGGCGAACTGCAATGAGACGCCGTGGAAGTGAATCTACAAGACCCTGGTACTCCTCTGGAAGCAGGTAACACCAAATCGTTTGCAGAGCGGCAGCCAATTTTTGGCTGTTCGTAGATGCAGGATCCATGGCACCGAGCCTGCGTTCCATGACATTCCAGATTTTCTCGATGGGGTTCCAAATATGGGTTCCGGAGCGGCCACCTCAGTTTTTGGATCTCCCACGCATGTCTCTGAAACTCTTCTCGGGCTATGTGTGAGCGATGCGGCGGTGCGTTCGCTATCACTTGAAACACCGCAGAACCGTCGGGGTGTTGGAAGGCTAACAATGGGTGGAGATGGTCCCCGAGCAGCTCAACACACTGCGGATCATTCAAAGACCCGTCCAGAACAACTGGGAAAATGCACCCCAGACCGTAACAGACACACCACGGGCTTGCACCACAGCTTCTTGGCATGAGGGATCCACCTGTTCACGTGTTATGCGCGGTGCGTCCCATCGGCGTGCTGCAGTTGTGATTCGTCCGTCCATATCACGTTGCGCCATTGTTCCAGTGTCTATCCGAAGTGACTGGTGACAAATGCAAGCCGTTTTGCCTGATGAAGTTGGGATAACAGTGGCACTCGTGTGGGGAGCAGGCTCCCATACCCCACGGAACCCATGTTTCCACGGACTGTCGGCTGGGAGACGTGTCTGGCACGTCCTGTGTTGAATCGAGCCGCGCTTTGTTGTCCTCCTGCTACTACTGATGATCCGTCTCAGATGTCGCCGGTCACGGTCATCGAAGGTGGCTGGACGGCCAGCAGTTCGTGTGTTGTGGACTGTGATACCCTCGAACAACCATTCACGGTACATCCTGGACGCAGTTGAACGTGTGAAGCCGAATTCCTGCACCACTACCGAAATCGAAATTTCTATCCGTCGGGCACCGACCACCGTACCCCGTTCGAACGGCGCCAGCTCACGACGACGTTGTATGTGACACAAATCACTTGCAGAACCACTTGTCAGTAGTCTTACATACAACTACATTTGGCACAGAGGGCATATGGCGCGCATACAACACAACTGAGCCATCTGTGCCCCACTATCTCATAATATTTGCTAAGCCAGTGTAAAATATATAAACATTCAATACTATTCTAATTATTTATTTTACTTATATTTGTTTTACGTTTTAAACTATTATGTGACCTTTTACTTTCATGGTTTTATTTTTATTTATTTTTTACAATGAAATGAATACCCATAGCTGGATACAGGCGTTGATATAAGTTAACGGGGACAGTGGAAAATGTGTGCCCTGACCGAGACTCGAACCCGGGATCTCCTGCTTACATGGCAGATGCTTTATCCAAGTCCCGGTAGGGGCACAGATTTTCAACTGTCCACGTTGATATTTATGAATGCCTCTAAACAGCTAATGGTCCGGATTTCATTGTAATTTCATTCTTCGAGAGCTGCAAGATCACCAATGGTATCAGTTTTTTCGGACATGCCTGAAAAAAAAAAACAGATATCAACTTCATATAAACAAGGTTTACCGGCCAGTGGTCTTCTTCAGTGCGGACGCACTCACATTGCTCAAACTCTTACGGGAATCAGTAGATTGACTGCCGCGAGTAACGAGTATAGTGAGAAGGGGCACTACAAATGCAGTGTGTGGACGGTAAGTTGGGAATGTGGGTCTCACGGGAGCGTGCCAGAGATACGTCCCTGCAGCAGTTGCACTATCCTCTGTGTCTTCGGTGGCTCAGTTGGATAGAGCGTCTGCCATCTAAGCAAGAGATCCCAAGTTCGAGTCCCGGTCGGGGCACACGTTTTCAACTGTCCCCGTTAACTTATATCAACGCCTGTATGTAGCTAGGGGTATTCATTTCATTGGAATATCATTTTATCTAGCTGCATATTTTTTTGTTTATCGTTTAACATACGAGTATCTTGTTAATTGAAAATAATAAGTAAGTTATTATTGTCATATAAAATATTTACAATAATGATAATCTGTAAGGAAAGGCTTAAAACATGGCTTTCTTTTACACCATGCGCATAAAATGAATGAAATTTCTTCACGTAATTTACACGACGGCAAAGATAATATAAAACATAATTCAGCACGATTTTAAATTGTCATGGGTGATCCTTTGAATGTCCTGATTTCTGTAAAGGCATATTTCAGTACATTGCTAAGTCTTAGCGAATGGAATTAATAACGTACTGGCACTGCAGCTTGATTGTACAAAAGTGGCGGTTGACATCAAAATCATTCAATAGAACCACACCTGACAAATCATCTCACTCTTCCAACACTAAATGCTGTACGGCTGTACCTGTGCTATCGGATCCTTTGGTATCACCGGATGTCTGTTGTCCTCGGGTAAAAGACTCAAAATTGTTTTTTTTTTCGCACTGACAATCCGCCTTTTTATAGTTTTAAAAGGAACTAATGGGAGTTTGGACACAGTATCTGAGACTCTTTTCTTGAGGCTCCAAATGCCCTTGTGACACATCTAAATCTGTTATACAAACGTCTAACCCGGTCAAAAGATACTTGAAAGATTTATTTCCTAGTGAGAGAGAAATACACTGAAGCGCCAAATAAACTGGTACGGGCATGCGCATTCATATACAGAGATATGTAAAGAGGCTGACTACGGCACTGCAGTCGGCAACGCCTATATAAGAAGACAAGTGTCTGACACAGTTCTTAGATCGGTTACTGCTGCTACAGTGGCAGCTTATCAAGATTTAGTCAACTTTGAACGAGGTGTTGGAGCACGGGCGATGGAACACAGCCTCACCGATGTAGAGATGAAGTGGGGATTTTCCCGTACGACCATTTCACGAGTTTAACGTGAATATCAGGAATCCTGTGAAACATCAAATTTCCGACATCGCTGCGACCGGAAAAACATCCTGCAAAAATGGGACCAACGACGACTGAGGAGAATCGTTCAACGTGACAGAAATGCAGCACTTCTGCAACTGCGCAGATTTCAGTGGTGGGCCATCAACAAGTGTCAGCGTGACAAACACTCAATGAAACATCGTCGATATGGGCTTTCGGAGCCGAAGGCCCCCGCGTGTACCGTTGATGACTGCATGACACATAGCTTTACGCCTCGCCTGTTTTATCTATGTAACTTTGTATGAAGGTTTGAATTTATCTAACTGTTCTGTAATTTTTTTCTGCTTAACTATCATTTTACATGCATGTCTTTTTTTGCCGATGGTATTTTCTTCGCTGAAGCTCCAAAGGCTTCTGTATTCAAATACAGAGATATGTAAACAGGCAGAATACGGCGCTGCAATCGCCTACGCGTATACAAGTGTCTGCTGCAGTTGTTAGACCGGTTACTGCTGCTACAATGGCAGCTTATCAAGATTTAAGTGAGTTTGAACGTGGTGTTACAGTCCGCGCACGAGCGATGGGACGCCGAGGTAGCGATGAAGTGGGGATTTTCCCGTACGACCGTTTCACGAGTGCACCATGAATATCAGGAATCCGCTAAAACATCAAATTTCCGACATCGCTGCGGCCAGAAAGAGAGCCTGCAAGAATGGGACCAACGACGACTGAAGAGAATCGTTCAACGTGACAGAAGTGCTATACTTCCGCAAACCGCTGCAGATTTCAATAATGGGCCGGCAACAAGTATCAGCGTGCCAACCGTTCAACAAAACATCATCGATATGGGCTTTCGGAGCCGAGGGCCCACTCGTGTACCCTAGATGACTGCACGACTCAAAGCCTTATGCCTCGCCTGGGCCGTCAGCACCGACGTTGGACTGTTGATGACAGTGAAACGTCCCCTTAGAAAAATTATACATGACTGTGCTTAAACTGACACACAATATTTTTTAGCGCAACGTAATCTGACTTTCAATAATCCCTACAAAAGAATGGCCCTGACTAACATTAACCTATACCTTTCACAAAACACTTACCTCACAAAAATCTTCGTTACTCGAACTACTGCAATACAGCGAGCGCCACTATTGCCAGCTAAATAAAAGATTCAAACTACTGAAGGCACTAACTACTGATAGGCATAGTTAGCAAATGAAAGATGTATTTACCTTAATAGTGTTGAAAAATCATAATATACATAGCAGTTCATGACATCCAGTCTTACAAATTTCAAAACTCCGCAATTTCTCTCCCCACATCCACCACTACTGGCGGCTCACCTCCAACTGCCCAACGTTATGCGCTGTTAACATCCAGCTGCCCAACACTACAATGGCAGACAAAAATGCAAGAGCGCTACGTGGCATTACCAATAAGAAAACCTAAACAGCCTACTTACAACTGGAAACATGTTGCCTGGTCGGCCGAGTCTCGTTTCAAATTGTATCGAACGGATGGACGTGTACGGTATGGAGACAACTTCATAAACCCATGGACCCTGCATGTCAGCAGATGACTGTATGGTGTGGAGCGTGTGCAGTTGGAGTGATATGGGACCCCTGAAACGACTAGATACGATTCTGACAGGTGACGCGTACGTAAGCATCCTGTCTGATCACCTGCATCCATTCATGTCCACTGTGCGTTCCGACGGACTTGGGCAGTGAGGACACACGTCCAGAATTGCTACAGAGTGGCTCCAGGAACACTCTTCTGAGTTTAACTACTTTCGCTGGTCACGAGACTCCCCAGACATGAACATTACTGAGCATAACTGGGATGCCTTGCAACGTGCTGTTCAGAAGAGCTCTCTTAGGGATTTATGGACAGCCCTGCAGGATTCATGGTGTCAATTCCCTCCAGCATTACTTCAGACATTAGTCGAGTCCATGCCACGTCGTGTTGCGGCACTTCTACGTACTCGCAGCGGCACTACACGATATTAGGCAGGTGTACCACTTTCTTTGGCTCTTCAGTGAATTCGTTGGATGCATTCCAAACCATGTCTTCCGCCTCATGTTTACACTTCCTGCAGTTCCCTCTAGTGCGACGGAAGTTATTCCCTGATGTCTCGACACATGTCCTGTCATGGTGCCCCTTCTTCTTGCCATCGTTCTCCGTAAGTTGCTTCCCTCGCCGATTCTGCAGAGAACTTCCTCATTCCTTACCTTACCAGTCCACCTAAGTTCAACATTCTTCTGTAGCACCACCTCAAACGCTTCGACTCTCTTCTGTTCCGGTTCTCTCACTGTCTAAGATTCACTACCATACAATGCCGTGCTCCAAGTGTACAGTACATTCTCAGAAATTTCTTCGTCAAATTAAGGCATATGTTTGATACTGGTAGACTTCCCCTGGTCAGGAACGTCCTCTTTATCTGTGTTAGTCTGCCTTTTGTGGCCTTCTTGCTTCGTCCGTCATGGGTTATTTTGCTTGCAAGGTAGCAGAACTACTTCACTTCGTCTACTTCCTGATCACCAATTTTGATAATTAAGTTTCTCGTTATTCTCATGTCTGCTACATCTCGTTACCTTTGTCTTTTTCCGGTTTACAGAGAATCGATATTCTATACTCATTAGACTGTTTATTCCCTCCAACAGTACCACCTCCTATCTGCCCACTGTTGTTTGTCTAAGAACGGCCAGAAATGGCGCTTCACTCAGCAGAGTCTCCACCAGCTCGAACAGTCCCCTGCTGACATGCAGGGTCCATGGGTTCATGAGGTTGTCTCCATATTCTACACGTCCATCTGCTCGATACAGTTTGAAACGGAACTCGGCCGACCAGGCAACATGTTTCCAGTCAACAGTCCATATCGATGATGTTTCGTTAAATGGTTCGCACGCTGACACTTTTTGATGACCCAGCATTGAAATCTGCAGCATTTTTGCACTACTATCAAGTTGAACGATTTTCTTGAGTCATCGTTGGTACTGTTCTTGCAGGATCTTTTTCCGGCCGCAGCGATGTCGGAGATTTGATATTTCATCGGTTTGCTGATATTCACGGTACACTCGTGAAATAGTTGTACGGGAAAATCCCCAATTCATAGCTAACTCGGAGATGCTGTGTCCCGTTGCCGTGCCATGTTCAAATCTACTTAAATCTTGATAACCTGCTGTGGTGTCACCGCCAGACACCACACTAGCTAGGTGGTAGCCTTTAAATCAGTCGCGGTCCGTTAGTATACGTCGGACCCGCGTGTCGCCGCTATCAGTGATTGCAGACCGAGCGCCGCCACACGGCAGGTCTAGTCTTGAGACTCCCTAGCACTCGCCCCAGTTGTAGAGCCGACTTTGCTAGCGATGGTTCACTGACTACATACGCTCTCATTTGCAGAGACGACAGTTTAGCATAGCCTTCAGCTACGTCATTTGCTACGACCTAGCAAGGCGCCGTATTCAGTTACTATATGTCTTCTGAACAGATAATACTGTGAATCCTGTACCGTCAAGAGCGACGGTCCTCATTAATGGATTAAAGTTAAGTATGAAACTAATTACGCCCGCTTTATGAATTCTTATTCCTTGTCATGTTCCAGACCTCACGTCAGTATAGTTCTTCCCTCCCCACTCCAGCCTGGGTGAGCTAAGACGCGTGCATTTCGGCCTCCTCTAGTAACACGGTGTTGGCCCCTCTGCCAACACTACACCTGCCATTGTAGCAACAGTAACCGATCTAAAAACGGCGCGACACACTTCTCTCATATAGGCGTTGCCGACCGCAGCGCTCTATTCTGCCTGTTTATACACTCCTGGAAATTGAAATAAGAACACCGTGAATTCATTGTCCCAGGAAGGGGAAACTTTATTGACACATTCCTGGGGTCAGATACATCACATGATCACACTGACAGAACCACAGGCACATAGACACAGGCAACAGAGCATGCACAATGTCGGCACTAGTACAGTGTATATCCACCTTTCGCAGCAATGCAGGCTGCTATTCTCCCATGGAGACGATCGTAGAGATGCTGGATGTAATCCTGTGGAACGGCTTGCCATGCCATTTCCACCTGGCGCCTCAGTTGGACCAGCGTTCGTGCTGGACGTGCAGACCGCGTGAGACGAGCTTCATCCAGTCCCAAACATGCTCAATGGGGGACAGATCCGGAGATCTTGCTGGCCAGGGTAGTTGACTTACACCTTCTAGAGCACGTTGGGTGGCGTGGGATACATGCGGACGTGCATTGTCCTGTTGGAACAGCAAGTTCCCTTGCCGGTCTAGGAATGGTAGAACGATGGGTTCGATGACGGTTTGGATGTACCGTGCACTATTCAGTGTCCCCTCGACGATCACCAGTGGTGTACGGCCAGTGTAGGAGATCGCTCCCCACACCATGATGCCGGGTGTTGGCCCTGTGTGCCTCGGTCGTATGCAGTCCTGATTGTGGCGCTCACCTGCACGGCGCCAAACACGCATACGACCATCATTGGCACCAAGGCAGAAGCGACTCTCATCGCTGAAGACGACACGTCTCCATTCGTCCTTCCATTCACGCCTGTCGCGACACCACTGGAGGCGGGCTGCACGATGTTGGGGCGTGAGCGGAAGACGGCCTAACGGTGTGCGGGACCGTAGCCCAGCTTCATGGAGACGGTTGCGAATGGTCTTCGCCGATACCCCAGGAGCAACAGTGTCCCTAATTTGCTGGGAAGTGGCGGTGCGGTCCCCTACGGCACTGCGTAGGATCCTACGGTCTTGGCGTGCTTCCGTGCGTCGCTGCGGTCCGGTCCCAGGTCGACGGGCACGTGCACCTTCCGCCGACCACTGGCGACAACATCGATGTACTGTGGAGACCTCACGCCCCACGTGTTGAGCAATTCGGCGGTACGTCCACCCGGCCTCCCGCATGCCCACTATACGCCCTCGCTCAAAGTCCGTCAACTGCACATACGGTTCACGTCCACGCTGTCGCGGCATGCTACCAGCGTTAAAGACTGCGATGGAGCTCCGTATGCCACGGCAAACTGGCTGATACTGACGGCGGCGGTGCACAAATGCTGCACAGCTAGCGCCATTCGACGGCCAACACCGCGGTTCCTGGTGTGTCCGCTGTGCCGTGCGTGTCATCATTGCTTGTACAGCCCTCTCGCAGTGTCCGGAGCAAGTATGGTGGGTCTGACACACCGGTGTCAATGTGTTCTTTTTTCCATTTCCAGGAGTGTATATCTCTTGTAAGAGGTCCGAGCGGATGTAATTTCGATGTATTGCTCACGCGCTGCCTGCGATATGTAAGGTATAAGAGAATCTCAGACCAGAGAGCAGTGTTGACTGCAGTAGGAACTGTGTAGCAGTAGGAGTAAGTTGTTGCTAGCGAGCAGTCTAGTCTGGTCTGGTGTATCGTGTTGTCTGGGCCGGTCGTGGTGCAGCGATGACGGAGCCTGAGCATTATTGTATAAGGTAAAAGCAGCCTCGCGCACATGTAGTATTGTTATCTCAAGTCCCATGTAAATGTTTTAAAAATGTCCTAATAATAATCTTCCTCATAAAAAATAAGTTTTAACAACCATTAATTTCAATTTAAAGAATTTACTAATTTCTCCAATCCAAGATCATCCCGATTATTGCAAAAGAAAAATCAGTTGTTTCTTTTCATAAATGACAAATCTATCGGCCAGCATTGCACAGGGCTGTTCCAGAAAAAATTTATTGTAAGAGCAGATATATATGCGTTATCTGGCGACTTCATTGAGGTAAGAATTTTTGTTTTTTATTCAGAATGATCTTTCAGGGCCATGACGCAGCACTGCTGACGTCCAAAATTTACCAGGTTAAATTCACAGTCATTTATTGAAAAGTTATAAGTGAGCGACAATTTAATTGAGAGGTTAGTTACATTGTATTATTACCAGGTTACTGAATTTATTTTTTTGTTGGGACGTTACGCTGAATGTGAACGACATAATTATAATTTTTACCGTTGAGAGGTTAAGGAATTTTTCGGTTTTAATGTTACACTAAATGTGAATGAATTTTTTGGGGAGGTTACACTCTGTATTTGAACTCGGAAGCCTATACCAGTTTCTTTGGCGCCACAGTGTAATTGAGGACGTAGTGTGTAACACTGAGTTGAAGAGGTTGGCACAGGTGAGGAAGCCATGTCAGGGCATAACAAGACAGCCAGAAGACTGAAGGCCCCACCGTCTCGGAAAAAAAGAAAAAAAAAGAAAGAAAGGAATAGTGTAGATCGACTCTGTTGCTTGCGGAACATGAAGGAGCCGGGGTGTCTCGTAGCGATACATTCTGTGTCTGTACGTGGAATTGTGGAATGAAATGACAATGACTTCTGATATATCAAGAGAAGTTCATAAATATGTTCTAATTTGCTAAAATCTTTATTCTCAATAAATACCAGAGTCCATCACGTGTAAAAGCGACTTTAAATTGAAAAACAAATCCTACTCATGTCTGATCCTAAATAACAAGAGTCACAGTGATGAACTGTAAATGAGTCACATTCGTTAGCTGTGACTGAGAGGGAATTAAGAAAATTAATACGGTGCTATTCAACTTGTAATAGAGCAGGGTAGCATCATAAGTTCGCATCCCTTTGAAACACAGCGGCACTGAGTCAGCGCTCTGGCTGATGAACGAGCAGCAGATGGCCGCTCGCGGTCCACAGCTTTTGGCACGGCAGAGGAGTGGGCTGGCCTGCCAGCGCGGCCCCGTGGTCCTCTCTGGCACCGTACCAGGCGGGGAGTCAACGGACCGGGCTGCGGCACTTGTTTATACACGACTGCTCAGCGCCGCTCCACGCAGCTCCACTACTTCGCTGTGGAGAATATTCTTCACTCACTTGTGGAGGTTCATTTTACCGCCTGCTATTACCACGTTAATACTGCGTGAAGAGTTTGACAGAGCACTGAAAGACCTAAGTCGAAACAAGGCCCCGGGAGTAGCCAATATTCCATTAGAACTACTGACAGCCTCGGGAGAGCCAGTCCTGACAAAACTCTACCATCTGGTGAGCAAGATGTATGAGACAGGCGAAATACCCTCAGACTTCAAGAAGAATATAATAATTCCAATCTCAAAGAAAGCTGGTGTTGAGAGATGTGAAAATTACCGAACTATCAGTTTAAAAAGTCACAGCTGCAAAATACTAACGCGAATTATTTACAGATGAATGGAAAAACTCGTAGAAGCTGACATCGGGGAAGATCAGTTTGGATTCCGTAGAAATGTTGGAACACGTGAGGCAATACTGACCCTACGACTTATCTTAGGAGCTAGATTAAGGAAAGGCAAACCTACGTTTCTAGCATTTGTAGACTTAGAGAAAG
Organism: Schistocerca cancellata; assembly: GCF_023864275.1. NCBI lineage: Eukaryota > Metazoa > Arthropoda > Insecta > Orthoptera > Acrididae > Schistocerca > Schistocerca cancellata. The sequence goes on along the minus strand of NC_064627.1, from coordinate 136,667,477 downwards.
CTTTCGACAATGTTGACTGGAATACTCTCTTTCAAATTCTAAAGGTGGCAGGGGTAAAATACAGGGAGCGAAAGGCTATTTACAATTTGTACGGCAACCAGATTTCAGTTATAAGAGTCGAGGGACATGAAAGGGAAGCAGTGGCTGGGAAGGGAGTGAGACAGGGTTGTAGCCTCTCCCCGATGCTATTCAATCTGTATATTGAGCAAGCAGTAAAGGAAACAAAAGAAAAGTTCGGAGTAGGTATTAAAATCCATGGAGACGAAATAAAAACTTTGAGGTTCGCCGATGACATGGTAATTCTGTCAGAGACAGCAAAGGACTTGGAAGAGCAGTTGAACGGAATGGACAGTGTCTTGAAAGGAGGGTATAAGATGAACATCAACAAAAGCAAAACGAGGATAATGGAATGTAGTCGAATTAAATCGGGTTATGCTGAGGGAATTAAATTAGGAAATGAGACACTTAAAGTAGTAAAGGAGTTTTGCTATTTGGGGAGCAAAATAACTGATGATGGTCGAAGTAGAGAGGATATAAAATGTAGACTGGCAATGGCAAGGAAAGCGTTTCTGAAGAAGAGAAATTTGTTAACATCGAGTATAGGTTTAAGTGTCAGGAAGTCGTTCCTGAAAGTATTTGTATCGAGTGTAGCCATGTATGGAAGTGAAACGTGGACGATAAATAGTTTGGACGAGAAGAGAATAGAAGCTTTCGAAATGTGGTGCTACAGAAGAATGCTGAAGAGTAGATGGGTAGATCACATAACTAATAAGGAGTTATTGAATAGAATTGGGGAGAAGAGAAATTTGTGGCCCAACTTGACTAGAAGAAGGGATCAGTTGGTAGGGCATATTCTGACGCATCAAAGGATCACCAGTTTAGTATCAGAGGGCAGCGTGGATAGTAAAAATCGTAGAGGGAGACCAAGAGATGAATACACTAAACAGATTCAGAAGGATGTACGTTGCCGTAGGTCCTGGGAGATGAAGAAGATTGTACAGGATAGGGTAGCATGGAGAACTGCATCAAACCAGTCTCAGGACTGAAGACCACAACAACAACAACAACAACAAGAACAACATTATCACGGTCTCCTTTTGTGTTGTGACTGCGTTTCTACAAGGAACAATTACTGCATTTGATATGACACCACATCTTTGGCTGACCGAAATAGGAATGTTGATATTTTTCAGAGCAACAGGAAAAGATGGCATTAATGCTGAAGTATCCAAATATGGAGGAATGATGCTACACCAACGACTGCTACATCTATTCAGTGAATGTTGGAACAAGAAGAGTATTTCCAATGACTGGAAAACAGAGAGAGTGAGATCAATTTTTTAAAAAGGAAATAAAAGCCTATGCAGTAATTACAGAGGAATAAGTTTACTAGACTCAGCATACATGGTGTATGCTAAGATTTTAAATACAAGACTTAAAAACATAGCAGAGACAGTACTGCATGAGGTACAAATGGGTTTTAGGAAAGAACGCTCCGCAATAGATGCAGTTTTTATTTTACATCAAAAAATAGTAAAACAAAGAGAGTATAATAAAGAAACACACGTTGCTTTTATTGACTTTAAAAAACTTTTGACAATGTCAATAGACTTTAACTTTGAGAAATAATGACGAATCATGGATATGCAAAACATCTAGTAAATGCGATAATATCACTCTAGATCTCAATGTTAAAACATCTAATGAGATACCAACTAGCATAGGGGTAAGACAAGGCTGCTGCATCTCTCCAGCTGAGCTTTGCGTCTACATTAATGAAATAATACATATATGGAAATCAGAATTTCAGAAAGGCATCTACCTAGACAGGAACATTCTTTTAAATAATTTACTATATGCTGATGATGCAGTGATCCTAGCAGATAAGGAAGATGACCTTCAGAAAGGAATCTATTTGCTAAAATAAATAAGTGCAAAATTTAACATCGAAATTTCAAAAGGAACAACTAAGACAATGGCCTTCATGGGGAAAAAACCAATCAGAACTAAAATAGTGATAGAGCAGAAGATTTTAGAGCAAGTAAAATACTTCAACTATCTCGGATGTGAAATGACATATGGCTACAGGAGAGATATTGAAATTAAGCTTAGTAAATTCAGTCGGGTTTGTGGAACAATCAACAGGAACCTAAAAAACAAAACCAGCAGAGACAGTCAAATTAAGTTTTACAAAACTATTGGAATTCCCACACTGTTCTATCGAAGTGAGACATGGGTGATTACCAAGCAGCAAGAAAGCCGGATTCAGGCACAAGAAATGTAATTCCTTAGAGGTGTTAAAGGTTGCAGAAGAGAAGACAAGAAATCAAGATATTAGAGAAGAACTGCAAGTCTTTAGCCTCAAGGTTAAAATTCGAGATTATAGAAGAAAATGGACTGAACATCTACAAAAAATGGAGAGTGAGAGACTTCCCTTAAAGGCAAGAAATTATAAGCGCTATGGGAGAAGAGACAGAGGACGACCCCGACAGAGATGGGTTCCGTAACAGGCAATTCCTGCCTAATACCTGAAGAGACGATGAAGATATTTTTCAGAATGTCGGGAATCCGATATATTGGGATTTTAAAAAATATCATTATCGGCCTCCGATATATCGAAAAAAGTATAGATATATCGACGAAAAAATGTCGACGTACTGGCCCATAAAAATGTCAGCTGCACGTTGTAAATACACTGCCGGTTTCAGAGCTGTATATTTAAGTGTCGATTTATTATTAGATATTTTGCACATCAACAAGCTAGTAGCCTGGTTATACCCCTTAGAGAAAGAACTGAAAGGAAAACGATGCACGTTCACACTTGGCGATAACCACTTTGCTAACAATGGCAACTGCAGGCAAGTGGCACAATAAAAGGTGTCTGATGGGTCCAGTGTTCGGTTTCGCCACCTATTGGATTTGTCTGGAACACTTCATGTCGACCGAGCGAGGTGGCGCAGTGGTTAGCACACTGGACTCGCATTCGGGAGAACGACGGTTCAATCCCGCGTTCGGCCATCCTGATTTAGGTTTTCCGTGATTTCCCTAGATCACACCAGGCAAATGCCGGGATGGTTCCTTTGAAAGGGCACGGCCGACTTCCTTTCCCATCCTTCCCTAATCCGAGCTTGTGCTCCGTCTCTAATGACCTCGTTGTCGACGGGACGTTAAACTCCAATATCCTCCTCCTCCTACTTCATGTCGACTTCCTTGTTCTTTTCATTTCTGCAAACGCCAGCGTCCCAGCAGTTGTAGTGTCACAATTGCATCGTGAAGTGAATCGTAGCAGTTTCTGTTAGTAGCTTCGAGCGCTTATTAGGTCAGAATTTCCCCTCAAGCGTTTCCGCCCACCCCAGAGACCAACCTTCGCATTTAGATTTTTGTTCATAATTTTCAGCAGCTGTTTTTGACGAATGCCAATCTGAAAAAGTAGCACACTAGTTACGTTAAAAATTGTTTTTAACGCAACTGGTGTGCTGTTTCTTCACATCCGAAATCTTGTTATTCTATTCACACTGCCATCCCCCCCCCCCCACCCCCCCCTCTCTCTCTCCTCCTACCAGTGCAATTGGACTTCTTCTTTGTGCCACCTACACTTGCTTCACAGAGTCAAAGAGAAAGAGTGGACGTGATGAAAGCTCAAAAAGTAGAATATTGGCGTTCCGATATCGATATATATTGTAAAAGAAATACCTTAATATCTTTTGGAGAAAGTGAGGACACATAAATATATCGATATTTTATAAACAATCCTCGTCCGAACAGATATGATACTTAAGTCAGCTACTAGGAAATCTGCTCATCTGCCGGCTTCTGTAACCATGTTCCTGTGCCTGAATGGGTTAGTTGGTTTTGGGGGAAGAGACGAAACAGGGAGGTCATCGGTCTCATCGGATTAGGGAAGGACGGGGAAGGAAGTCTCCCGTGCCCTTTCAAAGGAAACATCCTGGCATTTGCCTGGAGCGATTTAGGGAAATCACGGAAAACCTAAATCAGTATGGCCGGACGCGGGATTGGACCGCCGTTCTCCCGAATGCGAGTCCAGTGTGCTAACCACTGCGCCACCTCGGTCGGTGCCTGAATGACTTTTGAATATACTATTATATTCATTTTTTAATTTGTGAGCATATAACGTTTTTTCTTTTAACCTCTACAAATGTAGGTAGAGTCTAACAAAAAAAAAAAAAAAAAAAAGACACATCACGTAGGAGTTATGCAAATTTGTTACAAACTGGCATTTATATACGTATTGACGGAAAACGCAAATTTGTAAACTTTGGCGAGCGATGGTAGAATGTGTGACACTGCAGCGCAGTTTCTCCGCTCACCTAAGCTAGATAGTAAACAATGGGCATGCCGATACCAGGGCATAAAGTCTCTGCGAATTTCATTCCGTGGACTCGGTTGGACAGTAACTATGCCTCGCTGACAGGCGCGTGAACGCTATAGAAAGAGGTCAGTATTTTACAGAGGAAGTGTTGCTGCGCTCAAAGGGCAACGTCACTATTCGACGATGTTCGCAGGAATGTGTGAACCCTGGGCGAACACAGCGTCAGCAAGGAAGCAGTCGACCTAGAGATACGACACGACGGGAGGCCCTAGCAGTCGTCATAGATGCACTCAGGATCTCGGATACATTATTTTCCTCTGTCTGACATGCAACTGGTGCTTCAGGGACCACAAGCACCATTAGTAGGATGTCACATAATGAGGGTTCGGCTCGCGATGCCCCTTGCACTATCACAGTCAAGACATAACTTTCTCTCAATGTGCTTTGCACACGTATGTGTGACTTTTGAATATGTTTTGGTAGTTTTTGTGCTATAAGGCGTGGACGTATGTGGTATCGTCGCTCTCTGACGGTTTTGGCTGACTCGGTGGCGCTTGGGCTTCCACTGCAAATTCGTCGACCTTGCTATCATTTTCAAAATATTTGCAAGAACTTTGTCCATTACAGTCTGTAAATCCCTAGAAAAGTTTCTGCATTTCATTTGCCTCTCTTGCTTTCATGAATGCCTTACAGAGTCGTTTTATAAAACTCGTTGCATCATCGCTATTGTTATTTATAATGTTTTTCCCAAAAAATTATCCAAATTGTCTTACTATTTCTTGGTTTCCTTCGCGAACATTCCCTTATGTCCTCGACTTCTTTTGTGATCCCTGTTTCGTTACAGAGAGACAGTCTGCCACTTCGTTCTTCGTCATTTGGATGCTTTGACCACACTGGAAGCGTCTGGGCCACCTACCAACTGTGTCATGTCATGGCGCACTGTTGCTGTACACTTCCAGCGACTCGACATGAATTGTTGCAGCATTTTCCTCTTCCGGTGCAGTAAAGGAACTACAGCTCGGTAATCCTCTCACGACGCACCGTGAAGAATTATCCGAATGGGACTAAAGTCGGCAGATGTGATGCAAAAACAAATGTTTAAAATTTCAGGAAAAACTAGATGATGTATTTATTCGAGAAAAACAGCTCCACAAACTAAGTAAGTTAACAACGCATTGCTCCCGCTCCTGCCCTTGCAAGTAATTATTCGACTTCACATTGGCTCTGAGCACTATGGGACTTAACATCTATGGTCATCAGTCCCTTCGACTTCACATTGACTGACAGAGTTGTTGCATGTCCTGCTGGGAGATAGAGTGCCAAAGTCTGCCCAACTGGCGTCAAAATATCGAGCTGGTTGAAGGGCCTTGACCAAAAAACTCAAAAAGTTCTCATTTGGGGAGAGATCCGGTGATCTTGCTGGCAGAGGTAGGCATGGGTAACCATGAAGACGAGCAGTAGAATTTTCGCCGTGTGCGGGCGAGCATTATCTTGCTGAAATTGAAGCTCAGGATGGCTTCCCATGAAAGGGCACATAATGAGACGTAGAATAATATCGAGGTACCGCTGTACTCTAAGTACGCCGCGGATGACAACCAACGCGTTCCTATTCTGATATGAAATCACTCTTGGTTGTCGCGCCATACGGCCTCTGTCTGGGGCGTCTACGGACACGTTTTCGCCAGTCTGCCTCGAATCTCACTGACTGGAGTACAGTTGTCTGCAATGATGAGCCCCTTGGAACTGAGCTCCAATGTCCAGCAAAGGCGTGCTTCTTTTCATAGAAGAACCCATTTCGTTGTCATCTGCGGCAATCTCATAGCACAGCGGTTTGTCGACTACATTCTACGCCCCGTTTTGTTGCCCTTCATCTCAAGCCATTCTGGGCTTACATTTCAGCAAGATAATTACCGCCCGCAAGAATTTGTCACGATGTCGCTCAGGAAGACATCCAACAACTCCATCAACCAACGCCAAACCGAATAACTGCTTCCATAAGGGCCAGAGACGAACCAACGCGTTATTGAGTCCCTCAGTTTGTGAAGCTCTTTCTCTTGAATAAATCATCCAACTTTTCCAAAACTGTAATCATTTGTTTGTCTTTGCATGTACGTCACATCTACCAGTTTTCGTCCCATTCGGATAATTCTTTCGTAGTTCATCGGCTTTTTGTGTATTCTATCTGAACTCCGTACCGGAACGGAAAGGGAGAAAGCCCTAATAACTAATAGAATAGGATGTACTCTTTGCTGTGCACTTCATAGTAGTTTGTAGGGTATGGATGCAGTTGTAGATGTATCAATGGGTTGTGCCTTTTTGTTATTGCACCTCTTAACAAGCCGGGCGGGGTGGCCGAGCGGTTCTAGGCGCTACAGTCGCAGGTTCGAATTCTGCCTCGGGCATGGATGTGTGTGATGTCTTTAGGTTAGTTAGGTTTAGGTAGTTCTAAGTTCTAGGGGACTGATGACCTCAGAAGTTAAGTCCCATAGTGCTCAGAGCCATTTTTGAACCTCTTAACAGCATGTTTCAGCACTGTGGTGCTAGTGTTCCAGTAAGTCCCGGAGCACCTGACATGTACGCCTGCACCATCTGTGCCAAAAGTTCCGAGGCTGATTTTATTCCTGACGTATAAGCGACGGCAGCGCAGTAACTATGCAGCGTGCTCAAACAACTGCAAACAACAGTAGTGCATCCGACCAGTTACTTTATGTAGTGGACGGACGGCCGTACTGTGTCAACGTTGTTGTATCAGAAATCGCAATGGAGTAACGAACTGAACATCCCTAAATCGTAGGTTACACGTGTTATACGATAGGAGTGGTGATCTGTCGATTTAATGGAAAGAAATTTCTTCTGTAGCCAAGATCGCAAACTGTTATTTTTCTCACGATGACTGGTTTCGACAGAAGCTTGTTGTCATCATCTGATCTTTGGAAATTTAAAGTGCATACATATTAATGACTTAGTGGAAACACACTCCACTCACAATGCGGCGTAATTGCATTCGTTTGTCAGTAATAAGAAGATGAATATATAAAATACGCACAGTGCCAAAAGTGTTCGGTGAAGTGAAACAGCTTATGTGTCAAAAATGTTACGTCGTAAACAAAAAAAAAGAGTTCTTATCTTCATGTTGTCGATTTACGACGATTAATTTGACATCTACGCCATTTCACTTCAGCGACCGCTTTTGGATCTATGTGCATCTTAAATTTTCATTTTTACTGTCAAACCAATGTGCTTATTGTGCATTATGAGTGGAATGTGGTCCCTCTACGTGACTGATACGAGGTGTGGCTACAAAATAACGGGACTATTGCCGTAAAACATGTTATTTCAAAACCATGCAGTAGCTATTGTCACCCTCAATATACTTCCCTCCTCTATCCGTACAGCGCTCCATTGATGGAAACAGTGCTGGAAGTCTTCCTCCATGAGGTTCTTGAAGCATATTTGACCTTGGGGAACAGATAAGACAGATGGCGCAAGGTCAGGCAAACAAGGTGGGAGGTCTAACACTCGAATGGTGTACTCCTGTGAATCCTCTTAACGGGATATGGGGGCGAGGGATGTGTCGGTGCTTTGTCTTGATGCGGAGCCCATGACTCGTTCTTCCACAAGTCGAGTCGTTCTTTTTTTTCTTATTTTCTCATGGAGTTGAACAAGAACCTCAACTTAGCAATGTTGATTAATAGTTTGACCTTCAGGAACCCAGTGAAGGTGCACAATTTCACGAATATCAAAAGAAAAACAGTCATCACCACTTTAAATCTTGATTTGGTCTTTCGAGATTTCTTTGCTCTCGGTGAAGCTGGGCCCTTCCAGTGCACGATCTAGCGCTTGGTTTCCGCTCGTAGGTTAAAAAAAAAAAAAAAATCGTCACATGTTATCACTCATTCCAAGAAATTAGGATCATGTTCAGTGCTATTCCAAGTGTCAGTACAGACATTTTTACGAGCTTCTTTTTCCTGGATCGTGAGAACTACCGCCACTGGCTTCACACAAAATTTCCTCTTGTTAAATTTGTTTTGTAATATTTGCCTTACGCATTCTTTGTCAATTCCTACAGTTTCAGCAATCGATCGAATACTCAGCCTACGGTCAGATCGAATCAGATCACCCACTTCTTCGATACTTTCCATCCGTTTTTGACGTTGAAGGGCGCCCCGGGCGTGACTGATCTTCAACGTCTTCTCGCTCGTCTTGGAAACACTTGAATCACTGAAAAACTCGCGTACGTGGTAAACAGTCTTTGCCATACACTTCTTCGAGTAAAAGGTAAGTTTGAGTTGCAGTTTTTTTCTAAGTTTATGTGGAACTTCATGACAATTCGTTGCTCTGTTATTACACTCATCATTTTTCTGGCAAAGAAAAATAACAGCTCTTACACAAACGAAGGCGACAGTCGCACTGATTTGTCTACAGACACCAGAGATGTTGCATTCGTCTGAGAAGGCTTCACGCTTCATAGCTATTGGTCGTCCATCTTTGGCGCATGCGTACTTACTCTGTGACACATCAGTCGCGTTGTTTTATAGCCACACCCCGTATGTATGCACTTTCAATTTCCAAAGGTGATGACAGAAAGCTTCTGTCAGAACTGGTCATTGTGAAATAAATAATACGAGGGTCATTTGGAAAGTCCTGTACACTGCACGCGCGAGCGTTACGGTGCCGTGATCAAGTTGAAATTCATGTCACTTGTTAGCGAGGCTCAGTGGAAGCTGAAACCGAATCAGTTCGGATTACATGTACTGACCAGCGTTCCTACATCGAAATCGAATACCTACATGGAAAGAACTCTGCGGAAATTTACAACGCTTTGAGAGAGATACGTGGGAGCAATGTAGCGCAAGTTTCCCAAACTGTATTCCGTAGAACACAGGTGTTCCGCGGGAAGTCAGTAAAAGCTCCACGAAAAAATATTAACGACATGGCGTTTTTTATTCGACATGTAGGCGATACAAAATACTTTTTCAAATTTTATTATGATTTTTGTTATTAGTTATGATTTAAAATAGAAATAATCACTGAAAGAAACAAATTTTTGATATTTTTTAAAAATTGATTAATCTTTAAAATAACGTGTTCCATCAAAGTACCAGGACTCTCAGAGTGTTCTCTCAGAGGAAAAGTTTGTGAATCACTGGCCTAGAGTGTATCACAACAGTCTGCTTGTTTCCGTTAAGGAAGGGTAAACACTAAAATGGATGGCCATCAACAGCAACAGACTACACCTCTCAAGTTATTGTTAATGACATTTTGAAAGAAGATCGGCGAAAAACATGTGAGGAAATTGCATATGAGACCAAAATGTCTTTCACTTCAGTTTACAGAGTAAAAACTGTAAAGGTGAAAAAAATTGTTGCCAGATGGGTTCCACATGATCTGAGTGAAGACCAGAAAGCAGGTCGCAAAACAGCCGCAGAAGAATTACTTCAACAGAATCAAACACAAGGAGAACAGTTGTTGAAGAGGATTGTTGAACTTGTTGAAAACGGGATTCGAGATTTTGAGCTAGAACAGAAGTCTCAGCCGTCGCGATAGACAAGTTCCGACTCTCTGCGCACGAAAAAATCCCGTCGCCAACGGTCAAAAGTGAAACTGATAATGATCTTTGAGTATGACATGAATGGAGTCTTTGGTCTGGCGTAAGCTGTCGCCAGCACACCGGTCGGCAAAGATGAAGCGCGAAGATCGATAACAGGCGCTGGGTCAAGCGCTCCTATCACGAGAGGCCAGAGACACAGCGACGTGCAACAAACCACCAACGCCCTCACGACAGCATGTATTCAGGGCGCCTCCACTGACCGAAGGGCCTCACTAACTCACTCTCCAGTTTGGCAACTGCCAGTCATTGGCAGAGCGGGTCACAGGCTTCGACAGTACATATCGACCAGATTAGAGTCCATAGCGGGCCTAGCAGTGAAACTGAAGTTTGTAATAGCAAGGATTGTTACTGATGAGCTTGTACCACAGCACATGGACTCTATTAGAGTTAAGTATCCAGGTCATGTAAATGATGAACCGTAGTAATCCACGTGTGCATTTGTGTTGTAGAAAGCGGATACCGGGCACCTATAACAACATCCCCTCCCTTGCTTCCTTGCGGTACAAGACTCTACAGTCTTAGCCACAAACAGAGTGCCCAGGCATCGTCTGTAACGGTTGCTTAGTACAAGCTATTTCTGTAAAATGTTTTGGGCCCAAAAATTAGTCAAAGAAAGCCTGTCATGCTTGCATCTAGTGTCGTCATTCTGCATCATAATGCAAGACCACATATTACCCAGCCAGCGTGAGAAACGCTCGAGAAATCTGGATGGGAAGTACTTCCTCACCGCCATACAGTCCTGATACGAGTCCGACAGACTCTGATTTGTTTCCCAAATTGAAGGAACAACTCCGTGGAAAACGTTTTGATACAATTGATGAAGCTTCCAGTGAGGTGACCCCAAGTAATCAGACAGCTCAACAATGAGGTGCCCTGTCTGGAATACAGAAGTAGCCCGAAACATTCGGAAGGTGTAACAAGCAAGCATGGAAATTGTATTGAATATCTGTAAAGGTTTTTGTACAATAAATTACTTTCTACAATTCTGTCTTACAGTGTGCAGAACTTTCGAAATGGCTTGAGAAGAAATTTATTTCCGTTATCCCTAAAACAAGTTCTCAAGACATTCTCCAGACTGTTTTAAAGGAAATTGTGTCCGTAGCCGAGCGGTTCTAGGCGCATCACTCTGGAACCGCGCGACCGCTAGGGTCGCAGGTTCGAATCCTGCCTCGGACATGGATGTGTGTGATGTCCTTAGGTTAGTTCGGTTTAACTAGTTGTAAGTTCTAGGGGACTGATGACCTCAGATGTTAAGTCCCATAGTGCCCAGAGCCATTTGAACCATTTTTGAACGTCTGCCGAGATTTGATTGAAGTGAAAAACGCGGTTCTTCTTTGGAACAGGTCACTACGGGTAACGAGACTTGGTCGTGCAGGAATCGCCCACAAAACGACATCGTGCAGAAAGGGGCTCTGACGGTTCGCCAAGACCAGAGGAGGTGCGAATGTGATAGTTTCACGTGGTTGAATGAATGTTCTGTGCGTTGGACTCAAGTGGGTGAGATTATGTGGAACACCTGAAGCATGAAAACCACCACCTTAACGTTTCTCTACTTCTTATTAACCTAGTCTCGAAACTGATGGAGTACCTACAAAGAGACAAACAAATAAAAGGTGATCCAAAAAGAAAGAACAGATTTCAGTTCTTTATTATAGACAAACTGTAAAAGATAAAAACACACTGCACATGTCACTGGATAGATGGAAGTTCAAAGCTTTATGACTGCGTAGACACTATTCTATACAATCCACATGAGCACCATGCGTTTCTCGAGAAACATCAAAACGGTAGTACATTTCATTCCAATCGCGAATTAATCAGGTCCCTATTTATTGAATCGACACTTTCAACGATTCGATATCTCAGATCTCGAAGAGTAGCTGCCACAGTTGGTACGAAGGCTCTGTCTTTTATGCACCCCCGCGGAAAAAAATCGCAAGGTGTGAGGTCTGGTGCCCTGTGAGGCCAAAACAATGAACAAGATCTTGTTGTCCAACTCTTCCAATCCAGTCTCTTGTCTTGCTACAAACAAATAACAGGGCACCTGTGTCAAAACTTTGAACCTTTATCTATTACTGACGTGCGCAATGTGTTTCTACCTTTTATAGTTTGTTTTGCAACAAAGGACAGAAACCTGTTCTTTCTCTTTGAATCACCCTGTATTTACTTTATTTTTTCGAGATGATGGTTAAAACAGTATGCCTGCCGTTCGCGGCAGGACGGTGAACCTCTCTAGATGTGCTGCTACGCGCGTCCAGGAAGGGACGTACCGTAATTAAGGCACCATTTTTAACGTCGTTAAAGAAGCTATTAAGAGCACGCTGGGACGCGGCGAGATACAGCGACGACCCACCGCTAAATTAGGGACAGGCAAAAGCGCATCTCGTAGCGTAAATGCTGCCTGATGGCTCACTTTGCAGCTCGTCGCTCCAGTAGCGGCATGTTTGCGTCACACAGTATGGCCACGGCCAGCTACATACTGGCGAGAAGGAACATGCATAATTCTATATTCAGAGGCTAACAAGCAGTCGATGCTCTATATGATTGAACTCGCCAGACGGAGAAGAAAGGAAGGATGGAGTCGAATGTCCCGTCGACGTCCTGGATATTGGAAATGGAACACCAGCTGGAGACCTTACTGGTTAGTTAGTAGATAAAAATTGCAGTATAAAAAAATAATTAATGTAGAGTAATGAAATTTCGGGAATAAATTTGTCTAGTTAACATACACTCCTGGAAATAGAAAAAAGAACACATTGACACCGGTGTGTCAGACCCACCATACTTGCTCCGGACACTGCGAGAGGGCTGTACAAGCAATGATCACACGCACGGCACAGCGGACACACCAGGAACCGCGGTATTGGCCGTCGAATGGCGCTAGCTGCGCAGCATTTGTGCACCGCCGCCGTCAGTGTCAGCCAGTTTGCCGTGGCATACGGAGCTCCATCGCAGTCTTTAACACCTGTAGCATGCCGCGACAGCGTGGACGTGAACCGTATGTGCAGTTGACGGACTTTGAGCGAGGGCGTATAGTGGGCATGCGGGAGGCCGGGTGGACGTACCGCCGAATTGCTCAACACGTGGGGCGTGAGGTCTCCACATTACATCGATGTTGTCGCCAGTGGTCGGCGGAAGGTGCACGTGCCCGTCGACCTGGGACCGGACCGCAGCGACGCACGGATGCACGCCAAGACCGTAGGATCCTACGCAGTGCCGTAGGGGACCGCACCGCCACTTCCCAGCAAATTAGGGACACTGTTGCTCCTGGGGTATCGGCGAGGACCATTCGCAACCGTCTCCATGAAGCTGGGCTACGGTCCCGCACACCGTTAGGCCGTCTTCCGCTCACGCCCCAACATCGTGCAGCCCGCCTCCAGTGGTGTCGCGACAGGCGTGAATGGAGGGACGAATGGAGACGTGTCGTCTTCAGCGATGAGAGTCGCTTCTGCCTTGGTGCCAATGATGGTCGTATGCGTGTTTGGCCCCGTGCAGGTGAGCGCCACAATCAGGACTGCATACGACCGAGGCACACAGGGCCAACACCCGGCATCATGGTGTGGGGAGCGATCTCCTACACTGGCCGTACACCACTGGTGATCGTCGAGGGGACACTGAATAGTGCACGGTACATCCAAACCGTCATCGAACCCATCGTTCTACCATTCCTAGACCGGCAAGGGACCTTGCTGTTCCAACAGGACAATGCACGTCCGCATGTATCCCGTGCCACCCAACGTTCTCTAGAAGGTGTAAGTCAACTACCCTGGCCAGCAAGATCTCCGGATCTGTCCCCCATTGAGCATGTTTGGGACTGGATGAAGCGTCGTCTCACGCGGTCTGCATGTCCAGCACGAACGATGGCCCAACTGAGGCGCCAGGTGGAAATGGCATGGCAAGCCGTTCCACAGGACTACATCCAGCATCTCTACGATCGTCTCCATGGGAGAATAGCAGCCTGCATTGCTGCGAAAGGTGGATATACACTGTACTAGTGCCGACATAGTGCATGCTCTGTTGCCTGTGTCTATGTGCCTGTGGTTCTGTCAGTGTGATCATGTGATGTATCTGACCCCAGGAATGTGTCAATAAAGTTTGCTCTTCCAGGGACAATGAATTCACGGTGTTCTTATTTCAATTTCCAGGAGTGTATTTAACTGATTGACACTACAAGATCACCGGTTAGTGCTAGCGCGAGATAACTAAGCTAAACTCCTCCCGGACAGGCCATGAAGGCCCAAAGGTACCGACCGGCCGCCGTGTCACCCTCAGACCACAGGCGTCGCTGGACGCGGATATAGAGGGCATGTGGTCAGCACACCGCTCTCCCAGCCGTATGTCAGTTTCTGAGACCAGAGCAGCTACTTCTCAGTCAAGTAGCTCCTCAGTTTGCCTCACAAGGGCTGGGTGCACCGCGCTTGCCAACAGCGCTCGGCAGACCGGATGGTCACCCATCCAAGTGCTAGCCCAGCCCGACAGCGCTTAACTTCGGTGATCTGACGGGAACCGATATTACCACTGCGGCAAGGCCGTTGGCCTTAGCGCGAGATAAGCCATTGCAAATGTGACATGCTGGTACATTGACAACCAGTTTAACCGACAGAATGTTGATTGCAAGCATGCAAACGTGCATGCATTTCGTTCTACAAGTGCCGCAGGTCAGTTTGTGGGATGGACTTCCAAGTCTGTTGTTCTTGATCGGTCAGTACTGGGACGGTTAACGCTGGTTGTAGATGACGTTGGAGTAGTCGTCCGATGATGTCTCACTTGTGCCCGATTGGAGGCAGATTTGGTGATCGAGCAGTTCAAGGTAATATGTAGACACTCAGTAGAGCATGTCGCGTTACAACAGCGGTATGTGGGCGATTGTTACCCTGACGGGAAACACCCTCTGAAGTGCTGTTCATGAGCTGCAGCGCACCAGGTCGAATCATCGGACGGATGTGCAGATTTGCGGACGGGGTGCGTGGGATAATCATGAGAGAGCTTCTGCTATCGCACGAAATCGCACCTCAGACCTTAACTCCAGAGTGCCTATCGCGCAGGCGGGTTGGTTGAAGACTCTCAGCTGGCCTTCTTCTAACCAACAGACGGCCATCACTGGCACTGAGGCAGAACCAACTTTCATAAGAAAACACGTCTCCACCCTGCCCTCGAATGAGCTCTGGCTTGGCACCACTGAAGTCGCAAATGTTGGTGGTTTTGGACCAGTGCGGTGCAGGTTACAGGGCGCCTGGCGCGGAGCTGTCCTTGAAATAACCTGCTTTAAGGGGCTCCGGAAAGGCTCAAAATCATGAAAAGTTAAATTTTTACTTTTTTGCGTTTTCTGAATCTGCAGACTATTACCTTTTAATAGATATATAATTTATTCAATTCCGAAGACTACAACTATTTTTTAAATTTTTTTTGAAATGTGTTCTACATGGGCGTGACCCACTGTGGCGCTGTTAAACTGCTGTCAAATGGTGTTGTTATTAACGTCCGTGTTCATCAGGTACATTTTAGTGCTGTGAGATAAAGTATGTGTTGTGGCTAAACCTATTTTCAGAGACTTAGCAGCACCTGAACTGTTGAAAAAGTGTATTCACGGAAAAACTCAAAACCCCAATGAAAGTGTAAATAGTGTTATATGGTCGAGAATCCCCAAGACTGTATTTGTTGGAATAGAAACACTTCACTTTGGTGTGTATGATGCTGTTGCGACTTTCAATGATGGCAACATTGTAAGGTGCAAGGTATTTAGAAATATGGGAATGAAGATAGGTTCTAACATGGTACGAGCGATGCTTGCTTTAGACAAGGAACGCCTTCGGGCTGCAGACAGGGCTGTAAAGAGTCTATAAATACAAGAAAGAGTAAACAGGAGGAGGAACAAGAGGAAGCTGGAGGAGGAGTTAGCAGAGGATGCAGATAATCCATCCTATGGACCTGGAATGCACTAATCCAATCTTTGTCGCTCGATTCCCAAAACTTTTATTTTCTCATACTAATTACATGTTTTCTAAGGATCTTCCAAACACATTTGTTTCAAACTTTCAGTAAATGTTACACAGTACCTTCTGCATAATTTAACACAGCCTTTTTCCAAAAAACTGTATATTTTTGAATATATAAATAAAAAATTGCAAAAAATGTTGTGAATTTTCATTACAATTGAAAAAAAATCATCTTTAATAAGTGAACTAAAATTTTGTAAAATCCCTCTGTTAAGTTGTAGCCCATATTCCAATAAATAATCTGTAAAAAGTTTAACTTCCTACCTCAAATGGTTCAAATGGCTCTGAGCACTATGGGACTTAACTTCTAAGGTCATCAGTCCCCTAGAACTTAGAACTACTTAAACCTAACTAACCTAAGGACATCACACACATCCATGCCCGAGGCAGGATTCGAACCTGCGACCGTAGCGGTCGCGCGGTGCCAGACTGTAGCGCCTTTAACCGCTTGGCCTCCCCGGCCGGCCCTACCTCAAATACTTTGTGAGGAAAGATGTAATTTATAAGCGTTATTTTAACATTGCAATTATAGGGCGTTCCGGAGCCCCTTAACATTTTGTTGTGGCACTGTGGGGCCAACTGCTCCTCATATTGCTGCTTCAGATACAGTACGATGTGTCAGAGCCATATGTCGAACACGATGGTCTTCCCTCTCGCTTGTGTCACACGCCCGCCCGGATCCCGGCTTTCTTGTGACCATACATTCCCGTGACCACCACTGCCAGCAATAATGTACAGTGGCTACATTCCTGCAAAGTCAGTCTGCAGTATCGCAGAAGGTACATCCAGCTCCTTGTAGCCCTGTTACACGTCCTCGTCGAAACTCAGTGAGGTGTTGATAATGGAATTTTGTCACATTAAAGACATTGAAATGAGAAATGAAATGAGTGTATGGCTTCGTTGGCCGGGACGCCCCGTCCGGGGAAGTTCGGTTGCAGACACTAAGTCTTATTTCAGTCGACGCCATATTGGGCGACTTGTGCGCTGGTGATGAGGATGAAATTATGATGAGGACAACACAACACCCAGTCCACGAGCGGAGATAATCTCCAACCCGGACCCCGCTGCACGGGAGGCAAGCACGTTACCACCCAGCTAAGCAGACGGACATTAAAGGCATTATTGACTAGCGTCTACTCACCACGTCCAGTCTCAAACGTAACCAACTCTCACGACCGTCACAGCGTGTATTTAAAGTAAACCTGGCTTGCATCCGCATGGTCGCGCTAATAGCGCTACTCTTAAGCGACTGACACGAAACTTGAAAAGACGTAACTTTTCAGATGTAGAAACACGCCTACCAACTTCCGTTTACATCATATATCTCCTTATTCGTGCTGTGATTTTTTTTTCCGTCAGTTATTTGCATGTTGCGACCTCTCGCAGTAATGTGGAACCATCCAGTTCAACAATTATAGTACACTTCTTCGGCAAATTATGTGGCAACATTCAGACCATTTACATGATCGTCTTAAGCTATTTTTTTTAGACGCAGTGAAATGTACTAGTCTGTGGTTAAACAGCCTCTATCTTAACACACCGAGCGAGGTGGCACAGTGGTTAGCGCACAGGACTCGCATTCGGTAGGACGACGATTCAAAACCGTCTGCGGCCATCCTGATTTATGTTTTCATGATTTCCCTAAATCGCTCCAGGTAAATACCAGGATAGTTCCTTTCAAAGAGCACGGCCGATATCCTTCCCTAATCCGAGCTTGTGCTCCGTCTTTAATGACCTCGTTGTCGACGGGACGTTAAACACTAATCTCCTCCTCCTCTTAAACACACACACACACACACACACACACACACAACACGCCCATATGTTTGGACATTCAGAAATTCATGTACAGAGTAGGAGTTGTCAAGCGGTGATATAATTTCGGTTTGTTTTAGAAGTGGTAAAGGTGAAGTTCTGTGTTCTGCTTTTAACGGGCCAGTCAGGCCCGACCGACCGCCGTGCCATCCACTACCAATGACGTCATCGAACGCGGAATGTAGGGTCATGTGGTCAGCACACAGCTCTCACGGTCGGTGTCGGGTTTCTTGATCTTCAAGCCGCTACTAACCGGTCGAGTAGCACCTCAGTAGGATGCACGCTGTACCAGTCTTCCCACTAGGGAAGAACCCTGGAAGTACAGGGAATCGAACCCGGCTCCCCCTCATGGTTGTCGGCTGGATTCACCACTCAGCCGCCGGCCGCTGTGACTGAGCGGTTCTAGGCGCTTCAGTCTGGAACCGCGCGGCTGCTACGGTCGCAGGTTCGAGTCCTGCCTCGGTCATGGATGTGTGTGATGTCCTTAGGTTAGTTAGGTTTAAGTAGTTCTAAGTTCTAGGGGACTGATGACCTCAGATGTTAAGTCCCATAGTGGTCAGAGCCATTTGAACTTACGAACCACTCAACCACGAAGGCTGTCACATGTTATTTATACTGGTGATTAAACTGGCGAGCAAAGGTGGAAGGGATTAGCGACGCCCTTGCTGGAGAAACAATCCTAATGTTGGAGGAACGACACTGTGATTAGCACTTTCCGCTATTATATTTGACAGTTTGGTTACTACGAAATGAGATTACAATATTTTAGCCTTTGGCATAACTGTTTTGTATACAGTCCAGTCACATTAATGTTAACATCGCCTATGTCCGACCTCACCTCAAAGTGAAACAACCACTCTCACAACTGCAGGTGGGGTCACTAGGAGTGGAGAGTATGCATAAAGCGTATCGGGGGGGGGGGGGGGGGGGAGACGTGTAAAACAGTACAGTCGTCGAAATGCGGAAACGGAGCGATTTATCTGGTGTCGAAAAGGGTATGGTGATTGGCCTTCAGGCCTAGGGTGGAAGCACTTCCGAAACACCTAAGTCTTTAAACCGTTCGCGTATCGCCGTCGTTAAAGTATAACATACATGGCAAACTGCCACTATCCAAAACCAACACCGAGACAACTGCGTTACACCGCGGGCCATAGATGACAGGGGTGAACAACGGCTGTGGAGAAGTGCAGAGGCAAATAGACGTGCAACTGTTGAGCAACTGACCGCCCACATGAACCAAGCGGCTACAGACAGTCTCTCCTCTACGACCGTTCAGTAAATACTGCTGCTTATGGGCTTCCGCAGCATGCTCCATGTTCATGCACTACTGTTCTCCGGCGACGATGGAAGGAATTTGCACGCCACCCTAACTGGACGTCCACTGCGTGGCACAGGTGGTCTTTTCAGATAAATCGCGTTTCATGCTCCATTGGACAGATGGCCGTTGACATGAACGGCGTGAAACGTCTGAAAGCAAACACCGTGCGTGTGGCTTTCCCTGGGTGATGTCGTCAGTCTGGAAGACATAACGGATCAACACAGCCATGCATCTATCCTTGTGGATCATGTCCACTGACACATGCAGTTTGATTTGCTTCGACACGATGGCATCTACCAGCAGAGCAATGCAACGTGCCACACAGCTCGCAACGTACATGCATGGCTGGAAGAACACCAGGATGAGTTTACCCTGCTGCCCTGGCCACCGATCTCCCGCACTAAAGCCCAGTCGTGAATCTGTGGGATCTCCTGCATCGGGCTGTTCGCGTCATGGACTCTCAGCCCAGAAACAGCGCACCTGGCCACTGCATTGGAGTCGGTATGGCTCCGTATCCCTGCGGTGCCGTCCAGAACCTCACTGACTCTTTTCTTGCGCGTCTCGCAGCGATCCACACTCCAGAAGATGTTTATTCTGGCTTTTGACAGGTGGTCACACTAATGTGACAGGACAGTGCATAATAACCAGTTACAGTTTGAAACCTGGTAGTCAAGGGAAGGCAGGATTCGGTTACGATTGTGGACGAGGCTGTAATCAGTTACTATTGGTTGCCTTTTACAGTTACACACAATTTACTTTAAACCAGTAATTCCAGACTCAACAATAAATAAAAATATCACACGTTGTAAGACGTATGCGTTGCCGGCGATGGGCGAGGCATGGCAGAGTCTCTGACCAGAGAGTAGTATGTAGTTAGTTGTTGCCTGTCGCTAGTCGGCAGTAGTCTTCAGTAGTCTGCAGTTGTCGACAGTAGTCGGCGCGTGCCTGCGCGTGTCGGCAGTCTGCTCTGGTCGGGACTTTGGAGGATGAGTATTATCGTAGAAGGTAAAGAAGCAGCCTTGCGCATATCTAGTAATGTATATTAACTGTCATTAATTTCTTTTAAAAAAAATGCCCTAATAATAATTTTTATAATATAAAGTAATTTTTTAAGAAAAGCATTAATTTCAATTTAAAGAATATTTCCAATGCATGATCATTCCTTCCAAAAATAAAAAAAAAAAAAATACCCCAGCATTGCACGAAACTGTGCCGAAAAGTTTTTACGTAAGAGCAGATATATTCGCAGTTTTTATTGAGGTAAGAATTTTTCCTTTTTTTATTCAGAATACAGGGCCGAGGCGCAGCGCTGCTGGCGTCATAAAATTTACCAGGTTACTGAATTTTTTTATTATTTCCGGGTTTAGGAATTGAATTTTGTGGTTACATTAAATGTGAATGCATTTCTGCACAGAGATTATAGATGGGAGCCAATTTTGTTCAGAGGTTACAATGTATAAAATTCATTTAATTATTATTTTTGTGTGGAGGTTACACTTGGTTCATGGTTTCTAATTTAAATAATTCAGTGGGGAGGTTACAACGTCATTAACGAAGGAATAAACAACAGTGTAAATAATAGTGTTTTCAGTGAGTTACAATTTAGCAAATCACCATTAAATACAGATACAATTTTTTAAAAGCAAGCCACTGTGATCTGGGCAAGAGGCCTTACAGGCCAGGAACGGCAATAAATTAAGAATTGTTTAAAACTCGCTGCAAATTACAGGTATTGAAACATTACAGGTAAGTCGCCACGAAGGCAAAGGACGCCAGGAATGGCAGTAAATAATGTTTTAAGGCTTACTGCCAAAATACAAATACCAAATTAGAATTTTAAGGCAAATGACCACAATCACGCTGAAGGCATTACAGGTCAGGAACGGTAATAATATAAAAAATTTAGAAACTTGCTGTAAAACAACAAATACAATAGCAAAGATTAATTAAAAAAAATACAAGCAAGTGATCACCAAACGGGTGAAATAAGATGATGGTAAACTTTTTAACACAACCCTTAACATCCTCTGAACACTACACTGCTAGATTTATCCCGGAAGGCGACCAGAACTATTAACTAGATATATATAACCTTTAATGTAGGCTTTACAGGGTAGACTATTGTAATAAATCATACAATAATAAAACACAAGGACCAGTACATAACTTCCTTAAAGGGTACTGAGGCAGATTATACCCGCAGAAGGCGTGGACTGAAGGAGCGTTACACTGAACTACTGGCCATCAGACCTCCTTTTAGAACACACATATCTTACAAGAACCAAGGTGCCACAGACAGTGCTCCAGGAATCGACCTCCGAGAACGTCCGGCAACAGACACTTTCACGAGCGATGAGATAGGCAGCCAAGAGTTGCATTCACTCCACAAGATTGTAACTCAGACTAGTGGCAGCCTAACGAATGACTAATGATAATCTTGCTGAAGCTACCTGACGTCCGATAAACCAAATGCAACGATGGAACAATACACGAACCCAAGTCACTGGAGAATCGCGAGATATCACAATGGTGGAGGTTTCTCTACTTGGATTGAAATGCACTCATCTTAAAGATTGCTGGATCTGGTATACGACGAGGTCGTACACCCTCGTGACCACAGCCCTTCCATCCGGCAGTCCATATGTGCTGCCATCAGTCCCGGCACGTTCTCACACTGCGCGGACCTGGCTCCTCCTGAGACCCCAACCGAAATGGCCCACTCACACGACCTGGAGAAACAACGACGTCGCCCCAAAGATAGGGCAACAGTTACTGCATATCGATAACCGCCGCTGCTGCCACTAGCGGACAGGCAACGCTTGCGAACCCGAGTGGCGCCAGTCGACACGAGAAGAAGACAAACAACCGCAACCATGTCAACTAAACGATACCGTCTGACCTCCAACGGGGGGCGGAAACCTATAAACAGCACCAACGTGAACCTCAGCACAGCTCACAGTTTCAGGCGTAAATTGATTCCAATGACAGCTATTGAATTTACTGAAATTCGTGTTACACGAACGTAAATAACCAGTTACAATCGGAATAGTACAGTCACTTGACTACTGAAGTAACACTATTTGGATGCATGCTGTGCATTCGGCATATTAGGAATGACTATATGAAAGCTTACTAACATATTGCCACCAGCCTATGTCAGTGACATATTGCTGACACACAGGCATGCACGTCCACAGAACTGACGTAATTCTGAAATTGACAAATTTTTATAAGTGATTCGGTTAGTCTGCAAAAGTGCTGTCGCTCAAGAACTACGTTTGAGGAGAAGCGCATAAAATTCCCTGAATGTCAAACGATTGATAGCTTCCCTTTTGTACCGTACGTCAGGGTTTTGGAATCGGTCCCTTTCTGAGGCATGATAAGGGCTCTATAAGGGAGTGACAGAGAAAAGACTGAGGACGCGACGCTATTCTGGGACCGTTCTGTAAAGCTTCGTAACCATTTTGACTGTAGAAGAGCGGCAAGACCATCATTGTACCAAGCAATTCACAAAATTTCCCGTGGACAACATGACAATAAAAAAAAAAACCACAGGATAATCCGTTTGAGATGTAACATAAGTACAACGTTATATTAAGTTAATGTATCTATCTCATCAACTTTTTGTTATGTACGTGAGAATGATGGGAATCAATAAGGTGTGAACTTGCTCCGGGAGGCAAGCCAACACCGCGCTGTTCACAGTGCAAACACCGAATGTCAAAAACACTTGTTTTGTTTATGTAATTTTGTTTGATCGTTTGAATCTATATAACTGTTGTGGATTTTTTATTTTGTTCAACTGTCATGTCTTTTTTGCAGATGGTATTTTCTTCGCTGAAACGTCAAAGTAACTGGTATAGGCATGCGTATTCATATACAGAGATATGTAAACAGGCAGAAGACGGCGCTGCGGTCGGCAACGCATCTGTAAGACGACAAGTGTCTGGAGCAGTTTTTACATCTGCTAATGCTGCTACAGTGGCAGGTTATCAAGATTTAAGTGGGTTTGAAAGAGGTGTTACAGTCGGCGCACGAGCGATGGAACACAGCATCTTCGAGGTAGCGTTAAAGTGGGCATTTTCCCGTACGATCATTTCACGAGTGTACCGTGGATATTAGGAATCCGGTAAAACATCAAATCTCCGACATCGCTGCGACCGTTAAGATCCTGTAAGAACGGTACCAACGACGACTGAAGAGAATCGTTCAACGTGACAGAAGCGCAACCCTTATGCAAACTGCGCAGATTTCAATGCTGGGACATCAACAAGTGTCAGCGTGCAAACCATTCAACGAAACATTGTCGATATGGGCTTTCGGAGCCGAGGGCCCACTCGTGTACCCTTGATGACTGCACGACACAAAGCTTTACGCCTCGCCTGCGCCTGTTAACTCCGACATTGGACTGTTGATGAATTCAAAAATGGTTCAAATGGCTCTGAGCACTATGGGACTTAACTTCTAAGGTCATCAGTCCCCTAGAACTTAGAACTACTTAAACCTAACTAACCTAAGGACATCACACACATCCATGCCCGAGGCAGGATTCGAACCTGCGACCGTAGCGGTCGAGCGGTTCCAGACTGTAGCGCCTTTAACCGCTTGGCCACCCCGGCCGGCTGTTGATGAATTGAAACATGTTGCTGGATGGGACGAGTCTCGTTTCAAATTGCATCGAGCTGATGGACGCGTGCCGGTACGGAGACAGCCCCATGAATCCATGGACCCTGCATGTCAGCAGGGGATTGTTCAAGCCGGTGGAGTCTCTATAATGGTGTGGGGTGTGTGCAGTTGAGATATGAACATTATTGAGCATATCCGGAATTCCTTGCAACGTGCTATTCAGAAGAGATTATCCCCTTGGACAGCCCTGCAGTATTCGTAGCGTCAACTCCCTCCAGCACTACTTCATTGGTCTAGGCAGGTGTAGTAGTTTCTTTGGCTCTTCAGTGTAAATAATTGTATATTTCGATTTTTATATTTTATTCTTCATACTTTGCAAACTTTTGCAAAACTTTAATTTTGTTTCTTTATAAAAAAGAAAAAGTTCTGCTTTTACCGCTACGTAACACTACTTTTGCATTCATCGCCGCCCTCTGTTGGCTTAAGTTGTTTTCCTGGTTGTCGCGCTGTAGTTAATAAGTTAGCCTGCCATGGCAGCTTTGTGTGTTACATACTGTGTTTATATACACTCCTGGAAATTGAAATAAGAACACCGTGAATTCATTGTCCCAGGAAGGGGAAACTTTATTGACACATTCCTGGGGTCAGATACATCACATGATCACACTGACAGAACCACAGGCACATAGACACAGGCAACAGAGCATGCACAATGTCGGCACTAGTACAGTGTATATCCACCTTTCGCAGCAATGCAGGCTGCTATTCTCCCATGGAGACGATCGTAGAGATGCTGGATGTAGTCCTGTGGAACGGCTTGCCATGCCATTTCCACCTGGCTTCTCAGTTGGACCAGCGTTCGTGCTGGACGTGCAGATCGCGTGAGACGACGCTTCATCCAGTCCCAAACATGCTCAATGGGGCACAGATCCGGAGATCTTGCTGGCCAGGGTAGTTGACTTACACCTTCTAGAGCACGTTGGGTGGCACGGGATACATGCGGACGTGCATTGTCCTGTTGGAACAGCAAGTTCCCTTGCCGGTCTAGGAATGGTAGAACGATGGGTTCGATGACGGTTTGGATGTACCGTGCACTATTCAGTGTCCCCTCGACGATCACCAGTGGTGTACGGCCAGTGTAGGAGATCGCTCCCCACACCATGATGCCGGGTGTTGGCCCTGTGTGCCTCGGTCGTATGCAGTCCTGATTGTGGTGCTCACCTGCACGGTGCCAAACACGCATACGACCATCATTGGCACCAAGGCAGAAGCGACTCTCATCGTTGAAGACGACACGTCTCCATTCGTCCCTCCATTCACGCCTGTCGCGACACCGCTGGAGGCGGGCTGCACGATGTTGGGGCGTGAGCGGAAGACGGCCTAACGGTGTGCGGGACCGTAGCCCAGCTTCATGGAGACGGTTGCGAATGGTCCTCGCCGATACCCCAGGAGCAACAGTGTCCCTAATTTGCTGGGAAGTGGCGGTGCGGTCCCCTACGGCACTGCGTAGGATCCTACGGTCTTGGCGTGCATCCGTGCGTCGCTGCGGTCCGGTCCCAGGTCGACGGGCACGTGCACCTTCCGCCGACCACTGGCGACAACATCGATGTACTGTGGAGACCTCACGCCCCACGTGTTGAGCAATTCGGCGGTACGTCCACCCGGCCTCCCGCATGCCCACTATACGCCCTCGCTCAAAGTCCGTCAACTGCACATACGGTTCACGTCCACGCTGTCGCGGCATGCTACCAGTGTTAAAGACTGCAATGGAGCTCCGTATGACACGGCAAACTGGCTGACACTGACGGCGGCGGTGCACAAATGCTTCGCAGCTAGCGCCATTCGACGGCCAACACCGCGGTTCCTGGTGTGTCCGCTGTGCCGTGCGTGTGATCATTGCTTGTACAGCCCTCTCGCAGTGTCCGGAGCAAGTATGGTGGGTCTGACACACCGGTGTCAATGTGTTCTTTTTTCCATTTCCAGGAGTGTATCTTATCACCAAGACATTCATGGTGTGTACTTCAGCTGTTTGACGATACTTGTAGTTTCATACTCTTGTGTATTATTGCATACTTACATTTTCTGTTATTTGCTATATATTTCTGGTCTGCAGACAGTCTGAAGGTGTGTTTTATCCGAAACGCGTCACATAAAGTCATTGGTTTATCAGCTTGTGGCTTAAAGTGACCAGTACAGCAATTGCGCAGTACTATTGATTTCCTAGGTGGTTACGTTCTTCCTGCGTGACTATGTCACAATTACAGGAAACACGTTCTACGGCCGTGGCACAAGTTATCGCGCTCAATGTGTCTCGATTGTTAAGTGAAAATCGTTGTTACGCCACAACAATGTGCTCAATGTGTCGTATGACATTCGAAATTTTCAAGTGTCCTAGAGACCGATCGAGTTTTCAGACGGTAGGTATGTCCCATCAGGCGAGACAGTGTTAAATACTACATGTTCTTGGAAAACTGATTATGGATGCCTCACGCAGGCGGAAGGCATCGTTATAGAAACAAGGAAGAAGATATTCGACAAGTCATGAGTTCATGACACAGGAGTGCACGAAAGTTACTCCGCCATTGATCGGCAGAGTTGAATACATCACACACAGCATGTCTGACGATTATTAGACGGTGCCTTAACATGTATCCATACCATCAGCGCACGCGAGCACTGACAGCTGAATTAATGAGCTCTACACCAATTAGTTACGATGTGTGGGCGGTAGGACGCGGACGATCAGTGCTTAAATCGGTGGACGTTTATGCACGAAGCGATATTTCTTATGAGTGGACGAGTCAAAATGCATAACTGTATCATTTTGGGAACCGACAATTCACATTTCTCATCGATCTCGAAAGAGCAGGCCATAAAGTGAATGTGTGGTGTTGGGTGACCCACTAGAAAGTCTTTGGCCGACTCTTTTTCGCGGAAGAGACTGTTCGTGCAGCCAGTTACCTTGAAATGATCGAGCAGTATGTAGTCCCTCAAGTAAGGAAGACGGGATACTGGACACAATTATCTCACACTACGACATTTCCACCGCATTGGTCTGTCATAGTGTGGGAAACCAGGTATTCAACGATTGGTGGTGCGGCCGTGGTGGACCCATCCGATGGCCTAACAGCGCCCACCTAACGCCTTTAGATTTTTCAAGTCAACATTATATCTACAAAGACCACAGAATCTGGCCAACCTACGCAGCAATATTACAACGGCCTTCAGCAAATCACTCCAGAAACGCTGAGCGCCACGAGTCGCAACTTGAACGCAAGGCATGATATGTGCCGCATCCGCAATGGCGGACAAGTTGATTGCTAATGTGCTGAGATACAAATTTCACACGCAAAGTCCAGACTCTCCTACACATGTACGTACCGTTAAAAAGAATAAATTTGTGTAGTTTCTTGTGTATAGTGTTCTACGTTTTTGATGTCTCAAACGGATCAGCTTGTATATAGTGACTACTAAAGTCACTGTATTTCCTGTTGGCACTTGGAAATGTCAAATCTGCAGTTTAGTAGAGTTATTTATTTATTTATCATATAGCATACATTATGAGTTTTTGAGTCACAGGGATAGCTATACGTGTACAAAGATTACTAAACTGCATGACAACATTTAAACACAGCTCTCCAGCATAAAATAACACAAAGGACCAGGATATCAAGGTATTTCGTGTATTTTATAATACCATTCCGCGCTGTCAGGAAATATTCGGAAGAGCCCTTGTAGTAGGGTGTGCATTTCATTTTCATTGAAAATGGGGACATTTAAAATAAATTAGTGAAAAACCTGGGACAATGAAGGAAAAAACGGGACATAAATATTGTACTGACTAAATTTAATACAGATACAAGTTTACCTTTATAACGTGCTCTCAGATTATCCCAAATCACTTTTTACAACTCATCTGCCACACTATCACCGTACTTTTCACTTTTATGTACTTTATCAAGAAGTGCATTTTCGTTTTAAATTGCATCATAAAAGTCAGTACACGATACACCATTAAAGTGTGTTTTGAGAATGAGCAAGGCCCTCACTGTTTCAACTTTCATTCTGTTTCTTTTTTTCATCTGACCACAAAGAGTTCAGTAACGAAAACACACGTTCCACAGCAGCATTTGACCCAGGAATTGCCAGACAAAACTCCACCAAATGAATCATGTTTTTCATGTTAATGTTTTTACTTTTGAAATAAGCAAATATTTTACACCACGTTGCACTAACACTTTATTTGTCTCCTTCACTTTTTATGAATTTCTGTGCACATGAAAATTCATCGAACAGTTCGCCTTCATCAACAGGAAAATTTGGTACAATAATTTTAACAAAAACACAACAGTTCTGAATATCATTCCACTGTAGCTGCTCCTTTTCAGTATTAACCCAATCAAATGCTTTAAAAGGTGTGAGAAATGGTAAACACCATTCTTTAATATTTAAAATTACTTGCGATTTTTGACAGTTCGGTACATGTTTGGGGTTAGCTGAAAGTCATCACACGCTTCCTAGCGTAAATAATTGCGCAGTTAATAGCAAGTCAAACAACCAGTAACTTAAAATACTCTAACCAAGCGGAATCATAAAAAAACGGGACATTTGAGCGTCCCCCAAAAAACTTTCGGGACAGCGGGACATTTTGGTAAAAAACGGGACTGTTCCGGGAAAAACGGGACGAATGGACACCCTATCTTGTAGGCATGTGCAGGACACGTTGATATAACATCAACAACCGTCTGTCGTTCCGCAGCGCGGTCCCATGATGGTGATGAAGGTTTCCCCCACTTGGGGAGAGTGTCTGCACATCTTCCATGGCTCGTTCGGATGCGGTTGAGGGTAGTCCAAATTGCCAGAGGCTGGTCTTATGCGGAGGGTTTCTTCTGCGTGCTTCGCAGTTTCAGGCTTGTGGAGGACAGTTCTGTGCCAGCAGTGTTTCCATTCAACGATGGCACTGGATTCTATTTCTCTGAAAGCCCTGACTGTAATAAAAGTAGAATGTCTGGATATTAGTCTATTTCACTCCGAAGGGAATTCCTCGTTCAATATTGGAAGGTCACTGGTATCAGCAATCTTTTGGTATTCACACATCAGCGCGGTCTTCCATCTAGTATCAGGCGGTGGAATGTGGCTCGTGATAGGTAACCGTTATGTGGGAATAGATCGTATTGACCCACTAAAAACGCGCAAGGCGTCCTTAAGCTGTATATCTATCTGTTTTCACTAATGAACAATTAAGCTAGACGGACGTACAGTACACTGCTGTTGAGAATACCAGTGCGAGTGCTGATACTCGAAGAGGGTCTGCTTACGATTCCCAACCAGTGGCACAAAGTTTACGGAGAATGTTATTTCTGCTTTTCAGCTTAGCTGATGTTCCTGTCAAGAGCTCCTTAAAATGAAGTGTCCCGTCTAACGTGATTTCAAGGTATTTTCGATATACAGTCGGACACTAAAATCTACATACACCCTAAAAATAACACTTGAAGTCAAAATCAATGAAGAAAATTTTATGAATTCACTTACTGTGACATAAACAGACATTTTAGGAACTGTAAAACAACATATACACTGCATAATTAATAATAATTCCATATACTGACATCTTGAGCATACAAATGAAACTGCGGTCAGGTACAAAAGTAAACGTACACTGAGATGTTCTTTACTTTCAGGCCCAATTTAATATTTTATATTGTCGCCTTCTGCTTCGATAACAGCTTTCAAACGTCGAGGCATAGATTCCACCAACTTTTTTTGTGTACGCAGATGTAAAGTTATTCCACTTCCACTAAGGCTGCTTTTAAATCATCTTTACTTTTGATGTACTGTTTTACCCTATGCTATAGTTCTCCCAAAAGATGTTCAATTGGGTTAATGTCTTGTGACTAGGGATGCGAATGCAACTGTTTTGGTACATTGTAAAGTAGCCATTCTTTTACCACAACGGCCGTATGCTTGGGGCCATTGTCTTGCTGAAACACCCAATATGTTCTTAGTCCCAGTTTCTCCGCAGATTGCTTCAGAGTCTCCTTTAAGATGGTGTGATACTTCCATTTACCTATAATACCTACTAAATTCCCAACTCGAGCTCCAGACATGCAACCGCACACAAGAATATTTCCAACACCATACTTCAATGATGGGACAAGATTTCTCTTCTTCTTACTTTCATTCCTTTTTCGCCACTCCTTTTGCTGTCCATCGCACTGGAAGATGTTAAACTTATTCTCATCCGTGAAAAGTACTGTATTCCAAAATGTGGAATCTTTATTTCGGTGCAGAGTTGCAAATTCTAGGCTCTTCTGTTCATTTACCCTGCTTATGAACGGTTTTCTTCCTCGCTGTTCTACTTTCAAATCCATGATTGTGCAGCAGTCTTCATACTGTTATGGGATGAACATTATTTCCACTAGTATTTGCGACATCTAATGCTGTAATTCTGGGATCCGCATTCACTTTTCTGATGATGTGTCGGCGCTCCCTATTAGATCATTTTGGTGGTCGTCCAAATCTAGCTTTGTTTTCTACACTTCCTCTATCCCTGTAATTTCTTATTACAGTTTGAACACTTGCATGGCTTTCTAACAATTTCCCCAATTTTAGGCAGTGAAAAGCCCTTTTTACCGAGCTCAATAATATTTTTCCTCAGCTCCACTGGTATTTCGGTTCGTCTACATCTACATCTACATTTATACTCCACAAGCCACCCAACGGTGTGTGGCGGAGGGCACTTTACGTGCCACTGTCATTAACTCCCTTTTCTGTTCCAGTCGCGTATGGTTCGCGGGAAGAACGACTGTCTAAAAGGTTCCGTGCGCGCTCCAATCTCTCTAATTTTACATTCGTGATCTCCTCGGGAGGTATAAGTAGGGGGAAGCAATATATTCGATACCTCATCCAGAAACGCACCCTCTCGAAACCTGGCGAGCAAGCTACACCGCGATGCAGAGCGCCTCTCTTGCAGAGTCTGCCACTTGAGTTTTCTAAACATCTCCGTAACGCTATCACGGTTACCAAATAACCCTGTGACGAAACGCGTCGCTCTTCTTTGGATCTTCTCTATCTCCTGTGTCAACCCGACCTGGTACGGATCCCACACTGATGAGCAATACTCAAGTATAGGTCGAACGAGTGTTTTGTAAGCCACCTCCTTTGTTGATGGACTACATTTTCTGAGGACTCTCCCAATGAATCTCAACCTGGTACCCGCCTTACCAACTATCAGCCACAATGCTGGTCTGATATTCCGTATGCTCTTACTTTGTTTATCAGGCGACAGTGCGGAACTGTATCGAACGCCTTCCGGAAGTCAAGGAAAATGGCATCTACCTGGGAGCCTGTATCTAATATTTTCTGGGTCTCATGAACAAATAAAGCGAGTTGGGTCTCACACGATCGCTGTTTCCGGAATCCATGTTGATTCCTACAGAGTAGATTCTGGGTTTCCAAAAACGACACGATTTTCGAGCAAAAAACATGTTCTAAAATTCTATAACAGATCGATGTCAGAGATATAGGTCTATAGTTTTGCGCATCTGATCGACGACCCTTCTTGAAGACTGGGACTACCTGTGCTCTTTTTCAAATCATTTGGGACCTTCCGCTCCTCTAGAGACTTGCGGTACACGGCTGTTAGAAGGGGGGCAAGTTCTTTCGCGTATCTGTGTAGAATCGAATTGGTATCCCGTCAGGTCCAGTGGACTTTCCTCTGTTGAGTGATTCCAGTTGCTTTTCTATTCCTTGGACACTTATTTCGATGTCAGCCATAATTTCGTTTGTGCGAGGATTTAGAGAAGGAACTGCAGTGCGGTCTTCGTCTGTGAAACAGCTTTGGAAAAAGGTGTTTAGTATTTCAGCTTCACGCGTGTCATCCTCTGTTTTTTGAATCCATGTTATGCGTTCGAATTATGTATTGCAATACACGTCTGTTATATCAACAAACCACACCACTTCCACTGTGTTCACTGCGACGTCTCTCTTGCAACTAACGACGGACTCGAAGCGTTCGTTGACTTCTGTACCGCAGTAAACAAACACTGTTGCATCTGTCACACTTGCAGTGCACGATACCGTTCTGCACAGGGTTGCACGTCTACCTCTGTGCATCCAGGCTGTACGCGACATGCTACAAAATGGAGGTGTATGAAGACTTTAGTGTCCGACTGTACATTATGACGAAGTTTGCCTCAAAAGAGACATCAAGGGCTCTGTGTGCTAATCTATTTGACAGCTAAAAACATGCAACGTCTGTTTTGAGTTTGGTTGTAACCTGTATTACGGAAATATTGTCTTAAGATGTCTAGATCAAAATATAGGATTTCTTCAGTTGTTTCAAAGGTTTTGTGTTGGGTCGATATTGCCTAATCATCCGCATAGGCAAACTTTCTGAACTATGTTGTACGAATACCAGATACGAGGGAAAATCAGAAAGTCTTTGCCCCTATTTTTTCAGCCAAATTACGGCTGTGAATGCGAATTCAGCATATCCATGACCAGCGTTTGACCTTTCTCGGTTCGTGCCGGCCTTACCTGGTGGTAGTTACCCTGCTTCAGTAAATGCTGGTAATGATAAAACTTGTCCAGCGCAGCTCTGTCCTGGTCGGCGGAACCCAGCCTGCTCAATAGGATGGTTTTGAAAGATCACTGAACTAATCCTATTGTATAGAATTCTTATAAGGAACTTATAAATAGCGCTCATTAGAGCGTTAGGCGATAGTTCTTTGTCTGGTGGCTGGTCTGATGCGTTGTCGAGTATGTAACGAATAAAAAGTTTGTGAACAGATTCCAGGAGGACGGATGTGCACCATCCCCACCCCCTCTTCCCGTTTTGCTCCCCATTGCGGACGCCTATGCACGCAGATATGAAATTCAACTTCTGTGTCCGAAGAGGATCATCTGGACTGAACTGTTAGTGATAAGACGTTTGATTCAGCAGCTGCAGGTGTTGGTCACAATGTCTTTCCCGCAGTACACTGGATGTTTACAATTAAAGTGCAGTTGCTCACCGAAGTCCAACGTGGGCTGTAATTATCATATGGCAACGGAATTTGGTAGATATGCTAATGCATTAATGCGGGACCGATTTACGATGGAAAATAATAGTTCCAATTTTGGCAACCAGGCTCAAATTTGGCGCTGTGCAGCATCTCGTCGGCGTCTCTGGTGCTCATAGAGAACAAACTGTGTGAGCGGCAGTTAATAATAAAATCAACATTAAACCTTTGTCACTTGTTTGACTTTTTCTGCCCACGTCGCGTTCCTTATTATGGTGTACCAATGTACGCAAAACTCTAATTTGGGTGCGAGGAATTGATATTGTGGTCAACGGCTTATACCGATTGCGAGAATCGGACGTTCCGTGCTACGAACGCATCTCTGTGTCTTCCCGAAGTAAAGATTTATTTTATGGACTCTATGTGGAGAAAATGGAGAGATCGGACGTGTGAGGGGAGGAGACAGAGTGTATTGTTGTGAGACGCCATTACGGTATATAGTAAATGTTCAAATAATTTTTTTCACAAAACAAAATCCAATAACTAACATCAAGTATTCAAGGTGTGTATATCTCCATACTGAAATTAGTTTAATATCACGGTACAGCTACTACGAGACGTAGATCGCTCGGAGATGAAGTTTGAAACCATAGTACGAACCTACATTTTGCACTGTCAGAATTCGTCGAGAGATTATTTCCGTATTAATAAACTTTAACTAGCTAAATTGTTGGACCTATCATCCAGACTCATCAAGCAACATAGCACACGGTTGTACCGAACGATCTGCGTAGCGAGTAAATGTTTTAGAGATTTCAGGTGGAGCAGATAACGACGAGGAATTTCCGCGAGATTGCCGCTGCAGAACACATCTCTTGCTCTCCAGTGGTATTTAAAACGGAAATATTTATATTTTCCAGGTTTTCAGGAGAATAAAGATAAAAGGAAATAACGAACTAAGCTAAACCAATAATTAAAATAAAAGCACATATAAAGAATATTTATTTATAATAATAAGTAAATGAAGAATATTTTAATTAACTAACCAATAATAATAAATTAAGTAATCGATTACATATGGAAACATTTCTTCACGTCTTTATTGCATTCACAGTGTCAGATTCGCACATCGTGGACGAATTGGGAATTACTTTTTGTCCAGTGTAAATCAGTTACGCATTAACAAATTAGAATATCTACCAAGTTTCGCCGCCATACGATAATTACAGCATGCACTGGACATCTGTGAGTAGCTTGACCTTATTCATAACCACCCGGTGTCACAGCCGTGGAGCACAGCTTGGCATAAGATCTTCGAATCCTAGTGTTCAACTGTGATGTATCTTTCTTATGCCGATACGGAAGAGTTGTCGGAGGAGCTATTAATCTATCCGATTTTCAGTCTGGAGAGTGATTTCAAGTGCTTTAATTGCGATGTGGTAGGTTGCTGTAGCCGCTGATAACTCCCTCACGTGTAGTCTCGTAATAAGTCAAAAGAAAGGAATTTGAAGTGAGTTCTTGTTGTTAATCAAGCTTATGATAGCAAATTACATTAGTAAGTGTAAGATATAATATCTTATGACAGTTTTTAATACTATAATTTTTGCAACTATGTTATCTCAAAATAACATTTTTGATTTTTCGTCCTTCTTCCATTCACCCTGTTTATACTAAAAATATGTAGTGCTTAATTAACTCTCTTATTAACTTATGAGTAAATAAGTAAATTTCACCTAGCTGTAGTGGTGGGGTATTTTCTTAAGTGCTTTCTCATGTTTGGAATATTTTCTGAATGCTTGAAATTTTTGAAACAGATTTTGCGCCTCACTTCAGTACGGCCAAGTTTGTCAAAATAGTGCCAAAATTCACTTTTGGTAGTGCCTTTCTGTCTACTGATTCAGCGGTCTTTGCGATTAAACGGTGTTCAACACGATACAAAAACAGACAAGTAAGTCGAATGCCTTAAAACAAGCGTTTTCCAAGTGAACGAAGCGTTTCCCTGGTTGCCGAGGCGTCGCAAATGTTTTCGTACACCTGACGCTTGTCATTCGCACACACACTACTCATTCAATTGTTGGCCTTTCGCTTCTCTTGCTTTTAGTTGTTGAAAGTGTTGGAACTGAGTCATACAGCGAAAGTTTTGGGTAAATAATAATAAATTATTACTAGTGTCATTCGATACGGTACTTGCAGTAAAGTGCTGATGTAAGTAAAAATATCGATAGAAAACTGTCGAATTAAGGGTAAGAAGGTATCGGTGTCGGATTGAAAGTACTTGATACCAAAAAGTATGGATACTTTTTTGTGTTCCTACTCGAGACAGGCGAGTCTCAGTACAAGAATAACACACCAGGGGCGCTGCAGTACGCTGGCGTGTAAAACGAACTTCATGTAGGAATCGGTGGCGGAGCGCGAGTTATTCATGTGACGGCCGCTCCACAGTAGTGTTACGCAACGGCTGCCATGTTTACTCGCGCTGTCACACGCCATGCAGTATGACGTCACTCCTGTCTCGTCGCACCCGACGCAAATCCTTATCCCGAGTGACGAGATTCGGTGTCACCCGGATTTCAATTTCCTCCTTAATTAAGCTCCCCCAGAAACCAATCGTATCGGAACCAATAAAGGGGGAGGAGCGAATTTGTCTCCCGAAACGTCGTGGACGCACCCTGCGGGTTTGACGCTATTAGGAAGCCGAGAAGATTCTATTGCAACGACGTGCCGCGAAAACGTTTCGCGCGCAAATCAGCACAGACTGCTTGAATATCTCTTATAAATTTCACCGAACGCGCATGGTTCTTTAAGCATTCGAAGCAGGCTTTCACGGGATATTTGGCGTCTGTATTATAAAGTCTGCCAGTTCAGGGTTTTCATTTCAGTGACGCTCTCCTGTGAGTCAAACAAACCTGTGATTCGTGCTGCTTTTCTTTGCACGTGTTCAATGTTCCCTGTTAGTCTTAATGAATTTTGTATTAAAAAACGCTAACGGGGCGGTGCGTGTACGCATGTGTGTCGCGTTATAGCGCCGACAGTTCGTGGAATTCAAAACTTAAGCCGAATCGTGCATGATGTAAGCTCATATCTGCGTGAATCCACCGCGTCATGTGGACGGAACAAATTATGTAACAGCTACGCTCACGAATGGATGACCAGTGGACTTGAATGGTTGAATGTGGTAGTGACTCAAATTAAGGAGTGAAAACAGCGTGCGAACAGTGCGGCCCTCAAAAGGATCGACCGGAGATTACAGCGATAATTTGCTCAGAACTGTGTTACCTTAATTTGTTGTTAGCATCCACTCAGTCCCTTCGTATTGAACCATATACCGAATAAACATTTCAGCATAGTTGCAGCCACCGTATCACAGAAGAGATAGCAGTCTCTTCATTCTAAGAGAGCTGCATGGTCACCGATGGTATCTGTTCTTTCGGACATGTCCGAAAGAACAGAAACCATTTTCATGTAGTTAACTCTTACGGGACTTGGTAAGATTGTCTGCCGCGAGTAATGAGTATAATGGGCAGTGGCTCTACGAATGTAGTGTATGGACATTAAGTCTTCATATATCTTATCTTCATGGTCCTTAGCGAAATGTACCGTGGCAACAGCAGGATCGTTCTGCAGTCGGCCACAAACGCCGGCTCTCTAAATTTGCGCATCGTCGTCCCTCCAGCGATTCGCACTTGAGTTCACGAAGCATCTCCGAAATACTTGCGTGCTGACCGAACCTACCGGTAACAAATCTAGCGGACCGCCTCTGAGTTGCTGCGACGTCTTTCTTTAATCCGACCTCGTGGGGATCTCCAACACTCGAACAGTACACAAGGATTGGTCGCACTAGCGTTGTATACGCCGTCTCCTTTATGAATGAGCTACACTTTCCCAAAATCCTCCCAATCAAACTAAGTCGACTTTTCCCCTTCCGTATTACAAATCTGAGGTGCTCATTCCATTTTTTATCGCTTTGCAACGTTACGCAAAGACACTCAGTCGAAGTGACTGCCTCAAAGTGCGCCCTACCAATGTTATATTCGAACGTTACAGGACTGTTTTTCCTACTCATTTATTTTTACATAATTTTTTCTACATTTAGAGCAAGCTGTTATTCATCGCACCAAATAGAAATTTTGTCAGCGTAACCTTGTACATTCCTACAGTCACTGAACGACGACACTTTCCCGTGCACCGCAGTTTCATCGGCAACCAGCCGTAAATTGCTGCTCTCCCCCTCCCCCCCCCTCCCCCCCCCCCCCTCCCCTGTCCATCAAGTAATTTATGTATACAGACAATAAAAGCGGTTCAGTCACGCTCCCCTGGGACACCCCTGACGGTATCCTTGTTTCTGATGGATACTCGCCGTCGAGAAGAAAGTACTGGATTCTATTACACTCCTGGAAATGGAAAAAAGAACACATTGACACCGGTGTGTCAGACCCACCATACTTGCTCCGGACACTGCGAGAGGGCTGTACAAGCAATGATCACACGCACGGCACAGCGGACACACCAGGAACCGCGGTGTTGGCCGTCGAATGGCGCTAGCTGCGCAGCATTTGTGCACCGCCGCCGTCAGTGTCAGCCAGTTTGCCGTGGCATACGGAGCTCCAACGCAGTCTTTAACACTGGTAGCATGCCGCGACAGCGTGGACGTGAACCGTATGTGCAGTTGACGGACTTTGCGCGAGGGCGTATAGTGGGCATGCGGGAGGCCGGGTGGACGTACCGCCGAATTGCTCAACACGTGGGGCGTGAGGTCTCCACAGTACATCGATGTTGTCGCCAGTGGTCGGCGGAAGGTGCACGTGCCCGTCGACCTGGGACCGGACCGCAGCGACGCACGGATGCACGTCAAGACCGTAGGATCCTACGCAGTGCCGTAGGGGACCGCACCGCCACTTCCCAGCAAATTAGGGACACTGTTGCTCCTGGGGTATCGGCGAGGACCATTCGCAACCGTCTCCATGAAGCTGGGCTACGGTCCCGCACACCGTTAGGCCGTCTTCCGCTCACGCCCCAACATCGTGCAGCCCGCCTCCAGTGGTGTCGTGACAGGCGTGAATGGAGGGACGAATGGAGACGTGTCGTCTTCAGCGATGAGAGTCGCTTCTGCCTTGGTGCCAATGATGGTCGTATGCGTGTTTGGCGCCGTGCAGGTGAGTGCCACAATCAGGACTGCATACGACCGAGGCACACAGGGCCAACACCCGGCATCATGGTGTGGGGAGCGATCTCCTACACTGGCCGTACACCACTGGTGATCGTCGAGGGGACACTGAATAGTGCACGGTACATCCAAACCGTCATCGAACCCATCGTTCTACCATTCCTAGACCGGCAAGGGAACTTGCTGTTCCAACGGGACAATGCACGTCCGCATGTATCCCGTGCCACCCAACGTGCTCTAGAAGGTGTAAGTCAACTACCCTGGCCAGCAAGATCTCCGGATCTGTCCCCCATTGAGCATGTTTGGGACTGGATGAAGCGTCGTCTCACGCGGTCTGCACGTCCAGCACGAACGCTGGTCCAACTGAGGCGCCAGGTGGAAACGGCATGGCAAGCCGTTCCACAGGACTACATCCAGCATCTCTACGATCGTCTCCATGGGAGAATAGCAGCCTGCATTGCTGCGGAAGGTGGATATACACTGTACTAGTGCCGACATTGTGCACGCTCTGTTGCCTGTGTCTATGTGCCTGTGGTTCTGTCAGTGTGATCATGTGATGTATCTGACCCCAGGAATGTGTCAATAAAGTTTCCCCTTCCTGGGACAATGAATTCACGGTGTTCTTATTTAAATTTCCAGGAGTGTATTTCAAAAAGTATTCGAGCCAATATCATATCTAGGAATCTCAACTGTATGCTCGGATCTATGTCAACAGTCAACAGACTGCAGTGGAACATCGTGTCAAATGCTTTCCGGAAATCTGGCAATACGGAATTTGCTTGTTTCCCTCCAACTATAGTTCGTAGAATATCATGTGAGAAAAGGGCAAGTTGAGTTTCGCACGAGCGATGCTTTCTAAATCCGTGCTGACTTGTGGACAGAAGCGTTTCTGCCTCGAGGAAGGTATCGTTAACAACGTTTTCGAAAATTCGGCGGTCGAGACAAAGATCGTACAACACAGCGAGCGAAGGACGTCACGTGACCCGAACGCCAGCCAAATGCCGAACGCCATTGTAGCTTCTGAATTTTATGCCATTCGTGTGTATCAGTGGCCTCCGCCATTTCGATTGTCTTCTAGCGACCTGCTGCGGTTGTGTGCCGCGACTTTTTCAGAGGGTACCAGCACTGCATACATGTAACATTACCTGCAAACGAACAAAAAATTAACGATATAACTTAATTTCTTCTATACAGAATTTTTTCCTTCGTCAGATGTACCACTTACATGAAAAGGCGCCGGTGACTGGTATGGTATGGACACCAAGCTCAAAAAAAAAAAAAAAAATAAATAAATAAATAAATAAAAATAAAAAGTGATGAGCCAGAAGGGTTGTACCTATGTGTCCCCTGCGTCACTAACTTGAAAAGTGTACGCCAAAGCGAATGATAGCTGTGGTCAAGGTTCGTAGAGTAGTCCTCTGCTATCAGACGGAGGATACCTTTTTCCGCCATACGTTTATTCGCACCTACTATCCGAGAAAGCAACCAGTTTGTTTAAGCCACGTAATAAAACACGCGCTAATACTTGAACCATCATCGTGGATGCTTCGTGTGATCGGGTTAATGCAGCCAGTGCATGATGTAACAGAAGTTTATGTGACAAGGTTATATCTGCCGTAGACAGCAGAACCAGTTCTGCAACAGCATAAACACGTTATACCGAGTAGCAGTCAGTTGCTCGCAGCTTGCCGTAATTGCTAACTTAAAGTAGTAAATATCCTGTTATAAAGTGTCAGGTTCTTGCGACACTCAGTTTTAAATCGCTGTGTAACTTCATTTCACTTGTTTACTTATTTCTTAGGACAGGACTCCTGAAATGAAAACTCCTGTAAAAGTGTAACTCACTGTAATGAAGAGATCAAAATAAATCGCTAAGGAATGTCAATGCTCAGCCCGTGATCTTACCAGTATACGCTTTCTCCTTTGTACCACCTGCTTCTTTAAGCTTTCTAGGATACTACAACGTAAGAAATATTCCATATGACATTTACTTGCTTCACTTTCGCCGCTACTCCGGGCCTCACACGGATTGTAAGTTGTAACATGTATTCAAGCAAACGCATTCTGTCGAGAGGTTTAGAAATTTGATGCATTTCGCATACTTTAAAAAAGGCAATTTTACGACAGTAATCTGCATCCTTTCATGAGGTTAGATTTACGCACATAGAGACTAAGTAAAATTTATCCTGGAAGACGACTCACAGACACAGAAAGAATTTGCGGTGTTTGCCAGGAAGAGTGATAGGAGCACTCCTGTTATCATACATGAATGACTTCGTGAGTGGTGTTAGTTTAAATGTTCGATTTTACGAATACAAGGCATTATTTATTAGCAAGTGTTATCTGATAAAAACTGCAAAACATTTAATGCGTCTTCACTAAGTATCAGTCTAGTACGAAGATTGTTATAATTAACCCTATTAGAAAGTCAGAAAAAGAAGAAAATGTCTCTAATGCTTTCAAGTAAATGGGAAGTACCTCTCTGCAAATGAGATTTTCCTTAGCCCTGATACAAAAGGGAAACAGTACATTCAGTCCTGTGCAACATTCATATCAATAACAATGTCGTAAGTAACACATGGACAGGAAGTAGTGAGGAGGCCAGAATATTCCAAAATTTTGGATGTACAGACTGATGAAAATTTGGACTGGTAGAAACTTAGTATTGCAATTATCAAACGACCAAATTGATCTCTTTGCTCTCGGGAACATCTTGACATGTTCTTCACATTGCCACTCATTAATTTCTTTGCCTATGGCGTAATAATTCAGGGTAGTTTATCATTTTGAAAGAAACTATTAACGGAATAAAATCGAAAAGTGAGAATAATCTGTAGCGTATTATCCTACGTATTGGGCATGCTGATCACATGTTCACAATTAAAACTGTCTTCAGCGTTTGATAGCAAAAGCTACAATAGTCGAAGAAATTAGTTAACTTGATTACTTATCACCGAGACGGGCGGTGACTCAGAAAGAAGTTTAACATCCAACCCTAAAATGTCTGTTCACTTGCCTGGTAACAAATTAAAATTTTAATCTAACCCGAAATCGGTACTTCTAGTCGATTCTTCCTCTTTCTCAGATGGATTTATATTTAAAAACTTGTAGCATGTGTGATATACAAGGCAAAGATATTTACTGTTGTTGTTAAATTCAAGCGTATTTCAGTAGAAACATCTGATATGAGAGCCTAATATGTTCGTTTTTACACACAAGCAGTTCATGTTGCTGTTGTTAGTCTGCTACCGGCTTGATGCAGCCTTCCACGCTATTCTATTTCAAATAAGTCTTTTCTTCCAATTATGTAGACTTTCACGGCCAGAGCCAGTCAAAATAAATGTTTTCTGGGCATGGTATTGCTTCATACTGTAAATAACTATTGTTAGTGAAACCAACGATTCGGCGACTGTTAGCGTAGCCTTCTTATGAGTCTTTTCATATCTGCAAAATTACTGAGTCATACATCCATTTGAACCTACCAACTCTATTCAAGCCTTCGTGTCCCTCTCCAGTTTGCATTCCCTGCAGATTAATTGTTCTGTGAAGCCTACAAGTGTTTGAAACTTCCTGGCAGATTAAAACTGTGTGCCCGACCGAGACTCGAACTCGGGACCTTTGCCTTTCTGGCTACAAATGTTTCCTATAAATCGATTCTGTGCGTAGGCAGCGAATAACCTTTGTGAGAGAAACCATCTGAATGATACATGGAGCGTGGAATTAAGGTAATTGCCAGTGAACAGCTGGAAACAGTTAGAATTTTTATAAAGTTTATATGAGTGTCTAACTACATAAAGTGAACTCTGAATTCAAAGAAATTTTAGGCCAATCAAGCTGTTTTAAGGATAAAGATTTTGGCATAAGAATAATCAGAATAGCTTTGATATAAACTTTATTATATAAACATTTACGTCGGTCAGTAATTTAAAATTTTTCCTGCCAGTCTATGTTTGAAGTCAACTTATTAACTACTTTTCTCATATGCTCGAAACTTTGTGCACACATTTATGTCACACCGTCAGCCGGCTTGCGGAGTATGGATGTAGATGTAGATGTAGATGTTATCTAAAAAGTATACTACAATAAAATGATTTCAATCAATAGTTTTATACTATAAATACATAAATTAGACAATCAAAATTACGGTAATTTTGTATAATTAGTAAGGGTATATTTTTTCTCCTGGTGGTAGTAAACTGGTGTCTGCAGTCTACTTTTCTCCAAATGGTAGCCTGAATTATCACAAAAATTTCAGACCTCTAGCTCAAATAGTTTTTTCGCGTAAAATAAACATGTCAGAAAATTTGATTCTTGGGAGACTCAGTTTAAAGGTACATTTCATCTGTTACTCACCTCTGTCGTTTTTAAAACCCTCCAGTTGCATAATATTCTTGGTTTGTGTGTTCCGCATCTTCTCTCTTCCTTTTCTTGCTCCTCTGTAGTTCCCTCAAGAACCCATTTTTCGCTTTTTGCCGTCAATTGCCATCAGTGCTTGTCTCATATTGAAACCAGGAGTTAGTTCCAACAACTCTAAAGCATCACGTCTGCTAACTGTCCCATCATTAAAGGAAATAACTGCATCTAATACACCTAATCTCATGGTACTGAAACCAACAAACACAGTTTTAGGCAGGCGTTCCCATATCGCACGGTTGAAACATTCATTAACATTTTGTGTCTTTCCTTGTAAGCACTGTGACAATAGTTTAGTGTCACTTAGGTCCCTGTATATGAGTTTAATTGCTTCCAATACCTCAAATGATAGGAGTGATGGTGTGCATTAGTCTCACCATTTGCTATTGCTTTTTTGTATCCACACCGTGTGTCTGCACCACTGTCACAGAGAGTATGCTGTGAATGGTCATTCGTAGAAGCTTTGTGGAGAAAGGTAAAAGGTAGCACATACTGCTTTCTTCATGGCCTCAGTATTGTCTCGATTCCTTCTTATGACTAAACCATAATACAGCTGCAGTTTGTCCACTTCTTCCTTAGTAAGACGATCCCGACAACCAATTGGTTTGCCATCACTGAGCTTTTTCCCCTTCATATCTTTTATTAGCATCGGAAAGCATGTGTTCTAACAGGGCTGCCAACTCAAAAAACGATTACGCAGTGTATCTTTTCGAAGTGGCAAAATAATAATGACGCCATTTGACGTCCGACAGCAGCGGAAACACGGTTGTTGCTGCATACCGACATATATTTAAATTTGTTTTTAAAGATGTTCTCGATGTCCGAAACGATTCATTTAACTACCATTTTGTTCACAAAACTCTAAATATTGATTTAAGACTGAAAACAAACCGAATTTTTGAAGCAGATTCACTAGCAAATGAACTTAACAATTTTGGGCTTGGAGACTGTTCCATTCGAAGCGGAAGCTACCCGTTTAATAGGAGGTCCTTTTGGCTTGGTGTATGGTATTGTAAAAACGAATGGTAAAAAAAAATCTCAGTGCCGAATACGTTAAGTATAGCAAGAAACTGTTGCGACTGTGTTCGTAATATGTACGATCTTTCAAATCAACATGTACACTTAGCAGGGTTGTACATTCATAATTAATAAAAATAATTAATAATAATAATCCTTGATACTTTTTTCTGCATAAAAAATGGTTCAAATGGCTCTGAGCACTATGGGACTTAACACCTGAGGTCATTAGTCCCCTAGAACTTAGAACTACTTAAACCTAACTAACCTAAGGACAACACACACATCCATGGCCGAGGCAGGATTCGAA
This sequence comes from Schistocerca cancellata, assembly GCF_023864275.1. NCBI lineage: Eukaryota > Metazoa > Arthropoda > Insecta > Orthoptera > Acrididae > Schistocerca > Schistocerca cancellata. The sequence continues at coordinate 136,623,875 of NC_064627.1, read as the reverse complement.
CCTACGACCGTAGCGGTCGCGTGGCTCCAGACTGTAGCGCCTAAAACCGCTCGGCCACTCCGGCCGGCTTTTCAGCATCTAACAATGTATTGTGTATGTACAAAACAGCAAAGATTACAATTCTTGATACACAACGCAATAATACAATCTTCTGAATGCGTCATTGATTAACACCTGATAAGATCCTAGCTGGGACCTCGTAGGGACACTCTGAGACTGAGGTGTATTAATGAAGTAAGCAATTTATTTACTATAATTACTTTTTATTTAGAACACAATTACATGGAACCTGTTGGGCAGAAGAAGCTGGTAGTCATATTTTTCGGAAGATTTCATCTTTTCCAGCAGGTCTTGTTTCTCATTTACGTATTTATGAAACTCGTGCAAATCAGCTTGTTGTTAAACTGGCACTGTAAGTTTGATTCCACAGTCCCTGGCAGCAGTCGATTTCTTTCATCAGTCCACTGGGGGACTGGACCGACATCAGCGAAAATACTCTTTCCACAGTGACGTTTTCGTAAGTTGTGATAAGTTTACTAGACGCCTCAATAACACTTTAGTCATCGGAGTACACGTCACTATACACTTCACGCACTATATATCAGCAGTAAACACTTCAAACATTACTAACTTGCACTCGTTGTTCGTATCACATTTAGAAAGAATCGTCTTATCAGATCGCGATTCAAATTGAAACTGCCCGATTCTTCCGAATGGCGCCACTTCAATAGTTCCACCCCCGTACTACTGGAGAGGTTTAGTATTTTACTGAATGATGGCGCTGGAACTAGAAGGTCCTTGCATCGTCGATACAGGATATGCAACACGCAATGCCTTCTGTGAGATGACCTTGTCAACATCAACTAGTTGACATAAATAAAAACTAATTCCGGCTGCATCTACATGTTGTGCTAACAGATGGCGATACTTCCGTACTTGACCCTAGCTCGTAACAGTATTTTGCAAAGTCGGGACAAAATCAGGTCATGTTGGAACAAGAACGTCGATAACGGTGGCGGTTCCGATATATCAGGAAGGATGGAAACCCTAAATAAGATTCATTCTAATATTATAAACGCGAAAATAACTGTGTTACGCTTACACGGCTAAACCGCTGAATCGATTTTGATGAAATTTGATTTGGAGATAGCCTGAACGCTGAGGAAAAACATAGGCTACTTTAGAAAGTATGTACTACAGCACATTTATTGATCTGAAGAATATAACGATGAAACAATAATTAATAATTGGTTCGCAGGAGAGCTTCTGTAAAGTTTGGAAGGTAGGAGACGAGGTACTGGCAGAAGTAAAGCTGTGAGTACCGGGCGTGAGTCGTGCTTCGGTAGCTCATATGGTAGAGCCCTTGCCCGCGAAAGGCAAAGGTCCCGAGTTCGAGTCTCGGTCGGGCACACAGTTTTAATCTGCCAGGAAGTTTCATATCAGCGCACACTCCGCTGCAGAGTGAAAATCTCATTCTGGAAACATCCCCCAGGCTGTGGCTAAGCCATGTCTCCGCAATATCCTTTCTTTCAGGAGTGCTAGTTCTGCAAGGTTCGCAGGAGAGCTTCTGTAAAGTTTGGAAGGTAGGAGACGAGGTACTGGCAGAAGTAAAGCTGTGAGTACCGGGCGTGAGTCGTGCTTCGGTAGCTCAGATGGTCAGTCAGTCCGCTGTTAGCAGCGGTGGGGCAAGGTCGTCGTGCCTGTGTCCCCCTGTTAGCGCACCGCGCGTGCGAGTGTTTACTGTTTACCTTCCGCTGCGGCGAGTGTCACGCGTCCGTGTCTCGGTAGTGCCATGGCGCACTCGTATCGCAAGTCCACAATTAAGATCACATTTCAAGCGGACTACGCAAGACCTCGAGCACTTGACATTGAACGTTTCATCCGGGAAGAACTTCATATTGCACCTCAAGACATCATTGGGATCCACTTTTCTATAACACAAAGTGTCGTCTACATAAAAATGATCAATGAAAAGGCGTGCACTGATGTTGTGTGTCGACACGCTCATGGACTTAAATTCAAGCATTCTGATGGTCACATAGGAACTGTCACGATCGACCACGCTGGATTAGGCCTTCGCACTCTGAGGGTCTTTGAGCTGCCATTCGAAGTCCCGCCAGATGTTGTGATGACAGCTTTCAAACCGTACGGCAACGTGCTAAGCCACTTGGCTGAAAAATGGCAAACGTTTGAGACGTACCCCGTCTTAAATGGAGTGCGACAAATTAAGATTGAACTGACGAAGCATGTGCCATCCTATTTAGTAATTGGCGGCTGCAGAGCCATTATCATGTACGACGGACAACCGCGTACTTGCGCCGGCTGTGGCCAGGAAGGACATGTCCGATCGGCCTGCATTCAACGCCGACTGACTCAGACACCGGTTGGTGAAGTTCCATCCCCGGCGACGCCTACTTCACTCCCCATCATGTATGCAGCGGCTGCAACCGCAACAGCTGTTCCTGCCCAGGATCGTAACATCATATTGCAGTCAGTGGTCGATGACAATGTGGCGGACAGCATATCCCCCTCTACGACGTCATCGGCAGACTTGCCTCAAGACGGTGATCAATTGTGCCACCAAGGCGAGCCTAAAGAGAAGATGGAAGTAGAAACTGAAATTGTCCCGACCTCTGCGTTCCTACCAATGGAGACCGCATCAGATGGTTGTCGCCCGCACTCTGACACAGAACAACATGTCCGGAAACAACGGTCCCCTCGAAAACGCAAGAAACGGCGCCATACACCATCCGATGATTGCCTGCTTCGGATGTGTGACCCGGACGAACATCTGGCGTCGGACGACACTCAGGACTCTACCACCACAACTCACCCTTCCCATCACGATGCTACGGCGGATACAATTTCTGAGCCTCAGTCTGACAACATCACTTCTGCTACTGAACATGCGCGCAAGCGCTCTACTGACAGCACTCATCAACAGTTACCAATTGCTGCATCTGATTCTTGGGTGGATGATGTCGAGGATGAGCCACAGCACCAGGAGGATGCCGAAGGCAGAGATGCTCCCTCGGCTGTACCCAGCACCAACCAACAACAGTGACTACGGCTGTATTGTCAGCCTCTATGGGGCCGCCCCTGGCGCCCACACCTGGCCTCCTACACAACCCAGTTGCCGACCTGGCTGACCAAACGTACCGTCTAGCGACGATTAACATCAACAACATACGTGCCCGACATAAACTAGTGATGCTACAGGATCTACTCAACGCAGCAGACATCGACATTGCGCTCCTTCAAGAGGTGCTTGTCACAGACTTCAAGGGACCCTATGGCTACAAGACTTGCGTCTCACATGCGTCTGCCAATGGCAGTGGTGTGGCGTCGAGTATCTCCCTGACGCCAGAGGCATGGCTCTTACTATCCAACTTATTAACATCTATGCACCGTCAGGATCTGGTCGGCGTCGCGAACGATCCACCTTTTTCGCTCATACAATCACGCCCCTCTTTATGGGCCGTCAGGACGCCTTGATAATGGGAGGGGACTTCAACTGTAGCCAAGCACCTAAGGATCAGTTACCACATCATTCTCCCTGCGCAGAACTTACGACAATTATAAATAATCTTCAATTGGTGGACTCGTGGGAACATGTTTCTGGCGCTCGGCCCGGATTTACTCACTACACCAGCCATTCCTCCAGCCGCACCGACCGGATTTACATCTCGCGCTCCATAGCTGTGGGGACAAGAGCTGCCGAAGTTTGGCCCACAGCTTTTTCTGACCACGAGGCCTACATCTGCGCTATTACCCTCGGCCGCCAGAAGGTATGGCACAGCCGTGGTCCTTGGAAGTCAAACGTCGCCCACCTAGCTTCTCAGGAATGCCGCCGCCTTATAGAGAACACGTGGGACTCTTGTAGCCGCCGGCGTCGCACCTACCGGTCTACACTGTCGTGGTGGTTACTCTGCGCCAAATCAGCCCTCTGGAAGACCTTGATAGGCAACGGCCGAGATGTTGCAGCATGGAAGAGACATACCATGGACTTTTACTACAGCATCTTAAGGGAATGTACAACACTGCCGTACTCACCTGCACGGCAGGTGACGGTGAACCGTGCCAAGGCACAGATCATCAGATTAACACGTTGCCACCTTGAGAGTGCGATCGTCAGAGCGCGCACTCAAGACAGAGTGGCCCAGGAGGAACCGTCTATGTACCACGTCATTGCAGAACGACGGCGCCGACGCAGGACACTGATCCAAGCTATCTCGACGGAAGACGGACGACGCCTTGATACCCAGCGCGACATAGGAAACGCCCTTCATGCTCACCACACTAGGCTGTACTCGGAACATCGACATCCCCCAGAGGTGATCGCCGAAGTCTCTCAACTCACTTATGGCTCGATCTCTCCGAGAGCGGCGGTGGATTTCACTGCAGATGTAACGGAAGAGGAAATCATTGAAGCAATACAGGCTGGGGCTGCTCATAAGTCCCCGGGACCTGATGGCCTTCCTCTGGAATTTTACCGGACGTATCAACAATTGCTGACACCAGCATGGACTGATATTTGCCGCGATCTTATGTCTCCCACGACGCAGATACCTGGGGCCTTCCTAGAAGGACTGATTGTGCCCATACACAAACCATGAGGCGGATCCAGGATCAGTGACTATCGTCCCTTGACCTTACTCAACAGTGACTTGAAGATTTTCACCCGGCTTCTGGCGGCACGCCTAAAGCGATCAGTACGATGTGTTGTGTCGCAGTACCAGGCATCGTTAGGCGGTGACCATAATATTCTCACTGCGTTGTGCCGATATAGAGATGTGATCGCGCTAGCCAAAGCTCGCCACCTGCCAGCAGTTTTGGCCTCACTCGACTTTAGCCAGGCCTTTGACAGAGTCGACCAGACATTTTTGATGGAGGTACTGCGACACATGGGGTATCCGGACGTCGTAGTTAATGTACTGATGCGTCTCCTACACGGCGCGACGTCCAAGGTGTTATACAATGGCCTTCTTACGCCGCCGATACAGATCCAGCGATCGGTGCGACAACGCTGCCCTCTTTCGGCGATATTGTACGCCCTCGTCTTGGAACCACTCCTCTGCGGCCTCCGACAACGCCTGACTGGGTTGTCCCTTGGTGGACACACTTTTCGCTGCACTGCCTATGCGGATGATCTGGTATCCCTTCTTCGCAATAATGACGATGTTCGTGTAGCACTGGCGTGGGTGGCGACCTACGGCGCGGCATCGGGGAGCCATCTCAATCTCCACAAATCGCACGCCCTGTCTATAGGCAGAGGCCTACCCGACGAGAGCGTCGCACCGCTACGAATCAGTGACACAATCCGCTGTCTTGGCATTGATTTCACATCTGACATGAAGCGTTCAACAGCCCTTAACTACAGGCGTTTATTGAATCAGATGAGAGCAGGAATAAGTGACCACCGTCTGCGACATCTAGACCTCCTGCAACGGACACGATATGCTAACGTCTATTTGGCGTCACGTATCCCCCATTTTGCACAGATACTCCCCGTACCACCTACCCTGGCTCACCGCATGTTGGCGGTTTTGGGATTCTTTGTTAATACGGGCATGTTATTTAAGATTCGTTACGAGTCCCTAACCCTCCCGAGGAGCAGAGGGGGTTTAGGCCTTTGTCATGTTCAGAACAGAGCGAAGGCCCTGTTCGTCAGCTGTCACCTGCAACTGTGGCGACGAAGTCCGACGTGCCTCACAAGTCTCTTACTGGAAGCCTTACGACCAATCTCACTCGCACCCCCTGTGATGATTCGGACATCCCAGCACCTTTCTTCTACATTAGCCAATTCTTCCTTGAATTAAGCTACATCCGCACTGCACTACTACCCACACGCTTGATGATGACGAGGGTGATATATGCTGCCATGCAAATGAACAGGACGCCGAATGTGATTGAAAGCAAACACCCCACTACAAAGTGGCGCGCTGTGTGGCAGGCAGTGAATGCCACCACCCTTGATACTGACGTGCAATCTGCATGATACGTAACTGTTAATGGGAAACAGTTGTGCCAGTCCCGCCTACATCACACCCACCTCGCTGATTCACCCTTGGGTGCCACATGCCAAGTGATTGACACGGATGAACATCGTTTCGAATGCGGGTCGGCAAAGGACGTTTGCTATTTGGTGCGTCAGATATTGGCTTTTCTCACACGCACGACTCCCGACAGGATAACTACCCGATCACTTCTTTTCCCCGATAAGATTTATTTCCCAAGAGCAAAAACGAACTCTGTGACGTGGATCAGCGGCCACGTTGTTCACTACCTCTTCGGTAATGGCGAAAAGACAGTACCCGATTTTTGGGCCGGCCGCGGTGGCCGTGCGGTTCTAGGCGCTGCAGTCCGGAACCGCGGGACTGCTGCGGTCGCAGGTTCGAATCCTGCCTCGGGCATGGATGTGTGTGATGTCCTTAGGTTAGTTAGGTTTAAGTAGTCCTAGGTTCTAGGGGACTGATGACCTAAGATGTTAAGTCCCATAGTGCTCAGAGCCATTTGAACCATTTGAACCGATTTTTGGTATTACCTCAACGAACGACATTGTGCGATCGTCAAGAACCCTAAATATAGGCAATATTTTTTCTAATTTTCTTTGGAGCGCATTCCATAATCCGTCTCGCAGCTGGATTATCGATGACATGAGAAGATAACCATAGCATCTCTTCCCAGTTCCTTTTTTTTATGAGATTGAACAAACAACGGAAACAACACAGCAACGAGAAGACAGTCATCGAAAAATCCGCAGCGGGCTATAGTATGCAGCATCCTTTCTCGTAACGGGACGACTTCGTATTATTCTGTTTATATAGCCGAAGAGGAACGGCCTTCCTTTTATCCATTTGTATAAAAATAAAATAAAATATAATAAAAAAAGCAGAAAAAACAAACCTTCCAAAATCTTTTTTCCTTTTTTTCATTTTTGTTAAAAAAAGTGGCTAGGATAGCTGGCTATTAAAAAATGCCCATTTGTGTTCCGTACGCATTTTGTTATTTTAAGTAGTGCAGAATCTAAAAAAAAAAAACAAAAAATAAATAAAGAAAAAGAAGATGGTAGAGCACTTGCCCACGAAAGGCAAAGGTCTCGAGTTCGAGTCTCGGTCGGGCACACAGTTTTAATCTGCCAGGAAGTTTCATATCAGCGCACACTCCGCTGCAGAGTGAAAATCTCATTCTGGAAACAATAATTACTCTTTGACTTCTTAACTTTATGATATTTGTGAAAATGCCTTTATTGTTTGAAATGTTCTACATCATACAGTTCAACATAATGAATACAATGTTTTTACAATTCTCAATATATTTAATCATACCTCCACACAAATGTTAGTCACAAGCCCGTCACATTTTAGACGTTGAGCGTCTTTGTTACATTCAAATTCGAGCGAATAGCTCGTGGTCTTGGCGGTTAGCGTTGTTGTTACACGATCATGGTTCCTGGGTGAGTTATTGTTTCCTGCTCGCATTCTGGATATGTGCGTCGTCCTCATCATTTTGTCATAATCGACGTACAAGTCACCGAAGTGGCGTTAAATAAAAACAATTGCATCAAGCTCCCGGTCTTCTCAATCGTGGTCTCCGAGCCATTTTATTCCATTTTACTATTACGCTAGCGCAGCCGTGGGTAGCAGCTAGAATACAATGCTTATACAATCCTCGACGTATTTAATCCATGCCACTCTGTGCTTCCACACTAAAAATTAATTACGATTTCACGACTAAAGTGCTGAACGATATCCATGAAATCCTGATGAAGAAGATAAGCAACTTTACAAAGTGTGTAGTACAAGATATTTATTGATTTGAAAAATATGACCTAAATTAAGGAAAAATATTTATTGTTTGAAAAACCTATTTACTCATTCACTTTTGAACTTTATCACATTTGTGAAAATGCTTTTATTGGTTGACGTGTTCTATGTATTACCATTCAACGTGATCAATTCAATGCTTATTCAGTTCTCAAAATGTTTAATCCACACATCCATACTAATATTTTCGCAATTATGGCTCTACCGATCAACCGATTCTTATGGAAATTGGTATAGAGAGGCTACTTTAGAAAGTTATATCCTTTTGAGTATCATTAACATTTTTAAATACGGTATACACGAGTGGCACGCAGGCGACGCTGGCGCGATGGTTGGTGACTCTTAGTGTCTGCAGAGTATTCCGTGACAGTGCACATCCAATGTTACTGTGAGCTCGTTGTTTGTGATATTGAATTATTACACCATCTAGCATAGGTGGAGAGTTTTCGTGGAGATAACAACAATAAAATCGGATGGTAAGCCCGGGAACCATTTTTAAAACTACTGCTATAAACCTCGCAAACGTAAGTCTGATTTAGTGCAGCGTTCTAAGAGAGCTCAAGCTCCGAAGGTTACTCGAATCCAACAAACCTGAGAGCAATCTCATGTCCGCCGGAATTCGGATGCAGAATATCAGGCAGAGTCTTACCTTAACATGTGGAACGTGAGAGGCGTTTGGCGAGCCTGCACTTGATAACTGTCTATTAACTGACTATGTTAATCATAAATAAATAATCTTAGGGGCTGTTGTTGTTGTTGTGGTCTTCAGTCCTGAGACTGGTTTGATGCAGCTCTCCATGCTACTCTATCCTGTGCAAGCTTCTTCATTTCCCAGTACCTACTGCAGCCTGCATCCTTCTGAAGCTGCTTAGTGTATTCATCTCTTGGCCTCCCTATACGATTTTTACCCTCCGCGCTGCCCTCCAATACTAAATTGGTGATCCCTCGATGTCTCAGAACATGTCCTACCAACCGATCCCTTCTTCTAGTCAAGTTGCGCCACAAGTTCCTCTTCTCCCCAATTCTATTCAATACCTCCTCATTAGTTATGTGATCTACCCATCTAATCTTCAGCATTCTTCTGTAGCACTACATTTCGAAAGCTTCTATTCTCTTCTTGTCCAAACTAGTTATCGTCCATGTTTCACTTCCATACTTGGCTACACTCCATACAAATACTTTCAGAAACGACTTCCTGACATTCAAATCTATACTCGATGTTAACAAATTTTTCTTCTTCAGAAACGCTTTCCTTGCCATTGCCAGTCTACATTTTATATCCTCTCTACTTCGACCATCATCAGTTATTTTGCTCCCCAAACAGCAAAACTCCTTTACTACTTTAAGTGTCTCATTTCCTAATCTCGTTCCCTCAGCATCACCCGACTTAATTCGACTACATTCCATTATCCTCGTTTTGCTTTTGTTGATGTTCATCTTATATCCTCCTTTCAAGACACTGTCCATTCCGTTCAACTGCTCTTCCAAGTCCTTTGCCGTCTCTGACAGAATCACAATGTCATCGGCGATCCTCAAAGTTTTTATTTTTTCTCCATGGATTTTAATACCTACTCCGAATTTTTCTTTTGTTTCCTTTACTGCTTGCTCAATATACAGATTGAATAACATCTGGGATAGGCTACAACCCTGTGTCACTCCCTTCCCAACCACTGCTTCCCTTTCATACCCCTCGACTCTTATAACTGCCATCTGGTTTCTGTACAAAATGTAAATAGCCTTTCGGTCCCGGTATTTTACCCCTACCACCTTCAGAATTTGAAAGAGAGTATTCCAATCAACATTGTCAAAAGCTTTCTCCAAGTCTACAAATGCTAGAAACGTAGGTTTGCCTTTCCTTAATCTTTCTTCTAAGATAAGTCGTAGGATCAGTATTGCCTCACGTGTTCCAACATTTCTACGGATTCCAAACTGATCTTCCCCGAGGTCGGTTTCTATCAGTTCTTCCATTCGTCTGCAAAGAATTCGCGTTAGTATTTTGCAGCTGTGGGTTATTAAACTGATAGTTCGATAATTTTCACATCTGTCAACATCTGCTTTCTTTGGGATTGGAATTATTATATTCTTCTTGAAGTCTGAGGGTATTTCTCCTGTCTCATACATCTTGCTCACCAGATGGTAGAGTTTTGTCAGGACTGGCTCTCCCAAGGCTGTCAGTAGTTCTGATGGAATGTTATCTACTCCGGGGGCCTTGTTTCGACTCAGGTCTTTCAGTGCTTTGTCAAACTCTTCACGCAGTATCATATCTCCCATTTCATCTTCATCTACCTCGTCTTCCATTTCCATAATATTGTTCTCAAGTAAGTCGCCCTTGTATAGACCCTCTATATACTCCTTCCACCTTTCTGCTTTCCCTTCTTTGCTTAGAATTGGGTTTCCATCAAAGCTCTTGATATTCATGCAAGTGGTTTTCCTTTCTCGAAAGGTCTCTTCAATGTTCCTGTAAGCAGTATCTATCTTACCACTAGTGAGATAAGCCTCTGACACGGATCAAAAATATAGGCACTATAACGCGTTAAAACGGAAGGGAGAAACGGTTGGTTGTGTTGCTCTGGTGGCAAACTCTCACATCTAGTACTACGTGAGCCAGAGAAACCACTAAAAGCTCTACTTCTGCAAGAATGCAATGAATCGAAGCATTTTTTAAATATAAATAGAAAAGGTTCGATAACAACAAAATAATATAAACAAATTCATTGTGTACCTACATATCGGCACTGCATACTTTCTTTGTATATACGCCTCTACATAGCTGTATACACAAACATCTCGTAAAATGACTAGCTTACTTAGTCACCATAACTCATCATAACAAAACTACAGATGTACGAGCGAAGCAGCGGGTAACAGTTACATATGAATGACTTTCTACTGTTAGAGTAATTTAAAAAAACACTTCTTATTGTGACTGTAACTGTGATGCTCTTCTAATGTGTAAAAAGGGTTTTGTAGAAGGAGTTTCTTAAGCTGAAACTTCAGCTCCGCTGTGGGAAAAGTGATAGCTATACTTGGCACTATATTGGCTAGTTTTAATCCTGCAGATTGTTGGCAGTTTTCATAGAGTCCTGTTCTGTGTCAGTTAACGTACAGTTTTTCTTTGTTTCCAGTGTTTTACAGTCAGAAAGTATGTTTGCTTTTAACGATAAATATAGCTTTTAGAATATACACGTTTGTTATCGTCAGCATAACAGTTCTTCATTCCCTGTATTGAGCTCCACACATGATACTTATAGCCCTTTTTGGAAGAATCAGTAACTTATTAAGATTTGCTTTGGCTGTTGCTTTCGGAATATCGATGCCATAGTTCACATTTGGAGGAGAAATCAGAATGATATGCAGTCTTTACGACAACAGTATCTTTGCAGACCTTGCTAAACATTTTTGCACATATATTCTAGGATAGCTAACGTGTGATAGAGTCGCTATGCATGTCTTATTTCAGCTTACTTTGAATGGTTTTGTCTACATCATCTACGTCAACACTCCGCAAGCCACCTGACCGTGTTTGACGGGTCTTACTTTTTGCACCACTAACTGATTCCCTATTTCCAGCTCCACTCGTGAATGGCGCGTGGGAAGAATGATTGTCGCCAAAGCCTCTGCATTAGCTCTAATACATCGAATTTTCTCGCTGTACTGATTTCGCGAAATATTTGTGGGAGGAAGTAATACACTCCTGGAAATTGAAATAAGAACACCGTGAATTCATTGTCCCAGGAAGGGGAAACTTTATTGACACATTCCTGGGGTCAGATACATCACATGATCACACTGACAGAACCACAGGCACATAGACACAGGCAACAGAGCATGCACAATGTCGGCACTAGTACAGTGTATATCCACCTTTCGCAGCAATGCAGGCTGCTATTCTCCCATGGAGACGATCGTAGAGATGCTGGATGTAGTCCTGTGGAACGGCTTGCCATGCCATTTCCACCTGGCGCCTCAGTTGGACCAGCGTTCGTGCTGGACGTGCAGACCGCGTGAGACGACGCTTCATCCAGTCCCAAACATGCTCAATGGGGGACAGATCCGGAGATCTTGCTGGCCAGGGTAGTTGACTTACACCTTCTAGAGCACGTTGGGTGGCACGGGATACATGCGACGTGCATTGTCCTGTTGGAACAGCAAGTTCCCTTGCCGGTCTAGGAATGGTAGAACGATGGGTTCGATGACGGTTTGGATGTACCGTGCACTATTCAGTGTCCCCTCGACGATCACCAGTGGTGTACGGCCAGTGTAGGAGATCGCTCCCCACACCATGATGCCGGGTGTTGGCCCTGTGTGCCTCGGTCGTATGCAGTCCTGATTGTGGCGCTCACCTGCACGGCGCCAAACACGCATACGACCATCATTGGCACCAAGGCAGAAGCGACTCTCATCGCTGAAGACGACACGTCTCCATTCGTCCCTCCATTCACGCCTGTCGCGACACCACTGGAGGCGGGCTGCACGATGTTGGGGCGTGAGCGGAAGACGGCCTAACGGTGTGCGGGACCGTAGCCCAGCTTCATGGAGACGGTTGCGAATGGTCCTCGCCGATACCCCAGGAGCAACAGTGTCCCTAATTTGCTGGGAAGTGGCGGTGCGGTCCCCTACGGCACTGCGTAGGATCCTACGGTCTTGGCGTGCATCCGTGCGTCGCTGCGGTCCGGTCCCAGGTCGACGGGCACGTGCACCTTCCGCCGACCACTGGCGACAACATCGATGTACTGTGGAGACCTCACGCCCCACGTGTTGAGCAATTCGGCGGTACGTCCACCCGGCCTCCCGCATGCCCACTATACGCCCTCGCTCAAAGTCCGTCAACTGCACATACGGTTCACGTCCACGCTGTCGCGGCATGCTACCAGTGTTAAAGACTGCGATGGAGCTCCGTATGCCACGGCAAACTGGCTGACACTGACGGCGGCGGTGCACAAATGCTGCGCAGCTAGCGCCATTCGACGGCCAACACCGCGGTTCCTGGTGTGTCCGCTGTGCCGTGCGTGTGATCATTGCTTGTACAGCCCTCTCGCAGTGTCCGGAGCAAGTATGGTGGGTCTGACACACCGGTGTCAATGTGTTCTTTTTTCCATTTCCAGGAGTGTATATCGTCCGACTGTTCGCGGAAAGTACTCTTTGGAAATTTTAGTAGTAAGCCTTCCCGTGATGCCTAACGCCTCTCTTGTAGCGCCTGCCAGTGAAGTTTGTTGATCACCTCTGTAACGCCCTCGTGCCGACTAAACGATCCCATGGCAAAGCGTGCCCCTCTTCATTTGGATCTCCGGTGTCTCTTCTGTAAATCCTCCCTGGGAATGTTTAATCCAAAGAATTTTACATTAAACACTTTTTTACCATTTCAATACCATTGCACAGTTTTACTTGATCATTGAGTCTTTAACTCCATGAGCATGTTTTACTAGTTTTTACATTTAGGTGGCTTTATTTAAATTACTGAAGTCTGCAATTTGTCACATTACTGCAATTGGTCTGTAATTCATTGAACTACTCGTTTTTACATAGATTGATAAATTATCTGCTTACAGTAGTATTCTGGCGTTTATAGACGTAATCGAATATCGTTCATATAAATCAAAATCAGAAGAGCGTCTAATACAAAGCCCTGAGGTACACAAAATTTTATGTTAGTGATTCTAGATTTGTGAACAGCACTTTCAGTTTTAAGCAGTACAAGCGGTTTTCGGCTACACAACTAGGTCATAAACTATGCATCTTTTGACGATGATCCGTAGCTTACCTAACAGGATAGTAACGTTCACACAATCATAAGCTTCCTCATGGTCTTGGCATATACCTGAAACATGTTCCTTGTTCTCGGCGCCGTTTGTAATCTCTGAGCAGCTGCTATGCTAGTTGATTTACCTGAACTTCGCACATTAGGTTGCGTCTGTTGAGAAATTTATAATCCTAGACTGAAGAGCCAAAGAAACTGGTACACCTGCTTAATATCGTGTAGGGCCCCCGCGAGCATGCAGAAGTGCCGCAACACGACGTGCCATGGACTCGACTAGCGTCAGAAGTAGTGCTGGAGAGAACTGACACCATGAATCCCGCAGGACTGTCCATAAATCCGTAAGAGTACGAGGCAGTGGAGATCTCTTCTGCACAGCACGTTGCGAGGCAAATCATATATGCTCAATGATGTTAATGCCTGGGGAGTTTGGTGGCCAGCGGAACTGTTTAAATTCAGAAGAGTGTTCTGGAGCCACTCTGTAGCAATTCTGGGAATGTGGGGTGTCGCATTGTCCTGCTGGAATTGCCCAAGTCCATCGGAATGCACAATGGACATGAATGGATGCAGGTGATCAGACAGGATGCTTACGTACGTGTCACCTGTCAGAATCGTGTCTAGACGTATCAGGGATCCCATATCACTCCAACTGCACGCACCCCACACCATTACAGAGCCTCCACCAGCATGAATAGTCCCCTGCTGACATGCAAGGTCGATGAATTCATAAGGTTGTCTCCATACCCGTACACGCCCATCCGCTCGATACAATTTGAAACGAGACTCGTCGGACCAGACAACATTTTTCCAGTCATCAACTGGCCAGTGTTGACGGACCCAGGTGAGGCGTAAAGCTTTGTGTCATGCTGTAATCAAGGGTACACGAGTGGGCCCTCGGCTCCGAAAGCCCATATCGATGACGTTTCGTTGAATGGTTCGCACTCTGACGCTTGTTGATGGCCGAGCATTGAAATCTGCAGCAATTTGCGGAAGAGTTGCACTTTCGTCACGTTCAACGATTCTCTTCAGCCGTCGTTGCTCCCGTGGATCTTTTTCCGGCCACAGCCGGATTCTTGATATTTACGCTACACTCGTGAAATGGTCGTAAGGGAAAATTCCCACTTCATCGCTACCTCGGAGGTGCTGTGTCCCATCGGTCATGCGCCGACTGTACCACCATTTTCAAACTTACCTAAATACTGATAACCTGCCATTGTAGCAGCAGTAACCGTTCTAACAATTGCGCCAGACACTTGTCTTATATAGGCGTTGCAGACCGCAGCGCCGTACTCTGCCTGTTTACGTATCTCTGTATTTGAATAACAGTTTCTTTGGCGCTTCCGTGTACATTTTGTACTTGGCAGACAGGGAGTATTGAGACTGGTCTGAAAGTTAACGCATCACTTAATGCACGTACATCCAAATTTAGTACTCCAGGTACGAAACTAGAGCGTAGCAGAGATCGCACGTGAAGGAAACAGCTGCAGCAGGGAACAGCTGATTGCGACAGGGGTGGGGGCGTGGCGGCGCGAACGGTCCCGTTCGCCGCTCGCCTCGGCCAAGGACGCAGCGTGGTCCGGTTTTGGCAGCTCGCAAACACGCGCACGTGTGCCGCGTACAAAACAAGCCTGTTGTCTCCGGACCTTTAAAACGCGTGGCTGTCGCTGGCAGCTGAGGGGCGTGGCGGAACAGTTAACACACTGGACTCATATTCGGAAGGAGCGGGATTCAAATATCCATTTGGCTTTGATGATTTAATATTCTTAGCAGGAAAAAACAGTCTAGGTTGCAAAAAGAGCATAAGCTTTAGTGACGCGTTTCGGCTTTTTGAGGCATCTTCAGGAATCGCGAGACTGTCTCACGCAGCGTGCACATATGCGGTCATGTATTGACGGCCACAGCAATTTCTGTAGCAATATTGTGTCAAGCTTGGAAATGAGGCTCTGTCTAACCAAAGCTGCATGACTTCGCCGAAAGAACACACCAAAATTTCGATTGCTTATGTTAATGCATTCCCCGCATTTCCTATACGATTTCTGAAGATGTCTCAAAAAGGGCGAAACGCGTCAATAAAGCTTATGCTGTTTTTGCAGCCTAGACTGTTTTCTTCCTACTGAAAAGATATCACAGAAACCGCATCATGGCGACAGAGTGGGAGAATTTGTATAACATATTTATATTTCATGACTAACTCCGGGTTCAAACATTGAAATTTGTTCCTGAAATTCAATCTAACTGTATATAAGGTCGTGTTGAGGTCATTGTTGGCAGCCGGAATAAAATAAGAATAGGATCCTTTCACAGACCTCCCAATTCAGATGATACAGTTGCTGAAAGGTTCAAAGAAAACTTTGATTTCAAACACATATCCGACTCATACGATAATATTTGGTGGTGACTTTAATTCACCCTTGACATGTTGGTGAAAATACATGTTTAATTCCGGAGGTACGCATAAAATATCATCCGAAATTGTGCTAAACGCATTCTCTGAAAATTATTTCGAGCAGTTAGTTCATGAGCCCACGCGAATAGTTAACGGTTGTGAAAACACACTTGACCTCTTAGCCAAATAATCCTGAGTTAATAATGAGCATCAAAACTGCTGCAGGGATTAGTGAACACAGGGTTGTCGTAGCGAGATTGAATATTGTAATCCTTAAATCCTCGAAAAATAAGCGAAAAATATACCTATTTAAAAAAAAAAGAAAAAAAAACAAGATACTAACTCACTTGACGCCTTCCTGGGAGACAATCTCCACTCATTCCAAAATAATAATATAAGCGTACACCAGATGTGGCTTGAATTCAAACAAGTAGGATCGTCAGCAATTGAGAGATTTATACCAAATAAATTAGCAAACGACGGAGCTGATCCTCCTTGGTACACAAAACGGGTTAGAACACTGTTGCAGAAACAACGAAACAAACATGCCAAATTTAAACAGACGCAAAATCCCCAATATTGGCAGTCTTCTACAGAAGCTCGTGCTTTAGCACGGACTTCAATGCGAGATGCTTATAACAGTTTCCACAACGAAACTTTGTCTCGAAAACTGGCAGAACACCCAAAGAGATTTTGGTCGTATGTGAAGTACGTTAGCGGTAACAAACAATCAATGACTTCTCTGTTCGATAGCAATGGAGATACTATCGAAGACAGTACTGCCAAAGCAGAGTTACTAAACACAGCCTTCCGAAATGCCTTCACAAAAGAAGACGAAGTAAATATTCCAGAATTCAAATCGAGAACAGCTGCCGACATGAGTAACATAGAAGTAAATATCCTGAGAGTTGTGAAGCAACTTAAATCACTTAATAAAAGCAAGTCTTCTGGTCCAGACTGTATACCAATTAGGCTCCTTTCGGAGTATGCTGATGCATTAGCTCCATACTTAACTTTCATACACAACCGTTCGCTCGACGAAAGATCGGTACCCAAAGACTGGAAAGTTGCACAGGTCACACCAATATTCAAGAAAGGTAGTAGGAGTAACCCACTAAATTATAGGCCCATACCGTTAACGTCGATATGCAGCAGGATTTTGGAACATATATTGTGTTCAAACATTATGAATTACCTCGAAGAAAACGGCCTATTGATACAGTCAACATGGGTTTAGAAAACATCGTTCCTGTGAAGCACAACTAGCTCTTTATTAACATGAAGTGTTGAGTGCTATTGACATGGGATTTCAGATCGATTGCGTATTTCTGGATTTCCGGAAGGCTTTTGACACTATACCACACAAACGGCTTGTAGTGAAATTGGGTGCTTATGGAATATCGTCTCAGTTATGTGACTGGATTTGTGACTTCCTGTCAGAGAGATCACAGCTCGTAGTAATTTACGGAAAGTCATCGAGTGAAACAGAAGTGACATCTGGCGTTCCCCAAGGTAGTGTTATAGGCCGTTTGCTGTTCCGTATCTATATAAACTATTTAGGAGACAATCTGAGCAGCCGTCTTAGGTTGTTTGCAGATGACACTGTGGTTTATCGTCTAACAAAGTCATCAGAAGATCAATACAAATTGCAAAACGATTTAGAAAAGATATCTGAATGGTGCGAAAATTGGCAGTTGACCCTAAATAACGAAAAGCGTGAGGTCATCCACATGAGTGCTAAAAGGAACTCGTTAATCTTCGGTTACACGATAAATCATTCTTATCTAAAAGTCGTAAATTCAACTAAATACCTAGGTATTACAATTACGAACAACTTAAATTGGAAGGAACACACAGAAAATGTTGTGGGGAAGGCTAACGAAAGACTACGTTTTATTGGCAGACACTTAGAAAATGTAACAGACCTACTAAGGAGACTGCCTACACTACGCTTGTCCGTCCTCTTTTAGAAAGCTGCTGCGCGGTGTGGGATCCTTACCAGATAGGACTGACGGAGTACATCGAAAAAGTTCAAAGAAGGGCAGGACCTTTTGTACTATCGCGAAATATGGGAGAGGGTGTCACAGAAATGATACAGGATTTGGGCTGGAAATCATTCAAACAAAAGAAATTTTTCGTTGCGACGGAATCTTCTCACTAATTTCCAATCACCAACTTTCTCTTCCGAATGCGAAAATATTTTGTTGACACCGATCTACATAAGGAGGAACGATCACCACGATAAAGTAAGGGAAATCAGAGCTCGTACGGGAAGATATAGGTGTTCATTCTTTCCGCGCGCTATACGAGATTGGAATAATAGAGAATTGTGAAGGTGGTTCGATGAACCCTCTGCCAGGAACTTAAATGTGATTTGCAAAGTATTTAAGTAGATGTAGTTGTAGAAGACGAAGAAGAGCCTGTGTCGAAATGTTAACGATAGCCTGTGACTTCTCGTTGTCTGCAATCTAAAACCTGCACGGGAACCGTGAGATGTGCGAGTGTGGGTAAACGAATTGATAATCTACGTGTATAAATAGGTAGGTGTGTGCCATAAAGAAGTCTTTGTCGATCCGGGGACTGTGCTCGAATCTGTAAGGCGACGGCTCGCAGTAAGGGGGAAATCTGGGTTCGAGTTCCGATCCGGCACAAATTTTCATATGTCGCTTTTGGTAGTACATCTGTACCTATTATAGTTAAATTAAATTTCAGGAATAAATTTAGACGATATAAGTCGAGTGAGGTGTGGCAGTGGTCAGCACACTGGACCCGCATTGGGAAGGACGACGATCCAGATCCGCGTCCGGCCATCCTCATTTAGTTTTTCCGCGATTTGCCTGAATCACCCCAGGCAAATGCCGTGAAAGTTCTTATGAGAAGGGCACAGCTGAATTCTTTCCCCATCCTTGAAACATTCCAAGCTTGTCACCCGTCTCTGATGACCTCAATGTCGACGGGACGTTAAACTCTAATCTTCCTCTTTTCCTTCTATGATTTAATTTCCACGCGCTTTTTCTACATGCCTTCAGTGAATGCTGCAAACGGTTTGTTCAACAACACACTGTGGCTAGCCGATTCTTCTTCAAATGAGCAGCCGGCCGGAGTGGCCGAGCGGTTCTAGGCGCTACAGTCTGGAACCGCGCGACCGCTACGGTCGCAGGTTCGAATCCTGCCTCGGGCATGGATGTGTGTGATGTCCTTAGGTTAGTTAGGTTTAAGTAGTTCTAAGTTCTAGGGGACTGATGACCTCAGAAGTTAAGTCCCCTAGTGCTCAGAGCCATTTGAACCATTTTTTTTTTTTTTTCAAATGAGCCATTGGCTCGCCAGCATGCTATCTAAAGAGAGACTGACCACGGGCGTCCGCAGAAATTTTTTCAAGTGTTGCCAGATTCTAAAATTGTCAGTTATAACACATTGATCTGGTGAATTTTAAATCCTGTCCTGTCCTAAGAACTCGACAAAAAACTTGCTGTACCTCAAACGATTGATAGTTATCCACTCACTAATTTTAAGGTTCGCCGATGACATTGTAATTCTGTCAGAGACAGCAAAGGACTTGGAAGAGCAGTTGAACGGAATGGATGGTGTCTTGAAGGGAGGATATAAGATGAACATCAACAAAAGCAAAACGAGGATAATGGAATGTAGTCGAATTAAGTCGGGTGATGTTGAGGGTATTAGATTAGGAAATGAGACACTTAAAGTAGTAAAGGAGTTTTCTATGTGGGGAGCAAAATAACTGATGATGGTCGAAGTAGAGAGGATATAAAATGTAGACTGGCAATGGCAAGGAAAGCGTTTCTGAAGAAGAGAAATTTGTTAACATCGAGTATAGATTTAAGTGTCAGGAAGTCATTTCTGAAAGTATTTGTATGGAGTGTAGCCATGTATGGAAGTGAAACATGGACGGTAAATAGTTTGGACAAGAAGAGAATAGAAGCTTTCGAAATGTGGTGCTACAGAAGAATGCTGACGATTAGATGGGTAGATCACATAACTAATGAGGAAGTATTGAATAGGATTGGGGAGAAGAGAAGTTTGTGGCACAACTTGACCAGAAGAAGGGATCGGTTGGTAGGACATGTTCTGAGGCATCAAGGGATCACCAATTTAGTATTGGAGGGCAGTGTGGAGGGTAAAAATCGTAGGGGGAGACCGAGAGATGAATATACTAAGCATATTCAGAAGGATGTAGGTTGCAGTAGGTTCTGGGAGATGAAGAAGCTTGCACAGGATAGAGTAGCATGGAGGGCTGCATCAAGCCAGTCTCGGGACTGAAGACCACAACAACAACAATGTTAAGGTAGATAATTTTGATACCTAAAAAGTGTAGTATCAACGTTCGATATCAGACTTGTCAGGGGTTGCACTTATCGATCGCGGTCCGTATTAGTGCCTGTGGAACTGCGAGTCGCGACCGGCTCCGCTAACGCCGATCCGCGGCTTGTATCAAGTTTCTAGCGAGCTGTCGTCCACTCGATTTACATGTTTCTATTTAGCATTGGCGACTAGTCAACATTGGCGACGAAACCGTTGTCGTCATCATAACAAAAAGTAAGTATATTTCAATAGTATATGCAAATTTTATCGTTTTATGTTATTTATTTGAATACGAATGCCACCTTTTTGATTCAACTATCTGAAATTACATCCCCATACGATTAAATCCGGTGTATCCAACGGGTTAGGAAATAAAGCTAGAAAATATTCACAAAATATTAGTCACATTCCCATTACGTTAGGTCGAAACTGCAAATTAAAAAGCTCAGTTAGAAAAAAAGCCAGAACGATTTAGAAAACTCTGTTGCTTATCAACCAAAATTACCAAGAAAAACTTTCAGATTAATACTCCTCGGAGTGGAAGAAAAGAAATTAACTTTAAAAAACGCTTATTGAAATCTGATGCCATCTGCAAGACACTATTTTCTTACAATACTTCGCGTTTGATCTCGTTACTAGAGTTGTTGAATTATTTCATGCTTTCTCTTTCTTGGAACTTCACTGGAACAAATCAAGCTCAACAAAATGCGTTTTGAAAGCTGTAGATTTTAGACTGGTTACCTAACGTATGGCATAGTCCAAAGAGCAATTGTTATAAGGGGCTGTCAAATGAAAACGAGACAGTTGGGGAAAAAGTAAGTAAACTGTATTATTTACAAACTAATCGGCATAGCTGTTAATGCGTTTATCATACTTTGAGGAAAACGGTCAATGCCCTCGTGGAAAAATGTTGCTTGCGTGGTTGCTTATGTAGCCGTGAGAGTACTCAGGCGCATCCTTCTGCCTCAAATCGACGCTCGAAAGACATTTGTTGTCCGCCCACATGTTGCCAAGGTTATTTCGAGTGCGCTGCAGAAGTTTCGCTGTTAAGCCGTTATACATCCTCCGTACAGTCCCGATTTCTCCCCATGCAAATTCCATATTTTTGGAGCTCTGAAGAAAGACATTCGGGGGCGTCGGGCTAAGAAGTGTACTCGTGGGTACAATCACGGGTCCCGTAGGTACGTGAAAACATTTGTCCGTGAAGGCGTTGACCATCTTGTCTCACAATGGGATAAATGTATTAACTGTTATGGCAACTACTTTCGAAATAATAAACATTTTTTTGTACTTTTTCCCATCTGTCTCATTTTCATTTGTCTGCCTCTTTTACAGGATCTTCCATTTATCTTGTCCACCCTAAATAACTGTTTGTCCAGATGCAAATTACAAAATGTTTCAAGCAAATGTTCTTTACCCGTCAGGGGGACATCAGTCAGCATGATTGCCCTTCGTTGTAGCTATATTTTTTACGAAGTTATGAACAGCAGTATGACTTTTTCAAATGCAACCCTGTATTTTTTATTCGGTAATTCATTTTCTCTCATAAAGACCTATTGAAAAATGTATCACAGTGTACCATGCACTGAAACACAACGTTATTAATTAATAACGCAACATTGACGTTGAGCCCGGGATCACAAACTCGTCCACTTGCTTGAGTTGTCAGAAAACAAATGGAAACCAAAACGTAACACAAAATAGACTTTGACTCTCCTGTACCACTGGCCAGGAGTAGTACATTCAAAGGTGCTAAGAGTGGTGGCCCTGGACTCCGATACACTGGTGCACACGTTGAACGAAAGAATTATTTACTGATTCCAGTGTTGCCTGCTGAAGAGAATTACAAGCGAGCACGATACGTTCCTGCGTGTCCTCTGGAGTTGTTGGAATATCGCGATAGATAACGTCTTTAATGCATCCCCAAAGAAAAAAGTCCAGAGGATTTAAATCAGGAGACATAGCAGGCTAAGTAATTGTTCCTCCTCGACCAGTCCATCTGGCAGGATACCTTGAGATCAGAACACGACGTGCACGCAATGCATTACGTGCTGGACATCCATCGTGTTGATACCACATAAGCATTCTGGTTCTTAGCGGCACTTCATCCAGGCTCGGGGCTCTGAGCACTATGGGACTTAACATCTGTGGTCATCAGTCCCCTAGAACTTAGAACTACTTAAACCTAACTAACCTAAGGACATCACACACATCCATGCCCGAGGCAGGATTCGAACCGGCGACCGCAGCAGTCGCGCGGTTCCGGACTGAGCGCCTAGAACCGCTAGACCACCGCGGCCGGCCACTTCATCCAGAAGAGGAATTTGGCATACGCTGTGCCGTTTAGACTACCATTGATGCAATAAGTGCCGATAATTGTAGTACCAAGCATCCCACACCAGACGTCAACTCTCCATTGACGCTGATGTTCCACCTGTTTAACCCATAGTGGGTTCTCGCTGGACCAATAATGCATGTTTCTAGTATTTACCTGTCCTTTGTTTGAGAAGGAACATTCATAGGTAAATAGAACATTGGGATGGCGAGGATTTGCTGCTGTGACCACTGACAGAACTGTACACGATTTCGGAAATAATTCCCATGAAATTCTTGACGTAGGTGTACATGGTAAGGATGGAACCGGTGACGTGTAAGAATACGATGTACACTGCTTTTAGGAACGGCAATCTCGTGTTCAAGCTGTCGTGTGCTTACATGTGGATTCATAGAAACGGAAGTGCGAACAATAACTTCGTCAGCTTCGTCTGTGCGAGTGTGTTGTCGTGGGTTGAAACTTCCCGTTTCCTGAAGCGTCGCAACAAGACGAGGAACATCTGTCGGGAAGATGGGTTCTTGTCAGGATATCGCTCTCTGTACAGTTCCGTTGCCTGCGTAGCATTTCACCTACCTTCAACAACAACAATAAAAGAAACACTATGTCGATGCAGTTTGTAGGAAGGACATCGTTTACTGGATACCTACTCTACACAACAGTATTAAAAAGGACTAAACTACTGTACTAAATGTACCCGTACATAAAAAAAACTGTATTGGAATTACTGATCTGCTAACTTACATTCCCCATAGGTGAGTAGCATTTCTACCTTCTCTTCGTTGGTGTACATTCTACTCACACAACTCTTCAACTGACGGTGGTTGACGGTATGATGGCTGTGCATTCTACTTATGTTTACATTTGTCCTATGTCAACGTCAGCACGTGGATATGTTCCATTACCCCAAGAACCTGCAGTAAGCGCTGGGAGAGTCAATGTCAATGTTGTGTTATGTAATTAATGACGTTGTGTTTCAGAGAATGGTACACTGTGATACAGTTTTGAATACGCCTTAAAGAGAGGAAATGAATTACCGAATAAAAAATACACGGTGCCATTTAGAAAAGTCATACCGCTGTTCATATCTTTGTAAAAAACAAAGCGCAACGAAGGCAATCATGCTGATTGACGTCTCCCTGACGGATAAACAACATCTGTTTGTAACATTTTGTAATTTGCATCTGGACAAACAGTTATTTAGGGTTGTCAAGATAAATGGGACATCCTGCATATGACCAGATCCGGGGTTCCAGATCCTTTTCTCTGGCGGAGCACTATGAGAATCCCGATACTTTGTTGGAACATCTTGTTTATTTTGAAGATTAATAAAATTTTAAAAATGAGAAAAACCTTTTTTATTCAGTAATTACTTCAAATCTAAATCATAACTAATAACACAGAATGCCGGCCGGAGTGGCCGAGTGGTTCTAGGCGCTTCAGTTTGGAACCGCGCGACCGCTACGGTCGCAGGTTCGCATCCTGCCTCGGGCATGGATGTGTGTGATGTCCTTAGGTTAGTTAGGTTTAAGTAGTTCTAAGTTCTAGGGGACTGATGACCTCCGATATTAAGCCGCATAGTGTTCAGAGCCATTTGAATTTTTTGAATAACACAGAATGAATAAATGATTTGAAAAATAATTAATATTGTCAAATGTAGAAGTAGAAAAACGCCATGTTATCAACAGTTTTTCGCGGAGCACTTATGCACACACTTTGGGAAATCTTGCTTTAGATAAAAAAAAAACGGTAAAAGTAAAAGGGAAAAACTAGCTATTAAATTGGCCTACTTAAGAAACATACATTAGTTAGTGTTATTGGTTTGAGTAAGCTTCTTGGCGTATCACATATATAATTTGGGACTTGGTATTGTATATGTAGTTGAAAAAAGTAACAGGAGCGCCTGTAACATACTGTTTTCGTGTTGCATAATGCTAATATCACATACGATTCTAACATACTGTGTGCCACAAATTCGGTGACATGTCTTCACTGAACCGTGGTAAAAATTGCTGTTTGAAGAGCGCGCCGCAGCGCGTAGTGTGAAGCAGTCGCCCTCCGTTTCTGGCGGTGGCGCCGCTGTGGCAGTCGCAGCTTTGGTGTCTCCCTCTGGTGGGATAGGGGAAAGGTTGCCTGTTCACGTGCATTTAAGGGGCGCTGTGAGCTCGCCAGTCGGTCAGTCTGGGTGAGTCTCTCGTCCCCAGCTTGCTAGTCTGCCTCTCGTCCGCATTCGTTAGGCAGTTAGTGTCTGTCTGTCGTTCGGAGTGCTAGTATGCCTGTCGTTCGGATCAACCTTTAAAGCCGGCAAAATGAGAGTCTTTCCACTCCACCAGTAAGAGAACTCAGCGAGTGGTCGCCCGGTCGGGGCTTAGTTCCTGCATCTGAGTCTGCGCGTTAGGCCGCCAGTCTGCTCGATTTTGCTCAAGCAATGGTCATTGGCGGTTGGATCGATCGGTTGGTCGGTCGCGCACTGAGACACAAGATGACTTGTCCGTCTTGAGCGTCGGCGCATGTGAGGTCGCCACGTGAGTCCAGTGGGCCGCGGCGTATAGCGAGGGGTAGTGACTTCGCAGTCGACAGGAGAGCAACAGGAGTCAACCCACGACATCAGTCTGGCCGGTGCGAGCTGCGACTCCGTGAGACGGGAGATCAGCGCGCCTTCCTGCGTCCGTTGAAGCGGCTGGCAGCGGACGGTTCGGGAGAGCGATTTGGGGTGCTGCGCCAAGTCTTCTCGAGAAATCGCAGTTTATTAGAAGTTAAGTGATTGGTGATACCTTATTTGATTTACTCTTGTTAAATTCTACTTGTTTTTTCGGTGAGATCACCAGCCGTTTTGCTTTCGGGTCGTCCCACCATTCTTCTCCGTTTGCCCACCTGCGGGAAGGTGGTTGTTTATAAATTGGGTGGTCCGTTTTTCCCTTGTGGAGTAGGGGCGGGTTAGAGCAACCACCGGTTCGGGTTGTTCGGTAATCTCCCTATCAATCTACCGTACGGTAGTAGCTGCCTCTGTCACGTTTGTCGGTTTTGGTGTGTTAACGAATTTATTGCTTGGAGTCTAATGGCCTAATACCTGGAATATGTTTTGATCTTTGGAAACTTTAATATTATTGTCTATGATCTTGAGAGACGGTATCTGTTTACTGTAGAGCGTCTTAACTATTGTTTGGCCAACCTTGTAGAATTTTATATAAGACTGCATTTCATGGGCTTTTATTTAAATTTTCTTAGAAGTTAAAATCAAGTTGCACATTCGGTGGCAAAGTTAATATTCTAATTGTTAGTGTTTTGTACCATTTCCATCCCTCCTTCCGGGGGGGGGGGGGTGCATAATTTGTGTGCTTGTGTAAATTGTTAAAACTCTTAGTTTAAAGTTATCTGGTGTGTTGCAGATTTGCACCACTGTAGTCTTTCAGAGGCTGTTGTGACCGGTCGTAACTATAGCCATGTCAAAAGGGAGCGGCAAGGTTCTCTGCCCAAAAGCTCATACAGTCAAAACTTGTTTCTTTCTACCTCTGAATAAATTGTAACTTTGATATTTAGAGGGTGCTTTCTGATTATAATTTTAAATCTGTAACTTTTAAAAAATGCTTTTAGGCACTATTAAAGTGAATAAAATTCCCATTGTTAAAAGGAATTTGGTTATTATTTCATCGGTTAATCCCTGGCAACTACTTCCGTGCTTACATCGTGTGAGTAAATGTGTTCATGTTCTTGATGAATCGCTAGTAAATAAAATAAATTCTTAAGAATATTCTTTGAAAATACACTCCTGGAAATTGAAATAAGAACACCGTGAATTCGTTGTCCCAGGAAGGGGAAACTTTATTGACACATTCCTGGGGTCAGATACATCACATGATCACACTGACAGAACCACAGGCACATAGACACAGGCAACAGAGCATGCACAATGTCGGCTCTAGTACAGTGTATATCCACCTTTCGCAGCAATGCAGGCTGCTATTCTCCCATGGAGACGATCGTAGAGATGCTGGATGTAGTCCTGTGGAACGGCTTGCCATGCCATTTCCACCTGGCGCCTCAGTTGGACCAGCGTTCGTGCTGGACGTGCAGACCGCGTGAGACGACGCTTCATCCAGTCCCAAACATCCTCAATGGGGGACAGATCCGGAGATCTTGCTGGCCAGGGTAGTTGACTTACACCTTCTAGAGCACGTTGGGTGGCACGGGATACATGCGGACGTGCATTGTCCTGTTGGAACAGCAACTACCCTTGCCGGTCTAGGAATGGTAGAACGATGGGTTCGATGACGGTTTGGATGTACCGTGCACTATTCAGTGTCCCCTCGACGATCACCAGTGGTGTACGGCCAGTGTAGGAGATCGCTCCCCACACCATGATGCCGGGTGTTGGCCCTGTGTGCCTCGGTCGTATGCAGTCCTGATTGTGGCGCTCACCTGCACGGCGCCAAACACGCATACGACCATCATTGGCACCAAGGCAGAAGCGACTCTCATCGCTGAAAACGACACGTCTCCATTCGTCCCTCCGTTCACGCCTGTCGCGACACCACTGGAGGCGGGCTGCACGATGTTGGGGCGTGAGCGGAAGACGGCCTAACGGTGTGCGGGACCGTAGCCCAGCTTCATGGAGACGGTTGCGAATGGTCCTCGCCGAGACCCCGGGAGCAACAGTGTCCCTAATTTGCTGGGAAGTGGCGGTGCGGTCCCCTACGGCACTGCGTAGGATCCTACGGTCTTGGCGTGCATCCGTGCGTCGCTGCGGTCCGGTCCCAGGTCGACGGGCACGTGCACCTTCCGCCGACCACTGGCGACAACATCGATGTACTGTGGAGACCTCACGCCCCACGTGTTGAGCAGTTCGGCGGTACGTCCACCCGGCCTCCCGCATGCCCACTATACGCCCTCGCTCAAAGTCCGCCAACTGCACATACGGTTCACGTCCACGCTGTCGCGGCATGCTACCAGTGTTAAAGACTGCGATGGAGCTCCGTATGCCACGGCAAACTGGCTGACACTGACGGCGGCGGTGCACAAATGCTGCGCGGCTAGCAGTTCGACGGCCAACACCGCGGTTCCTGGTGTGTCCGCTGTGCCGTGCGTGTGATCATTGTTTGTACAGCCCTCTCGCAGTGTCCGGAGCAAGTATGGTGGGTCTGACACACCGGTGTCAATGTGTTCTTTTTTCCATTTCCAGGAGTGTAAATCACAGTTCATTCACCAAGCAAGCCTTTTAGCCATAGTGTATTAGTTATAATTGAAGAAGTGAGAAATATATTGTGATAATGTAATAAAACAACGTGTGGACAGGACTTGAAGGCATAAAGGTACTGACCTACCGCCGTGTCATCCTGAGCCTTTTAGGCATCGCCAGATGCGGATATGGAGGGGCGTGTGGTTAGCACACCGCTCTCCCGGCCGTTGTCAGTTTCCGTGATTGGTGCTGCTACTTCTCAACCAAGTAACTCCTCTATCGGCCTCACAGGGGCTGAGGGCACCCCGCTCGCCAACAGCACTCTGCAGACCCGGACGGTGACCCTTCCGAGTACTAGGCCAGTCCGATAACGCTTAACTTCACTGATCTGACGTCAACCGGAGTTACTACTGCGACAATGCCGTCGGCTGATACCGTAATAAGGGTAAAGAAAATCCAGTTAATAATGTAGACTAAATGCTGATTTCAGATCGGAGTTTTCCGTTGCGACATTCCTTAACAAGTACTACACTCCTGGAAATGGAAAAAAGAACACATTGACACCGGTGTGTCAGACCCACCATACTTGCTCCGGACACTGCGAGAGGGCTGTACAAGCAATGATCACACGCACGGCACAGCGGACACACCAGGAACCGCGGTGTTGGCCGTCGAATGGCGCTAGCTGCGCAGCATTTGTGCACCGCCGCCGTCAGTGTCAGCCAGTTTGCCGTGGCATACGGAGCTCCATCGCAGTCTTTAACACTGGTAGCATGCCGCGACAGCGTGGACGTGAACCGTATGTGCAGTTGACGGACTTTGAGCGAGGGCGTATAGTGGGCATGCGGGAGGCCGGGTGGACGTACCGCCGAATTGGTCAACACGTGGGGCGTGAGGTCTCCACAGTACGTCGATGTTGTCGCCAGTGGTCGGCGGAAGGTGCACGTGCCCGTCGACCTGGGACCGGACCGCAGCGACGCACGGATGCACGCCAAGACCGTAGGATCCTACGCAGTGCCGTAGGGGACCGCACCGCCACTTCCCAGCAAATTAGGGACACTGTTGCTCCTGGGGTATCGGCGAGGACCATTCGCAACCGTCTCCATGAAGCTGGGCTACGGTCCCGCACACCGTTAGGCCGTCTTCCGCTCACGCCCCAACATCGTGCAGCCCGCCTCCAGTGGTGTCGCGACAGGCGTGAACGGAGGGACGAATGGAGACGTGTCGTCTTCAGCGATGAGAGTCGCTTCTGCCTTGGTGCCAATGATGGTCGTATGCGTGTTTGGCGCCATGCAGGTGAGCGCCACAATCAGGACTGCATACGACCGAGGCACACAGGGCCAACACCCGGCATCATGGTGTGGGGAGCGATCTCCTACACTGGCCGTACACCACTGGTGATCGTCGAGGGGACACTGAATAGTGCACGGTACATCCAAACCGTCATCGAACCCATCGTTCTACCATTCCTAGACCGGCAAGGGAACTTGCTGTTCCAACAGGACAATGCACGTCCGCATGTATCCCGTGCCACCCAACGTGCTCTAGAAGGTGTAAGTCAACTACCCTGGCCAGCAAGATCTCCGGATCTGTCCCCCATTGAGCATGTTTGGGACTGGATGAAGCGTCGTCTCACGCGGTCTGCACGTCCAGCACGAACGCTGGTCCAACTGAGGCACCAGGTGGAACTGGCATGGCAAGCCGTTCCACAGGACTACATCCAGCATCTCTACGATCGTCTCCATGGGAGAATAGCAGCCTGCATTGCTGCGAAAGGTGGATATACACTGTACTAGTGCCGACATTGTGCATGCTCTGTTGCCTGTGTCTATGTGCCTGTGGTTCTGTCAGTGTGATCATGTGATGTATCTGACCCCAGGAATGTGTCAATAAAGTTTCCCCTTCCTGGGACAATGAATTCACGGTGTTCTTATTTCAATTTCCAGGAGTGTAGTTGGAGTTCCTGCCACTTCAGGTTTGTCACTCTTCGAGCTTTCGACGACTTTCTCCGCCATCATCGTCAGGACATTACAATAACACATGCGTGAATAAATTAAAACGTCGCCAGTTGTAGTGGCCGACAAGCAGGTGTACGGACGTCGGCACAGTAGGAGATATCCGTAGCCATACCTGCGGTCGTATTTTGCCGTCTGAAACTGTCACGCACTGTCAGTCACATTTGTCGCTCACATAGGACATAGCGTTATGGGTGACGAGAATAACATTTTGGACACACCGCCTCTCAAAATCGACACGAAGAGGCTTCACAGGGTGCAATTAAGAGCTTCAGTGAAACCACCTCTTCCATTTGGGCGTTGATTCTATTTCGCGGTCGAAAACGATAGTTCGCAGAGTAATGAGTATCATGAAGACGTTCTTGACAAACCCTGACGCTGCTGAGCCCTCCCTCTCCCTGCCCCCCTCCTGCAAGGTTCAGCTCATCTGTAAGGACATTGTGGGCCTTCGGCCCCATTGAGAACGTGATCGCACCACTCTGGAGTTAAGAGCGACCACAATTTCTTCTCTGTTGTACAAAGTGGAACCACTAGGGACCGCTCAAAACCATTCGACGAAATTTTAACGTGGTCCTCCTGCTGCGAGCCCTCCTGTGGTATGATGACGGGGCAGATGCGACACTGACACATGCGTGAATTAAGTGGCAAAGAGTCTCTGTGAGACCTCCCAGTTCAGTAACACCCTTGGTGGCACTCACGTACCTTTCTTGGGCAGATAAGCATTTCGACTCGCCTGACTGAGTGGCACTACGTTGCTGGACCAGCGCGTTCTGGTCGCATGCGAAATATTAAGGGGTATCGAAACTGAAGCGCGTCTTGCTGGCGCCTATGAATCAATGGATGGCTGTCTCCGTACAGCGACATTTTTAAAGCGCTCAACGAAGATAGACGTGTGGCACCGAGGGTGTTCCGAACTGGGGGGGGGGGGGGGGGTCTTAAAGGACGTCTTTTCCGTTTTACTCACACATCTGTCAATACCATAACCCGCTTGCCCCGTCCCCCCCCCCCCACCCCTCCGTGATTACACCACAGAAAGGCTGAAAAAATGTAAACACCATCTGCTCCTACTCCTGGCCGCCCAGGATTAGCCGAGCGGTCTAGGGCGCTGCATTAGGATAATTTAGGTTAAGTAGTGTGTAAGCTTAAGGACTGATGACCTTAGCAGTTAGGTCCCATAAGATTTCACACACATTTGAACCATCTGCTCCTTCGGATCAGGTTCAAATTTCGTCGAATGATTTTTAACGGTCCCTAGTGGTTCCACTCTGTACGACACAGCAAAAATTGTGGTCGCACTGCGCTCCAGAGGGGTGAGATCGCGTTCAGTGATCTTGAAGACCCACAATGTCCTTACAGATGGGCTGAATGGTCCAGGAGGGTAACGTGTCAGCAGTGTCAAAGGTTGGCAACAACGTCATCTTATTGCTCATTACTCTGCGAACTGTCGTTTTCGACCGCGAAATGGAATCAACGCCCAAATGGAAGGGGTGGTTTCATTGACGCCCTTAATGTGGCCCCTTGAAGCCTTTTCGTGTCGATAGTGAGCGGCAATGTGGTCTGAAATATTTTCCTCGGCCAGCCATAAGAAAACCGCGTGAAATCAACGGTATGCGTTGCGGTTCTGACTTCCCTCTCAGACGTGTCAAAGAAGTGGTGAAATTTGGGTAAGAGGTTGTGTGACAACCGTCTCATCGTGTGACACGTCCAGGTGGCATTGGACAGAATTGTCGTGAAATTTGGTGCCAGTGATATCATTAACTCAGCTTGCACTTCACATGAACTTCTCTGCTCTGGTCCCTTTAGAGGTATGCGTCGACCGACACGTTGTTGTTTGAAGCGTCGCTGCAACCGAAGGTGACGTCGCAGGGCGCTAACCTTTTGCATCAAGGCTGTAGGCACCTTTGAGCCAAATTGTTAACGTATTTCGAAAAAGCGACCCTTCAATTTTGTTGCACACTGTATTTTAACGGAATCATCTGTAGAAATCCATTGTCTGAAATTAGCGTATTTTATGATAAAGATGTTATGCAGCTGTGACGATAATTCTGACTACATTGGTGATAATAGGAAAAGATTCTTTTTATCCAGTATGGAATTTTAAATAGTTTTTTTACAATGTAATTTTGTAAACATATCGGCGAACTGTTACACTATTTTTAGTGAAATGAAATGTCGTGTGGCTAGGGCCTCCAGTCGGGTAGACCGATCGCCTGGTGCAGGTCTTTCGACTTGACGCCACTTCGGCGACTTGCGCGTCGATGGGGATGAAATGATGATGAAATGATGATGATTAGGACAACACGACACCCAGTCCCTGAGCGGAGAAAATCTCCGACCCGGCCGGGAATCGAACCCGGGCCCTTAGGATTGACATTCTGTCGCGCTGACCACTTTTTTTTTTTTTTTGGTCGTTGATTCCTTTACTCAGTTTTTATTACAGAGGGCGAGCTGCCCTCTGACCGAACACGCTGAGCTACCGTG
Source organism: Schistocerca cancellata (assembly GCF_023864275.1). Lineage (NCBI taxonomy): Eukaryota > Metazoa > Arthropoda > Insecta > Orthoptera > Acrididae > Schistocerca > Schistocerca cancellata. Next base: position 136,591,584 of record NC_064627.1, on the reverse strand, counting down.
CCGGCTGCCACTCAGCTACCGGAGGCGGACAGAGAGGCGCTCGTACCCACGCTATGAGGATACAAATCAGGTTTGCTTTCCTTTGAGGCTGGACGTGGTGTGTTGATGTTAGAAGGAGGCTAGCTGAGAGCCTGCAAACAGCCTGTGTTCGTGCTAGGTACGCTGTACCTACGCCACGAGCTATGGACTGAGGTGGGATTTCGTATGACAGAGGGAACACTCTCAGGGTTATCCCACGCATCCAGACTGCAAAGTTGTATGTCATTATGGTGATTCAACATATCGTGCTGCCATTCATGAACAGCATTGCAGAGGGTGTTTTCCAACAGGATAACTCTTGCCCTGTTGTAACCGAACATGCTCTGCAAGGTGTCGAAGTGTTGCCTCATTCTGCCCGATCACCAAGTCTGTCTACCAGCGAGCACATATGGGCCGTCGTCGGACGACAAATTCACAAACAGCACTAGCCGTTCCTGATTAACCGACTAATTGTAACAGACATGGAACTTCTTCCCGCAAATTGACATCTCGCACCTGTACAGCACGACGCATGCACGTTTGCATGTTTGCATTCAACGGTCTGGCGCTTACAATGGTTTATTAATGTACCAATATTTCAGATTTGGAAAAATTCATCTCGCCCGTGATCTTACAATGTTAATCATTTAAGTACGTCACATAGAGAAATGATTGCCGAAATGTCATTACTCTACATTACTTGTTTTTTTCTGTTGCGATTTTTCCGTCAGTGCAGTTTTGATGACAGTTTCACTAAAATAATTCGATTCCCGGCGGGGTCAGGGATTTTCTCTGCCTCGTGATGACTGGGTGTTGTGTGTTGTCCTTAGGTTAGTTAGGTTTAAGTAGTTCTAAGTTCTAGCGGACTGATGACCACAGATGTTAAATCCCATAGTGCTCAGAGCCATCACCCTTGGACGACTGTTTCTGACCATCATGCTCCATACACCAACAAACTCTTTCACGACGATACCATGAGTAAAGTGGGATACATTTAGATCAGCCTGATTTAACTGCCGCGAAATGATTCTGGCAGAGACATGTGTACTGGTAGCGGTTGCAAGGAGGGATGGGGAAGTTAGAATTTGTGGGTTCGCAAATAATGGGCGTCAGAGTTCTGTATGATGTACAGTGCACATATTTCGAATGTTTTTTATTTCTGTGTCTTTAGTCCTCGCAGTAAGTAAACCGAGTTTCCCCTTCACACAGTACAATAACCAATAACAGATTCAGAGTAACTTGTATATGCTACTTTTCGTATGTCCATTTTAGTTGTGGTTGATAATATTTCTATTGCAAATGCAAAGCTGCTCAGTTTGTTAGCTAGGCACGGTAGTATTCGCGCAGTTCAAGTTGACATTCAGCGCGGTGGCAGATGGGAGAGACCGTAGATGGCATAAAATATGCGCACCTTCTTCAGACAGTATTTCATTATATAAAACTGCATCATGCGTGAAAATTCTGTGGTTAATATTAATATTGTCCGCAATGTCTGCAAGGTTATTGATACACAACATGAACACCAATGGTCCCAGCAAACTTCTCTGAGGCATATCCGATCGGTCGAGCACTCACGCGGAGAACGCGGCAAGTGGCATAACCCGATTTCCCAGAAACTTCACTCGGTGAAAGACGAGCAGAAACAACAGAACACGTGTCTTGCCTTACCTATAGACGCCCTACCATTCCTGAGGAACCGACAAAGTTTTTGAGGCGTTGTATATGTCGTTCAGCATATAACCAGCTCAGGCGTCGTGGCTTTGCATTTTTGCGCACCATGTTTGAAATCCGATTATTGCTTTCATTTTATTATTTTTTTTTTTTTGCCCTGCAGGAGATTACTACACGAATGTGGAAAACAATAAATGGACGAGAAAAATTTGAAACTGTTTTTTATCAAATTCGTTTTGTGTAGCCTGTCAATGATATTGGTAGAGTTGCATACATGTTTGCGAGAAGTGGGTTTCCGTCGGCGAGCAAGTACACCCGCTTATTCCTGCAGCCTGCAAAGATGGTCTTCTGTTCAGTCTATTCTGACCTGTCCAGTTAGTCTTGTCCTCTTGAGGGAATCGGTAAGGGAAACACGTCACACCCGAATTAGTTCTCAAAGCGGACAGACAGCAATGGATCATACACACATATATTGCATAATAAATGTGTGCATACTGTGAAACCCAGTTCTTATTTTACGATTAATATAACGCCCTCGTATCCCCTAACTTGACACGAAACCTTCTACGGACATGGGTAGATAAATGAGGAAGGAAAAAAAACGAAAACAATAATGGCAGAAAGAAACCGTTTTAATAATAAAATACTAAATTTGGAAGGCTTTCAAAGCAGAAGAAACAAAAAATTGGGAACAACATGGACAGAAGAAAGGAAGAGACTTCATGGGGAGAAAATGAGGGAATACTGGAGAAATAGGAAACAACAACAAAGGAAGAAGAGGAGCTGAAGTTGTTAACGTCATCCTAGTTGCTCAAAAAAATGGTGGGGGGGGGGTTTCGAACACAGGACTTAAAGGCGCCCACATGCGATACTACCAACTCTTGTCAACGCGTCGATGAGCCCGTAATGCGCTGCCTAACGGCATGTAAATACATCAAAGACTTTGACTTTTGTTTTCTCAGAAACAGCCGATTATCTACGAATAAGCAGTTACAATTTTTCGCTTATTTTGACTCCTCTTCCACTGAGCGACGTTTCTGGAAAATCGAGTTATGGCACTTGCCCTGTTCTCGTTGTCTGTCTAACGTTTCGTCTATAAATGGTGCAGACATCATCAAAGTCTACAGATACTCAGTAATTTAAAAACTAACTGCTTCAAAAGTCGAAAGTGCTTAGCATCTGTTAGCGCTCAAATGAGATAAATAAATTTTTATTTGACTTTACCTTGACATATTAGCAAAATAATACGTTTACAAAATGCGAGGTTCCCGGGTTCGATTCCCGGCGGGGTCAGGGATTTTCTCTGCCTCGTGATGGCTGGGTGTTGTGTGCTGTCCTTAGGTTAGTTGGGTTTAAGTAGTTCTAAGTTCTAGGGGACTTATGACCACAGCAGTTGAGTCCCATAGTGCTCAGAGCCATTTGAACCATTTGAACAAAATGTGAGCACATATTGCTGAATAGGGACCCATCAGAGCTACGTGTTGCGACCTATCTTCTCGCTGCTGTCCGCCTGCTTAGCTGCGTGGTAACGTGTTTGCTTACCATGCTAGAGGGCCGGGTTCGATTCCCGACCGGGTTGGAGATATACTCTGCTCATGGATTGGATGTTGTGTTGTCCTCCTCACCATTTCATCATCATCGACACACCAGTCGCCCAGTGTAGCGTCTCGTGAAATTAGATTTGCAGCCCGGTGGCCGAACTTCCCTGGACAGGGCCTCTCGGCCACCAATGCCACACGATCATTTCATTTCATTTTTTTCTCCTCGATGCCGCAGTCCTTCCGCTCCTGTGCCATCAACACTAGACGCCTCATTCAGGTGGCGCAGAACAGAGACCGTGAAAACATTAGCTCTAGCAGCAGCAGCACCGCTATTCGCAACCTTTAATATTCGTCTGCATTATGGCGAGCATGCAGCGGAAGCTCCCTTAAAAAGAGCTGGTTCCGCAGTGGCTGCATTATAACTGACTGAACCCTGGCTCTTTGCTACTAATGAGGCCGGCTGCTGACTGCGCACCCTCGCCTTTCGCATCTCATTCCCTTTGCAGGGCCGCCGTACTTCCGACTGACAGACAGAGCTCCGGCGGGTTGTTTGATCAGGCATCATCTCCGGCGATAAAGCAGCGCCGAAACAAAGGCCGTTGCGCAACCCGCCAGGTCTCGTCCGTCTGTTGTCGCCTTCGGCCTCAGTAGTGCGTGAGTTAACGAAGCGCAGTGCACATTGTCCTGTAGTGCCTGAAAACGTTACGTGTGGCGCAACACCAACTTACCACACTGTTCGCTATTGCCGTTAAGGTACCATTACTCTTCTGTGAAAATGCTGTTGAAACTCTTTAACATTCATAGAGGTGCGTTTCGTCTTTGCAACTAAACGATAGGCTGTTTGTTTTTTTGCCACACGCGTTTCACTCCTTTTATTTATGAAACATTTTCAGTGGCCGGCCGCTGTGGCCGAGCGGTTCTAGGCGATTCATTTCGGAACCGCGCTGCTGTTACGGTCGCAGGTTCGAATCCTGCCTCGGGAATGGATGTGTGTGATATTCTTAGGTCAGTTAGGTTTCAGTAGTTCTAATGTCTAGGGGACTGATGATCTCAGATGTTAAGTCCCATAGTGCTCAGAGCCATTTGGACCATTTTTTGAACTTGCACTTTTCATTGTGTGATCGACATATGTGTGTTTACAGTGTGTAGAGTTGCCAACTGTCGGTGTGTGTTTATGTTTCGTCTTTTTTTGTGTGTATGTGTTTGTGGTTTGATATTTTTCATTTGTTTTGTGTATTTCAAAAATGGTTCAAATAGCTCTGAGCACTATGGGACTTAACTGCTGAGGTCATCAGTCCCCTAGAACTTAGAACTAATTAAACCTAACTAACCTAAGGACATCACAAACATCCATACCCGTGGCAGGATTCGAACCTGCGACCGTCGCGGTCGCGTGGTTCCAGACTGTAGCGCCTAGAACCGCTCGGCCACTCCGGCCGGCCTTATGTATTTCGTTATGTGTGAATGTGTCGTTCCTTGTTAGAGCACAAGGGTGCTTTTGTGTATATCTGTGTGGAGAGAGAGTAGACTGAATAGTGCAGGCGATATATTATAATAAATGGAAATCGGTTAGCTGTAGTAGCTGTAGTATAGGGACCCATTGGACACATCTCCAGGGTCACACACTTGGACTAGCAACATTGGAGATCGTAAGTAACACCGAACGACAATTCAACCTCACGAAAGCTTGCGCTACAAAAGTTGTTTCTAATCTGAAAAACAAGAGAAAAACTTGAGAAAACTCAACATAGTAACATATTTTTGACTGCTAAATAAGAAATTTATTGTGTGAATAGGAACAAGCATGCATTAAAGGCATCTGTAGATGCACCATAAATAAAAGAAGCGAAACGGGTATGGCAAAAGACAAACTGCCTTTCATTTAGTTGCAAAGATGGAATATACCTCCATGAATTTTGAAGCAATTAAGGAACGACGGGAAACGGAAAAAAATGAGGAATCTTTTAAATATTTAAAACGTTTAAGTGCAGTGATTCTCGTGTGATCGAACATGTTCGTAAGTAAAAAAACCGTACCGCGGCACATCGTACCACTCCGTCACTATTATACACTAAAGCAACTGTGAAGTCTTCCGTGCCGATGGCTCGAGCCAGATGGTATGATGAGATGTTGACCATAAAAGCTCCGGAGTGTGGTTTACCACTTTCGTGACCGGTAGGTACTTCAACAGTTGTCGAAAATTTTGCCGGACGATGACGCTGACTTAATATGACTTTCGGACGGCGTATCGTGATGGCGTCGGTGGGCAAGTTAACACCAGTCGATCCTGTATTGACTGACGCCACGAGACAGCCGTGACAAACTGGGAATTCTGCTCCGCCGCAGTGAGAACGACCACTAGTGTAAAACCGAAGAATAGCTGCATCCAAGAGGTGAGTTACCTCTATTTCAAGAGTTTTGTAGTTCATTTCGCATATTTTATTTTTGTTTCTCAGTTTTTATACATGTGCGTTTATGAGTTGTGTTTGTAGAATGTTTTACACAATCGTGTTAAGCGTTTTCTGTGCTTTTGTCGAGTCAGTGCTCTGTTAAAATCCGAGCTTTCGACAATATCCACCATTCTCTTCGTCAGGAAAGAAACTGCCAAGTCGAAGAATTGACCACTGTGGCTGTGGAACGTGTCCCAGGACGAATGGTAAATATTCAGGGACGTAACAGGAACGATCATTCGAAGCAAAAAAAATCCAGTAGACATGGGCTCTAAAATGCACGCCTTAAGAGCTATGAGGCTCCATATTCGCCACTGTGAAACTCATCTCTTATACTGAACAAGGGCTCATAGCTCGTATGATATGCATTTTAGCGCCCATGTTTATTAGATCTTTTTGCTTCAAGCGATCCTTACTGCCATATCCCTGAATACTGACCATTCCTACTGGGACACCCTGTATATCTGTTTACTAAACGTAGCCCATTCCGCATGTTTTCTACGGGGTGCTCAAAAAGTCTCTCCGTAGTACCGTATGATTGTTAGCAGCGCCTGCCGTATGGTTGTTCGCCTTCCTGGGTTACTTCCCTTCAAGTGGACTCTCCCAACATTCCACTCTTTAGTTTATCTCAGCCAGCGTCAGTAGTATCGTTGGTGTGTGTCGTTACGTGTTGACGTGGACGTTTAAGTTTAGTTGCTTTCTTCGTTTGGTTCGTTTTTGACACTGTTAAAATGCTAACCATTGAAGAACGTGTGTTTTTAGTCGAACAAGTGTTCAAAGCTGGCGGTAAATACACAGTTTCAGTTCGTCAAACATTTAATTGAGTTTTCACGGAGACAGCACTCTCACATCGCGAAACTGTGCGAGATCTGATTAACAAATTTCGAAGTACGGGTTCAGTGACATATGCACCGAGAAGTGGTCGTCCGATAAAATGTCCACGAGTCCGAAAAAGTCAATAAGAAAACCCGCGCAGGAAATCGATGTTAGTGTCGGAACGGCCCACACAACTGTAAGGAAAAAATCAGAACTATTCCCATACAAAGTGATAGTAGTGCAAGAACTGAAAAATACTGATCATGACAAGAGACTCCATTATTGTCTATGGTACAAAATATCGTTCAACAAAATGGAAGGGATATTCTTATTCTTAATGAAACGTTTTCGACCGATGAGGCGTGGTTTCATTTATCCGGGTACATGAACTCGCAAAATTCTCGTATGTGAAGTACTGCAAATACATTGTGTACTCATGAGGAACCACTTCATTCTGTGAAAATGGGAGTTTGGATTGTAATTTGTAGACGTCGGATTGTGGGTCCCATATTTTTCAACGAAACAATAAACGCTCAACGATACTGCAGTGATAGTCTGTACCCATTCATAGGAGAACTTGTGTTAAGCGAAATACTGAACGGTTATTTTCAACAAGATGGTGCAACCGCGCATACAGCTCGCGTTTCAATGTCACTGCTTGTTGATGTTTTTGGTGATGGCATAATTTCACAGGGACTTTGGCCTCCACGATCGCCTGATCTAACACCACCTGACTTTTTCTTCTGGGGTTGCAGCGAAAGCAACTGTCTATAAAAACCGTCCAAAATTCGTTCATGAATTGGCAACTGCAATATCCACTTTCACTGCTTCTGTTATAGAAGAAATGCTACAGCTTGTGTTTGGAAACATGATTAGACGAATTGAATTATGTATTCAACAACAGGGGGGACACTTTCAACATTTAATGTGAAAATTTGTAAGTAAAAATGAATATTCAATAAATTAATAACTTGTATTTCAGAGAGTTTGATTTCGGTATATTCACTGCGGCATACGGCACGCGGGTCTAACAATCATACGCCACTGCGTGGTGACTTTTTGAACACCCGGTACATTAAACCGAGCTACTCACTTGATTTTGGACGACACTGCTACATTTTTCGGCAATAGCGATACTTGAATATTACACATTCTCGCCTGGTTTTATATTCGTTTGAGTATTAACAGCTATGGTGCAATATTGTCGATGAAAGGAGTAGTTCACCAAAGCAGGATCAGTTACTTATCAGATTTGTGTAAAACAGACGTCTAATTGGAATTCTCATATTGATAAGAGACATTTCATATTTTGAGAAATATGGAGATACAGTATTTTAAATCTTAAACTGACAACCTCTCAGCCATTCTCACGGGGAGTGGCTGGCAAGATTTTTAGCACACTGGAGCACTGGGGAGTAAACGTGCATGTGCGTGCTTATGCGACACAAGTAGCTTCTTTGTTTGCTCCACTATACGTAATATGCTGCCGAGGAATTTATAAACAGGTTGGAATACTGGCTAAGCAAAATTTGAATTACATTAATAACTTCAGCTGCTAATGGGCGTTGATATATATCAACGGGGACAGGTGAAAATGTGTGCCCCGACTGGGACTCGAACGCGGGATCTCCTGCTTACATGGCAGACGCTGAGCCACCGAGGGCAGAGAGGACAGCGCGACAGCAGGGACTATCTCGCGCACGCCTCCCACGAGACCCACATTTTCACCTTGTATGTCCACACACTACATTCGTAGTGTCCCACCGCAACACACTCATTACCCGTGGAAGACATTCTTACCAAGTCCCGTAACAGTTCGGGGAATATGTGTGCATCCGCACAGAAGAAGGTCATGGCCGTTGTTGCCAGAACTATATACTTATATGGATATGTCCATATAAGTATATTGGCTAAGCAAGTGGAGGCTAAGACCTAACCTTACAAAAAGCCACTTAACGTTGTTCCTGTACCGCACGGATTTGCAAGCATAGAAACCACATAGGCTAAATATTCGTCTCTGGAGACAAGAAATCACTTCTCAAACACTCGTAAAATGCCTTGTAATTCAATTAGGCGAGCTTTTAAAGTGACGAAAAAATACAACAGAGAAAGTGAGACAAGCAGAGAATCGACTAAACCGGGGCCGGCCACTTCACTCGTGCAGCATGTGCGGGCCGCTTGCAGGCCAAGGCCCGACCCGTCACTCGGCTTTGTTCGGCCCTTCTCGGAAATATCCGGAATAACGCGACATTTCATTTAACAGAGCGGTGCCGCATTTTCCGGTCGGCACGGCTCTCTTGAGTTCTGTAGAATCGTGACGTCAGAGCAGTTTACCCTTTGCTATTTGTTCGTGGTACGTAGGACTTCCACGTGTCCACTGGTTGTTTGCACAAAAGGAGTCAGTCTAGCGATCTATCGTCACATTTCACTAACCATCCCTCTACAATGAATGGGTCAGAATGTCCCGGGAGCGACAAATACGTGTATGCATCAGTGGCAGGTGAGGGGGTGAAATATGTATTTAAAAAATTTTACTCCATTGTTTTCTAAAATGTTGAAAATAACACATACCACTTGAACAATGAGTGGAGTCAAAAAGAGCCGACATTGTAGAACATGTCCTGGCATTTCACACGTTGTAGAGTGAAGGTTAAAAACGAATAGGAATGACAGAACAGAAGGATGAGAATTCTCATTTCGCTTAACCGAGAGGTACTGCATATTTGCCACGAAGAAAGTTTGAAAGGGCAAAAAATTACAACGATTCACAGACGGGATTGGGTGTTCTGTACATCAAGAAGCGCTCTGTGCTACATTTGCAGGCATTGAGCACATGAAAAATTAGTGATATGAATAGTTAAATTTTGCCGCGTGGGATTAGCCGAGCGTCTAAGGCGCTGCAGTCATGGCCTGTGCGGCTGCTCCCGGCGGAGGTTCGAGTCCTCCCTCGGGCATGGGTGTGTGTGTTTGTCCTTAGGATAATTTAGGTTAAGTAGTGTGTAAGCTCAGGGACTGATGACCTTTGCAGTTAACTCCTATAAGATTTCACACGCATTTGAACATTTTTTTTTTTTTTGAATGGTTAAATTTCTGAAGTCGCACGCATTATTCCATTGTCAGTTGCAACAGTTTTCAGTGGAACTGAACGACGGGGATAGAGACTTCATGTATCACTGCAAAGTACATTTGCTAAGTTGAGGGGCATTGCTGGAACGATTTTTCGATTTATATCTCGCTGTTGTTGAGTTTCCCTAAGCTCAGGCATTAAAGAAAATGCCAGGTCTGTGTAATTCAAAGAAGTGCAACGTTAGTTTCCTAAACGTTTTGAGAATACTACCAGTCTTACAGTCGGCGGTTGTGGCCACACGGTTCTAGGTGCTTCAAACCGGAACCGCGGTGCTGCTACGGTCGCAGGTTCGAATCCTGCTTCGGGCATGCATGCGTGTGATGTCCTTAGGTTAGTAGTTCTAAGTTCTAGGGGACTGATGACCTCTGACGTTAAGTCCCATAGTGCTTAGAGCCATTTCAACTATTTTTTTTTGAACCAGTCTTACATCTATTTTTAAGCTGTTTCCGGGACCGTTGGCTGTTTGCTTTCAACAAAAGCGCCCTTGTGCATGTGCAGATGTAACTGTTTGATCTGCAAGGTAATTCCCTTTTCAAACGCAAATACATCTAACGTTAAAACTGGCTAGGAGGTCTACATTGCTTTCTTCAGGTAGAGTTTTCACGCCTCCACAAAGGGGTTGCAAAAGTGCTACAGTATTTCTATCAAAAGATGTGTGTGAAAGACGTTTTTCCAATGTCGTGTGACTAGGGCCTCCCATCGGGTAGACCGTTCGCCGGGTGCAAGTACTTCGGTTTGACGCCACGTCGGCGGGGATGAAATGATGATGATGATGATGATGATTAGGACAACACAACACCCAGTCCCTGAGCAAAGAAAATCTCCGACCCAGCCGGGAATCGACCGCGGGCCCTTAGGATTGACATTCTGTCGCGCTGACCACTCAGCTACCGGGGCAGACAGTTTTTCCAATTATGAAACTAAATAAGTCATGATTACGTGGTAACAAGAGTCCGAAAATCTGTGAAATTGTCTGTCAGTCCGTATACCGACAGATTTTCTCATAAAAAATTATATTATGTCTTCAGCACGCAAAAAATAATTAAATAATACTGTAAATTTCTTTTGTTTTTGATTTGTGTTGTTGAGAAATGTGAAATATAAAACCAAGTCGTACGCAGTGCGACTGAACTGCCGTTCAGATGCGGCGCGTTCGCCGTTCCCTTCTTTCCCACAGATGCCGTGGCGTGCCGGAGGGGGAAACGTGCCTGCCACGTTGACCGCTATGGCATTCGTGCCAGAGCACAGATCGTGAGCCGAATTCTTGGCCACCCCTGGACTAAACCTAGCAGTACCACTAGTGAAATATAGAGTGGGCGGTGCGGGCCCACCAGTAGTATTATTTACATATAAAATATTCGTTGGCCCAGTACTTGAATAAGTAATGCAGGCGTGGTTTATATCACTGTATCAAACTTAGAATATCATGTCTACCGACAGGTGGATCTGCGAGTAGCTGGAGACTTAGCATATGACTGTCTTTATGTACGAGTATTAGGATGGAGCATAAGTTCGTAGCGTTTTTATTTTGTATGTTGGTATTCCTGTTGCTATCGGTTTATTTGTCGATTGTCGTTTTTTATTTGTAGCTCACTATTGCTATTCTATTTGAGTTCACATATTGTCATTTTATTTGGAGATAGTGAGTGGAGCTCTAAGCCTAAATCCTAAAATTCATTGGGTGGCCGTATGTGTATCTCTGTTTGCTTGTCATCAATTGGCTCGTGAACAACAGCGACCATTCCCGTCCTATGTCGTTACTGGTGAAGAGCAATGGTGTCTTTATGCTAACATAAGGAAAAGAAAGGAGTGATTGAGCCCAAACAAACAGAAATTCGCTGTAAAAGACGAGCGCGCATCCACGAAAGATAATGTCAGAGCTGCGGCGGTGTAGTGTGCTACGAATTGCTTTCCACAGGTATAACCATCACTGCTGATATTTGTTGTCGACAACAGAGACGCCTTGCAGACGCTATCCAAGAAAAACGGACAGAAAGACGCCCGCCCGCATGGTGCTAGACGACAAAAAACACCGTGCAGGTATTGGCTTGGGAAGTCATTCATCTTACGCCAGCAGGTTTTCAGCTTTTCCTCTCTCTGTCGAACATCGTTCAAGCAACTTCCTTCCCGCATCATAATGCGCTCCAAACATGGTTCGACGAGTTCTTCGCTTCAAAACCACGTGATTTCTACAGTCGCGGAATCGAAAAGTTACCCCAACCCAATCTATACAGATAAAAGTCTATTACCGCAGGTATCAGAGATCGTGAGAACAGTTTGACCAAGTCGCTTGATTTCTTTTTCTTGCGTTCATTATTGTCCGGATAAGGTTTATATGAAATAATTATTTTTTTTGGAAAATCCAAGGGAAAAGTTGAAATTAACATCAATTCCGTGTGTATGAAATATCATGAATTATTGCTGTCTCTGGATCACAGGGTTCCGGGTTCGATTCTCGGCCTGGTTTGGGATTTTCTGTGCCCAGGGACTGGGTGTTTGTGTTGTCCTCGTCATTTCATCATCCTCCTCATTTGTGAGAGTGACCAAATTGGAGTGTGAAAAGAAAATGGGCCGTGTAAAAATTGGGACTTATTACGGGCGCTGAAGACCGCGCAGCTGAGCGCCCCACAAACCAAACATCTTCATCAATATCATCAATTAAGAAGGATTCGACAGATAGGCTTGGTTTTTGTCTCTGTTGCCGGCCGCTGTGACCGAGCGGTTCTAGGCACTTCAGTCCGGAACCGCGTGACTGCTACGGTCGCAGGTTCGAATCCTGCCTCGGGCATGGATGTGTGTGATGTCCTTAGGTTGGTTAGTTTTAAGTAGTTCTACGTGTAGGGAAGGAAGACAAGGATTTCTGGTCAGATGAGTATCGGGTAATATCAACAGCAGCAGAACATGGTATAACAGGTGTAGGATTCGTTATGAATAGGAAGGTAGGGCAGAGGGTGTGTTACTGTGAACAGTTCAGTGACCGAGTTGTTCTAATCAGAATCGACAGCAGACCAACACCGACAACGATAGTTCAGGTATACATGCCGACGTCGCAATCTGAAGATGAACAGATAGAGAAAGTGTATGAGGACATTGAAAGGGTAATGCAGTATGTAAAGGGGGACGAAAATCTAATAGTCATGGGCGACTGGAATGCAGTTGTAGGGGAAGGAGTAGAAGAAAAGGTTACGGGAGAATATGGGCTTGGGACAAGGAATGAAAGGGGAGAAAGACTAATTGAGTTCTGTAACAAGTTTCAGCTAGTAACAACGAATACCCTGTTCAAGAATCACAAGAGGAGGAGGTATACTTGGAAAAGGCCGGGAGATACGGGAAAATTTCAATTAGATTACATCATGGTCAGACAGAGATTCCGAAATGAGATACTGGATTGTAAGGCGTACCCAGGAGCAGATATAAGATCACAATATAGTAGTGAATGAAGAGTAGGCTGAAGTTCAAGACATTAGTCGGGAAGAATCAATACGCAAAGAAGTGGGATACGGAAGTACTAAGGAATGACGAAATACGTTTGAAGTTCTCTAACGCTATAGATACAGCAATAAGGAATAGCGCAGTAGGCAGTACAGTGGAAGAGGAGTGGACATCTCTAAAAAGGGCCATCACAGAAGTTGGGAAGCAAAACATAGGTACAAAGAAGGTAGCTGCTAAGAAACCATGGGTAACAGAAGAAATACTTCAGTTGATTGATGAAAGGAGGAAGTACAAACATGTTCCGGGAAAATCAGGAATACAGAAATACAAGTCGCTGAGGAATGAAATAAATAGGAAGTGCAGGGAAGCTAAGACGAAATGGCTGCAAGAAAAATGTGAAGACATCGAAAAAGATATGATTGTTGGAAGGACAGACTCAGCATACAGGAAAGTCAAAACAACCTTTGGTGACATTAAAAGCAACGGTCGTAATGGTAATGGTACTTCTGGTATGAAAAATAAAATAAAAAATATTTTGCATTCAGTTTGGCAGTGCTGCTGTCACGTGTTTTTATAAAAAAAATAAGTTTCCGTGTTATATGTATGATATGTTGTTGTTGTGATCTTCAGTCCAGAGACTGGTTTGATGCAGCTCTCCATGCTACTCTATCCTGTGCAAGCTTCTTCATCTCCCAGTAACTACTGCAACCCACATCCCTCCGAATCCGCTGTATATTCATCTCCTGGTCTCCCTCTACGATTTTTACCCTCCACGCTGCCCTCCAATACTAACTTGGTGATCCCTTGATGCCTCAGAACGTCCTACCAACCGGTCCCTTCTTCTAGTCAAGGTGTGCCACAAATTTCTGTTTTCCCTAATTCTATTCAATACTTCCTCATTAGTTATGTGATCTACCCATCTAATCTTCAGCATTCTTCTGTAGCATCACATTTCGAAAGCTTATGTTCTCATCTTGTCCAAACTATTTATCGTCCACGTTTCACTTCCATACATGGCTACACTCCATACAAATACACTCCTGGAAATGGAAAAAAGAACACATTGACACCAGTGTGTCAGACCCACCATACTTGCTCCAGACACTGCGAGAGGGTTGTACAAGCAATGATCACACGCACGGCACAGCGGACACACCAGGAACCGCGGTGTTGGCCGTCGAATGGCGCTAGCTGCGCAGCATTTGTGCACCGCCGCCGTCAGTGTCAGCCAGTTTGCCGTGGCATACGGAGCTCCATCGCAGTCTTTAACACTGGTAGCATGCCGCGACAGCGTGGACGTGAACCGTATGTGCAGTTGATGGACTTTGAGCGAGGGCGTATAGTGGGCATGCGGGAGGCCGGGTGGACGTACCGCCGAATTGCTCAACACGTGGGGCGTGAGGTCTCCACAGTACATCGATGTTGTCGCCAGTGGTCGGCGGAAGGTGCACGTGCCCGTCGACCTGGGACCGGACCGCAGCGACGCACGGATGCACGCCAAGACCGTAGGATCCTACGCAGTGCCGTAGGGGACCGCACCGCCACTTCCCAGCAAATTAGGGACACTGTTGCTCCTGGGGTATCGGCGAGGACCATTCGCAACCGTCTCCATGAAGCTGGGCTACGGTCCCGCACACCGTTAGGCCGTCTTCCGCTCAAGCCCCAACATCGTGCAGCCCGCCTCCAGTGGTGTCGCGACAGGCGTGAATGGAGGGACGAATGGAGACGTGTCGCCTTCAGCGATGAGAGTCGCTTCTGCCTTGGAAGCCAATGATGGTCGTATGCGTGTTTGGCGCCGTGCAGGTGAGCGCCACAATCAGGACTGCATACGACCGAGGCACACAGGGCCAACACCCGGCATCATGGTGTGGGGAGCGATCTCCTACACTGGCCGTACACCACTGGTGATCGTCGAGGGGACACTGAATAGTGCACGGTACATCCAAACCGTCATCGAACCCATCGTTCTACCATTCCTAGACCGGCAAGGGAACTTGCTGTTCCAACAGGACAATGCATGTCCGCATGTATCCCGTGCCACCCAACGTGCTCTAGAAGGTGTAAGTCAACTACCCTGGCCAGCAAGATCTCCGGATCTGTCCCCCATTGAGCATGTTTGGGACTGGATGAAGCGTCGTCTCACGCGGTCTGCACGTCCAGCACGAACGCTGGTTCAACTGAGGCGCCAGGTGGAAATGGCATGGCAAGCCGTTCCACAGGACTACATCCAGCATCTCTACGATCGTCTCCATGGGAGAATAGCAGCCTGCATTGCTGCGAAAGGTGGATATACACTGTACTAGTGCCGACATTGTGCATGCTCTGTTGCCTGTGTCTATGTGCCTGTGGTTCTGTCAGTGTGATCATGTGATGTATCTGACCCCAGGAATGTGTCAATAAAGTTTCCCCTTCCTGGGACAATGAATTCACGGTGTTCTTATTTCAATTTCCAGGAGTGTACTTTCAGAAACGGCTTCCCGACACTTAAATCTATACTCGATGTTAACAAATTTCTCTTCTTCAGAAACGCTTTCCTTGCCATTGCCAGTCTAAATTTTATATTTATATATGAGATATCAATACACAGCAATATACAAAGGGGAAACGTAGTGCTGGCCTGGATGGCCGGGCGGTTCTAGGCGCTACAGTCTGGAACCGCGCGACCTCTTCGGTCGCAGGTTCGAATCCTGCCTCGGGCATGGATGTGTGTGATGTCCTTAGGTTAGTTAGGTTTAAGTAGTTCTAAGTTCTAGGGGACTGATGACCTCAGAAGTTAAGTCCCATGGTGCTCAGAGCCATTTGAACCATTTTTTGAAGCGTAGTTACAGAAAAGCTCGAAAAGTTCTTGGCGGATTTATTACAAATTTTTAAGCGATACTCTAATGAACTGTCAGACTGAATTGGACATAGAGAGGGGGGAGGAGGAGATGGAAAGAGAGAGGGCCGAGGAGGTTATGCACAGAGAGATGGGGGAGGACGTGATGTACGGGGAGAGGGGGGATGAGAAGGTGGGTAGAGAGAGGAGCCAAGGAATTTAGGATGTGTATGCCATTCCCATACATGTTTAACAATTGTGAAGCATTGCCGAGTTTTATAGTAGTATTACAGATATTAACAAATTTCTCTTTTTCGGAAGTTCTTTTCGTACTACAGCCGGTGTGCATTAGACGTCGCTTCAGATATTTTACTGCCCAA
The DNA here is from genome assembly GCF_023864275.1 of Schistocerca cancellata. Lineage (NCBI taxonomy): Eukaryota > Metazoa > Arthropoda > Insecta > Orthoptera > Acrididae > Schistocerca > Schistocerca cancellata. The sequence goes on along the minus strand of NC_064627.1, from coordinate 136,575,334 downwards.
GTACCAAAACTTGTCTATTATTTTCGGTGTCTGATTTCCTAATCTCATTATTTCAGCATCGACTTTTTTTTTTACTTTTGTTGATATTCATCTTATAATTACTATCCATTCAGTTCAAGTGATCTACCAATTTCTTTGCCCCTCTGACAGAATTACAGCCTCATCGCCCAATCGCAAAAGATTTAATTCTTCTCTCTGAACTTTAATTTCCGCTCTGAAATTTCTCCGTGGTTGTCTTTACTGATTTCTCAGTGTACAGATTGAATAACATCGGAGATAGGCTGCAACTGTCTGACATCCTTCCCAACCACTACTTCCTTTTCATTTCCGCAACTCCTACAACTGCAATCTGCTTTAAGTCGTGAGTAACCTTTCATTTCCTGTACTTTATTCCTGCTACCTACATAATTTCAAAACGTGTTGTGCTCCAGTGAAGACAGTCAAGTGCTTTTCTATATCTACAAATGCCATGAACATAGTTGTACCTTACTTTAGACTGTTTTACAAGTCGTAGAGTCAGTATTACGTACCTCGCATGTTCGTACGTTTCATAGAAATCACGAGGTCGGTCTCTAATAGTGTTCCCATTCTTCTGTAAATAATTCGCTGCAGTATTTTGCAACCATGTCTTATTAAACTGGTAGTTTGGCAGTTTTTACAACTGTCAGAATCTGTCTTTTTTTGGAATTGGTATTATTACATTCTTCTTGACGTCTGAGGACATTTCCCTGTCTCATATTCCACGCCAATTTAAATAGTGCTGCCACGGCTGGATCTCCCAAAGATTTCAATAATTCTGAGGGAATGTCGTCTACTCCAAAGACCTTGTTTCTACGTAAGTCTTTCAGTGCTCTCCCATATTATTCTCGCAGTTGCATATCCTCCATCACAAGTGCATTTACTTCCTCTCCTCTCTCTGCATTGTTGTGTTGAAATTCATTTTCTCAGAAGACTGAATTATACTCATCCATTTAAGAGATCCTTATCTCAATCGGTAAACACAATGACATTACAGGATCACGTTATTATCCGTCAATCTGTCTCTCTCTGTCCGTCGGTTCGACTGTGAAAAGCCGTTTTTCTTAGCACGGGTACTTCTATCAAATAGAAATTTATGCTACATACTAAGTCATATAGTCCCTTGTCCGTCTAAAAATATGGCGCTCCTAAGTCAATGTAATCAAAAGATGCGGCCATTTACGTCACTTATTTTGATGTTCGCAAGTTCAGGGTTCTTTCTTTTGACACAGAATCATGAAATTTGGCAAGAAGTGTGATTTCACTGCACAGGTAAAGGAAAAAAAATCCCAAAATTGTTAATTTGTAATGACATCACACGAAAAAAATTCTTTGCGATGTTTTATCTGACTGTTGGTCTGCCCTTCTGCTATGATCCCTTTTTCTCAGGAAAGAATAGACCTATCAAGTTGGAATTTATCTCACGTACTGAGGTCTATAATTCCTTTGCGGTGAAAAAATTTAAGCTTCTAAGTCAATCCGATGCGGTCATTTATGTCGCTTATTTTGACTCTCGTAATCTGACTCGTCAGAACCTATAAGGTACATCTCGTTACCTAGAATCATGAAATTTGGCAAGAAGGAATGTTTCATAGTACAAGTTAAGAAAAAAAACAGAAAATCGTTAACCTGTAAAAAATTATTTCTTTTGCCTTTTATGATCCGATCTCAAATTTGAGCTGAAAACGTTCTCGAAAGTCTTGGAATCCCCGGGGCAGATATCTTGCCAGTATCAATGTGGATAACGGGCAAAAACCGTCGGGATTATCGACTGCTGCAGTGAGTGTACCGTCTGTACACATAAATAAGCTTGTAAGGAACCCTAACAAGGAGAGTCCTGCTGGAATCTGGCCAATTATTTTTGAAATTGCACTCCTGCGAAATTTATTCTCATGTACTTAATCCATTTGTCGCATGTGATGTACAATGTGGTATATACACATAAAAAGAGTGCTTCAGCACGCACCTCAAATGACCTCGACGCCGATGGGCCGTTAAACTCTAGTCTCTGTTCCTTCCTTTTCAGTTCGATCCCGCGCCATTAGGACAATCGCAGCGATGCGCTAGCTTCAGAAGTGCACTTGATCTAGTTAGGAAACCAGAGGGAAGTCAGGAAGACGGCAGGTAGCGCTGGTCTGGGACGCCGCTCTCTGGTTTGCGTCGCAGAGGGGGACCTTAGCCCGGGGCGCGCAAAAACACAGCGCCGTGTCGGTGAGAGATCAATACCCGCCGCCGCTGTGTCCTCACTGCGAGATCGGAAAGACCACAGTTCGGTAGGGGGGTCCGCTTTCGATGTGTTCCAGTAGGCCGAAACTATTATTAATTCCAGTTTTAAACATGGCTATTTCTCAGCAAGCGTATATTAGATTCAACATAGGAATCATACACGGTAAACTGTAAGCCCGGCGGCACGCGAACAGCCCAAACTTAGCCGTTTGGGAAATGCTTCCTCCCTTGGCCCGAAAGCCAGTGACCATGCCCTTTGGACGTCAGGTACATTGCTCCATTTCCGCATTACGACAACGACTGCTCTGGGCGCCTCCCCGACTCGCTTTAGTGTATATATGCTCCACTGATAGTGCTTCCATTTGCTGTCTTTGGATGGTTATTGAATGTTGACGTCGAACATAGGCGTTGCTCGTATTAATGTGACTGGACAATTTTTTTTTGTCCGGTGATCTCACGAGGAAAGGGATAGATGTTTGAGCATTACTGAGCCCAAGTTGACATAGCTATACAAGGGAATTAATATTCTTAACGTAGGAATCATAGACCAACCGATAGCAAATAACTGTTTGGTACACTGATCTAGGTTTCGACACCTCTAAGGATATCTGTATAAGAATAAAATTTTGAGAAATGGTTCTTTTTTTTTTTTTTTTTTTTTTTTAAAGCATATCTACTGTTAAACGTTTACGGTGCGTGACAAAATTGTGATCAAAAATTGGGGCTGAGGCAACTGTGCTGTACCACGGACCATAGATGAAAGGTGTGAACGACGGCTGCGCAGTTGTGTACAGGGTGAACAGACGTGCAACTGTTGAGAAACTGACCGTCCAGATGAACCAAGAGGCTACCAACAGCGCCCCTTCAACGACCGTTCAGTGAACGTTGGTGTAGCCGGCCAGGGTGACCGAGCTGTTCTAGGCGCTATAGACTGGAACTGCGCGACCGCTACGGTCGCAGGTTCGAATCCTGCCTCGGGCATGGATGTGTGTGGTGTCCTTAGGTTAGTTAGGTTTAAGTAGTTCTAAGTTCTAGGGGACTGATGACTTTAGAAGTTAAGTCCCATAGTGCTCAGAGCCATTTGAACCATTTTTTTTAACGTTCGTGTAGTCGTATATGGGCTTCCGCAGCAGGCGCCCGATTCATGTACCCCATTTGACTGCTGTTATTCGGCGACAAGGCTGGAATTTACACAATACCGTAACTGGACGTCAAATGAGTGGCGACAGTTGTCCGTTTCAGATGAATCACGTTTTTTGCTCCATGGGACTGAAAGAAGCGTCCTGCAACAATCATAGGCAGGCCATATGAAGGAGCGTCATGGTCTGAGGAATGTTTTTGTGGCATTCCCTAGCTGATTTCGTCACTCTGTAAGGCATAGTGGATCGACACAAGTATGCATCTATCCTTGGGGGGACTATGTCCGCCCCTACATGCAGTTTACTTTTCATCGGCACGATGACATCTACCAGTAGGACAATGCAACGTAGCACACAGCTCGCAGTTTACGTGCGTGATTGGAAGAGCACCACCATGAGTTTACCTCGTTCTCCTCGGCACCAACTCCCGGATTTAAAACCAATCGAGAATCTGTGGGACTGTCTTGATCGGGCAGTTCGCGCTACAGATCCTCATTGGAGAAACCTAGCGCAGCTGGGCACGGCATTGGAGTTGCCACGGCTCCACACCCCTGGCGGTTTCTTCCAGAACCTCTCACTGACTCTCTTACTGGACGTCTCGTAGCAGTCCCTGCTGCTAAAAGTGGTCGTTCAGGCTTTTAACAGGCGGTCACATTAATGTCACTGGACAGCGTGTTAGGCATCCACTTAAAAGTGTAGTGCTGCAGGTCCTGAGGAAATGATGTGATCCTCTATGGCTGGCGTAAGCCTTGTCGGTGAAGTCGTGTCTGTGTGCCACTCAGTTGTAAAAAAATAAGCCCAGTAAGATGATGAGACGTGACAGAATGGCAGGAAGGAGGTATCGTGTTTGGACATGAACATTGTAAGTAGGCTGTTTATGTTTTCTTATCGGCAACGTTACGTAGCGCTCTGTACAAAATCACTGGCTGTGCTGTGTGCAGTCTGTGACTAGTTTGCATTGTTGTCTGCCATTGTAGTGTTGGGCAGCGGCAGCTGGATGTGAACAGCGCGTAGCGTTGCGCAGTTGGAGGTGAGCCGCCAGCAGTGGTGGATGTGGGGAGAGAGATGGCGGAGTTTTGAAATTTGTTATACTGGATATTATGAACTGCTATATATATTATGACTATTAAGGTAAATACATTGTTTGTTCTCTATTAAAATCTTTCATTTGCTAACTATGCCTATCAGTAGTTAGTGCTTTCAGTAGTTTGAATCTTTTATTTAGCTGGCAGCAGTGGCGCTCGCCGTATTGCAGTAGTTCGAGTAACGAAGATTTTTGTGAGGTAAGTGATTTGTGAAAGGTATAGGTTAATGTTAGTCAGGGCCATTCTTTTGTAGGGATTTTTGAAAGTCAGATTGCGTTGCGCTAAAAATATTGTGTGTCAGTTTAAGCACAGTCTTGTATAAATTATTCAAAGGGGACGTTTCATATCATGACTACCCCATGACTGATGTTTTAAAGGATGGAGTGTCAGCATGGAGTGCCGAACGCGTCTACAAGGAATGGTGCATCACTGGCAGTCATTTAGCACGGCGTATATTGGCGTCTTAAGAAGATATAAGCCGACGGGCACTGGAGACGAGTATAGCTTCTTGTCAGTGACGATCATTTTCAAACTCAAAAGGAAATAACGTTGTCAATGAATCCAGGTTCATTTCAACGTTCCCGAACGAACATTGCGAAGGGAACTGCAGGTAATGGGCATTTGGAATCGTGTAACCCGTAAAACGCCATTGCTCACAACAGGGCATGAATATGCACTTCTACAATGGGCCAAACGACGCAGTAAGTGGACAGTAGCTGACTGGAGGCGTGTATTGTAGACCAACGAGTCGTGCTTTTGCCCCGAGCGAGGTGGCACACTGGATTCTCTAATCAGTCCGTTCCCAAGATTACAAAAAGATGAAATGTTAATTTTACACCAACACTTCTTCGTATGCGTTGTCAGACATGTGAATGTGATCAGTCAGTGTTGGGAAACGGCACTGAAGAATGTTCGAAAGTTGCTTGCTGCGTTCAATGACTAATGCAATACTTTTTTTTCTCGTCTAATTTCGGTTGAAAAAATGAGGAATTTGTTGTGTGTGTGTGGTTTGAGGTTTTCGGGCGCTGTGGGATATCGTGGAATATTCCCGATTCAGACCCTGTAGTTCAGCGAAGTTCCGATAGGTGGCGGCAATATACGTAGCCTTCAAAATGGCATCTGTAATGGAGGTTCGTTCGAAGCAGTGACCTGTTATTGAGTTTCTTGTGGTGGAAAACCAGAGCATCGCACTTCCATAATGTCTATGGAGACCTGTCAGTGAGAAGAAGCATGGTGAGTCGTTGGACAAGGCACCTGTCATCATTAGAGATGGGAAAAACTGTTCTTTTCAGAGATTGGATCAGAACTGTTCACTCCCTGAAATGAATTAGCTCTTTTTCATGACTCACCACTCATTTACAATAGAAAATAAATGGAAGGCACATTGCCCTTTAAAATTGGTTTATTCCAGTACTATACCTGTATTTTGATCTTATTTGATCCTATTTTGAAGTAACACAGATAATGAGGAAGAATTTTGTATTGTTTATTGAAATTTCCACGATATGACAAAGTTTTTGATTATTGATTTATTTTGCACTATCGTGGTTTTTTGGGTGATCGGAAAATGTTGTAACTTGAGATTTACATTAACAATATATTTGGCTATAATGTATTAAAATTTCATTAACCTCATACAAATACATCGCAAGCCATATATTTTTAAAGTGAACGTTTCCTTCTGAAGACGCCTAAAATCGCAAAATCCGTACCAGAATAAGAAAAAAAAATATAAATTTGACTGTAAAACGAAAGTGCTGCATATAGCCTTACGCAGAATAAAACAAGGAAAATATTGGTGTATCACATTTTGCGATACGTTTATCGGTTCGCTCGTAATTAACGCGTAAATTCGAGTGACCATAATAAAAATCCTATAGTAAGAGGAGTCATCAGGAGCCTAATCTAATCAGTTTAAACAAATAAAAATTAAATAAAAACAATTGATGTATACATAACATAATAATGTAATATACATAGCGGTATTACTACGAAGAACAATATCCAGTAGGGACGAACTCCGATGCAGAGGCGCTGAGTCGAGCAGGTCGAGCCGCGAGCTGTATTACTGCGTGAGCTGAGACCGCAGAGACCAGAGTGACACCTGAGTCGCTTTGCTCAACGCTCTGGCTAGAGTCGAGACGGTGGGGTGAGCGTTGAGCGGGCGAGTTCCGAGGGTGGGGGAAGCGGTGAACTCACCCGCTCCGAGACAAATAGTCCATTCCCTTGCGAGCAGGTTGTTGCAAGTAGTTCCTATGTTATCTGCTAGGTGGCTCTCTGTCCTGTTGCTCGCATCAACTGCCCAGAGGGCAGGACGTGCGACTGAAACGATCGCCGACAGAGTGCGATGCGAAGTTAAGCTGCGCCAGACGGCAGAGGAAGCACAGGGACGGCACGGCATATGTGAAACACAAATTCCAATGGGGCACTCACTGCACGATGCAGGCAGCCGAGCCAGAAGCAGGGCAGAGGCCGGCGCTGGCTGTGTTGTGTGGCGTGCACTGTGCTCTGACCAGCAGAGGTGCCGCTGATATGCTCTGTCTCTCTCTCTCTCTCTCTCTCTCTCTCTGCCGTGGGCAACGTTTGGAGCTACCGTTCTTTTTTTCTGAATCACTGATTGTTCACTCCTTTGAAAGATTCAATTCTATGAATTAGTTCAAGAGCGGATCCCCCATCTCTAGTCATCATTCCGAGGACGCGCAAACCTGTCCGATTTCCTGCGCGCCGGCCGTCTTTCCACAGCTGCGACTCCTGCAGTGTCCAGAGAAATCTGATGCCCAGGGTACGCAAGGCTGCGTCTTGGCTACATTTCTCTTCAACATTTACTCCAACGACGTGCCATTGACCCCGGGCACAAAGAGATTCTTGTATGCAGGTGATCGACGGATTACAATCAAACACCTTGCTTCATAATCCCGTCAACTATATTCAGCGATATGATGGTCATCTGTGGTCCTGAAAAGGACCAAGATGATGTTTCTGGTGTGACAGGATCAGCCGCCAGAGAAATCTGACGCCCAGGGTACGCCCAGTTGCGTCTTGGCTCCACTTCTCTTCACCATTTTTATCAACGACGAGCCACTGACCCCGGGCACAAGGAAATTCTTATACGTAGATGACCTAGCTACGCCCCGGCCGGGTTGGCCGAGCGGTTCTAGGAGCTACAGTCTGGAACCGCGCGACCACTACGGTCGCAGGTTCAAATCCTGCCTCGGGCAATATCCTTTCTTTCAGAAGTGCTAGTTCTGCAAGGTTCGCAGGAGAGCTTCTGTAAAGTTTGGAAGGTAGGAGACGAGGTACTGGCAGAAGTAAAGCTGTGAGTACCGGGCGTGAGTCGTGCTTCGGTAACTCAGATGGTAGAGCGCTTGCCCGCGAAAGGCAAAGGTCACGAGTTCGAGTCTCGGTCGGGCACACAGTTTTAATCTGCCAGGAAGTTTCATATCAGCGCACACTCCGCTGCAGAGTGAAAATCTCATTCTGGAAACATCCCCCAGGCTGTGGCTAAGCCATGTCTCCGCAATATCCTTTCTTTCAGGAGTGCTAGTTCTGCAAGGTTCGCAGGAGAGCTTCTGTAAAGTTTGGAAGGTAGGAGACGAGGTACTGGCAGAAGTAAAGCTGTGAGTACCGGGCGTGAGTCGTGCTTCGGTAGCTCAGATGGTAGAGCGCTTGCCCGCGAAAGGCAAAGGTCCCGAATTCGAGTCTCGGTCGGGCACACAGTTTTAATCTGCCAGGAAGTTTCATATCAGCGCACACTCCGCTGCAGAGTGAAAATCTCATTCTGGAAACATCCCCCAGGCTGTGGCTAAGCCATGTCTCCGCAATATCCTTTCTTTCAGGAGTGCTAGTTCTGCAAGGTTCGCAGGAGAGCTTTTGTAAAGTTTGGAAGGTAGGAGACGAGGTACTGGCAGAAGTAAAGCTGTGAGTACCGGGCGTGAGTCGTGCTTCGGTAGCTCAGATGGTAGAGCGCTTGCCCGCGAAAGGCAAAGGTCCCGAATTCGAGTCTCGGTCGGGCACACAGTTTTAATCTGCCAGGAAGTTTCATATCAGCGCACACTCCGCTGCAGAGTGAAAACCTCATTCTAGGTTTAAGTAGTTCTAAGTTCTAGGGGACTGATGACCTCAGCAGTTAAGTCCCATAGTGCGCAGAGCCATTTGATCCACTTTTTTTTTTTATCACAGGTTGCTTAAGACCTACCCCAACTGATAGGCTCTACTACCTGGCTGGAACAGCGCCACCATGGGGACGCAGAACAGTGACTGGCAACAAGGAGAGACTGAAAGTGGACCAGAATAATGCCCATCCACTGCACGGACATAATCCATCACAGCAACGGCTGGGCACACGAAAGAGCTTGCTGAGGACATCTGAGAAGCTCACCATTTCACCAGAGGAGGCAAGGCTGGAGTTATGGAAGAAGTCGACGCCTTACCTACACGGATGGATGCCATAAGCTGAATAACTACCACCTGCACTCAATGAAAACTGGATGGTGTGGAAATCTTTAAACATATTACGATCAGGAGTTGGACGATCCAGAGACAACCTGAAGAGATGGGGCTTCATAACAGAAGACACGTCCTGTCATTGTGGACAAGGACAAACCACAAGCCACATACTTCAGTGCCCTTTGTGCCCTACATCCTGCCGCCTCTGCTGGTATTGCTGCCACACTCGTCTACCAGTTAGGGTACTCAAAAGTATGTACACGCTGAGTTCCTCGCCGCCTAACACAAGACCATGGCAAAGGCCTTGCCGCAGTGGATACACCGGTTCCCGTCAGATCGCCGAAGTTAAGCGCTGCCGGGCGTGGCCGGCACTTGGATTGGTGACCATCCGGGGCGTCATGCGCTGATACCATTTTTCGGGGTGCACTCAGCCTCGTGATGCCAATTGAGGAGCTACTCGACATAAAGTAGCGGCTCCGGTCAAAGAAAACAATCATAACGACTGGGAGAGCGGTGTGCTGACCTCGCTCCTCCCACCCGCATCCTCATTTGAGGATGACACGGCGGTCGGACGGTCTCGATAGGCCACTTGTGGCCTGAAGACAGCATGCTAACAAGGGGAGGCCGCCAATTGTGAAATTCAGATTCGATTCAAACTGCGCATAATAAAAGTTCATGGCCAGAGGTGTCATGTGGCAAAGCACCAAGATGCACTTCTCAGCCGTTGTCGAGAAAATCGACAGTTAAAAGAAACGTTTGCGGTGAAGTACTCTCTACGCTTGATGATTTTCTACAGCGTCGTGGCGCAGCGGTAAGCGCTGGAGTTCGTTATCCGAAGGTCGCCGGATCGAATCTCGCGCCATGCAATTTATTTTTATTATTATTTTTTTTGTAATTCAAATATATATATATATATATATATATATATATATATATATATATATATATATATATATATATAAACTATTAATGTATTGCTTATGCATGTTGGTGAAGGCGGATCGCTCTCCAATTGTACCGCCTCCATTTTTCTGTTTGTTTAACAGTGTGTACCAAAGCTCTCCCGTCCGCACTGATTTTCGACGATGTTATTAAGTTGCGCTAGGGACCGCATCTACCTTCTTTCGAAGTCAGCACGCAACTACGCTGTTATGCGGCGGCTCGTTTCGGCCCATTCAACATCTGTCCTTCAAGTGTAACGAGCGAGTAACGGAGTTTATATTTCATACCTGCCACAGCAAGTTTGTGTTCGTGGGGTCTATATTCTAATTCAAACGTTTGACTTACGCTATACGTATTCGTTTCGGAATATCGTTTCTACGTCTTCCGTTAACTATACGTGGTTAACATTATGAAGACAATTAATAACCTTTGTGAAATACAACTTCGTTTGGGGAAAACATTATGATGTTCGAAGTCGCCAGTTTTTCCACGACAAACGACTTTCAACAACTTATTATATGCATAATTGTTGCAACTGATGGCCGGGAATTATATATATATATATTTGAATTACAAAAAACAAATACTAAAAAAAAAGGTTGAATGGTTCAGGATTCGATCCGGCGACCTTCGGATTTCGAACCCCAGCGCTTACCGCTGCACCACGACGCTGCAGAAAACTTTTACTCTTAGAGAGTATTTCACCGCAACGGTTTCTTTTAACTGTCGATTTTCTCGACAACGGCTGAGAAGTGCATCTTGGTGCTTTGCCACATTACACCTCTAGCCATGAGCTTTTATTATGCGCAGTATGAATCGAATCTGAATTTCACAATTGCCGGCCTCCCCTTGTAAGAGAAGTCCGTAAAGAGCAATGAAGGACCATCTGTGCGGAACTGTTTGTGTCTTGAGAGGCTGGTGCTCACAATATTTTGTTGAGCTTTGTTACAGGCGTTGAAACATCGGTTCATCACTGCGAAACGCAAGCAAAGCGGCAATACGCGGAGTGGCACCACACCACCTCTCCTCCAAAGAAAAAGTTCAAACCGCATCCTTAGCTGGCCCATGCTGACTGCTGTGTCAACAGCAGCGCTGCTCAGTCGCTGCTGCCGGAGTACTGGTTATCAAAAATGGCTCAAATGGCTCTGAGCACTATGGGACTTAACATCTGTGGCCATCAGTCCCCTTGAACTTAGAACTACTTAAACCTAACCAACCTGAGGACATCACACACATCCATGCCCGAGGCAGGATTCGAACCTGCGACTGTAGCAGCAGCGCGGTTCCGGACTGAAGCGCCTAGAGCCGCTCGACCACAGCGGCCGGCTACTGGTTATCCTTTTCACTTTACTGTCCCTGTTAATACATATCGATGAAACAAATACCGCGCTAGATTAATCTGGGACCGCTCAATCGATTGGGCACACATAAGTCCGCTCGAACAACCATTTTGCTCGTAACAAAACCGACACTTTCTGTTGGCACTGGGCGTTGCATGAAAGACTTGATGAGCAGTATATGGCTGGGCTGACTCCAGCTGTACATTGCCAAAAAGAAATTGCAAATATTTGCCGAAACAGCGGAGAAAATTCGTCTGACTACTCTTAGGAGGGAGACATTTACGGTCGATTTGCAGGGTTTAGTTACTTTAGCAGTCGTAGACGGACAGAAACAATAACAGAGGTGTGTTGAAGAATTTGAATGAAAAATAAGTTGATCGCGCAGAGGTCTGATGTGAAGGCCGTCATGGCGCGACATTTAAATGGTGTGCAAACAAAAATGGGAGAAGTAATTCCACGAGCACATTTATACACTCTTACGGCCACAAGTTGATGAGTGCGTGTACAGTGCTTTTGCTAATATTAGTGGTTTTGTAACTTTTTTCGTCCATTCATCGAAAAGAACAAACTTATTAGATGCAATAGTGAAGAACATACGTCCAAAACTTACACCAACAAGATGGAGCAATGCAAGTCTCTTGGTACAAACTGCCTAGTCATAGGGTTGAAGATTTGTACACGTACATTTTGGAAGATCCACAATATTGGGATACAACTGCTGTTACTGAAGCTTGTGGATTTCTCATGCTGTTAGAGTTTTTCGACTTAACTTCCTTTTGTGTTCGTTCGAAAAACAATTTTCACTGACAGACGTTATTGCACTTAACATTGTGCAGTCAAAATACTTATATATTAAATTTTACAGCCAACGGCCTTGCTGCAGTGGTAACACCGGTTCCCGTCAGATCACCGAAGTGGGTGACCATCCGGTTTGCCGAGCGCTGTTGGCAAGCGGGCTGCACTCGTCCTGTCTCGGAAACTGACATACGGCCGGGAGAGCGGTGTGCTGACCACATGCCCCTCCATATCCGCATCCAGTGACGCCTGTGGGCTGAGATGACACGGCGGCCAGTCGCTTCCGTTGGGCCTTCATCACCTGTTCGGGAGGAGTTTTTGGTTTTTATTAAATTTTACAAAAAGAAAGTGGAAGACTTGAAGGAAAACCTGCGCACTAGGAGATTCAGTGGAAATATGATGCAAGGCTGAAGGCATTCCAAGCAAGAGAAGAAAGGAAAAGCGCACAGAAACAAGTGTATAGGATAAGTGCAGGAGGATGTAGCTTTGGATATTAGTACTATAATCTTGCTGTTAAACGACAGATTTGATTCGCTGCCTGACATAAAGTTTATTGAAATATTTAACACAAAGTAGTTCTCAAGCTTTGCAGATATTTTTCCCAAGGAGGTGTTTGAAAATTTAAGGACAATACAGGGGAAGTTAGGTTAAAGCCCCAAGCGAGTGCTTGTTTACCTCACATCTTCTTGAAGCCAAGTATGTGAAGGAGCTAAAAAGTTTCCTGTGTCGAAATCAACATCACACTGGACTTCCAGAACTCTACAAACTCCGTGAACTGATTTTAACCAAGCGACCCACATCGCCGTCAGTAGAACGATCGTTTTCCGCAATGAAAAGAATAAAGACCTTCAACACGAATGCGCGTGGAAAAAAGCGTCTGTCCGCGCTCTCCATCATATCGATAGTAAAGGATCCGTTAAGCCAGATGAAAGTTCTAAACTCATTTTTCGACGCCGCTACTGAGAAGTCTCGCAAGAAGAACTGCAGAGCCGAGTTCCGCTATGGATGAAACGATAGTGAGTGAATAATTTCACATGCAGAGTACACACGACTGATAAGTTTCGTGTTGCATGCGTTACCAACATTTTCAGGATCTACATCTACATCTACATCTACATTTATACTCCGCAAGCCACCCAACGGTGTGTGGCGGAGGGCACTGTACGTGCCACTGTCATTACCTCCCTTTCCTGTTCCATTCGCGTATGGTTCGCGGGAAGAACGACTGTCTGAAAGCCTCCGTGCGCGCTCTAATCTCTCTAATTTTACATTCGTGATCTGCTCGGGAGGTATAAGTAGGGGGAAGCAATATATTCGATACCTCATCCAGAAACGCACCCTCTCGAAACCTGGCGAGCAAGCTACACCGCGATGCAGAGCGCCTCTCTTGCAGAGTCTGCCACTTGAGTTTGTTAAACATCTCCGTAACGCTGTCACGGTTACCAAATAACCCTGTGACGAAACGCGCCGCTCTTCTTTGGATCTTCTCTATCTCCTCCGTCAACCCGATCTGGTACGGATCCCACACTGATGAGCAATACTCAAGTATAGGTCGAACGAGTGTTTTGTAAGCCACCTCCTTTGTTGATGGACTACATTTTCTAAGGACTCTCCCAATGAATCTCAACCTGGTACCCGCCTTACCAACAATAAATTTTATTTGATCATTCCACTTCAAATCGTTCCGCACGCATCCTCCCAGATATTTTACAGAAGTAACTGCTACCAGTGTTTGCTCCGCTATCATATAATCATACAATAAAGGATCCTTCTTTCTATGTATTCGCAATACATTACATTTGTCTATGTTAAGGGTCAGTTGCCACTCCCTGCACCAAGTGCCTATCCGCTGCAGATCTTCCTGCATTTCGCTACAATTTTCTAATGCTGCAACTTCTCTTATACTACAGCATCATCCGCGAAAAGCCGCATGGAACTTCCGACACTATCTACTAGGTCATTTATATATATTGTGAAAAGCAATGGTCCCATAACACTCCCCTGTGGCACGCCAGAGGTTACTTTAACGTCTGTAGACGTCTCTCCATTGATAACAACATGCTGTGTTCTGTTTGCTAAAAACTCTTCACCACACCACTGCATTATGATTATGCTATTGATATACCTCTACGTAGTTCATCGGGCTTGAAGAATATGTGACAGGTTTTCCGACCACTCCCGCGCCCTGTTATATTTAGACTGGCCTGTGGGACGTGTAGGAACAGCAGGTAAAAAGCCGATATCACTTCCCCGCTGTCTGGTGGAATTGCGCGATCAGTATGCAGCACGCGAGACAAAATGACGCAACGTACTGCTCCGAAGATTAACGAGCAGAGTCTTATTGGCGTATCCGAATTAATTATCTGCGCTGCTACGCTATTAAAGCCGGTCTAATTAAGGGTCGTCCGACCTCCCTTTTACCAAAGTCACGGGGTTAAATTTAGCGCTACCTCACCCAACCGCTTCCCGCAGCTCTTCAATCAGTGGCGGTGGAAACGAAAGGCGCTTGTCCCAGTCTGCGGCCGAGGTAAATATTGACATGCGACGGGGACTTTAAATTTATTTCCTATCCAGTATCCGCCTGTGAAAGGCGTCGGCGACGTTCCTACTTACAAGGAGATCCTGGTTTGTTTGGATACTAGGAAAGATGAGAGGATATCACAATACTAATAAGACAGAAATTAAGGAGTAATAAAAATAGAGTAAAGAGAGTTATATTCAGAATTCCGAATTGAACAAAACAAAATATTTACATACTGGCTAACAAACAAGGCAGTGCCCTGGTATTCATTTTGCCAGTTTTCTATAAGAAACAAAAAAATGAACTAAGTTTGTAGAGTAATGTGGAAAAAGTTTCATTTCGACGTATTTGTGAAAACACTTTTAGAATTTAAAAAAATCGTACAAACAAATATGTATAATGTACAAATGTATGACAACAATATCGGAATTAACTAACGTCGGATGCAGAATACAAATTCTCTCTAATGTTTAACACAGAACTTGATATTTGTAGGTACTTGTCTAGGCAGCTGGGTGCAGCTCCTTCGTGTGTTGCCAACGAGATTTTGTAAACGTCTCTATGGCAACGCCTCTTCATAGCTCTATAGACGACTATTGTTTTCACCTACAGCCGTTGGCGCTTCGCAGTTGAAAATTGTACAAAGTGCTGCCAGCTGTCAGGAATATCCTTAGGTTGACTGAACTATAGGTGTGTCTAACTAGCAAAACATAAATGTATTAAGATTTCGTGCATGATGCGGCATTTGATCTCACCTGTCAGAGTTTATGACGTCATATCCCTTGAACTGTGTGGCGTACAATTATATATGTGTGTACGTCAACTCAGCGACATTTGTCAATAATGTCTGCGAAATATGCTTAGAAAAGAGTAAGTAGCAAAGAAGTAATAAATTTATACGTCATCCATGATGCGACAGCTTTTCACACATCTCAGTGCTTATGACGTCATATCTGCTGGCCTAGGCGCCATATAGAACGACATAATTTTGTACGTGCATTTGGCGGTATATGTGGATACTATCTG
The DNA here is from genome assembly GCF_023864275.1 of Schistocerca cancellata. Taxonomy (NCBI): domain Eukaryota; kingdom Metazoa; phylum Arthropoda; class Insecta; order Orthoptera; family Acrididae; genus Schistocerca; species Schistocerca cancellata. The sequence goes on along the minus strand of NC_064627.1, from coordinate 136,559,796 downwards.
CGAAATTTATTGCGAATGGAGTTGTTGTTGTGGTCTTCAGTCCTGAGACTGGTTTGATGCAGCTCTGCATGCTACTCTATCCTGTGCAAGCTTCTTCATCTCCCAAAACTTACTGCAACATACATCCTTCTGAATCTGCTTAGTGTATTCATCTCTTGGTCTCCCTCTACGATTTTTACCCCCCACGCTGCCCTCCAATGCTAAATTTGTGATCCCTTGATGCCTCAGAACATGTCCTACCAACCGATCCCTTCTTCTTGTCAAGTTGTGCCACAAACTCCTCTTCTCCCCAATTCTATTCAATACCTCCTCATTATTTATGTGATCTACCTATCTAATCTTCAGCATTCTTCTGTGGCACCACATTTCGAAAGCTTCTATTCTCTTCTTGTCCAAACTATTTATCCTCCATGTTTCACTTCCACACATGGCTACACTCCATACAAATACTTTCAGAAACGACTTCCTAACACTTAACTCTATACTCGATGTTAACAAATTTCTCTTCTTCAGAAACGCTTTCCTTGCTATTGCCAGTCTACATTTTATATCCGCTCTACTTCGGCCATCATCAGTTATTTTGCTCCCCAAATAGCAAAACTCCTTTACTACTTTAAGTGTCTCATTTCCTAATTTAATTCCCTCAGCATCAACCGACTTAATTCGACTACATTCCATTATCCTCGTTTTGCTTTTGTTGATGTTCATCTTATATCCTCCTTTCAAGACACTGTCCATTCCGTTCAACTGCTCTTCCAAGTCCTTCGCTGTCTCTGACAGAATTACAATGTCATCGGCGAACCTCAAAGTTTTTGTTTCTTCTCCATGGATTTTAATACCTACTCCGAATTTTTCTTTTGTTTCCTTTACTGCTTGCTCAATATTCTGATTGAAAACCGTTGAAACGTCTCTCTGTGAGCCGTTCCATTGGTTGTGTTGAGCTGGCTTCGGCCTTCTGACACTTTTTAGCACCTGTAATTGTCACTGCATCTGAGCTTTTGATCTGGGGAAAAAGGTTAACTGCAGAGCATTTCATCAGACAGGCACATCTGAAAAACAGTAAGTTTGTTAATCATGGAACGTGCCCCTTAGGAAAGCTCCATGGCATGTCCGTTATATAAAATGAATTTATGTGCCCAGTGCGTTGGGTGACTATCAGTTTGGTTTTAGGAAACATAAACGCACCAGAGAGGCAGTTCTGATGTTGCGGTCGATAATGGAAGCAACACTAAACAAAAATCAAGACACGTTCATAGGATTTGTCAACCTGGAAAAAGCGTTCGACAATGTAAAATGGTGCAGGATGAAATTCTGAGAAAAATAGGGGTAAACTACAGAGAGAGGCAAGTAATATACATGTACAAGAGCCAAGAGGGAGTAATAAGAGTGGACGACCAAGAACGAAGTGCTCGGATTAAAAAGAGTGTAAGACAGGGATTAAGTCTTTCGCCCATACTGTTCAAACTGTACATCGAAAAAGCAATGATGGAAATAAAAGAAAGATTCAGGAGTGGAATTAAAATCCAAGGTGAAAGGACATCAATGATACGATTCTCCGATGACATTGCTATCCTGAGTGAAAGTGAAGAAGAATTAAATGATCTCCTGTATGGAATGAACAATATAATGAGTACAGAATATGGATTGAGAGTAAATCGAAGAAAGACGAAAGTAATGAGAAGTGGCAGAAATGAGAAAAGCGAGTACTCTGACATGTGGTTCAGAATAGACAAGGGGGGCTGTTGGCGAAACTGCTTCCATCTGAAGATGAGCATGAGTGATCGAAACATGCAATCTAATTAAAAATTTAGAACTGAGCTGGAACGATAAATGAGGATTATCTTAAACACTCCATTACACTTAATTTTTCTTCTGCTATTATATTTAGAGACGACATTTTCTCATGAACACCGTATGCTACCATTATGCAGCATAGACTGTTTAAGAGGGTCTGTGGTGTTATTTCAGTGATTACAAAATCAAGTCAAATTTAAAAAGAATTTGGCAGTATGTGGCCACTTATTAGAAGGAGGTTGCATCCTTCGTAGCACGAATGTACCGTTTCCTGAATCAAGCGGACCTACAGTTATTGTAACTGATTCTTGATATCTTTGATACGGAATTGACGTCTGACCTGGTTCCACACTTGTTCTATCGGGCTCAGATTTGGGTATCGTGCTGTCAGCGTGAGTACGTCAACGTTACACACACAGTTCATAGAAACACGAGCCCTATGTGGACGAACTTAAGTATCTCTAGAATTTATGGTTATTAAAAGATGGATATGTCGATTATAGTGTTGCTGGTATGTATTAAAACATTGTTTCCTCTAATAGTGTGACCGGTGCCACGAAACTGAGCTTAATATGCGTCTAGAGAATGCAGAGTCAACGAAAATACTACTGCAGAAGCTGCGTGCATATGGACTGAAGAATTACTACAGCTAAATCTCTAAAAAAATGAGCTAAACGGGAAGAAGATGTTCCTTTGTCCATGTGGTACGACGAGATCACTTTTAGACTGATTTCTAGTATTTTTGCATATGGAAAATATAAGGAGAAGTCTGCTACTCAAATTGTAATTTCCACCTTTGAAGGAAGATGAAGGTTCTCAAAGGAATGAGTAAAGATCAGATAGTTTAACGTCCCGTTGCCAAGATGATTAGAGGGGTATAGACAGGTTTAACGCCCCATCAACGACAACGTCATCAGAAACAGACCACCAGCTTCGAGTGGAAAAGGAATGGCAAGGAAATTATTAGCGATCTTGTTTATGAAACTATCTTAGCATTCGCCTCCAATGATTTAGGGAAAACATGTATAATGTAAATGAGGACCGCCGGAAAGTGATTTGACCCCTGGTTTTCCCAAGTTCATGCGAGTTCATTATCTTAAGCTACTGCGAAACACTACTCAATGCATATGATAGTAAATGCCAATTACAGCTGAACTGTCCTCTTCGATATGCAGCTCCCGCATCTTCACAGCACAACGTGTGAGAAAATACACTGCCGGAAAAGAAATTAATACAATCTTATAGAGTTTGCCAATTCACTCAGGATTTATTGTTGCAACAGTGCATATGGACTACATGAAATGATTACGTTTACGGTACAACAGCGCAAGTAATTCTGAGGAAGCAGCTATCGGCCCATGCAGAATCACCCGTATTAGTACGTGGTGTAGCCTCCACGGGCGGCAATGCAGGAGCCGACTCTGCCATCTAGTAGATCGTACAGGTGGCAAATAGTGTCAGCGGGCACATTCTGCCACGCCTGTTCGCGCAGGTCTGTAAGAGTTGTCGGTTGACGAGTCGCACGAGTCACTTCACGTCCAATAATACGACACGTAATTTCTAAGACTTTCCCGGCGATTTGTTGTCATCTCGTAGAATCAGGTGTACTGCCGGTGGTCCGCGTCTTCCCAACACGATGTTCGACGTCGTAACTCGGCGTCTTCATCAGGTGTTCCCTGAGACTGGTTGACGAGCTGACCTTGTCCCATATTTTTGCGTGGCCGGTGTGTGGCGCCCCCTGTGCCGTCCGCGCCCACTGTGGCCATTTCTGGCGGTGGTATCAGTCTCTAGGCGCTCCATCTTCGGTCCGCGCCCGTTGCGGCTACGCTACGCTACGCAAATTCACGGAGCTTGGTACTCCGGTGTGTTGTAGGGTGAGCGGATCAAGCCTTTCCTGCTTCTTCCTGGGTGTGTTGGAAGTTGTCCTCTCGTCGGAACCTTCCTCACGGTTATGTTGCTTCTTTTAGTTCATCTGGCTCATGTTGCGGCGTGCCTTCACTCCAGCAACAGGTCTGGCCACCTTGTGGTCGGGCGCCAGTGCACTTGGTTTCCCAAGTTGCGTACAAGACCCGTTGCGGCTCTCTTCTGAGGTAGCAGACATCTCAAGGCATTCCCTATTGGGTCCGCGCCCGATAGGCGCGATCCTAGAACTATCATGGCTCTGTTGAAGTTCCTTCTGCCTTAGGATTTTTTTTTTAGCAATTTTCATTCCTTCCCATAAGGGGAACGCGGGCCTTACTAGAGCTTACTTTGCTCTTTTTCAGCCGAGGGTGTACAGGGGACATCATTTGGTTATTTTATTTTATTCGTTTGCATATGTGCTAATGAGTATGGGGGGGGGGGGGGGGTACTTAAATTTCCCAATTGGGAATTTATTTGAAGGAAGTTTGGGGGCAACTCCGGTATTCACCTTACGGCCTGAGGAAAACCTGCAAAACCCGACCAGAAGTGCTGGTGTTGCCACCTTTGGTTGTTGTTTCTTCTCATTTCATGGGCTGCTCTTACAGTCAGTAGTGGTAGCTGCGGCGGTAGTTGGAGTAGCATCCGTTTCTTCGCCGTCGCTTCTCCTCTTCGTCCCGGAGGCGTGCTTCTTCCTCTTCTCTCTTCCTTTGCGGCCGGTACTCCAGGCAGCTGCACTGATCTCTGCCTCGCTCGTCATGATTTGGACATACATATTCCATTATCTCGAGGTCAAATATGCATCTGCTGTCTGTGATGACGACTTCTTTCGTCATCACTTCTATGTCTATCAGCGCGGCGCGGTTTGTCTGCTCGGCTTGGTCACTTGCAACAGATGGTTGTGTTTCCATTTGTACCGCCACCGCTGCCATTCGCAGCTTGCGCTCGAATGCCTCCCGTAGCATGAGGCAAGCAGCTTTCATCTCCGCATGCAGCGCGATCTCGAAGCGCGTTTCCGCTTCTTTCAGCGCGGCTTCGACGGCTGCGTGCGTTCCTTCTTCGCTGCTGTCCTCTCGTGCGCCGCCTTCTGCCGCTGCGGCGTCCTCGACTTGGCGGTCTGGCGCCGGCGGACGTCGCCGGCCGGCCCGCCCCTTTGCCACTCTCACTGACGGTGGGGGCGGCTGTCCGCTCAGGAGGACAGCTTGTTGCCATCTCGTTGGTCCTCTTCGTCTTCTCCGTCGTCTCTTGTTTTTGGCCTTGGCGTGTTCTCCAATTGCAGCTCGCCGCGCCTTGTCGTTTTTGGCACGGTCCGCAAAGGCCTTGCACCCACTCTAGCTGGCCACGTGCGGCTCGCCACAGCGGATGCACGTCGTTGCTTCTTCTCGTAGTCTTGTGCATGCGTGGCTGTCATGGTTGCCAGCGCACTTGACACAGGTTGACTGGTTGCGGCAGTATTTTGCCACGTGCCCCTCTTGTTGGCATTTAAAGCACTGAGGCCTGGTGCCCAGTTCTGCAGGCAGAGGCTCTATCGTCACGTCGAATCCCAGTTTTCTGCTGATCCCGAGCACTGGGGTCATCTCTGGTGTGTTCACGGCCGGGATGAATAGTGGAGGTCTTCTCCTGTATGCCTTGGGATGTCAGAGACCTCAGAAGAGAGCCGCAATGGGCGCGAACCGAAGATGGAGCGCCTAGAGACTGATACGACCGCCAGAAATGGCCACAGTGGGCGCGGACGGCACAGAGAGCGCCACACACCGCCCAGGCATAAATATCGGACAAGGCCAGCTCGTCAACCAGTCTCAGGGGACACCTGATGAAGACGCCGAGTTACGACATCGAAATATCGTGTTGGGAAGACACGGATCACCGGCAGTACACCCGATTCTACGAGATGACAATACGACATGTGTTCCTTTTGGAGACGAGTCCAGAGGTCGAGCTGGCCAGGGAAGTCGCTGCGTGTCTTCCAGAGCACGTTTAGTTTCAGGGGGAATGTGTGGGCGAGCATTATCCTGTTGGAACAACACATCACCTTCCTCTTGCAAGAACGGCAAAAGATATGGTACAACAACATTCTGCTCGTGCTGATTAGCGTCCCCACCAGAAACACGAGAGGTGGACAGCAGTTGTAGCTTATCACATCCCAGACCAGAAGACTTGGGGTGGAGCCAGTGTGTCTTGGACGAATGCACTCTACGAGAAACCGCTCACTAGGGCTACGTTGCACGCGTAAACGACCATCACTTGCGTGCAGGCAGAATTTACTTTCATCGCTGAAGGCGACGGCGCGCCGTTCCACCTTGTAAGCGATTCTCTGAAGCCACCAGTGGAGCCGTGCTCGTCGGTGCTGTGGCGTGAGTGGAAGACGGCTGGAGGCGTGCGCGCCCCTACTCCCACTGTTAGTAACCGGTTCTCAACAGCTCGTGTTGGCACGTCTGGACTCACGAGCTTTTATATCTGTGCTGTGGTCACTGTACGATCTGCCATGGCTGCCCTAACAATACGACGATCCCGGTGGACGTCTGTGGTATCTGAACGTCCAGTAGCTCGTCTATGGGTGTGAGAATGTTCACGTGACCGCTTATATCAGCATCGTTTTACAACTGACGCAGCGCGTCCAACTTGTGTGGGAATTCTCTGAAAGGACCATCCCGCCACTCTGAAGGCCACAATTTGACTCCTTCAATCTCGCTCACTTGGTTGTAGGAAGCACTAATGGGTCTCCGTGGCATGATTGCTTGCTTGCTTCATGTGTTTGCAGCATACTGAGCCTTGTTGCTTTTTTTATGTTGTGTCAAAAGAGTGATCGCCTTTGGTGGTTTTTACTTCTGCAGTGGCAAAGTGTGAGAAATACTTTCACTTTATCACTTTATTATGTATTCACTTGCAAAGGGACTTGGTCTCTCTGTGGGTCCTTGAGTCCTTTGAAGGCGTCGGTTAGGTGTCTTGTGACTGTGAGCATTCCCTATTAAAGGATAGACACAGACGGAGTTCTGCTAGCTAAGCCACTACGCTATCTACCGGACGACGTTAAAACCATTGTAATGTATTGTATTGTCTTGTATGTTAACCGGGGGCCTAGAAACGACGGAGAGGCTCCGTCCCCGCCGCAGCCGCAGTGGTCCACAACCCCAAACGACTACCGCAGTCCACTTCACCCCTCCGCCGCACCACACCGAACCACTCTTTCAGGGTTATTGTGCGGTTCGGCCCCCGGTGGATCCCCCCCCCCCCTCCCCCAGGGAACGCCTCACACCAGACGAGTGTAACCCCTATGTTTGCGTGGTAGAGTAATGGTGGTGTACGCGTGCGTGGAGAACTTGTTGCGCAACAATCGCTGACGTAGTATAGCTGAGGCGGAGTAAGGGGAACCAGCCCTCATTCGCCGAGGCAAATGGAAAACTACCTAAAAACCATCCACAGACTGGCCGGCTCATCGGACCTCGACACAAGTCCGCCGGTCGGATTCGTGCCGGGAACCAGGCGCTCCTTCCCAATCCGGAAAGCCGTGCGTTAGACCACACGGCTAACCGGGCGGGCTTACTATCCCACAGGTGGCCTATACCGTCGTCGGATCAAAATCTGCGTCGCCCTTCCAGATTTACTAATTTCTTTTCCCTCCAGTGTATCTTTCATGTAAGAAATTTTGACCACATGTTCCGACTTCACCGGTTTTTACTTTATATAAGAATAAAACTCAACAGTCTGAAGCGCAAATTATTTTCTTTCTATTGGTGGCGACCGGTTTCTGTTATCATAATTATCATCTGACAAAATAATTTTACCGAAACTACACGAGAAACCAGTGATCTTAGCTTCCGTATACTACCAAAAACAGCCATCACTACCTGACCTTTTCTGTTTCCCTGCGTAGACAGCGGCCAGATACGCTAATTAATAGTCAACGAGTTTGTTCACTTGGCTGCAGAGAGTAGAATTCGCAGTCATATTGATGTTCTACTTATCCTGCCAGTTTTCAATACTAATCCTCATTTTGCATAACTAATACATGCGAGATCCGCCAATCCGCGGAATTAAATTGTCGGAGAGAGGTATTTAGTTTCCCTCTGTCTGTTGTGAACTGTAAAGCTAAAATGGATCAGCTCGAAACACACATAGTTTGAAACTTATTAGCAACAAGCATGTAATGTTTAGAATTGCTTTCCTGGCACACAGGAATCCTTGATCGACTGTGAATTTTTAAAACGTACAGAGTGCCGCTCGGGAATTTCTTTATTTAAAAAAATCATAATCAGAAAGTATGAGAGATTTGAAATTTTGGAAATTTGTGGTAAGCGTCTGTGGGACCAAACTGCTGAGGTCAACGGTCCCTAGACTTACACATTACTTAAACTAACTTACGCTAAGGATAACACACACACCCATGCTAAAAAAAAAAAAAAAAAAAAACGGTTTAAATGGCTCTGAGCACTATGGGACTTGGCTCTGACCACTATCTGAGGTCATCAGTCCCCTAGAACTTAGAACTTGGAAGACGTGTATATTTCTATTGTCTATTGTCAATCCACAATTTATGAAAGATGTTTATATTTTATTAATAGGATTAAGTAGGAATAATTAATATTTGTCATGTTGGAAATAATTGTGGTAGCAGGGGATGTGTGCACCAAAATATTGTTGACAAGAGAGACCGCAAATTGATATAATTTAGGAAAAGAGTGGGAAAGACCGCGCATTGGTACATTTTGTAATGGTAGCAGGGATTGTCTGCACCAGAAATCATTTTTGGCAGGAGAGACCGCACTTTAGCGTTCGTAGGAAGTTAGTAGTAAGCGAGATGTGAAGCGAGTTAGTAGCAGGTCTGAAGCGAGAGGTTGAGAGGAGTAGTGTGCCTGCCAGCCACCAGCTGTGATTTACAAGAGATTATAAATGGATGTACAGAGACATCAGCTAACTATTATAATAAGGGGAACTAATATTATTGAATTAATTTTTTGAGAAACTCAAGACTACTGGAGGTATGTTTGCGCATTGCTAGTTGTAAGATTATTGTAAAAAGTAAATCCCATTTGAACGTTTGTAAAATAATTTCATTCAGAATATAATTAACTTTTACCAGCAATATTGCATTTCTAATTATAATATATCCCAAAAACCATCAACGTAAAACTTTGCAAAATTTTATTGTTGTCAAGAAAAAGTGTAACTATCAATTACGTAACTTCAGTCAAATTAATTAAAGAATAACGTCAGCTTTGCTATTAAAGAATAACGTCAGCTTTGGTAATAAATACAGCCACTTATTGGCTCTGAACACTATGGGACTTAACATCTATGGTCATCAGTCCCCAGCCACTTATTATGACAGCCCACCAGCAGTTAATAGATTATAGTAAAACGGAGTAAGTATATTCATGTCGCAGTTCGATGTAGCAGTCAGATGGCGATCCAGTAACAGTAAAAAAGGTAAGGAACAGTTTTGGGTTATTGCAGGTAACGACTGAAGGCCACAACGACGACACATTCTATGTTTCGTCGAAATAATCAGAAAATCACTTTTAATAAGCAGCAATTAAATTTGTGTGCGAAGATTGAGAAAGAGAATAAATTCCAAAGGAAAGATTTCATTTGTTATTATTAAGCAAGAGATAGAAATCCTAAGGGAAGGTTACATAGGTTATTGTAAAAGGGAAGGTTATCATTAACAAAAGAGGCATAGAGGAGACGGTTATTGCGTAACAAAATAGATATAAAGGAGACGGGAAGGTTTCAAACTACTTAAACCTAACTAACCTAGGGACATCACATACATCCATGCCCGAGGCAGGATTCGAACCTGCGACCGTAGCGGTCGCGCGGCTCCAGACTGAAGCGCCTAGAACCGCTCGGCCACTCCGGCCGGAACTCACCCATGCCCGAAGGAGTACTCGAACCTCCGACGCGGGGAGAGATTTGAGACAGCCCCATAAGAAAAAGGCGCATGGCGCTAAATCTGGCGAGCGTGCTGGCCGCTGGAGATCGCCCCTCAAAGAAATGAGACGCGGGGAAGTGTTCGCACGACATGGTCATCGATGTCCGTGCCATGTGAGCTGTGGTGCAAACTTGTTGAAAACAGACGTCACCCATCTTCAAGTTCTGGAAGAAAAACTGTTCAACCATCTGAAAATAACGCTCAGAAGTGACCGTGACTGCCTTATCGTTCTCTTCGAAAAACCATGGGCCAATAATGCCAACTTTAGATAGTGCACACCAAAAAGTTACACGGGTATGCAGGGGCTGCTCGCGAAGTTCTCGGAGGTTCGTGCCACTCCAATACCGCATATTTTGTTTATTCACGCAGCCAGACAAATGAAAATGTGCCTCGTCCCTGAGGAACACTAAGGCATCATGAGGCAGGTCATCGATCAAGGCGTGATTATGTTACAACTTTCAGGGATGATGGAGAAGGACAAATGTATCAATTTGAGGTAAGACATCCTCATACAGAAACGCCAGAGTCGAAAGTTATAAGTGAAAATCTTTCTGATACCTCTGACATGAAATACACGTAGTGGTACTGTTGTTGTTTTGATTGTAGGGTAGGAAATCCCGATGAGCACTTAGATGTAGAAGTTGGGATAGTAACTCAACTAATCCGAATCAGGTGGGGTACTGACATGCACAATCCTTGTGTATAATTCTGCAGTCTACGTTCACATGTTGAAGTAAGGTCGATTAGCCCTCACCAAATGGAGTTTTATCCAGTGGCGGGACTTGCAGACATGATTTTCGTGTATGGAGAAGTAAATGGAAGCAGCAGACAAGCAGGAAGGTTGTACAGGACCAGCTATCCGCGTAGAAGACAACCGGCTCGCATCATGTTTCCAAGACTGTTCCAACGTGTGAATGAAACATGGTAATTGGTATCACAGTACAACGACCGAGGAGGACGATGAACTGCACGGACTCCCAACTCCAACATGCAGTGCTTGCTTGAGTGGACGAGGCATCTGCAGTCAGCACTCGATGAGTTGCACGTGAAATGAAAGTTTTGCAGAGTACTGTGTGGCAAGTATGAAGGGAAATGCAGCTACACACCAAAGTGCGAGCTTTGACTCCTGTGACGCTGTTCAGATGACTCCGAGTAAATTGGAATGGGTACAACAGAACTTTGTGCGTCGATGTCCTTCTGCATTAACGCTACGGGACGCCATTTTGAACAATTGTTGTAAATTTAGCAGCTGCCGAGAATTCTTCCGGGTTGTATGGCCGTGGTCCATGGAACTCTTCTATCCCTGACGTTTCAGCACAACCAGGAGCACCTCCGAAGATGTCCAACGTAGCTTTGGACGAAACGTCAGGGATAGAAGAGTTCCACGGACCACGGCCATACAACCCGGAAGAATTCTCGGCAGCTGAAACATCCGGTCGTGAAAACCTTCATTGTAAATTTAGAAGCTTGTGAAACCTGTGCAGTTAAACGGAATTCATTATTATTGTACCGTATGCTTAACATTTTCGGTCTCCTTGACATCAAGTTGCGTGTGCCACTTCTAGTCTATCAATAGGGGAAATTATCTGTGGCTATTGTGGAGTATTCAGCGGGAATTCTATGCGCTATGCTCAAGATTCGGAAATTGGGGCCGTCTTCGCTTGTATAAGGTGTGCTGAATAGAAAAGGAGACCTTCGCTGTAGCGGAGTTGCATGTAATGCAAGTGAGTGAATGCGTTTACCGTGAGATGGTGCGGTGGTATTCCCAGTTGTACAAGTGGAGTTGACGGCTTCGCAACAGTTTCCTCATTTCTGGCCAGTTGTTTCCGCAGTTCGTTGCATGATAGATTTCTCCCGATCAGCACAAAGAGCGGTTATCCAATTTCTTCGCGCAGAAGGGCAGCATGCTTTACAAACTTTATCGCAGGATGAAAGAGGTGTACGGAGAGCAGTGTTTCGCTCGATGATTAATATGCCGTGGTGTCAACGTCATGAGATGGGATGTGTGGCCAAGAGGACCCTCAAGGTCCTTTAAAAATTTCAGTGGAAGGTCCTGGAACACTCTCCTGACACCCCCATATCTCCTCATGTGGCTCTCATATCTTTGACCTCTTAAAACAATCTCTAGAACATCAGAGGTAAATCTGTGGCAATGATGTGAAGAGCACCGTGGAAAAATGGATTCGTCAGCAACCTAGGAATCTCTACACTGAAGCCAGCTATTCCCTTCCTACGTGCTGGGATCCCTGCATCGATGTCAAGGGTAGTTACATACAGTTGCACTGTTCCACTTGAAGTGTAATTATAATATTGTTATAAAAATTTATTTACATGCAACTGTAGTCTCCTTTACATTTGGACACAGCTAGTACCTTTGACACGGCCGTTTCTGGTGTAGGATCCATTACCTCAAACTGGTACATTTATTCTTCTCCATCGTCCTTGAAAGTTTGTAACAGCGTCACATGGACTTCCACGTATAAAAAGAATCAACAGACAGTTTGACGTTTCGTTCTGCTTTGTAATCGTTAGGACGCCTGTTGCCAAAAATACAAGTTTCGTCTTACTATTCTTCCAATTCACGGTAGAAGTATGATTAAAACTTCGTAATAACACATACCTTACATTATAGTTAGCATAATTACACATATTACATTACTGATTCTCAGCCATAGAATAACGACCAGCAAAAATGGGCGAATATTACCTATAAAGCAAGAAGGAAGTTAGTAACCGAAATAAACTGAATACCCACCTAATAAATTAGCAGACAAAAGAGCCATTTTCTTCTTTTTTTAAGGGTAAGGCCTAATATTTTTTTTTAAAAATAAGCTTGTCTCTCTTCATTTCGATGGTATGACGTTTGTTGCTTTGTATTCTCGTTATGGGGCGCAGTTTCCTTGTTACGTAAGAGTAATAATAATTTTGCACAGGATCTAACAATTGGTACATTCTTACACTTCAGTCGAGTTTCCAACATACGGATAATTTTATTTAATGTACAAGGTGTACAACTTTGCTTCTGCCGTTTTTTCCCCAACATTTGAGGCTTTAATGAAACAAATTGGTTACACATGTATGATTCAAAGTATTTTCCATCGCTGGCGATTACTTTCTCCCATCTTTCGGGCAGTGTACGAATTCCGCGTCAAAAAAATTGTTCATCTTTTGAAGCGATTCACGAATCGATCCAGTTTGTGACTTGTTCATGAGATCGGAAGTGTTGGTCAGCCAGGTCATGCTCCATTGATCTAAACAGGAAATTACCTCTTTTGCAACGTGGGGTCGAGCGTTGTCGTGCTGCAAAATCACTTTATCATGCCTCTCGTTGTATTGCGGCCGTTTGTCTTTTAATGCTCTGCTCAAACGCATTTCGTTCGATAACGAGCACCTGAGATTTTTTCACTTGGTTTTAAAACCTCATAGTACACGACGCTGAGCTGGGCCCAGCAAATGCAAAGCATGATCTTGCAGCCATGAATATTCCTTTTGGCCGTCGACGTGGAAGCATGGCCGAGATATCCCCATGATTTTTACGATTAAGGTTATCTTAATGAACCGATTTTTCGTCCCCGGTCACAATGCGATGCAGAAATCCCTTCCGCTTTTGCCTCTGAAGCAACTGTTCACAGCCGGCCGGTGTGGCCGTGCGGTTCTAGGCGCTTCAGTCTGGAACCGCGTGACCGCTACGGTCGCAGGTTCGAATCCTGCCTCGGGCATGGATGTGTGTGATGTCCTTAGGTTAGTTAGGTTTAAGTAGTAGTGGTGGTGAGTGTTGTTTAACGTCCCGTCGACAACGAGGTCATTAGAGACGGAGCACAAGCTCGGGTTAGGGAAGGATGGGGAAGGAAATCGGCCGTGCCCTTTCAAAGGAACCATCCCGGCATTTGCCTGAAACGATTTAGGGAAATCACGGAAAACCTAAATCAGGATGGCTGGAGACGGGATTGAACCGTCGTCCTCCCGAATGCGAGTCCAGTGTGCGTTAAGTAGTTCTAAGTTCTAGGGGACTGATGACCACAGATGTTAAGTCCCATAGTGCTCACAGCCATTTGAACCAACTGTTCACAAACACACAAACGCCGTTCAACGTCTCTTGGTTTCAGCTCACATGCTACCTAAGTTCCTTCTTTCTGAATCATGCCCATAGCCTTGAGACGTTTTGAAATGGCTTGCTGTGTCACTCCCACTAATCGTGGCAATTCTTCTTGAGTTTGACGCGAGTCTGCAATCAGCAATGTCACCAATTCTGCATCTTCGAAAACATTCTCTCTTCCACCACTTGCCGGTCTAAGACGTTAAAATCACCGTTCTTGAAGCGTTGAAACCACTCACGACACGTTCTTTCAGTAATAGCGTCCTTAACATACTTACTAGAGAGCAATCGATGAGCCGCTGTTTTCTTCATATTGGAACAAAACAGCAACACCTCCCGCAAATGACGAGAATTATGCTCGAAAACTGACATTTTCTATCAAGAGCAACTTTATGATGCAGACATAAATGATTAATGTTTAAATGAGGTTATGCTGACCGAGATCCAAGCTAACTGCCTGACGTCTGCGATCTGTTTCTTTCGACCGCTACTTACCGTTTCGCCATCTATCGGCAAACGGCGGAAGCAAAGTTGTACACCTTATATTTACTTCATGTTGAAAAGATTATACTCCATGACGCTTGACAGCTACCGGTGCTGCTTCCAGCATCCAACAAGCGAATGGCAGACGGCTGCCGTAAGACTGATTGAAAGCTGTAGCTGTCTAAACACTGATGAGGAAAAACATTACGGCCGCTGCAGTTCCAAGATTTAATGCCGCCAGACGGTACATGACACGGTAAGTAAACTATAGAGGGTGGTGCAGCTGGCCCTACCGATAGGTTTTATGCAACCCGCAATGCCTACAAAAATCGCACGCGAAACTTCCATATTTTCTTGCTTGCTACGCGCAGACTAGCTATTAGTCCTATAGAAAAGAAATGAACACGACCATTTCGTAAGAAATTTAAAATAGTTAAATTTTGTACGGGGTAAGTTTTCGCTGGGGGCCACAGTTTTCAAGTTATTCGAGAGAAACTTGTTTGAAGGTCACTTTTGTTCGTTTTTCTTGAATTATTAAAAAATAGCGCCTCACGAAAACGCATCCCAGTAGAAAATATAACTACATTAAATTTATGTAGGACTAATAGTTAACACTTAGTGAATGAGAGGATTCGAAAATCTTGCACGTGATATTTAAAGGCGATGTGGGCTGCATAAAATCTATGGGTAGGGACAGATGAATCACAGAACGGATACCATCGGTGAACATGCAGCTCTCTTATAATGAAACGATAATTAAATCAAGACCCTAAGCTGCCGACAGGCGTTGATATACATCAACGAGGACAGTTGAAAATGTGTCCCCCGACCGGGGCTCGAAACCGGGGTCTCTTGCTCTATCCATCCGAGCCACCGAGGGCACAGAGGATAGTGCGACTGCAGGGATTTATCCCCTGCACGCTCCCCGTCAGACCCACATTCCCAACTTAATGTCCACACACTACATTCGTAGTGCCCGTGCCCATTACACTCAATACATGTCAGAAAGAACAGATACCATCTTCATATAGTTAAGGCTAACCGGCCATTGCCCTTCTTCTGTGCTGGATGCACACGCATTGCCCGAACTCTTACGAGACTCAGTAAGACTGTCTGCTCCGAGTAATGAGTGTAATGGGCAGGAGCCCTACGAATGTAGTGTGTGGACATTAAGTTGGGATTTTTGGGAATGTGGGTCTCACGGGAAGCGTACAAGGGATAAATCCCTGCAGTCGCACTGTCCTCTGTGCCCTCGGTGGCTCAGATGGATAGAGCATCAGCCATGTAAGCAGGAGATCCCGGGTTGGAGTCTCGGTCGGGGCCTTTGTCCTAGTTGATGTATATTAACACCTGTCGACAGCTTAGGGTCTTGATTGAATTATCATTTCATTGTATAAGCGGAGTGACGATTCGGGAAACCCACGAACGGGCGGGGTGGAGCCGCCGTTAGCACACTGGACTCGCATTGACGAGAACGACGGTTCAAACCCGCGTCCTCCAACCTGATTTAGATTTTCCGTGGTTTCCCTAAATCACTTCAGGCAAACCCCGGGGTGGTTCCTTTGACAAAGGGCACTGACGATTTCCTTCCTCATCCTTCCCTAGTCCGAGTTTGTGCTTCGTCTCTAATGACCTCAGTGCAGTCCGGACGTTTGATCTCCTCCTCCTGGTAAATCCATTGACATAAGCGATTTCGACAAAGAGCAGATTATTATGGCATGGGAAATGGGAAAGTGCATATCGTAAACAGCGAAGCTGATCGGCTGTTCGTGTACTACCGTCATGAGCATCCACGGAAAGTGGTTGAAGAATGGTGATCTGTGGCAGAGCTGGCGACATAGTACAATACCGGTTCACACACAAGTGTTTCGTAGCACACTGTTCAGCGCACGTCCTCGAACATGAAGCTCCGTATCAGACGATCCATATGTGTTTTCCAATGTTGACTCGAATACATAGTCAGTTACGATTGCAGTAGGCGCGGGATCAGCGAGGTGGGTCACCTTTCTTGTTAGACGAGGTCGATGGTCATATCGAGATAGACCTACGAACAGCTGCTCGAAATATCCACCGCGCAGTGGAGGCAACGCCGATGGAAACGGTATTACGCTATAGGGGACATTCACATCGGCTTCCGAGGGAAGTTACCATAACAACTGTGAACTACGTTAATGTTGTTGCGGACCACCTGCATCCCTTCACGCTTATTGTCATCCCAGATTGCTGTGCAATCTTCCAGAAAGGAGCCGCGCCGGGTAGCCAGGGTTTGAGGCGCCTTGTCACGGTCCACGAGGCTACCCCCATCGGAGGTTCGAGTCCTCCCTCGGGCACTTGTGTGTGCGTTGTACTTAGCGTAAGTTAGTGTCAGTTAAATTAAGTAGTGTTTAAGCTTAGAGACCGATGACCTCAGCAGTTTGGCCCCATAGGACTTCACACACATTTTAACATTCCTAGAGAGGATAACTGTCGGTGTCAAAAGGCCAGAATGGTGCTACAGTGGTCTGAGCAGCAGGAAAATGAACTCATGCTGATGTGTTGACCATCAACGTCGCCTGATGTGTAACCCGTGGAATAGTTATTGAACGCTACCGGGCGCGGATCCGCGCCCGCAAACCACTGGTCCGTAACCCGTGATCTATGCGCAGGTATCCGGTGCACTAGGGCTGTTGATATTTTTAAAAATGTGAAAACCCGATATATTGATATTTAAAAAGATCTCAATATCAGAAACGATATGTCGAAAACAGTATTGTAAAATCGTTATATTGGCGGAAAAATATCGACGTACCTACCAATAAAAATGTCGGCTGCACATTGTAAATATACTGCTGTTTTTAGAGCTGTATATTTGAGTATTGATTTATTATTAGATATTCTGTAAATCAACAAGCTAGCAGCCCGCCTATTCCTCTTACAGCAGCAACTGAAAGGACAACGATGCACGTTCATGCTTGGCGATAAACGCTTTGCTAGCAATGCTATCTGCATGTACACTACTGTCCATTAAAATTGCTACACCAAGAAGAAATGCAGATGATAAACGGGTACTCATTGGGCAAATACATTATACTACAACTGACATATGATTACATTTTCACGTAATTTGGGTGCATAGATCCTGAGAAATCAGTACCCAGAACAACCACCTCTGGCCGTAATAACGGCCTTGATACGCCTCGGCAGTGAGTCAAACAGAACTTGGATGGCGTGTACAGGTACAGCTGCCTATGCAGCTTCGACATGATACCACAGTTCATCAAGAGTAGTGACTGGCGTATTGAGACGAGCCAATTGCTCGGCCACCATTGACCAGAGGTTTCCAATTGGTGAGAGATCTGGAGAATGTGCTGGCCAGGGCAGCAGTCGAGCATTTTCTGTATCCAGAAAGGCCCGTACAGGACTTGCAACATGCGGTCGTGCATTATCCTGCTGAAATGTAGGGTTTCGCAGGGATCCAATGAAGGGTAGAGCCACGGGTCGTAACACATCTGAAATGTAACGTCCACTGTTCAAAGTGCCGTCAATGCGAACAAGAGGTGATCGAGACGTGTAACCAACGTGCACCCCATTCCATCACGCCGCGTGATGCGCCAGTATGGCGATGACGAATACACGCTTCCCATGTGCGTTCACCGTGATGTCGCCAAACACGGACGCGATCATCATGATGCTGTAAACAGAACTTGGATTCATCCGAAAAAATGACGTTTTGCCATTCTTGCACCCAGGTTCGTCGTTGAGTACACCATCGCAGGCGCTCCTGTCTGTTATGCGGTGTCAAGGGCAACCGCAGCCATGGTCTCCGAGCTGATAGTCCATGCTGCTGCAAACGTCGTCGAACTGTTCGTGCAGATGGTTGCTGTCTTGCAAACGTCCCTCAGGGATCGAGGCGGCTGCACGATCCGTTACAGCCATGCGGATAAGATGCCTGTCATCTCGACTGCTAGTGATACGAGGCCATTGGGATCCAGCACGGCGTTCCGTATTACCCTCCTGAACCCACCGATTCCATATTCCGCTAACAGTCATTGGATCTCGACCAACGCGAACAGCAATGTCGCGATACGATAAATCGCAATCGCGATTGGCTACAATCCGACCTTTATCAAAGTCGGAATCGCGATGGTACGCATTTCTTCTCCTTACACGAAGCATCACAACAACGTTTCACCAGGCAAAGTCGGTCAACTGCTGTTTGTGTAAGAGAAATCGATTGGAAACTTTCCTCATGTCAGCACGTTGTAGGTGTCGCCACAGGAGCCAGCCATGTGTGAATGCTGTGAAAAGCTAACCATTTGCATATCACAGCATCTTCTTCCTGTCGGTTAAATTTCGCGTGTGTAGCACGTCATCTTCGTGATGTAGCAATATTAATGGCCAGTAGTGTAATCGTCGCAATAAAAGGTGTCCGATGGGTCCGTCGTTCGGTTGCGTCACATATCGGATTTGTGCGGAACACTTCATGTCGACTTCCCTGCTTTTTTCATTTCTGCCAACACCAGCGACCTAGCCAGTTTAGTGTCAAACTTACGTGATGAAGCTAAACGTTGCAATTTCTGTTGGTAGTGCCGATTACATCATGATTCCCCCTCACAAGTCTCCGCCCACCGCAAAGACAAGTCTTGTCATTCAGATTTTTGTTCATCATTTTCAGCAACTACACTCCTGGAAATTGAAATAAGAACACCGTGAATTCATTGTCCCAGGAAGGGGAAACATTATTGACACATTCCTGGGGTCAGATACATCACATGATCACACTGACAGAACCACAGACACATAGACACAGGCAACAGAGCATGCACAATGTCGGCACTAGTACAGTGTATATCCACCTTTCCCAGCAATGCAGGCTGCTATTCTCCCATGGAGACGATCGTAGAGATGCTGGATGTAGTCCTGT
The DNA here is from genome assembly GCF_023864275.1 of Schistocerca cancellata. NCBI lineage: Eukaryota > Metazoa > Arthropoda > Insecta > Orthoptera > Acrididae > Schistocerca > Schistocerca cancellata. Next base: position 136,540,689 of record NC_064627.1, on the reverse strand, counting down.
GGAACGGCTTGCCATGCCATTTCCACCTGGCGCCTCAGTTGGACCAGCGTTCGTGCTGGACGTGCAGACCGCGTGAGACGACGCTTCATCCAGTCCCAAACATGCTCAATGGGGGACAGATCCGGAGATCTTGCTGGCCAGGGTAGTTGACTTACACCTTCTAGAGCACGTTGGGTGGCACGAGATACATGCGGACGTGCATTGTCCTGTTGTAACAGCAAGTTCCCTTGCCGGTCTAGGAATGGTAGAACGAAGGGTTCGATGACGGTTTGGATGTACCGTGCACTATTCAGTGTCCCCTCGACGATCACCAGTGGTGTACGGCCAGTGTAGGAGATCGCTCCCCACACCATGATGCCGGGTGTTGGCCCTGTGTGCCTCGGTCGTATGCAGTCCTGATTGTGGCGCTCACCTGCACGGCGCCAAACACGCATACGACCATCATTGGCACCAAGGCAGAAGCGACTCTCATCGCTGAAGACGACACGTCTCCATTCGTCCCTCCATTCACGCCTGTCGCGACACCACTGGAGGCGGGCTGCACGATGTTGGGGCGTGAGCGGAAGACGGCCTAACGGTGTGCGGGACCGTAGCCCAGCTTCATGGAGACGGTTGCGAATGGTCCTCGCCGATACCCCAGGAGCAACAGTGTCCCTAATTTGCTGGGAAGTGGCGGTGCGGTCCCCTACGGCACTGCGCAGCATCCTACGTTCTTGGCGTGCATCCGTGCGTCGCTGTGGTCCGGTCCCAGGTCGACGGGCACGTGCACCTTCCGCCGACCACTGGCGACAACATCGCGTGTTGAGCAATTCGGCTGTACGTCCACCCGGCCTCCCGCATGCCCACTATACGCCCTCGCTCAAAGTCTGTCAACTGCACATACGGTTCATGTCCACGCTGTCGCGGCATGCTACCAGTGTTAAAAGACTGCGATGGAGCTCCGTATGCCACGGCAAACTGGCTGACACTAACGGCGGCGGTGCACAAATGCTGCGCAGCTAGCGCCATTCGACGGCCAACACCGCGGTTCCTGGTGTGTCCGCTGTGCCGTGCGTGTGATCATTGCTTGTACAGCCCTCTCGTAGTGTCCGGAGCAAGTATGGTGGGTCTGACACACCGGTGTCAATGTGTTCTTTTTTCCATTTCCAGGAGTGTATTTTTGAAGAATGCCGGTGTGAGGAAATAGCACACAAGTTGCGATAAAAATTGTTTTTCAACGCAACTGGTGTGCTATTTCTTCACACCGGCATCCTCCCCCTCCCCCCGTTGCCAATATTAGAACCTACACTATATCCATCCTGACATAGACAATTTCTTACGAACAGATTTTAGAAGAAAACGTAATTTTAAGCTGATTATAAACCTGACATCAGAAGAGAGCAAAATTAACCCTATTTCTACGGCATCACATAACCGTAACATACGACGTATCTCCCCCTAGTACAGTCTTTGACAGCACCACTAACGTCCACAGCGGAACAGGACGCCATTTCCATGGTTAACCCTCGATTTCCCACGTAAAAGCCGGGGCAACGACAATCTTTGATGCGGATTTTGTAGTTCTGTGTTCAGAGGGCAGCATACTCTAAGCCTTATTTTATACCAATGAACCATTTTAATATTATAATTTATATTCGTTGACGAATAATGATCAATAATTGACATTACGATATATTCCAACTGTAACTGTTCCTTTGTAGTTATGTATTAAGTTATCTAAACATGAACGTGTTTTCTGATTGGCTACTTATGATGTCATACTCAGAATGGTGGGTGTGACCAGCCCTATTAATACTCGTTCCCTCCATGCCCAGTCAGCAGTTACACCAGCGTCGACGGTCGCCGGAACTCATCTAGCAGTGTTCATCCACCGCTCTGGGTGTAATTTATTACTATCTATCTTATTTTTATATATTTTTATATGCTTATTATAACATCTATACTAGTTTGGCAATATATCTTTACAGAGTCTGAAGATGATTCTTTCTTAGAGTCGGAACCGGTAACTCACTCCAATAAAAATACTTTAATAATATTGCGATCAAGACTGATTCAAATTTTAATTTTTGCTACTTTTAAGATCGCTGACTATGTTTTCAAAAATCTTAATTTCAAAGAAACAACTTCAAATATTTTCCAAAAATTCTGAAAAGAGTATAATATAAAATAAAAATATCGGCGTTCGATATTGCCGTTTTGATATCGACACATCAGAAGCGGATATTCGCCCACATATATCGATATTTCTCGGCAGAATATCTATATATCGAAGTTTCGGTATTTTATCTACAGCCCTACACTCCACCATACTCCCGGATAACTGCCAACGACTTGTCGTATTCAGGTCACGCATAAGTGCTGCCGTATTGTGTTTCAAAGGTGAACTGTTAAACAGGTGGCTCATCGGTGTATGCCCGGGATGTTGCCGAAATCAAAAAATGGTTGAAATGCCTCCAAGCGCTATGGGACTTAACATCTGCGGTCATCAGCCCCCTAGATTTAGAACTACTTAAACCTAACTAACCTAAGGACACCACACACATCCATGCCCAAGGCAGGATTCGAATCTGCGACCGTAGAAGCCGCGTGGTTCCTGACTGAAGCGCCTAGAACCGCTCGATCACAGCGGCCGAGTTGACCGACCACCCGTTGTGTGTGCTGTCCTTTGCAAGGAAATGCAGGTACTCAAGCACGGCCGATCAGAACCAGTAAAGTGCGCGGCGAAACTGGATTACAAGTGACCAGGAATCATGGGCGAGATACGTTTCGCTCCGCAGTGGACACGGCGACCCGAGAGCACGTGGCACGCCCCTGGTTTATCTGCTACAAGCGCAGCACCGCGGCGGGACGTGCTAACTAAACGGCCGAGCGCTTCCCGCACCGCTCCTATTTTCACGGCGTGCTCTCCTGCCCGCGCAGCCGTTGTTATCTGCAAACGCAGGCTGGCGCGCACAGCAAGCAATTTCTCTGTGGATGTCATACAGAAAACACCGCTACCTACTCACGACAAATGAACTTCCTTAACTAGGTCTTTTGGAATTCTGAATTTCCATTGTTGTTTAGTTTTACTGTAGCATCTACAAAAAGGAAAAATGGATGTACGTGTAGTATAAATTCCGCTCTGAACACAAGGAAACGAATTGATCGAGGTATTTCTGAAAGTGAACATACTATTTTCTGTTCTCACTTTTTTTTCTGTGACTGCCAGATTTAAAACACTTGGAACGCATATCAGGGATCTAAAAGAATAGTAAAAGAAGTTACAGAAATCGAAGGTGATATTGCAGATAGATGTTGTGGTAGCCACATTGATATTGACTACACACACACACACACACACACACACACACGGTGGTCCTCATTTTGCTTTTGTTGATGTTCATCTCATATCCTCCTTCCAAGACACTATCCATTCCTTTCTACTGCTCTTCCAAGTCCTTTGCTGTCTCTGACAGAATTGCAATGTCACCGGCGAACCTCAAAGTTTTTATTTCTTCTCCATGGATTTTAATACCTACTCCGAATTTTTCTCATGTTTCCTTCATCGCTTGCTCAATATACAGATTGAATAACATCGGGGAGAGGCTACAACTCTGTCTCACACCCTTCCCAACCACTGCTTCCGTTTCATATCCGTCGACACTTATAACTGCCATCTGGTTTCTGTACAAATTGTAAATAGCCTTTCGCTCCCTGTATTTTAACCCTGCCACCTTCGGAATTTCAAAGATAGTATTCCACTCAACATTGTCAAAAGCTTTCTCTAAAGTCTACAAATGGTAGAAACGTAGGTTTGCCTCTCCTTAGTCTAGCCATTTGTTATGCGATCTCAAATTTGAATGGAAAACATTCTGTAAAGTCCCAGGGCAGATATCTTGCCAGTATCAAAGTAGATAACGGGCAAAAAGCGTCAGGATTATCGATTACTGCAGTGAGAGTAGTGTCTGTATACATACACTCCTGGAAATTGAAATAAGGACACCGTGAATTCATTGTTCCAGGAAGGGGAAACTTTATTGACACATTCCTGGGGTCAGATACATCACATGATCACACTGACAGAACCACAGGCACATAGACACAGGCAACAGAGCATGCACAATGTCGGCACTAGTACAGTGTATATCCACCTTTCGCAGCAATGCAGGCTGCTATTCTCCATGGAGACGATCGTAGAGATGCTGGATGTAGTCCTGTGGAACGGCTTGCCATGCCATTTCCACCTGGCGCCTCAGTTGGACCAGCGTTCGTGCTGGACGTGCAGACCGCGTGAGATGACGCTTCATCCAGTCCCAAACATGCTCAATGGGGGACAGATCCGGAGATCTTGCTGGCCAGGGTAGTTGACTTACACCTTCTAGAGCACTTTGGGTGGCACGGGATACATGCGGACGTGCATTGTCCTGTTGGAACAGTAAGTTCCCTTGCCGGTCTAGGAATGGTAGAACGATGGGTTCGATGACGGTTTGGATGTACCGTGCACTATTCAGTGTCCCCTCGACGATCACCAGTGGTGTACGGCCAGTGTAGGAGACCGCCCCCCACACCATGATGCCGGGTGTTGGCCCTGTGTGCCTCGGTCGTATGCAGTCCTGATTGTGGCTCTCGCCTGCACGGCGCCAAACACGCATACGACCGTCATTGGCACCAAGGCAGAAGCGACTCTCATCGCTGAAGACGACACGTCTCCATTCGTCCCTCCATTCACGCCTGTCGCGACACCACTGGAGGCGGGCTGCTCGATGTTGGGGCGTGAGCGGAAGACGGCCTAACGGTGTGCGGGACCGTAGCCCAGCTTCATGGAGACGGTTGCGAATGGTCCTCGCCGATACCCCAGGAGCAACAGTGTCCCTAATTTTCTGGGAAGTGGCGGTGCGGTCCCCTACGGCACTGCGTAGGATCCTACGGTCTTGGCGTGCATCCGTGCGTCGCTGCGGTCCGGTCCCAGGTCGACGGGCACGTGCACCTTCCGCCGACCACTGGCGACAACATCGATGTACTGTGGAGACCTCACGCCCCACGTGTTGAGCAATTCGGCGGTACGTCCACCCGGCCTCCCGCATGCCCACTATACGCCCTCGCTCAAAGTCCGTCAACTGCACATACGGTTCACGTCCATGCTGTCGCGGCATGCTACCAGTGTTAAAGACTGCGATGGAGCTGCGTATGCCACGGCAAACTGGCTGACACTGACGGCGGCGGTGCACAAAAGCTGCGCAGCTAGCGCCATTCGACGGCCAACACCGCGGTTCCTGGTGTGTCCGCTGTGCCGTGCGTGTGATCACTGCTTGTACAGCCCTCTCGCAGTGTCCGGAGCAAGTATGGTGGGTCTGACACACCGGTGTCAATGTGTTCTTTTTTCCATTTCCAGGAGTGTAATTAAGTTTGTACGGAACCCTAACAACGCGAGTCCTGCTGGCATCTGGCCAATTTTTTTTTTTTTAATTGCGCTCCTGTGAAATTTATTTTCATGTACTTAATCTATCTGTCGTATGTGACGTACAATGCGGTATACAGGGTGGTCCATTGATGGTCACCGGGCAAAATATCTCACGAAATAAGCATCAAACGAAAAAAACTACAAAGAACGAAACTCGACTAGCTTGAAGGGGGAAACCAGTGATCCAACTAAAACGTTCATATTACTTTACGTACTACACGAACATGTAATAAAAAATGGGGTTCCTATTTTAAAAAAAAACGCAGTTGATATCCGTTTGACCTATGGCAGCACCATCTAGCGGGCCAACCGTAGCGCCATCTGGTTTTCCCCTTCGAGCTAGACAAGTTTCGTTCTTTGTAGCTTTTTCGTTTGACGCTTATTTCGTGAGATATTTGGCCCGGTCACGATCAATGGACCACGGGAAAGTGGCACAAATTGCCCACTACAGATATCTGTGGGAGATAGTCCAACCATCTCAATAGCCAATAAAGATAGAATCTCCAGATTACAAAAAGAATACAACCTCACTTGGAATCACTATAATAAGAAATATATTTCTGTCAATGCGAAACTAAGACATTACAACACAGTAGTCCTACCAGAAGCACTTTATGCTGCAGAAACTAGGTGATTCATGGTCACACTAAGATCAGAGAGATTGAAAAGCAGGAAAGAAAAATTCTTAGGAAAACATATGGACCAGTGTTTCGGGAAGGAAATTGGAGGAAGTGGCCAACTAGAGGGATTTACAAAGACATAGAAACTAAAACAGACACTATTAGGAAGAGAAGGATGAAATTTTATGGATATATGAGCAGGATGAATAAAAGCTGGCTCACAAGACAAATCTTTGAGATAGTGAACAACAGCAAAAACAAGACAAAGAGGATCACTGAAGCAGAAGAACACATTAAAGAACTGGGGATCACACAAGACAACACACACAGGACGAATCAATTAGACACACAGAGAGTTTCCACAAGCGGTCGGCGACCAAATATACGTAGTCCTATGAGACGACCAACCGAACGACCTACTAACGGTCGTCCCGCTCCAGTATCCTTCCGTCGGACGGTTCACGTGTGTCGCCAGCGGTCGGCGAGCGCTGGCTGTGCGCGCCTCACTGGCGCTCCGTCCCCGACTTCACTGCTGCTGCGTCCCGACTAAACTGCCGTACCCGACTGCCTCCACTGCTGGTCCGTCCACAACTGAACTCCAGACACACGCCGACCCGGAAATACTATCGGTCGCTCCAGAGATGGTACGACAGTGCACTTATCGATAAGTGCTGCTGCTGCCACTCACGGGCAAGCAAACCAGCAACCTAGTGGCGCCAGTAAATCGAATTAAAAGAAAAACTTGGCGATAGAACGACAAAAACAAGATGACAAGCAACAAACGGCATGACCGGGAGCCGCGCACGGCTCAGCACCCTATATCACCCACGATGTGATCCATCGAGTTCAGATCAGCCGAATTTAGTGGCCAAGTGACGTGAGTTCACTAATATGCTCCTGAAACCACTATACAGGGTGATTCAAAAAGAATACCACAACTTTAAAAATGTGTATTTAATGAAAGAAACATAATATAACCTTCTGTTATACATCATTACAAAGAGTATTTAAAAAGGTTTTTTTCACTCAAAAACAAGTTCAGAGATGTTCAATATGGCCTCCTCCAGACACGCGAGCAATATCAACCCGATACTCCAACTCGTTCCACACTCTCTGTAGCATATCAGGCGTAACAGTTTGGATAGCTGCTGTTATTTCTCGTTTCAAATCATCAATGGTGGCCGAAACACCATATCCTTAACATACCCCCATAAGAAAAAATCGCAGGGGGTAAGATCAGGGCTTCTTGGAGGCCAGTGATGAAGTGCTCTGTCACGGGCTGCCTGGCGGCGGATCCATCGCTTCGGGTAGTTGACGTTCAGGTAGTTACGGACAGATAAGTGCCAATGTGGTGGCGCTCCATCCTGCTGAAATATGAATTGTTGTGCTTCTTGTTCGAGCTGAGGGAACAGCCAATTCTCTAACATCTCCAGATACTGTAGTCCAGTTACAGTAGCACCTTCGAAGAAAAAGGGACCAAAAACTTTATTGGCTGAAATGGCACAGAAAACGTTCACCTTAGCGAACAAATGTACAACTGAATGAAACTTTATAGCTCCCTTAATTCGCCGACAGATAGTGCTTAGCTCTGCCTTTTGTCGTTGCAGAGTTTTAAATTCCTAAAGTTGTGGTATTCTTTTTGAATCACCCTGTATTACGGTTCTGGCCTTTTAATGCTGACAGTTATTTTGCTAGAAGATGCCATAGCAGGAAGCACGAATGGATGGACATAGTACACAATTACATTGACGTAGTCCACAGCCGTATGGTGCCTTCGACTACTGCCACAGGTCGTATGGAAGCCCCAGTGAATATCACCCAAAAGACCGGCCTGCGTACGTGGTGCGTTGCATGTATGAGAAAGCCTTCCACCTGAACCACAGAGTATCCTGATACGACCATCGACCTAGTGTAGCAAGAAACGCAGTTCAACCGACCAGGTGACACATAGCCACTGATCTGCGGTTCAACCTCCGCGATCCCATGCCCAACGGTTCAAAATGGTTCAAATGGCTCTGAGCACTATGGGACTTAACTTCTATGGTCATCTGTCCCCTACAACTTAGAACTACTTAAACCTAACTAACCTAAGGCCCGAGGCAGGATTCGAACCTGCGACCGTAGCGGCCGCGCGGTTCCAGACTGTAGCGCCTTTAACAGCTTGGCCACCACGGCCGGCTGCCCAACGTTGATTTCCCTAAATCGCTTCAGGTAAATACCTTTGACGGGCACGGCCGATTTCCTTCCCTATCCTTCCCTAATCAGATAGGACCGATGACCTCGCGGTTTCGTCCCCTCCTCCAAATCAAGCAAATAATCAACGGTGCCGAGTCCAGTCGTAATTGACGATGTCGTTGGGTTATGTGGTGTCACCGCCAGACACCACACTTGCTAGGTGGTAGGCTTTAAATCGGCCGCGGTCCGTTAGTATACGTCGGACCCGCGTGTCGCCACTATCAGTGATTGCAGATCGAGCGCCGCCCCGCGGCAGGTCTAGAGAGACTTCCTAGCACTCGCCCCAGTTGTACAGCCGACTTTGCTAGCGATGGTTCACTGACAAATTACGCTCTCATTTGCCGAGACGGTAGTTAGCATAGCCTTCAGCTACGTCATTTGCTACGACCTAGCAAGGCGCCATTACCAGTTACTATTGATGCTGTAAAACATGTACCGTCAAGAGCGATGTTCACCAATTATGGATTAAAGTTAAGTATTCCGGCAGCTACGTACGTTATTTGCTATTATAATTACCTTGTCCTGTTCCAGACCTCACGCCAGCCTGCGTGAGCTTAAACGCGTGCCTTTCGGCTTCCTCATAGTGGGTTGGCTGCTTGCCAATCCACAACAGGTTAACATGTAAACACGTAGAGGTAGTCTGCTGCAGAGGTCGGTGTTCAACAATGTGCGCTTTACAGTGGTTTGCAGATAATAAATGTCTATGCACGAGTGTGAACAGTCCGACCAGAGGAAATGTGTACATAGGCTGTGAGGGCATCACTGTGACGTGTTCTGACTGGGAAGGAAAAATTGGACAAACAGAGTTGTATGTATGTTCAGGACAAAACAGAAAGTTTCTCCTTTTGTGTTTCTTATTACCATTTGTCCGAAGTTATAATGCGAAAGACAAACAGCTCCTCGTGGCAGAGCTGTGTATGTAACGTGCGCATGACAGTGAAGAGTGCTTCTACATGGTCCAGTCACAGTAATGTGACCACCGTCCATGTTCGACTACAACGAGCAATAACCACTCACAGATGGCACCACTAGCAATGGTGCGTAGTGTGTCGGTGGAGAGGGCCGGGGGCGGGGGGGAGGGGGACCTCGAAACTATTGCAGTCGTTGACGTTGCTGTCGGTAAAGCAGATGCCAGACTGAGATTCATTGGAAGAATCCTAAGGAAATGCAATCCGAAAACAAAGGAAGTAGGTTACAGTACGCTTGTTCGCCCACTGCTTGAATACTGCTCAGCAGTGTGGGATCCGTACCAGATAGAGTTGATACAAGACATAGAGAAGATCCAACGGAGAGCAGCGCGCTTCGTTACAGGATCATTTAGTAATCGCGAAAGCGTTACGGAGATGATAGATAAACTCCAGTGGAAGACTCAGCAGGAGAGACGCTCAGTAGCTCGGTACGGGCTTTTGTCAAAGTTTCGAGAACATACCTTCACCGAAGAGTCAAGCAGTATATTGCTCCCTCCTACGTATATCTCGCGAAGAGACCATGAGGATAAAATCAGAGAGATTAGAGCCCACACAGAGGCATACCGACAATCCTTCTTTCCACGAACAATACGAGACTGGAATAGAAGGGAGAACCGATAGAGGTACTGAAGGTACCCTCCGCCACACACCGTCAGGTGGCTTGCGGAGTATGGATGTAGATGTAGATGTAGAATGCGGAAATGGAGCAGTTTATCTGACATTCAAAAGGGCGTGATCACTGGCTTTCCGGACATGAGTGGAAGCATTTCGGAAACAGTTCGTAAACTGTTCGCTTGCCGCCGAGGTTAAGGTATACTGTGCATGGCAAACTGGCGCTATCCAAAACTGGCGCCGAGGCGACTGTGGTGCGCCACAGGCCGTAGATGGCCGGTGTGGACGACAGCGGCGGAGATGCGTGCGGGTGAACAGACGTGCAACTGTTACGCAGCTGACCGCACAGATGAATCAAGGGCCTACCAACAGTGTCTCCTCGACGACGATTCAGTCAAAATTGTTGCGTGTGGGCCTGTGCAGCTCGTACCTGGTTCATGCAGCCATGCTGACTGCTGTTCATCGACGACGAAGACTGGAATTTCCACGCTAATACCGGAAATGGACGTCCATTGACAAGCGATAGGTGGTCTTTCCAGACGAATCACGTTTTATGTTCCATCGGCCAGACGGCCGTTGGCAAGTTTGGCGTGAAACGTCTGAAAGCTAATAACTTGGAAATTTTCGGTAAGGTCTTATGGGACAATGCCCGAGCCGAGGGAGGACTCGAACTTCCGACGGTGGGGGAAGGGGGGGGGGCGGGGACCGCCGAACTGTGAAACTGCGACAAGGCGCTGCCGACCGCTCGGCTACCCCGCGCGGCAACTGAAAGCAAATAAGTACGGAGCGTTATGGTCTGGGGATTTTCGCGGTATTCCATGGCTGACATCTTAATTTTGGAACGGACAGCGGTTCAAAACAAGTTTGCATCTATCCTTGAGGATAATGTCCACCCCTACATGAAGTCTGTTTCTACTCGGCACGATGGCATCCGCCAGCAGAGGACAATGCAACGTTTTACACAGCTCGCAGTGTACGTGCGTCGTTCGGAGAGCATCGGAATGAGTTTACGCTACTTCCGTGGCCACCAAACTCCACGAATTTAAACCCAACCGAGGTTCTGTGAGACCACCTCGGTCGGGCTGTTCGCTCCATGATTATCAACCGAGAAACCTAGCGCAATTGGCAACTGCACTGGACTCAACGTGGCTCCACATCCCTGCCGGATGCTTCCAGAATCTCAATGACTCTCTTCCTGCACTTCTCGCAGTGTTTCGCACTGCAGAAGTTGATTTTTCACACTTTTGATAGATGGTCACTTTAATGCGGCCTGGGCAGTGTATTACGGATAAAGGCGAAAAAAGAGAGCGGAATTTTAAGTCCGACAATCTGCACAAGCTGTCAGCAGTGTATGTTGAAGCAGTTTGAAGTGGAACTTCTCTATTGCTCGAACATTCCGTTCATACATTTTCTACACTCAAGCCTACACCGAATAAATGGCGTACAAAACACATTCATGCTCATAAATTAAGGATAATTGCAGAATGTGGTGCCACACAACGTGGCACTGCACAAAACTGGCGTTAATAGCATAGGCACATAGGGAACACACACGACACAGATCTGTGAGTCCACGGTTTTGGTGATAAGTTGAGACAACCGTCCCGAAACACACGTGCCACAAAACGCGACGTTTTCTGCGCATGTACCCCGACATCAGTATGGGATATAATCACCGTGCACACGTACACAGACCGCACAACGGCTTGGCATACTCTGGATCAGGTAGTCTACCTGCTGTTGCGGTATAGCCACACATTCTTCCACCACTGCCTGTCGGAGCTCCTGAAGTGTTCTAGGGGTTTGAAGACGTGCAGCGATACGTCGACCGAGAGCATCCCAGACGTTCTCGATGTGCTTTGGGTCTGGAGAACAGGCAGGCCACCACATTCACCTGATATCTTCTGTTTCAAGGTACTCCTCCACGATGGCAGCTCGGTGGGTCCGTGCGTTATCATCTATCAGGGGGAAGGTGGGACTCACTGCACCCCTGAAAAGGCGAACATACTGATGCAAAATGACATCCCGATATACCTGACCTGTTACTGTTCCTCTGACAGAGACATGCAGGGGTATACGTGCACCAATGATAATCCCACCGCACACCATCAAACCATGACCTCCATACAGGTCCCTTTCAAGGATATTAAGGGGTTGGTATCCAGTTCCTGGTTCACGCGACATGAAAACCTGGCGAGAATCACTGTTCAGACTATGCGTGGACTCGTCTGTGAACATAACCTGGGACCACTGTTCCAATGACCTTGTACTGTGTTCTTGACACCAGGCTTTTCGGGCTCTCATGTGATCAGGGGTCCGTGGAATGCACCTTGCAGGTCTCCGGATGAATAAACCATGTCTGTTCAGTCGTCTGTAGGCTGAGTGTCTGGAGACAACTGTTGCAGTGGCTGCAGTAAGGTCCCGAGCAAGGCTACCTGCAGTACTCCGTGGCCGTCTGCGGGCACTGATGGTGAGATATCGGTCTTCTTGTGGTGTTGTACAGTCTGGACGTCCCGTACTGTAGCGCCTGGACACGTTTCCTGTCTGCTGGAATCGTTGCCATAATCTTGAGATCACACTTTGTGGCACATGGATGGCCCGTGCTACGACCTGCTGTGTTTGACCAGCCTCCAGTCGCCCTAGTATTCTACCCCTCATAACGTCATCAATATGTATTTTTTGGGCCATTATCAACACAGAGTCACCATAAGCACGTCTGAAAACGTCTGCACTCTTACTCGCTGCACCGTACTCTGACATGCACCAACACACCTCTGAGTATGTGGACTGCTGCCAGCGCCACCGTGCCACGACCGCAGGTCAAATGCACCGCATGGTCATACCCCTAGGTGATTTAAACCCGCAAACCGCCCAACAGAGCGTTGTTTCACCATGTATCGGCGTTTCCGGTGAGGCACTTCTGAACATTAATGGCCTGCAACGCGCTTGCCTGAAGGATTATCAACTGTGACAGGCAGGCGGTGTGACGTACCAGGCCCAGAAAACTCACTGTGTAGTCAAAATTACGAATGAAATGTTTAACAATCGTAATTACGTCGGCTACTGCCCAAATTATTGCAGACGTCTCTTGCGTTCTATCAGAGACACGGAAATGAGCAGCTCGAGTTTCGCTCGTGTCACATTTCTTGAAACTGTGGTAACAAAGACTGAGGTTGTCTTCGTGCCGCGAAAAAACGCGCATCCGGTCGGTTCAGCAGCCGGTCACGCCGTGTAACGGCAGCGGTTATTACGCGGGGTCTGAACCGGAGACCGCTGCAGTCGTGGACCGTGACGTTCCGCTCATTGCCCGTTCAGCTACACGCCACCCGCTTCCCACGATGCTA